>NW_021703766.1:57416531-57727248 GCF_005190385.1 Monodon monoceros
CTCTCTCACCAGTGCGGGACCTTCCTCTTCTGCCCAGAGGCTTGGCCTTGTGCACAGCTCACAGGCGCTAGGTCTCTCCAGGGCAGGGCAGGGCAGGGCTAGGGCTTTGGCTTTGGCTTTGGGAAGATGCAGAGCTGCATCCACATGGAGGTTAGCTAGGTTTCCTCTAGACCTGCTGGGACGTCTGGCCTGCTAGGGAAAGGTGAGGAAATGGCGGGGCGGGGGGATGTTTCCTGACAGGCTGCTGGTCGGGGTTACCGGGGGCAGGGAGGTCTGTCCCAGAGGCCCCAGCAGAGGAAAAATGGGGAGGAATATTGTGACTTTTAGTCTTGTGTGGGGTGGGGAAGGAGTCCAGTGTCCTCTTTTAGGGTCATGATGTTCCATATTCTAGGTCTTTTCTTTGTTGTTCGGGTGACTGTCCTTTCTTTCACTGCTCTGGGTCCCTAGCAGCTTTTGTCTCCAGCTAACACACCAGAGATGTGCGTGTTCTTGCTGGGGTCTCTCGACTATTCCTTACAGACCAATGGGTTTATTTCTGGGAGATCCTTTGAGTTCCATTCATCTCGGTATACCTCCTTGTGCCAGCTTCACTGTGTTTCATTCCTTGGGGTTCTGTTCAGAACATTTGAAAGTGGGAGGTCTGAGCCTTCTATCTTGAGGTTTTCATTTTTTAAATCATTCTGTTAAGCTGTGGGGTCCATTGACATTCCATATTTTGGGGTGTCCTGTTCTGCTCCCCTTTGCTGAGGCACACATGTATTGAAGACCTCTTGATTCCTTTAAGGTGTAGGCAGTATGAGTGGAGCTTCTGTGCAAAACATGGTTTTTCTTTTGGTTTGGTTACAGGTTTTCAAATCGATAGTGTGAATGCTGGGAGACCTGCCTGGTGGTGCGCAGGTGCTAGACTGTTTGGGCTTTGGCAAATGGTACCCAGTGGTGTCCCTACGGACTGTTATATGGGTTTCATCAGCAAGAAAGAGTGGCTGTTGTTCCCCATCCTCCAGTGATGGGTATCGTCATTTTGGGAGGAGGTTAGCAGGACTCAGAGGTGTGTAGTGCTGTCTTGTGGTTGTAAGCTTGCATTCCTCGTAAGGCCCGATCTGGATCATATTTCTGTCCACTTTTATGTATTATCTGTATATCTTCATTGGCCCGGTGTCTCTTCAGATCTTGACTTACCTTGAATGGAGCTGTTTGTTTTCTAGTTCTTTGTCTACTCTGAGGAAAAATTCTTTATCCGATCTGTGTTTGGCAAATACGTTTTTTCTTCCAGTTTGTGGCTTGTTTTCTGGCTTTTGGCATAAGGTATTTCAGCATGGAGAAATGTTCACTTAATAAAGTAATTGTTAGATTTCGTTTCCTTTCGTGTGAGGGCTCTTCATGATGTGTGTTGAAAGTCACAGCTCAAGACGGACATGACGAGACCCATTGCCGTGTTGATACTCCCCTCTGTGATCCTCTGTAAATTTTTATGGTTTCGTATATGTTCAATTTGCCTGCAGACAATTTGGAGTGACTTTCAGTGCGAGTCATAAAGTCTGTGCCTACATTCGTTTCACGGCACGTGGTTCCTAACTGTGCTATGATTAGGGTTCCAGAAGTCCTGGGATATTGGCCTCCGTCCCTTGGAACCTGGAGAGTGTGGTGCATTGAGCGGGACTGCCTGCAAAAAATTCAGCCTCCGCTGTAGTGGGAGTGGGTGCCCCCTGCATTTTCCCAGTTGGCCAGCAGAGGGTGACAAACCAGCCTCTCTCACCAGTGCGGGACCTTCCTCTTCTGCCCAGAGGCTTGGCCCTGTGCACAGGTGACTGGCATTAGGTCTCCTCAGGAAAGGATAGGGCGTTTGCTTTGGGAAAATGCAGAGCTGCATCCACATGTAGGGTAGCTTGGTGTCCTCTGGACCTGCTGGGAGGTGCTATCCTGGTAGGGAAAGGTGAGGAAATGGGGTGGGGGGATCCTTCCTGACAGGGACGGCTGGTTGGGGGTACTGGGGGCAGGGAGGTCTGTCTCAGAGGCCCCAGCAGAGGAAAAATGGGGGAGGAGTCTTGTGTGGGGTGGGGAAGGAATCTGGTGTCCTCTTTTAGGGTAATGATGTTCTGTATTCTAGGTCTTTTTTTTGTTTGTTAGGGTGACTGTCCTTTCACTGCTCTAGCTCCCTGGTAGGTTTGTCTTTGGCTAACACACCAGAGACGTGTGTCTTCTTCCTGGGGTCTCTCAACTCTTTCTCACAGACTGATGAGTCTATTTCTTGGATCTCCTTTCATTTCTATTCATCTCAGTATATGTCCTCATGTCAGTTTAACCATGTTTCTTTTCCTGGGGTTGTGTTCAGAACATTTGAAAGTGGGAGGTGTGAGCCTTCAAATTTTAGTATTTTTAAAAAAATATATTTGTGGGGCTTCCCTGGTGGTGCAGTGGTTGTGAGTCCGCCTGCTGATGCAGGGGGCACAGGTTTGTGCCCTGGTCCAGGAGGATCCCACATGCCACAGAGCGGCTGGGCCCATGAGCCGTGGCTGCTGGGCCTGTGCGTCTGGAACCTGTGCTCTGTGGCAGGAGAGGCCACAACAGTGGGAGGCCTGCATACCACAAAAAGAAAATAACTGTGTTTGTTAGAGCTCTGGGGTCATTGAAATTCCATATTTTGGCTTGTCCTTTTCTGCTCTCCTTCACTGAGATGTACAACCCCCTCCCCTTTGCTGAGGCACACATGTATTGAAGGTCTCTTGATTCCTTTAAGGGTGTACACAGTATGAGGGCAGCCATGGGTCTGGTCACATAGCTCATGAAGCAGGATTTGGAACAAAAAGCCCTCACACAAGAGGAAACAAACAGCAGTAACACCTGATGCATATATTATTCTCTGTGAATTACCTTCCTCCCAAAGCAAAAAGAGAAGCCACACACTGAGAGAAATATATATTTCCCAAACATATATCAGATAAAATTTTACTCAGTGTGTGAAAAGAACGAGAAAACAAACAGCTACCTTCACAATGGGTAAAGATCTGAACAGACACCGGGCCTGAGATGATCTACAGATAATAAAGAAGTGCAGACAAAAATATGACTTGGGAGAGGAGTCAAGATTTCAGACTAGGTTGATGCAGAATTCGCGTCTCTGCACAACTAGGGTACCTACCAGGCACCGGTGGGGGACCTCGGACACCTAAAGGGATGGGAGGAACCCCCAGTGACCGGGTAGGATGTTGGGCATGGCAGGGGATTGTGGGGTGAGGAGAAAAGGAGGTGAGACTATACTGGCGACCCTGAGGTTTGGCTGGGGGAGAAGGGATCCTATGCCCAGTGGGGGAAATTGGGGGACCATTGGGAGGGCAGAGGATTAAAAGGGAGCATGGGGCTTACCTGGTAGCACAGTGGTTGAGAATCTGATTGCCTATACAGGGGACACGGCTTCGAGCCCTGGTCTGGGAAGGTCCCACATACCGCGGAGCAACTAGGCCCGTGAGCCACACTACTGAGCTTGCGCGTCTGGAGCTTGTGCTCTGCAACGAGAGGTCATGACAGTGAGAGGCCCGTGCACTGCGATGAAGAGTGGCCCCTGCTCGCCGCAACTAGAGAAAGCCCTCACACAGAAACAAAGACCCAACACAGCCAAATAAATAAATAAATTTTTAAAAAGGGAGCGTGGCCGGGTTTTCCCTGCCCTCTTGGGCCCCCAGGAGCCTGCTGAGTTTCTGGTCCTGATACTGTGCTCACGGAGTTCCCCTCCAGCCACACAGGTCCTAAGGGAGTGGGAGGGAGGGAAGGGGGACTGAAAGTAAAGGCTGGACTTACAGAACTGGCACCCCTGAGGGGTGGTTGGGGGAGGGGAGGAGTTCCTACACCCATGGTTGGGATCCAGCAGGAATGTGGAAGACCCTGGGGGAGACATGGGGGGATGTGGAGGAATGGAAGGGAACACGGGCAGTGATTTCCCTGTCCACTTAGGCACCAGGGAGCCTGTTGGGCTCCCAGGCCTAATCCTCTACCCTCAGAGCCTCCCTACTGCCCACAGACCCAAGCCCCACCCCTACACCCCCAGGGCCCTACCTGTATACTCAGAGACCCACTCCAGCACACTGGGCCTAAACCCCACACACACACCCTCGCTGAGGGCCTTACCTCCAAATTCCAGAACTCCACACTCCATAGGCAGCCCTTTGGATGTGCTGCCTCTCCACTTCCAGGCAGGTCCTAAGCAGAGGCCCGGCCCCATGCTTGAATGTCGCCCTGCTTGGGCTCTGCCCCCAAGGCCTTTTCTGGCTGCCTGAGTTCTGTGCCTAGGCTCCGCCTCACACTCAAACGTCACCCCCCCCCCCCCCCCTAGGTTTTCCCCCCCCCCAAACCCTGCCCCTGCCTGAGTTCCAACTCTGCCTACACTGCACACCAGCCCCACCACCCCGTAGCCAAGGTTTTTTTTTTTTCTCTTTTAGATTGGGGTTCTGTTTTACCTTGTTGATTCACTGATGTTGATCCCTTTATATATTTTTTTCTAAACTTTTATTTTTCTAATTTTATTTTTTATACTTTGTTACTGTTCTGCTGCTTTTGGCTTTTTTTTCTGCTGTAGTTTTGTTTTACCTTATTGCAGTTGTTTCAATTATATATTATTTATATATATATATATATTTTTTTTTTTTTTTTTTTTTTTTTTTTCTGCCCTTTTTTTTTTTTTTTTTTTTTTGCTGTATGCGGCCCTCTCTCTGTTGTGGCCTCTCCCATTGTGGAGCACAGGCTCTGGACCCACAGGCTCAGCGACCAAGGCTCATGGGCCCAGCTGCTCTGCGGCATGTGGGATCCTCCCGGACCAGGGCACGGACCTGCGTCCCCTGCATTGGCAGGTGGACTCTCAACCACTGTGCCACCAGGGAAGCCCCCAATATATTTTTTATCTTTCTAATTTTATTTTGTTTTTAAATGTTTGGGATTGTATTTTTGTTTTTTTGCTTCACCACGTGGCTTGCAGGATTTTTGTTCCCAGGCCAGAAGTCTGACCCAAGCTCCTGTGGTGGGAGCTCCGACTCCAAACCACTGGACCAACAGAGAACCTCAGACCCCAGGGAATGTTAATCAGAGTTAGGCCCCCTGGAGGTCCTCATCTTGGCACCAAGACCCAGCTGTATTCAACTGCCTGCTAACTCCAGTGCTGGACGCCTCAGGCCAAACAACCAGTAAGACAGAAATACAGCCCCACCTATCTATCTATCTATCTATATCTATCTATATATATATAGCAGACGAAAGAGCAAGGTTAACACCTACAATACCAAATAAATGAAGACAGAATAGGCAGCCTACCTGAAAAAGAATTCAGAGTACTGACAGTAAAGATGATCCAAAATCTCGGAAATAGAATGGAGAAAATACAAGAAACATTCAACAAGGATCTAGAAGAACTAAAGAGCAAACCAACAGTGATAACACAATAACTGAAATTTAAAATACTCTAGAAAGAATCAATAGTAGAATAACTGAGGCAGAAGAACGGATAAGTGACCTAGAAGATAAGATAGTGGAAATAACTGCCCCAGAGCAGAATAAAGAAAAGAATGAAAAGAATTGAGGACAGTCTCAGAGACCATTGGGACAACATTAAACTCACCAACATTCAAATTATAGTGATCCCAGAAGAGGAAGAGAAAAAGAAAGGGTCTGAGGAAATATTTGAAGGATTATAGTTGAAAACTTCCCTAACGTGGAAAAGAAAATAGTCATTCAAGTCCAGGAAGTGCAGAGAGTCCCATACAGGATAAATCCAAAGAGAAACATGCCGAGACACATATTAATCAAACTACCAAAAATTAAATACAAAGAAAAAATATTAAAAGCAGCAAGGGAAAAGCAACAAATAACATACAAGGGAATCCCCATAAGGTTAACAGCTGATCTTTCAGCAGAAACTCTGCAACCCAGAAGGGAGTGGCAAGACATATTTTAAATGATGAAAGGGGAAAACCTGTAACCAAGATTTCTCTACCCAGCAAGGATCTCATTCAGATTCCATGGAGAAATCAAAAGCTTTAGAGAAGCAAAAGCCATGAGAATTCAGCACCACCAAACCAGCTTCACAACAAATGCTAAAGGAACTTCTTTAAGTGGGAAACACAAGAGAAGAAAAAGACACACAAAAACAAATCAATTAAGAAAATGGTAATAGGGACATACATATCAGTAATTACCTTGAATATAAATGGATTAAATGCTCCAACCAAAAGACACAGACTAGCTGAATGTATACAAAACCAAGACCCTTATATATGCTGTCTATAAGAAACCCACTTCAGACCTAGGGATACATACAGACTGAAAGTGAGAGAATGGAAAAAGATATTCCATGCCAACGGAAATCACAAGAAAGCTGGAGTAGCAGTACTCATAAAAGATAAAATAGACTTTAAAATAAAGACTGTTACAAGAGATAAGAAAGGACACTACATAATGATCAAGTGATCAATCCAAGAAGAAGATATAACAATTATAAATATTTATGCATCCAACACAGGAGCACCTCAATACATAAGACAAATGCTAATAGCCATAAAAGGAGAAATTGACAGTAACACAATAGTAGTGGGGGACTTTAACACCCCACTTACACCAATAGATCATCCAGACAGAAAATAAATAAGGAAACACAAGCTTTAAATGACACAGTAGACCAGATAGACTTAATTGGTATTTTTAGTACATTCCACCCAAAAGCAGAAGAATACACTTTCTTCTCAAGTGCACATGGAACGTTCTCCAGAATAGATCAAATCGTGGGTCACAAATCAAACCTTGGAAAAAGTAAGAAAACTGAAACCATATTAAGCAACTTTTCTGACCACAACACTATGAGATTAGAAATTACAGGAAAAAAACAGCAAAAAACACAAATACATGAAGGTTAATAAGTGTACTGCTAAATAATCAAGAGATCACTGAAGAAATCAAAGAGGAAATTAAAAAGTACCTAGAAACAAATGGCAATGAAAACACGATGATCCAAAATCTATGGGATGCAGCAAAAGCAGTTCTAAGAGGGAATTTCATAGCAATTCAAGATCACCTCAAGAAATAAGAAAAATCTCAAACAATCTAACCTTACAGCTAAAGCAACTAGAAAAAGAATAACAAAGGAAACCCAACGTTAGTAGAAGGAAAGAAATCATAAAGATCAGAGCAAAAATAAGTGAAATGGAAACAGAAAACAATAGCAAAGATCAATAAAACTAAAAGGTGGTTCTTTGAAAAGATAAACAAAATAGATAAAACTTTAGCCAGACTCATCAAGAAAAAAAGGGAGAGAGCTCCAAGCAATAAAATTAACAATAAAAAAGGAGAGATTACAACTGACACTACAAAAGATCATAAGAGACTACTACAAGCAACTCTATGCCAATCAAATGGACAACCTGGAAGAAATGGACAAATTCTTGGAAAAGTACAACCTTCCAAGATTGAACCAGGAAGAATTAGAAAATATAAACAGACCATTCACAGGTAATGAAATGGAAGATTTTAAACTACAGTTTCAAAGAAACAAAAGTCCAGGATCAGATGGCTTCTCAGGCGAAATCTATAAAACATTTAGAGAAGAGTTAACATGTATCCTTCTCAAAATCTTCCAAAAACTTGCAGAGGAAGGAACACTCCCAAACTCGTTCTACGAGGCCACCATCACCCTGATGCCAAAACCAGACAAAGATATCAGAAAAATAGAAAATTATAGACCAATATCACTGATGAACATAGATGCAAAAATCCTTAACAAAATACTAGCAAGGAGAATCCAACAACATATTAAAAGGATCATGCACCATGATCAAGTGGGATTTATCCCAGGGATGCAAGGATTCTTCAATATACATCAAACCATGTGATACACCATATTAACAAATTAAAGAATAAAACCCATATGATCATCTCAATAGATGTAGAAAAAGCTTTTGACAAAATTTAACACCCATTTATGATAAAAATTCTCCAGAAAGTGGACATAGAGGGAACCTACCTCAACATAATAAACGCCATATATGACAAACCCACAGCAAATATTACTCTCAATGGTGAAAAACTGAAAGCATTTCCTCTAAGAGCAGGAACAAGACAAGGATGTTCACTCTTGCCACTATTCAATATAGTATTGGAATTCCTAGCCACAGCAATCAAAAAAGAAAGAGAAATAAAAGTAATACAAATTGGAAAAGAAGAATTAAAACTGTCTCTCTTTGCAGATGACATGATACTATACATAGAGAATCCTAAAGATGCCACTAGAAAATTACTAGAACTAATCAATGAATATGGTAAGGTTGTAGGATACAAAATTAATGCACAGAAATCTCTGGCATTCCTATACACTAACAATGAAACATGATAAAGAGAAATTAAGGGAACAATCCCATTTACCATCAAAACAAAAAGAATAAAATACTGAAGAATAAACCTACCTAAGGAGGCAAAAGACCTGTACTCAGAAAACTAAAACACTGATGAAAATAATCAAAGATAACATAAACAGATGGAGAGATATACCGTGCTCCTGGATTGGAAGAATCAATATTGTGAAAATAACTGTACTGCTGAAAGCAATCTACAGGTTCAATGCAATCCCTATCAAATTACCAATGGTATTTTTCACAGAACTAGAACAAAAAAATTCACAATTTGTATGGAACCACAGACGACCCCGAATAGCCAAAGCAATGTTGAGAAAGAAAAACGGAGCTGGAGGAATTAGGCTTCTGGACTTCAGACTATACTACAAACCTATAGTAATCAAGACAGTATGGTACTGACACAAAAACAGAAATATAGATCAATGGAACAGTATAGAAAGCCCAGAGTTAAACCCATGTACATATGGTCACCTTATCTTTGACAAAGGAGGCAAGCATATGTAATAGAGAAAAGACAACCTCTTCAATAAGTGATGCTGGGAAAACTGGAGAGAAACATGTAAAAGAATGAAATTAGAACACTTCCTAACACCATACACAAAAATAAACTCAAAATGGATTAAAGACCTAAATGTAAGGCCAGACACTATAAAACTCTTAGAGGAAAATATAAGAAGAACACTCTTTAACATAAATCATAGCAAGATTCTTTTTCACCCACCTCCTAGAATAAGGGAAATAAAAACAAAAATAAACAAATGGGACCTAATGAAACTTAAAAGGTTTTGCACAACAAAGGAAACCATAGACGATGAAAAGACAATGCTCAGAATGGGAGAAAACATTTGCAAACGAAGGAACTGACAAAGGATTAATCTCTAAAATATACAAGCAGCTCATGCAGCTCAATATCTCAAAAACAACCCAATCTAAAAATGGGCGGAAGACCTAAAAAGACATTTCTCCAAAGAGGACATACAGATGGCCAACAAATACATGAAAAGATGCTCAACATCACTAATCATTAGAAAAATGCAAATCAAAACCACAATGAGATATCACCTCACACTGGTCAGAATGGCCATCATCAAAAACTCTACAAACAATAAATGCTGGAGAGGGTGTGGAGAAAAGGGAACCATCCTGTACAGTTGGTGGGAATGTAATTGATGCAGCCACTGTGGAAAACAGTATGGAGATTCCTTAAAAAACTAAAAATAGAATTACCATATGACACAGCAATCCCAATACTGGGCATATACCCTGAGAAAACCATAATTCAAAAAGAGTCATGCACTCCAATGTTCATTGCAGCACTACTTACAATAGCCAGGACATGGAAGCAATCTAAATGTCCATCAACAAATGAATGGATAAAGAAAATGTGGCAATATGATGGAATATTACTTGGCCATAAAAGGGAATGAAATTGAATTATTTGTAGTGATGTAGATGGACCCTAGAATCTCCTTCCTTGCTGATGGAACACATTGAAGCCCCCTCGAGACATCCTTTGGAAATATATTCCAAAGCCAATCAAATCCAACACTGAAGACCATCTTTCAAGCTTCCAAGGAGTCATGGAATTGTTTTCAGAAACTGTATCTAGACAAAATCAAGGACTCTTTTTTGCATGGAAGCTCTGTTCATACTGTTGACACCTTAAAACAATCAGGAGGTCATAGGGACATGAGGTCATAAGCAAAGAGGGAGGGGGTACATTCAGGTAATGGGGAAACAGAAATGGAACCTGCAAAAATATATAATATTCAGACACCCCCACAGGTCTAAAAAAATTTTCACAAGAAAAATCTAATTTGAAGGCTCACACTTCCCAGTTGCATATGTACTTACACAGCCACAATGAGGGAAACACTGTGATACTGGCTTGAAGATATACAATGAGATGAATGGAATTGAATGGAGATCCCAGAAATAAACTCATCAGTCTGTGAGGAAGAGTCGAGAGAGCTTATGAAGAGACACACACATATGAGGTTTGTTAGTGTGAGACAAAGCTGCCAGTACCCTACATCAGTGAAAGCACAATCAGACGAATCAGTGACCTGGAAAACTGATCAGGACCCCCTAAAAGGATGCAGGACTCCTCCTGCACCACACAAATGACTAAGTAAAATATTCTTCCCCAAGATTTTCCTCTGATGGGTCTTCTCAAAACGGACCCCCCCATCCTCAGCCCTCAGCCCCCAGCAGGAAGCGTCCCCACACATCTTCCTCACCTGCCCCTCCGAGGATGGAACCTCCCGAGAAATCTTGAGGAAAACTGCTCCTCTAGTGCGGATGCAGCTCCGCATATTCACGAAGCCAGACCTGGCTGGTCCTGTGTAGACCTAATACCTGTCAGCTGTGCACAGGGCCAAGCCTGTGGGCAGAAAAGACAGTGTCTGCACTGGCATGAGAGTCAGGCTGATCGCCCTCTGCTGGCCACCTGGAAAAATGCCGGTCACACCCACTCACACTTCAGTGGAGGCTGAGTTCCATGGGGACAGTCCTGCTGAATTTACAACACTGTGGAAACTCAAACTCATGGGGGAAAATATCCCAAGACTTCTGGAACGCTAGTTGTTTCAGGACAATGAGGAAACACATGCCCCAAAATGAGTGTGGCCACAGACTTTACAACTCATACCAAAAGTTACTCCAAGTTCTCCACAGGCAAATTTAATATATAAAATATTATAAAACCACTTAAACTATAAGAATTATTAAAACCAGTTACATTGAGAGGTAATAGGCCCTTATACTTTTTAATTTTTTGTGTGTTTTAGACAGATGTAGAAAACGAAATAATGAATAATTTTTAAAAACCTGGGAAAGGAGATGAATTTTTTTGTTGGGTAGGTGATTATGTAAGTGGAAAATTTAGGCAATTTGTTTAAAAACAGATTTGGTACATTGCATTGATAAATCTACAATGAGTTTCTGGGGGAAAATTATTCACAGTAATGATCAAGAACTAGAAAATACTCAGTAGTAAATTTAACAAGAAAAGTATATGACCTTAATGAGAAAACTGCACAATTTCACTGATGGGCATAGAATAAGACCTGCAGAAATAGAAAATATAGATAATCATGTTCTCTAGGTGGGAAGGCATAATACCATAAAGAGAAAATCATTTCTCTCCTAATAATATATAATTCAATTTTATATCATACCTCTTATGCTGTTTTACATTTAAAAGCTCAAAGCTTATATAAAAGGAAAAATGCCCAAGAGAAGCTAGAAAAAGAGGTGTCACAATGTATGACAAAAGCACTATTAAAAGAATATGCGGACTTCCCTGGTGGCACAGTGGTTAAGCATCCACCTGCCAATGCAGGGGACATGGGTTCGAGCCCTGGTCCGGGAAGATCCCACATGCCGCGGAGCAACTAAGCCCGTATGCCACAACTACTGAGCCTGCACACTAGAGTCTGCGAGCCACAACTACTGAGCCCATATGCCACAACTATGGAAGCCTGTATGCCAAGAGCCCACGCATTGCAACGAAGAGTAGCACCTGCTTGCTGCAACTAGAGAAAGCCTGCATGCAGCAATGAAGACCCAACGCAACCAAAAATTAAAAAATCATACATTCCTCTATTGAAAAAAAAACGATATGGAATCTGGGGAAGACGATTGATGAAAATGAGGCGTTTTCAAAGAAACAGGCTGATGCAGGGGGAGACAGAAGAGACCACATGTAAAAGAGACACCGACAACACCCAAAGGATGAAAAGAACATAGCAAACACTGAAGTGAGCCAGTCATCATTGTTGTGACCACTCTACCTACTGTTCATTCAGGCTCTGGGCTTTAGAATAAACTGCTGCTGTCGTTGGTGTGTTTGAAGTACTAATTGACATAACAACAGTCTTTCAGTTGTTTCCTAAATCACTAGAGACTTGGCTATAAATAGGACAGTCACAGGACTCCTGGGGAGACATTATTCTCTAAACACAGCGTGAGTCATGATTCTCAAGTTGCCAAGTTACCCACAAAGCCCAGGGCAAGACTCGGTTCATGGACTGGAGACTCTATCCTTTCTGAGACAGGCAATGCCTGTCAGCCAATGCAAGCCCTGGTCCGGGAAGATCCCACATGCCACAGAGCAACTAGGCCTGTGCACCACAACTACTGAGCCTGTGCTCTAGATCCCACGAGCCACAACTACTGAGCCCATGCGTTTCAACTACTGAAACCCACACACCTAGGTCCCATGCTTCACAACAAGGGAAACCACCTTAATGAGAGACCTGCGCACCACCATGAAGAGTAGCTCCCACTTGCCACAACTAAGAAGAAAGCCCATGCGCAGCAACGAAGACCCAACACAGCCAAAAATAAATAAATAAATTTATTTTGAAAAATAAAAATGCTTCTTAAAATCCACTACATACATATTATCATCCACAGTTTGAATAACACCAAGGTTTTAACCTTGTGTGCTTCATAAGATTTAAATACACAAGAGTAAACTTTTATCTAGTGAAAACTGGGATATATTTATATACACTACTGCATAAACTATGAAAACTTTTTTAAATTCTCAAATTTTGGTTTAAAAATGTATCACTTATTTGAAAATGATATTGAACTTTGGAATTTTGGGGGGTATATATTGAGGCAGACTGTTTTCTAATTCTTTTTATTATCATTGTTATTGGCATGGCCAGTACACTTCTCTACAGACATTTATTTTTATCTTTTAAAAGAACAAAATATACAAGGAATTTGATAAATATATACAAATGACAAACATGTGAAAAGATATTCAACCTTATTAGTAATCAGAGAATACAAATTTAAACCACAATGATACTGGCAGATCAGTCTGATGTATTCCTGGTAGTAATATGGAAAAAAAGAATTATGTGTTTTTTTAGGAATATGTATTCAAACAAGCACTGGGTAAACATTTTGGCATTTTCTAGGAAACCCGAATATTTATATAATCTAGTAAGCAGCAATTCTTCCAGATTTATACTGTAGAAAAAATTTTATATAAAAATAGACTTGGAAACATGTAAATAATACTTATGACAGCAACATTCATAATAGCATAGACAGGGAAAAGCCCAAATGTTCATTGACAGTAGAATAGATAAATAAACTATGGTTCATTCATACAAAGTTATTTTACACAATGGTGAGAAAGAATGAATTCCATCCACATGTAACAACATGGATGAATCCTAAAAACAATATTGTGAGCTGAAAACAAGCAACAGAAGAATTTATACTGTAAGATACTATTGGGGACTTCCCTGGTGGCGCAGTGGTTAAGAATCCACCTGCCAATACAGGGGACACGGGTTCAAGCCCTCAACCGGGAAGATCCCACATCCTATGGGGCAACTAAGACCATGAGCCACAACTACTGAGCCTGTGCCCTAGAGCCTGCAAGCCAAAACTACTGAAGCCTGTGCGCCTAGAGCCCGTACTACACAAGAAGCCACAGCAATGAGAAACCCATGCACCACAGCGAACAGTAGCCCCTGTTCGCCGCAACTAAAGAAAGCCTGTGCACAGCAACAAAGACCCAACACAGCCAAAAATAAATAAATACACTTAAAATAAATATACTATTGATTTCACGTTCAAAAATATTCAATCTAGAAATTATATTAGGTAGGGATTCATACATATGAAAACATAGAAAAGTCAGAAAAGACTAAATTAGAAACTCATGTTAGTACATACCTCTTGCGGGGAAAGTGGAAGTAGTGTTTGCAGTGGGATACACAAGGTACAGACATTTGTTTCTTTTTTTTTTTATTTTTTGCACTTTCCATTCAATTAGGACCTTTAATAATATCACAAAGGGCTTCCCTGGTGGCACAGTGGTTGACAGTCCACCTGCTGATGCAGGGGACAGGGGTTCGTGCCCCGGCCTGGGAAGATCCCACATGCTGTGGAGCAGCTGGGCCCGTGAGCCATGGCCGCTAGGCCTGCGCATCCGGAGCCTGTGCTCCACAACGGGAGAGGCTGAAACAGTGAGAGGCCCGTGTACTGCAAAAATAATAATAATAATAATAATATCACACAGATAAATCAATATGAAAAGATTTTAACATCTTTATTGAAGTATATTTGCTTTACAATGGTGTGTTAGTTTCTGCTGTATAACAAAGTTAATCAGCTATATGGATACGTATATCCCCACCGTCTGGTGTCTCCCTCCCACCCTCCCTATCCTACCCCTCTAGGTGGTCAGAAAGCACCGAACTGATCTCCCTGTGTGATGCAGCTGCTTTCCACTAGCTATCTATTTTACATTTGGTAGTGTATATATCTCAATGCTACTCTCTTCGTCCTAGCTTACCCTTCCCCCTCCCCGTGTCCTCAAGTCAATTCTCTACGTCTGCAACTTTATTCCTGTCCTGCCCCTAGGTTCATCAAAACCATTTGGTTTTTTTTAGATTCCATATATATGTGTTAGCATACGGTATTTGTTTTCCTCTTTCTGATTTACTTCACTCTGTATGACAGACTCTAGGTCCATCCACCTCACTACAAATAACTCAATTTCATTTCCTTTTATGGCTGAGTAATATTCCATTGTATATATGTGCCACATCTTCGTTATCCATTCATCTGTCAATGAACACCTAAGTTGCTTCCATGTGTTGGCTATTGTAAATAGAGCTGCAATGAACATTGTGGTACATGACACTTTTTGAATTATGGTTTTCTCAGGGTATATACCCAGTAGTGCAATTGCTGGGTCACATGGTAGTTCTATTTTTAGTTCTTTAAGGAACCTCCATACTGTTTTCCACAGTGGCTGTATCAGTTTACATCCCCACCGACACTGCAAGAGGGTTCCCTTTTCTCCACACCCTCTCCAGCATTTATTGTTTGTAGATTTTTTGATGATGGCCATTCTGACCAGTGTGCAGTGATACCTCATTGTAGTTTTGATTTGCATTTCTTTAATGATTAGTGATGTTGAGCATCCTTTCATGTGTTTGTTGGCAATCTGTATATCTTCTTTGGAGAAATGTCTATTTAGATCTTCTGCCCATTTTTGGGTTGGGTTGTTTGTTTTTTTTGATATTGAGCTGCATGAACTGCTTGTATATTTTGGAGATTAATCCTTTGTCAGTTGCTTCATTTACAAATATTTTCTCCCATTCTGAGGATTGTCTTTTTACCTTGTTTATAGTTTCCTTTGCTGTACAAAAGCTTTTAAGTTTCATTAGGTCCCATTTGTTTATTTTTGTTTTTATTTCCTTTACTCTAGGAGGTGGGTCAAAAAGGATCTTGCTGTGATTTACGTCAGAGTGTTTTTAAAAGAAAAAAAAAAGTGTTCTTCCTATGTTTTCCTCTAAGAGTTTTATAGTGTCTGGCCTTAAATTTAGGTCTTTAATCCATTTTGAGTTTATTTTTGTATATGGTGTTAGGAAGTGTTCTAATTTCATTCTTTTACATGTAGCTGTCCAGTTTTCCCAGCACCACATATTGAAGGGGCTGTCTTTTCTCTATTGTATATTCTTGCCTCCTTTATCAAAGATAAGGTGACCACATATGTGTGGGTTTATCTCTGGACTTTCTATCCTGTTCCACTGATCTATATTTCTGTTTTTGTGCCAGTACCATACTGTCTTGATTACTGTAGCTTTGTAGTATAGTCTGAAGTCAGGGAACCTGATTCCTCCAGCTCCGTTTTTCTTTCTCAAGATTGCTTTGGCTATTTGGGGCCTTTTGTTTTTCCATACAAATTGTGAAATTTTTTGTTCTAGTTCTGTGAAAAATGCCATTGGTAGTTTGATACGGATCACATTGAATCTGTAGACTGCTTTGGGTAGTAGAGTCATTTTCACAATGTTGATTCTTCCAATCCAAAAAAATAATATCTCTCTCCATCTGTTTGTATCATTTTAAATTTCTTTCATCAGTGTCTTATAGTTTTCTGCATACAGGTCTTTTGTCTCCTTAGGTAGGTTTATTCCTAGGTATTTTATTCTTTTTGTTGAAATGGTGAATGGGATTGTTTCCTTAACTTCTCTTTCTGATCTTTCATTGTTAGTGTATAGGAATGCAAGAGATTTCTGTGCATTTAATTTTGTATCCTGTTACTTTACCAAATTCATTGATTAGCTCTAGTAGTTTTCTGGTAGCATCTTTAGGATTCTCTATGTATAGTATCATGTCATCTGCAAACAGTGACAGCTTTACTTCTTTTCCAATTTGGATTCCTTTTATTTTCTTTTATTCTCTGATTGCTGTGGCTAAAACTTCCAAAACTACGTTGAATAATAGTGGTGAGAATGGGCATCCTTGCCTTGTTCCTGATTTTAAATGGTTTCAATTTTTCACCATTGAGAATGATGTTGGCTGTGGGTTTGTCACAGACATTTGTTTTTAAATGTCCAAAAGCAAAATTAAAAATTTGAATTGTACCCAGAAATGACCCCTGCAGTGGAAGCACGGCCTCCTAACCACTGGGCCTCCAGGGAATTACCAGACATTTTTATAAATTTGCTTGAGTTAATTAACTTAGCCTGGTGATCTTCAGTTATTAATAAATATGCAAATATAATATTTATTTCATCTCAGGAATACATATTACTTTTTTAGAAAGACTTAAGTGTTCTCACAGCAATTAAGAAAAAACTCTTACTCATGAATCATGCCTTTCATTTCAATATGACTCTTCTAGCTAAAAATTCAGCAAATACTGAAAATGTCTCAATTAGAGTATTTTTTCTTTTTTCTTTTCTTTTTCTTTGATTTATTTTATGTTTTGGCCATGAGGCATGGGGGATCTTACTTCCCTGACCAAGGATGGAAACCATTCCCCTGCATTGGAAGTTTGGAGTCTTAAACACTGGACCACCAGAAAGGTCCCTTTTTTTGTTTGTTTTTTTTAAAAAAAATAAGCTTCTATTTTAAGTATTACATACTTATAGAAAAAGTACAAAGATCTTGAATGAATGAATGTATAGCTCAAATAATTATCACCAAGGGAATTATCGCCAAGTGAAGCTGTGTGTTAGTGAGAAGTAAAGGTCAAGCTATCCCACTAAATAAATTTGAAGTAGGTCATAATCAAAATCACAGAAGCAAAAACATTCGAACACATCCAAGAAAACAGGATAAAATATGCCCAACGTGTGTCCATCTATGTGGGGGGGAGAGATACGTATATGACAAAGGACTTGTATCCAGACTATAAGAGCTCTTATATCCAGAGCTGTGATCACAATAAGACACATAAGCCCCCAAAATGAGAAAAACTTGAAGACACTTCACAAAAAATAGACAGTTGACCAATGAGCACAGGAAAAATGTTCAACATTATTAGTCATCAGGGAAATTCAAATTAAAGTCATCATGAGATACCACTGAAGACACACATAAATAAATAAAATTAGATAGATGGACATAGCAAATGTTGGTGAGGCCTTGGATCAACTGGAAATCTCATCTACTGCTGGTGGGAATGTTATCAACACTTTGGAAACCAGTTGGGCAGTTTCTTAACACAGTTAATACAATATGACCTAGTAATTCTACTTTTAGGATTTTTTGCCAACAGGAATGAAAAATGCGTGCACAAAGACGTGCAAGTGAATGTTTACAACAGTTTTTGTCAAAATAGCCCAAACTTGGAAAACATCCAAATATCCAATAGCTGAACAACACATGTGTATACAATGTAATCTTAGCTTTATAAAGAAATGAACTGCTGATACAATACCTAAGAATATCAAAAACCTTATGCTGAACAAAAGAAGCCAGACACAAAGGAATATACATGATTCGGTATGTATGAAATTCTAGAAAAGTAGAACTAATCTCTGAAGACTAGTAGATCATTGGTTGCCTTGTGCTGATGGAAATGGTTGGGAAAGGGACAAGGGAATATTTTGGGGTGATGGAAATATTCTGTATCTCAATTGTGGTGGTTGTTACATGGGTGTATATATTTGTCAGAAGTCATGAAGCTCTACCCTTAAGTTTTATTGCATGTAGCTTATATTAAGCTCATGAAAAGGTACTTCACACCAGTAGTCATTAGATAAAAGCACATCAGGCCCACAATGAGAAACTACCTCACATCTAAGATAGCTACAATTTAAAAAGCTGCAACAACAGAAAATAACAAGAATGGAGAGAATTAGCAAGTGTTGGGAGGAGAACGTGGAGATACTGGAACCCTGTACTTGGCTGGCGAGAATGTAAAATGATGCAGCCACTGTGGAAAACGATTTTGTCGTTCCTCTAAGTGTTTTTTGTATGTATGTATGTATTTATTTATGGTTGCGTTTGGTGTTCGTTGCTATGGGCAGGCTTTCTTTAGTTGCAGCCAGCAGGGGCTGCTCTTTTTTGTGGTTCACGGGCTTCTCATTGCAGTGGCTTCTCTTGTTGCACAGCACGGGCTCTAGGCGTGCAGGCTTCAGTTGTGCCACGTGGGCTCAGTAGTTGTGGCATTCAGGCTCAGTAGTTGTGGATCGTGGGCTCTAGAGCACAGGCTCAGTAGTTGTGGCACACGGGCTTAGTTGCACCTTGACGTGTGGGATCTTCCCGGACCAGGGCTTGAACCCGTGTCCCCTGCATTGGCAGGTGGATTCTTAACCACTGGGCCACCAGGGAAGTCCCTCCTCTAAGAGTTAAAATTACCATATGAGGGCTTCCCTGGTGGCGCAGTGGTTAAGAATCTACCTGCCAATGCAGGGGACATGGATTCGAGCCCTGGTCTGGGAAGATCCCACATGCTTGTGCAACTAAGCCCATGTGCCACAATTACTGAAGCCCGCGTGCCTAGGGCCCCTGCCCCACAAGAGAAGCCACTGCAATGAGAAGCCTGCACACTGCAACGAAGAGCAGCCCCCGCTCGCTGCAACTAGAGAAAGCCCACGTGCAGCAACAAAGACCCAACACGGCCAAAAATAAATAAGTTTTAAAAAAATTACCGTATGACCTGACAAATCTACTCCTAGGTCTATACCCAAAAGAACTGCAAACAGGGATTCCAACAGATACTTGTACATGAATGTTCACAGCAGCGTTATTCACAACAGCCAAAAGGTAGAAACAGCCCAACTGTTCATCGGCAGATGAATGGATACACAATCGTGTTAGACAGTTGACCCTCAAACATCACGGGTTTAAACAGCAGGGGTCCACTTATACTCAGATTTTTTCCAATAAATATGTACTACTACACTATCCATGGTTGTTGCATCCACGGATGTGAAACTGAGGATACAGAGAGCTGACTGTAAAGTGTACACAGATTTCTGACTGCATGGACGGTCAGCGCTTCTCACCCCTGTATTGTTCAAAGGTCAACAGTACATACAGTGGAATGTCTTTCAGCCATAAAATGTAATGAAGTTATGATACATGCTACAACATGCATAAACCTTAGAAACATTATGCTCATTGAAAGAAGTTGGATGTAAAAGGACAAATATCTAGAAAAGACTAATTCTGAGAGACAGAAAGGTTTGTGGTTACAAGGAACTAGGAAGAGGAAAGAAATGGAATGATTCGGTACAGAGTTTTGTTTCGGGTGATGAAAAAATTTTGGAAATGGGGCGATGGTTGCAAACATTCTGAATGTAATTAATGCCACAGAATTATACACTTAAAATTATACACTTTAAAAAGTGTAAAATTATACACTTAAATTACCAATTCTCAAAGAAATAAAAAGAAACAGTAATGGCAGTTTTTAATTTCAGCAAAAGAATTGAAAGCAAAAAAGCATAAAGATTGGGACTTCCCTCGCAGACCAATGGTTAAGACTTTGCCTTCCAATGCAGGGGGTGCGGGTTCGATCCCTGGTCAGGGAGCTAAGAACCCACATGCCTCATGGCCAAAAAACAAAACATAAAACGGAAGCAATACTGTAACAAATTTAATAAAAACTTTAAAAATGGTCCACATCAAAAAAATCTTTTAAAAAAAAGTATTAAGTTTTAAAGTTTATAAAGGTAATGGTTCTCAGAGATGTAATTTGATACTTTCATCTCCACCTGCCTATCCTACATCTTCACTTTGATGTCTAAGAACTGCCTCAACCTCACCCACATCCAAAGCTATGACTTTCCACCCCCACTCTGTTCCTCCAGGTGCCTCCCCCATATCTGACACCTCCTCTTGTTTCTCAGGCCCAACCAGCTGGGTCATTCTTGGCTCCTTCCTCTTCCACAAACTCCAGATCTGAATTGAAAAAGAAAGCTGATTCTGATTTTGAAATACATCTATATCTACCCATATATGAGCACTTGCTTTATTACGATATGAGTACTGGTGAGCAGTGAAGCAGATTCTCAGTAAATGGTGCTTCATCAACTGACCATCTAGATAGAATAAAATTCATCAAGAGTCAATTCCAGGGGCTTCCCTGGTGGCGCAGTGGTTGAGAGTCCACCTGCCGATGGGTTCAAACACGAGTTCGTGCCCCGGTCCGGGAAGATCCCACATGCCGTGGAGCGGCTGGGCCCGTGAGCCATGGCCACTGAGCCTGCGCGTCCGGAGCCTGTGCTCCGCAACGGGAGAGGCCACAACAGTGAGAGGCCTGCGTACCGCAAAAAAAAAAAAAAAAAAAAAAAAAAAAGTCAATTCCAAGTGAATAGTGGATCTAAATGGGAAAGGTAAGAAAAACCAGAAGATGACGTAGGAGAATGTCTTCATGATCTCATGTAGGAAAAAATCTGAGGGCAGGAATTTGTGTCTGCGGTGTCTAATGCTGCATCTCCAATGTAGATGCCCAGTATTTACAGAATGAACGTAAAGGAAACTTCCACACTCTCTGGAGGGATATACACACATACAAGTACTTGGGTCATTGTGAAGACACATAATGTTCTTAGTGGTCAGGCTGAATGTCATATAAATGTCACTTATTAGTTTATCATCTAATGTAATCTTAATTAAAAACCATTCAGATTTATTTTCAGAATAATCTGATTCTAAATTTCATACAGGAAAATGAGCAAGAATACCTAGGAAAACACTGAGGGGGAGAAAAGTGGGCCCAAGTAGTGAAGTGTGATAAGGCCTACCAGGAGGTAAAACATATTTTACAGTCACAATTATTACCGTCTTGTTGAATCTAGGACACTGTATTATAAGGTGCATCACTGGTTCGTGTGCCACTAAGAAAAACACTGGCTATTAGGCTATGACTTGTTAGATGCCTCCTGATTCAAAGATCTCACCAGTGTGAAAAGATATCTGCCTTGGAATGGCATTGATGCATGGATTCTCGGATGAACAAAACAATAAAAATGCCAGACATAGACCCAAAACCATACGTGACTTTAGTAGAAGATAAATATTGCAGCTAGTTGGGAAAAGAGGGGTCTTTCATTGGCTGGTATTGAGAAAATTAGGTAGTCATTTAGGAAAAAAGCCTCCTATCTCACACCTGATAGACACACACATACACACACACTCCAGCTGGATCAATGATGTGAAACCAGAAGCCAAAAAACAGAAGGACAGTAGTAAAAGAACTCGAGGGATAATAATTTTTATGTTGTCAGAATAGGGAAGGTCTTTCCAAATATGTCATAAGTGGAGAAGCCACGTAGAAAGTCTGATTATCTGACTGCTTCAAAACAAACAAAACCCAGTGGTGAGACCAACGCTGCCCCAACATCGAAGTGAAAACCCGAAAGGCAAGCTGGGAGGTAGCCTGGCCACTCACCCTACCCCATCCAGGGTGTTTCCAGGGTCCTCATTCTCCTCAGACCCCCACCCACATGGCTGCTGCCAGTGCCAGTCTATATGGGACCTCAGTGACCTCCTAAAACAAGAGGGTTATTTTACACAAAGATAATGGGTTGAATGGTGACCCCAAAAGATGTGTCCCTCAGAACGTGTGAAGGGACCCTGTCTGGGAAAAAGGTCTTTGCAGGATTAGTGAAGGATCTGAGATGAGGACATCATAGATGAGGGCGGCTCTAAATCCAATAACAGTGTCTTTATATGAGACGGAAGAGGAAAGGCACAGGGAAGCCACGTGAAGACAGAGGCAGAGATGGGAGAGAGGTGGCCACAAACCCAGGGACGCCTGGAGCCCCCAGAATCCAGTAGAGGCAAGAAGAACACTCCCCTGGAGCCTCCAGAGGTAACATGGCCCGGCCCGCACTTTGATTCATACATCTGGTCTCCAGGACTGGGGGAGGATGAATTCCTGTTGTTTTAAACCACCCCACCCAGCTTGTGGTCATTTGTTACAGAAGCCACAGAACAGTCACACAGACCCTGCTCTGTAGGATCCTGGAAGTGCAGGTCTCACTAAAGGCAGATAGAGGTTGGATTACAGAACCCTTAGAGTCAGCATTGGGCCCCAGAAATCCTAAAGCAGTGGCTAGACACCGGAACGTTGAGGGGTCAACTCGGAAGCCCATCCCTAAGGGTGCCGGCTGCACACGGCCTCCCCAGGTTTTTACGCATGTACATGCTGGGGATAAGTATTTCCATCCTGATTCAGGACCTCTGATGTCACCGTTCACGTTGCTAATTAAGAACCCACCAGTTGGGGCTTCCCTATTGGCACAGTGGTTGAGAGTCCGCCTGCCGATGCAGGCCACACAGGTTCGTGCCCCGGTCCGGGAAGATCCCACATGCCACGGAGCGGCTGGGCCTGTGAGCCATGGCCGCTGAGCCTGCACGTCCGGAGCCTGTGCTCCGCAACGGGAGAGGCCACAACAGTGAGAGGTCCGCGTACCGCAAAAAAAAAAAAAAAAAAAGAACCCACCAGTTATACAGATGAAAACCCTATCAGAACACTTGCTCCAGTGGTAAACAATTCTGAAGTTGGTCAGAGGTGGGGAATCGTCTCCCATGCAGCCAGCAGCCCCCACCCCCACCCCGGCAAGGAGCGTCCTCATTGCAAAGCTGGGGGACCGTGCGGAGGCGTCTGTGAGTAAACGTGAGCTGAGCCCCAGGCCAGCTGCTGCTGAACTTTTCCCACCCTTCCCAGGTAAAACACCTGAATACGTACAAGGACTTGAAAGCCTACAGGAAGGGCCGTGGAGCCACACCAGCGACAGCACGCAGGCCGACTTGGTGCTTGCAGGCCAGCCGGGATGGTCCTGGCCCCGGGCGCTCTTCTGGAAGCTTTCCATTTCCCTGCCTGATGTACCCCTCCTGTCCCGGCCCCCACTGCTTTTTTCCTTCCTCACCTCTGCCCGGGGAGAAATTCCAGCAGCAGGTATGGGTGACACATCCTCTTCTTTAGCAGGTGGCAGCCCAGCAACTCCTGCAGAAAGTCCAGCAGAGCCCCACTAACACCGGGCCACCCACAAAGCCGTGGGCCCTACTCCCTCCCACCAGCCCAACCCGAGACTGCTGACGGGGCAGAGAATATGGCGTCAGGCACAGCTGCAGGTACTCTTGCCTGGAAGGGGTATTTATATTGACCTCAACCCAGGCACACCTGGGGAGGGCTGGCCGGCTGGGTCAGGCTGCCCAGGTCAGCCATTCCTCGCCCATCAGGGGCTCAGAGTTGCACAAATTGGGCCTTGCTGCACCGGCCAGGTCCAAGGAACCGGGGGGGGGGGGTGGTCCTGAGGGTCAGGATAGACAAGGGGCTGCAGCCCTGGCTTGTTTTCTAATCATTTTATCTGGTCCATGAGCGGGAGACAACTTCAAGAAGACCCTCTCCTAATCAGAGGAACCCAGGAGTCAGGGAGAGGAGGGGTGGTGGGTGGAGACAGAGGCCTGGTGCCCCGGCTGCAGTAGAAGTCTCTGGAAGACCCGGTGGAGGGAGACGAGATAAGCCCCATGGGCTGCCCAGGTGAGTCCCATGTTCTGGAAGGTGCCTGCCCACCTTAGCCCCATGGGCTGCTGGGTGTCTGCTCAGGTGAGCTCCATATCCTGGGAGGGGCCTGTGTAAAAGAGCCCTTGCAGTGGGAGGGGCTGTGGAACAAGCATCCTCTTTGCCACCAGCACACAGTTGCTTCCTCACCCTTGGGCAGTGCTGGGGTGAGATGAGAAGCAGAAGACACTGTGGGCTCCTGAAACCCTGCGCGGGCTCATGTAGAGCAAGGAGGTCAGCAGGTGGGCGCTGGCTGCTGTGCTGCAGACTCGCTTTGAATGTAGCTATTTGTTTTATAGCACTTCATATTATGTGAATATAAATTATTTATCACATATGTATTTTGCAAATATTTTTCTCCCAGTTTCTGTCTTGTCTCTTGGCTTTCAGAATAAGGTATTAACCAAGTACAATTTTCAGTTTTATAAAGTACGTTATTAAGTTTTTCCCTTTTGTGTGAGGGCTTTTCACGTGGTGTTAGAAATCAAAGATCGTGATCTATGTGACCAAACCCATGGCCATGTCAATTTTCTTCTATATGATCTTCTATAATTTTTAAAGTTTTATATTTTAAATTTGCCTGTGGACAATTTGGAGTGACTTTTGGTGCGAGTTGTAAAGTCTGTGCCTACATTCGTTTCGTGGCACGTGGTTCCTAATTCTCCTGTAATTAGGTTCCAGAAGTCCTGGGATATTGGCCTCTGTCCCTTGGAACCTGCAGAGTGTAGTGCATTGAGCGGGGCTGCCCACAGGGAACTCAGCCTCCCTTGAAGTGGGAGTGGGTGCTGCTTGCATTTTCCCAGGTGGCCAGCGGAGGGCGACAAGCCGGCATCTCTCACCAGTGCGGGACCTGCCTCTTCTGCCCACAGGCTTGGCCCTGTGCACAGCTGACAGGGCTTAGGTCTCCGCAGGACCCGCCGGGGCTTTGGCTTTGGAAAATGCAGACCTGCATCCACATGAAGTGTAGCTCGGTTTCCCCAAGAACTGCCGGGAGGTTCCACCCTGGGACGGAAAGGTGAAGAAAATGTGGTGGGATGCTTCCTGCTGGGGGGGTGGGACACCAGGAGATGCAGAGCTGCCTGCAGACGCTGCTACAGAAACCCCTGATTTTTTTTCTTTTTTTTGTGTGTGTGTGTGGTACGCGGGCCTCTCACTGTTGTGGCCTCTCCCGTTGCGGAGCACAGGCTCCAGACGCGCAGGCTCAGCGGCCATGGCTCACGGGCCTAGCCGCTCCGCGGCATGTGGGATATTCACAGACCGGGGCACGAACCTGTGTCCCCTGCATCGGCAGGCGGACTCTCAACCACTGCCCCACCAGGGAAGCCCCCAGAAACCCGATTCTTTCCTGAGAATATTGGTGGAGCGGGGCATTCAGGCAACAGGGCAAACAGCTTTCTCTGGAGGCTCTTGTGGGGAAGTGGGGGTATAGCAACAGGGGCTCAGCCCACAAAACCCCAGAACAGCTCCCAGATCAGCTCTAGAACTGCTCCCAGAATGGCAAGAAGTGGGTCTTCCACCTACTAGACATGGAGGAAAGGGGTGGGGTCTGCAGGGCCTCCCTCACCTTCGGGGACTTGCTGGGAGGTCACGGGGCTCAGCACATGCTGTGTGCTCAAGGCTAAGATGGGTCAGGACGTGCAGTAGGGATGCAAAAGGGGATCCCTGCGCCAGCATCTTCGTGACCCCTCCTTTCCTCAAGGGTCTCGAGAACGTCTCTTTCCCCAGTGACGAAGGATAAAACCATGACATTTCCCCCAGGGAAGCTCATTATAGACTTGGCACTCAGCTGGGGGCTGGTCACGTGATTTCCACCCTCACCCTCCCAAATGCCTGTGCCCAGAAGGGGAGCCTTGTTCAGCGCGAACCACATGGTTTGTGCAAACAGTGTAGGCGCAGGGGGGTGCCCCTAAGGGGAGGGAGGTTTAGATAAGGGCGGGGTGATTTTCCAACTCTCCCCCACCCCCTCGGCCCCCAGGGCATTTTACAAAAGCCAGAGACTCAGCCGAGGAGGAGAGGCAGCGGGCCCCTTCCTCATCCACGGGCCTAGGATGCCCCATATGCCGAGGGCACTAGACTCAGGTGTCTCCTACACCGTGCCTGGTAGAGGGGCCCTGCAGGTTCTAGGGCTCTGAGACCACCCCACTTCTGACCCCAACTGCAAGACTGGGAGCCCCTAGACCACCCCAGGTTTTTTTCTTAGAGGCTCCCAGGACTCACTGAAGCTTTATACTCAGGCTCAGGATTTGCTATGGTGAAAGAAATCAGATAACATTAGCTGAGAGCAGAGGTCAGGAGGAGAGTTGGGGGGTCCATCAGGTATGACCACCTAGGGAAGCGACCTGAGCCCTGGGGTGCAGGGTGTCACTGAGGTCCACCACGTTGATGTGGGGAACCCCGTGTGGCTGGAGTTTCACTCCAGCGCCTGTGAGGGGCTCAGGAAACCCCACCATGCGTCACGCCGTAGCACAGACCAGCCCAGTGTGAAGACCACGGAGCACGGACACACCCATCTGATGCAAGGTGACCACCCGGAGCCAGGAGCAGAGGCCTGGCCTCTCTGTGGGCAGGTTTGCGGGTCTTTCACTTCTTGGGTTACATTTATTCCTAGGGGTTATGTCCTTCTGATGCTATTATAAATGGGATGGTTTTCTTCTTTTCTCTCTCTGATGTTTCATTATTAGTGTATAGGAACACAACTGACTTTTGTGTATTTGTGATTTTGTATCATGCAGCTTCCCTGAATTCATGCACTACTGCTAACCGTGTTTTGGTGTTTGGATGTGGAAAGCTGCAATTAGAAATACCACTGTTTCTAAAACATCCAGGTCATCCAGAACGCCAAGACATGGTGTCTACTGACATAATCTTCCCGCTGTGCCCCTCAAATCTCTGCCATCCTACAGCGGTGAACTGAACCATCACTTTGGGGAGCAGGAGCTGGGTAGGGCTTGGCCTCCATAACAAACTATGACATCTTCTCTGCTTTCCTGTCCCTTCACTGACATGCTTGTTTTGAAAAGTAATTGACTCTGCAGTCATTTCCAAAGTCTAGAAAATTGTCCCTAGCAGCAGAAAAGACTCACATTTGCCATTTCACACAGAATTCTATATTGTGTTTTATGCAAAGCAGAAATCCTCTTCCAGGGAAGCAGCACGTGACCTCCAAGTGAGGACATTTTTATGGTTTCCACATTATAATCCAATCCACAGGCCCACATTCACTTTCACCAGGTGCCCCAACACTAGGGAAATGTCTTGTTCCATTCTGATCCAGGTTTCTTTTTCTGAAACACTAACAGATCCTTTCCCTCCTTTTCACAACCTTGATGGATCGAGAGCACACAACACGAGTATGATCTGGGTGGCCTTTTCTGTGTGGTTACACAGATCAGTACTTCATTCATTGCTTGTTGTGACTAAGTGGGCATCACATTTAGCATGTGAACCATTTAAAGTACACAGTCCTATGGCATTAACCACAGGCACGTTGTTGTACAAATAACCTCACCATCCATGTCCAGATCTTTTCCAATTTCACCAGTGAAACGCTGTACTTTGATTGAACACTAATTCCCCTCAGTCCCTGGCACCCACATTCTACTTTCTGCCTTTGAATTGTACTTCTCTGGATACCTCCTATATGTAGTAACTTATCATGTGTGTCCTTTTAAAGTGACAGGGCTATTTCACTGATCATAATGCCTTTGAGGTTCGTATATGCTGTAGGAGTTGTCAGAATTTCCTTTGTTGTTAAGGCTGAATGACATTCCTTTGTGTGGATATCACATGTAGTTTACCCATTCATCTATCGATGGACACTTGGGTGGCATCTGCCTCTTGGCATTGTGATTCACGCTGCTTGGAATGTGGGTGTACCCATTTCTGTCCCAGGCCCTGCTTTTAATCTTTTGGGTATGATCCTCTCTGACGAGGTGTTTTAAAACTTTTGAAAACTTTGAACAGACTTTCCAAATAGCAGATTCTTTGAACTCCAGCTAACTTTGGGGTGCTTCAAAGGGCTCCTGGAGCATCCCAAAGAGAGATCCTAAACTAGCTGGGTTCACTTGGTGTGTTAAATTACATGGAAAACATTGTCCAAGCTCGCTGTTGCCTGTGGCAGATGGAATCATCAGGCTCTCCCCAGTTTTTTCATAGCCACAAAACAGACAGGGGAAAGGATCTGGGGTTCTTCTGCTCTCTAGTCTCTCACCTCACCCAACTTACAAAAATCTAAAGAATTTCTGTTTCCCGGCCTCGGGTCTTGAACCCCTTGCCCAGCTCCACTTTCTCCAAAGATTCCTCTTTGAATCTATCGGACCCCCTTCACTCCAGGCCTTGGCAGCCCATACACTGCTAGAGACAGCCTATTGGGCTGGCCGCTGCCCAGAAGCCCATATTATAAACTCTGTAGACGTTCAAGCATGAGGAATACACCCCAGTGTAGGGAAACTTGTTATAGGACATAGGCTTTATACACAACAGATGCCCCTCAGGGAGAGTCCTGGCAACGCACTGGTTCAAATGTCCCCACCCCCAACCCCTGGGGACCCTCATGAAAGGGACTGGGCTGACCACAGGCATCTGGTTGGGTGATGGGAGAGCAGAAGACACTGAAAACCCCATTAGGTTCGAAAGGAATTCGGAGGATGCTCTGACCCCTTCAAGTTAAAGCCTCCTGGTAAATGTTTCCGGGAAGCCAGATTCCATTTCTAGGAATGCTTGGTTGTAGCTTGCTCAACATGGGAGGATCCCCTTCTAAGCCAGAAGAAACACCTCTGGAGTGTATTCTTAAGAACTGGAAATTTTTAGGGACTTCTCTGGTGGCACAGTGGTAAAGAATCCGCCTGCCAATGCACGGGACACGGGTTCGAGCCCTGGTCTGGGAAGATCCCACATGCCACGGAGCAACTAAGCCCGTGCACCACAACTACTGAGCCTGCGCTCTAGACCCCGCAGGCCACAACTACTGAAGCCCGTGCGCTACAACTACTGAAGGCTGCACGCCTACAGCCCATGCTCTGCAACGAGAAGCCACAGCAATGAGAAGCCCGTGCACCACAACGAAGAGTAGCCCCCACTCACCACAACTAGAGAAAGCCCATGTGCAGCAACGAAGACCCAAAGCAGCCAAGACTAAATAAATAAAGTAAAAATTTTTTTTAAAGTCCACAAATAACAAATGCTGGAGAGGGTGTGGATAAAAGGGAGCCCTCCTACACTGCTGGTGGGAATGTAAATTGGTGTAGCCACCATGGAAAACCGTATGGAGGTTCCTCAAAAAACCTAAAAATTGAGCTACCATATGATCTAGCAATCCCACTCCTGGGCATATATCTGGAGAACAACATAATTTGAAAAGACACATATACCCCAGTGTTCATAGCAGCACTATTTACAATAGCCAGGACATGGAAGCAACTTAAGTGTCCATTAGCAGATGAATGGATAAAGGAGATGTGATATACACACACACATATCCACAACACATACTCACTATGGAATATTACTCAGCCATAAAAAGGAATGAAATAATGCCATTTGCAGCAACATGGATGGACCTAGAGAATATCATACTAAATGAAATCAGAGAAAGACAAATATTATGTATCACTTACATGTGGAATCTAACAAATAATAAAAATGAATCTATTCAAGAAACAGAAAGAGACTCACAGACTTAGAAAAAAAACCTTATGGTTGACAAATGGGAAGTGGGGGAAGGGTGAACTAGAAGTATGAGATTAACCGATACACAACACTATATATAAAATAGATAAGCAACAGGACCTACTGTAGAGCACAGGGAACTATATTCAATATCTTATAATAACCTACAATGGAAAATAATCTGAGAAAAACAAACAAAATATATATACATAACTAAATCACTGTGCTATACACCTAAAACTAACACAACATTGTAAATCAACTACACTTCGATAAAATTAACATTACATTTAAAACAAAAAAAAGAGGGACTTCCCTGGTGGCACAGTGGTTAAGAATCTGCCTGCCAATGCAGGGGACATGGGTTCGAGCCCTGGCCCAGGAAGATCCCACATGCCATGGAGCAACTAAGCCCGTGTGCCACAGCTACTGAGCCTGTGCTCTAGAGCGTGCAAGCAACAACTACTGAAGCCTGCGCGCCTAGAGCCTGTGCTCTGCAAGAAGAGAAGACACCGCAATGAGAAGCCCACACACAGCAACAAAGAGTAGCCCCCGCTCGCCACAACTAGAGGAGGCCTGCGCACAGCAACGAAGACCCAACCCAGCCAAATAAATAAATTAATAAAATAAAATAAAAAGAGAATTTCAGAGGCGGGTCTTCAACAACAGACCACGGTCCACATGAGTAGTGACCATGTCAGCGATGACAATTCCTGGCACAGGCAGGCATGAGGAAATGTCAGCTAGAGGAAAAAATTAGAACCTGGTGTACACAGGTGCCTTGGATCTGGACAGTTACCTGGCCAGGGCAAGGCCAAACAAAGGGGGGTCCATTAAGGTGACTGAAAAACCTCTGCCTCTGACACCTTCCACGTGACACCACAGGAAGCAGGTGTTGGGGCTGCTCAAGGAGAGCAGAAGGCAGTGCTCACACATCATCTCAACCAACAACAGCACCAACCCAGGGAAATGGAAAAGGAAGCAGTATCCGTGGTCCTGATGAGAGGACAGAGCTGTCACTGGGGAAAGGGGAAGGACACAGGGGTGGATCTGAGGTTCTTACCCAGGAAGGCTGTAAGTGCCAAGTTCTCCAGCTTCACATCACAATACGGGCATCTCCAAGACTCATCAAGGAGACCCCATTCCTCCCCGGAAAATGTCACAGCCACATCTTCAAAGGTCACGCCATCCTGCTATGATGGGGACAGATGAAACCACAAACAGCCCCACTCTCAAGGAGCCACAATCCATTCTCCACCAACCCACCGACCCCCACATCTACCATATGCCCATCCTCCTCCCAACCTCCCCAACTCAGAGAAGAAACCAGGCCCTGGTGCCATTGGTGCCTCTGTCTCCTCAGGGGTCCATTGATCACTGGACAAAGCCATCAGTGGTAGGAGGCACATGGGCAATCAACAGCTAAGCTCTGGGACAAGCACAGAAGGATGTACCACCTCCACAGGCTATTACCTGGGTGTGGCCACAGTCATGTGGTTTCCAGTGCAGTGCCCTAGACCATCAGACGTGCCCCCTGTCTGAACGCACATCCCTCAGAGCCCCATACCCACGGCCACCAGCATCAGTGCCCCTTACTCGTGTTTCAGTCACCTCCTCATAACCCCACTGGTGAGGGTATAATTCCCACCCTAAGGGTGTGGCCAAACACACGACCCCTGACACCGGCCAGATGCAATCAACAGCCATTTATTAACCACATATTAACATGTGGGAGACAACACACAAGGCCATGGGAAGGCCACACGCTGGCGGAGTGAACAACAAAGGGCTGTGGGATGCAGTCTCTGTGGGATTGAGAGGGTACGGTGCCCTGCTTCCCGCAAGAGGACATGACTGGCTTGTTTAAATGACTCTGCAGGCTGGTAGGGAACTGAAACTAACTACAAAGGGATAAGCAGGAACTGTGCCTGCTCCCTTTGATAAAAAGGGTTGTAAGGTTAGGAGACATTACCTGTGAGAAGCATGTGAAGGGAAACTTGCACCACGGCCATTTGAGGGCATCCCTGTTTCACCAGGTGTCAAGGCAGCATACCTATTGGCCTTAATTTTAGAACTTACAACACAACTTGGCAGACAGCATCCAGAATATCCTTGACAAATTCAGAGAGGATCCAGTATGACTACAGACTTCCCATGGTTCCTGTTAGCAACCACAGCCCCAAATCACTCCATGCAGGTCTCATTCAACTCCTTGGCTCAGACGTAGTCACAGAGAACCATGTGTGGATTTCAGCTACCCATGGTCCTATCTGCTTTTCCTGCACTTGCTGTGCCCTCAGAAATCACACCTTTCCTCTGTCCATCCAACCATCATTCAAAGCCCAGCCCCACTGATAACCCACCCCAGATCTTGTGACTCACAGATGACTGAATTTGCCCCTGATCACATGCACCTGGCTGAATGAAACATCCCAGACTCCACCAAAGTCCTCACAAAATCTTGGTTAGTCCATAAAATGGTAAAAAAGCACAAGTTTCAGCCTGAGTATATCTTTAAGTATGCACAATTTATGGCAAGACAATCAGTCAATCCTCATTTTTCATGGATTCTGTATTTGTAAATTTGCCTACCTGCCAAAACTGGAAAACCCCCAAATCAATACTTACATTTTTACACTTATTCATAGACATGTGGAGACACAAAATATCCGAGTCACCCAGTGTATGTGAGATACACAAGATGATGCTCTGCCTTCTCTTTGCGGCTCTCATACTGTAAACAAGCATTCTTCCCATGATGTATTTAGTGCCCCATTTATGCTTCTTCTTGGTGGTTTTGTGGTCCAAAATGGCCTCCAAAACTGGCGCTCATGTGCCGCCTAGAGTTCCTAAGCCCAAACAATGTGGCTTAAAGAAAATACATGTTAGGTAAGCATTGTTCAGGAATGAATCATTGTGCTGTTGGCCATGATTTCAGTGTTAATGAATCAACAGTATACAGTAAATGAATTGTTTTTAAACAGAAACACATGGAAAACCACGTTATGTACTTACCAATTGAGCAAAACGTTGTAACCAGAGGCTGTCAGGAACCTAATTACAGATTTCCCCTAGGAACAACGGCTCTATATTCACAATTCAGTGAATTAAAGGACATGACTAGCGTGAATGACAACTGATTGTACTTCAGTAAAACTGTTTAAAAAGCAAAGGTAACTCTTAAAATTTGTAACTTCCTAATTATTTCACTATGGTTTACTATTCTATACATTCTCAAGGTTATTTGCGTCTATTATCAGTACACAAAAACAGAATACAATGTGGTACCTTCTTTGCATCTTTGTCTCTTTTCAGGCTGCCACAACAAAATACCACAGACTGGGTGGCTTAAAGAAATATATATTCTCCTATTTCTAGAGGCTGGGAGTCTAAGACCAAGGTGCCATCAGGAATGGTTTCTGGTGAGGCCTTTCTTTCTGACTTCTAATCAACCACCTTCTTGGTGTGTCATTAAAAGGCCTTTCCTCTGTTCGTGAATACAGTGAGAAAGTGAGCACCTTCTGGTGCCTTGTCTTCTTCCATGGACACAAGTCACACTGGATTAGGACCCCATTCTTATGACCTCATTTGTCCTTAGTTATCTCCTTATAGGACATACCTAAAAACATAGTTACATTGGCTGTTAGGGCTTGAACGTATGAATCTTGAGGGACACAATTCAGTCCATAACAGACTTACCTATATTATGTAAAGGCCTTTATTCCTTGTAAACATTCTGGTATTTTAGGAGATTGGGGTTGAAGGTAAAGGACTTTCCATTCACTGCACTCATAAGGCCTTTCTCCAGCGTGAATTCTCTGGTGTCTAATGAGGCGAGAGCTCTGGCTAAAACATTCCCCTCGTTCACTGCACTCACATGGCTTTTCACCAGGGTGAACTTTTCGATGCATGATATGGTTGTACTTCTTGCTAAATAATTTTCCACCTTCCCCACACTCATAAGGCTTTTTGCTAGTGTGAACTCTCAAATGCTCCCTGAGGCTACAGTTTTTTCTAAAGGATTTCCCACACTCACGGCACCTGTAAGATCTTTCCCTCTTGAGGACTCTGGTGTGGAACAAGGGTGTGTTTGGGGCTGCAAGCTTTCATGCACTCTAGCCGGTTGTAATGGTTGTTTACACTGTGGAAGGCCACCACACACTCCGGTCCACTATTTGACTTCTCCCTGGTGTGAGTAGCCTGTTGCTGAAGATGTCCCGAGCTGGCCAGAAAGTCCTTCCCAACCTCCTTATGGGTAAAGGAGTTCCCTGACACATGGAATTAGCAGCTCTTCAAGAACAAGGCTCTGCTCATATTGCTTTTGAAGCATTTCTCTCCAACACGCTGCTTGTGCAGCTGATAAAGTCTGCAGTGAGAGGAAATTGTTTTCCACATGCCCCACACATGTGCAGTTTCGGTCTGTGATGTGTTTCCTGGTGTTCAACCAAGTGCAAACTGTCTCTCAACATGGGTCCACACATCTCACAGAGGTGGGCCTTCTGGGGAGACAGACCTGCTTTGAGAGTCCTATCCTGTGGCATTACTTTGGCAGAAATGCTGTGCTCAGAAGATGCCTCCTTATCCTCCACTCCACACCAACAACCTGAAAGAAAGAAATGCTGGTGAAGTGCATGTTGATTCCGGTGAGAAGGGTAACCTGTAGAAAAGTGTGTGTGGGACAAACCCAGGAACAATCAGTGGGATTGTTCTGGGGACCAAAGAGTTGGGTACAGGTTGAGAATGGGTTGATTAGCAGAACTGGGCCTCTAAAGATCACAGAACAGGGGAGGACTCACGAGGTTAAATACAGCACCACTGGGTGCAGCACAGGGAGGAAAGGGTCTACAACTCCTTCCTTTGGAAACAACTCTCTCTGGAGATCTGGTCTTCTGCTGACATTGGTGTGTTATGTAGAAGAGTGTGTTCAGGCCCAAGAAAATGCAACTACAACAGAGTAGCTGGTGTTCAATGACTGTTTAAGAATATGTGTGTGGGACTTCCCTGGCGGTCCAGTGGTTGGGACTCTGCATTCCAATGCAGGGGATGTGGGTTCGATCCTTGATCGGGGAGCTGGGATCCCACATGCCTTGGGGCCACAGGGCCAGAACATAAAACAGAAGCAATACTGTAGCAAATTCAATAAAGACTCTGAAAATGATCCACATCAAAAAAGTCTTAAAAAAAAAGAAAGAAAGAAAGAATATGTGTGCATGTTACAATGCACATGTAGAGGCCAATGTCAGAGAGTACTACAGGTGGAGCAATGAGAACGGCGAGTGATATGTGTAGCCCACAGATGTGGTGAACAGCCCTGAGCTGGAAGAGCAGACAACTTGTCAGCAGAGCTGACAAGTTGGCAGTGTCAAGAATGGGAAAGGAAAGGCATTAGGCTGCCTTTGTCAACAGCACCAAAATACTACTCAAACAGAATAGGTTTCTGTATGATCTGAGCACAGCTCAGACATCGTGCCTCCCCCAGGGCTAGGCTCCCATGGAATTCATACTGCTGTAGCTGGATTTATGCTACAAACTCAAATGTTTATGTTCCTGCAAACACCATATGTTGAAATCCTAACCCTCAATGTGATGGTAGTAAAAGGTGGGGGACTCTGGCAGGTGATTAGATCATGAGGGTGAAGCCCTCACCAATGGGATTAGTGCCCTTGTACAAGTGACCCCAGAAAGCCTTCTCATTCCCCTTCTGCCATGTGAGGACACAGCAACAAGGAGACCATTTATGAACAAGGAAGTGGGCCTCACCAGACACTGAAACTGCCAGTGCCTTGATCGAGGACTGCCCAGCCTCCAGACCTGTGACATAAATGTTTGTTGTGTAAGTACCAGCCTATGGTAGTTTGTTATAGAAACCTGACTGGACTAAAACAGAAATTGGTTTGAGAAGGGGGATGCTGCTTGCAAGGAAAACCTGAAAAATTAGAAGTGGCTTTGGATCTGGGTAACGGTCAGAGGCTACCAAGAGTTTTGAGGTGCATATTTGCAAAAGCCAATATTGTCAAGAATGCTAAGTAATTCTGGTAAGAGCTTAGGAAGAAAAGAGGGGAGTTATAGAGAAAGCTTCCATCTTCTTAGATGATAATGAATCATGAACAAAATGTGCATAGAAATATGGATGGTAAATGCTATTCTATTCTGATGAAGTCTCAGAAAGAAATGAGGAACATGTTATTAGACAAGGAACACTGAAGATCCTTTTTATAAAGTGGAAAAGAACTTGGCTGAATTTTGTTCATATTCTAGTGTTTTATAGAAGGTAAAATGTGTGAGCAATGAAATTTGATATTTAGCTGAGAAAATTCTAAACAGTGCTGCAGAGAAGCTTGGTTCCTCCTGACTGCTTAGAGTAAGATACAATTAGAGAGATGACTTGAGGATGGGATTGTTAAGCAAAAAGGAACCAGAACTTAAAGATCTGAAAAATTCTCAGCCTATCCATTTTGAAAAGAATGACAGGGTGTTTTCAGAAGAGAACACTAAGACTTTGATAAGATTAGCATGCATATGACCCAGAAACCTCATCTGCCATCTCAAAAATGATCCCCCTTAAGGTGATCAGGGACCCTCATTGCTGCCACCTCCACCACAGGCCCAGAGAGCAAGGGCCAAGGGAGAGCAACATGACTCCAATGGGTGGGGCCACCTATCTGGGTCAGGCACACCACGATGTTCCCGCTCCGTGCCTCACGGTGGGGCCCCGGCAGAGAGCTGTGGTGTGCTCGACGGACACATGGAGCCAGGGATTCCCAGAGCCGTAGCACCTGGACCCAACACCAACAGAGCCACCAGCTAACAGTGCCAGTCTGAGAGCCACCATCATGAGATCCCAATCCAGGAGAGCAGCAGAGGCAGGACTGCTCCCCAGTGGGCCTGGAGGGCAGAGCACTGAACCACAGAGGATTATACTTGAGGCTTAAGGTCCAAAGACATTTGCCCCAGTAAGCTTTGGACTTACTCGGTACCTATCACTCCTTTCTCCCTTCCCTTTAGAATGGGAATTGTTTCATTCTGGGATGGGAATGTCTACCTCATGCCTGTTGCACCACTATATTTTGGAAGCACATAACTTGTTTGGTTATATAGGTTCTCAGCTGGAGAGAGATCTGTTGCAGGGTAAACTGTATTTCAGGTCTCACCAATATCTGATATAAATGATATTTAGATGAGACTTTGGAATTTAGAGTTGATACTAAAACTAGTTAAGATTTTGGGGGCATGTTTGCTGGCCCTGCAAGGTGGAAATGGTGGCGTAGTAGGTTTTTGGGTTTTTTTTGTTTGTTTTTTCCTTTCCACCCACAGGGTTTGGGTTTCTGGCTGGGAGTCAGGTTTCTGGAAATCTACGTGGAAAATTAATGGTATATGTGGTATCTGTCTTCAATAGGGCTAAAAGGAGCCCAAGCCCGTTAACCAGCTGAACAAAGTCTATGATGCAATAGACCCTTGCTGAGATTTAGACTGGAGAGGTTGTGGAAGTGGGGCTGGGCCAGGATACAAAGAGAAATATGGGGGAAGAGAGAAGTTACTGAGAAGAATCAAGAGATCCTAGCATTCTTATTTGCTGTGTGATCCTAGTCAAGCAACTTATTCTCTTTAGGAATTCTTTTATAAAATTTGACCAATAGGACCCACCTCACAGAATTACTGAGAAGAAAAAAATGAGATTTCTAAAAACCTGAAGAGTAAGCTTTTAGAAAAATCATCAGAAGGAAGGAAATTGGAGAAATAAAACTGGAAACATTCAGAATCTTGATGGTGTGCCAAACCAAATGTCAACTGGAGCTCGACCAAAAACTAAAATGAGCAAACCAAAGCCCAGGAAAGCCATGTGGCAGACAGGGTCTTGGTGCTCTGGCCTGAGCCTCTGAGGTGGGAGAGCCGAGTTCAGGACATTGGACCACCAGAGACTTCCTGGTCCCACGTAATATCAATTGGCGAGAGCTCTCCCAGAGATCTCTGTCTCAACACTAAGACCCAGCTCCACCCAGTGGCCAGCAAACTCCAGTGCTAGATGCCCCATGCCAAACAACTAGCAAGACAGGAACACAACCCCACCCATTAGCAGAGAGGCTGCCTAAAATCATACTAAGTTCACAGACACCCCAAAAAACACCACCAGACATGGTTCTGCCCATCAGAAAGACAAGATCCAGCCTCACTCACCAGATCACAGGCACGAGCCTCCTCCACCAGGAAGCCTACACAAACCACTGAACCAACCTCACCCACTGGGGGCAGACACCAAAAACAATGGGAACTACAAACCTGCAGCCTGCAAAAAGGAGACCCCAAACATAGTAAGTTAAACAAAATGAGAAATCAGAGAAACATGCAGCAGATGAAGGAGCAAGGTAAAAATCCACCAGACGAAACAAATGAAGAGGAAATAAGCAGTCTACCTGAAAAAGAATTCAGAGTAATGATAGTAAAGATGATCCAAAATCTTGGAAATAGAATGGAGAAAATACAAGAAACGTTTAATAAGGACCTAGAAGAACTAAAGAGTAAGCAAATGATGAACAACACAATAATTGAAATTAAAAATTCTCTAGAAGGAATCAATAGCAGAATAACTGAGGCAGAAGAACGGATAAGTGACCTGGAAGATAAAATAGTGGAAATAACTACTGCAGAGCAGAATAAAGAAAAAAGAATGAAAAGAATTGAGAACAGTCTCAAAGACCTCTGGGACAACATTAAATGCACCAACATTCGAATTATAGAGGTCTCAGAAGAAGAGAAAAAGAAAGGGTCTGGGGCTTCCCTGGTGGCGCAGTGGTTGAGAGTCCACCTGCTGCTGATGCAGGGGACAGGGGTTCGTGCCCCAGTCCGGGAAGTTCCCACATGCCATGGAGCAGCTAGGCCCATGAGCCATGGCCGCTGAGCCTGTGCATCCAGAGCCTGTGCTCCGCAACAAGAGAGACCACAACAGTGAGAGGCCCACGTACCACAAAAAAAAGAGAAAAGAAAGAAAGGGTCTGAGAAAATATTTGAGGAGACTATAGTTGAAAACTTCCCTAACATGGGAAAGGAAATAGTCAATCAAGTCTAGGAAGTGCAGAGAGTCCCATACAGGAGAAACACTCCGAGACACATATTAATCAAACTATCAAAAATTAAATACAAAGAAAATATATTAAAAGCATCAAGGGAAAAGCAACAAATAACTTACAAGGGAATCCCCATAAGGTTAACAGCTGATCTTTCAGCTGAAACTCTGCAAGCCAGAAGGGAGTGGCAGGACATATTTAAAGTGATGAAAGGGAAAAACCTACAACTCAGACCACTCTACCCAGCAAGGATCTCATTCAGATTTGATGGAGAAATTAAAAGTTTTACAGACAAGCAAAAGTTAAGAGAATTCAGCACCACCAAACCAGCTTTACAACAAATGCTAAAGGAATGTCTCTAGGCAGGAAACACAAGAGAAGGAAAAGACCTACAGAAACAAACCCAAAACAATTAAGAAAATGATAATAGGAACATACATATTGATAATTACATTAAATGTAAATGGATTAAATGCTCCAACCAAAAGACATAGACTGGCTGAATGGATACAAAAACAAGACCTGTACATATGCTGTCTACAAGAGACCCACTTCAGACCTAGGGAAACATACAGACTGAAAGTGAGGGGATGGAAAAAGATATTCCATGCAAATGGAAATCAAAAGAAAGCTGGAGTAGCAATTCTCATATCAGACAAAATAGACTTTAAAATAAAGACTATTACAGGAGACAAAAGAAGGACACTACATAATGATCAAGGGATCAATCCAAGAAGAAGATATAACAATTGTAAATATTTATGCACCCAACACAGGAGCACCTCAATACATAAGGCAACTGCTAAGGGCCATAAAAGGGGAAATTGAAAGTTAACACAATAATAGTAGGGGACTTTAACACTCCACTTTCACCAATGGACAGATCATCCAAAATGAAAATAAATAAGGTAACACAAGCTTTAAATGACACATTAAACAAGATGGATTTAATTGATATTTATAGGACATTCCATCCAAAACCAACAGAATACACTTTCTTCTCAAGTGCCCATGGAACATTCTCCAGGAGAGACCATATCTTCAGTCACAAATCAAGCCTTGGTAAATTTAAGAAAATTGAAATCTTATCAAGTATTTTTTCCAACCACAATGCTATGAGACAAGATATCAATTACAGGAAGACAACTGTAAAAAACACAAACACATGGAGGCTAAACAATACGCTACTAAATGACCAAGAGATCGTTGAAGATATCAAATAGGAGATCAAAAAGTACTTAGAAACAAATGACAATGAAAACACAATTACCGGGCTTCCCTGGTGGCACAATGGTTGAGAGTCCACCTGCCGATGCAGGGGACGCGGGTTCGTGCCCCGGTCCGGGAGGATCCCACATGCCGTGGAGCAGCTGGGCCCGTGAGCTATGGCCGCTGAGCCTGCGTGTCCAGAGCCTGTGCTCCACAACGGGAGAGGCCACAGCAGTGGGAGGCCCACGTACCTCAAAAAAATAATAATAATAATAAATAAAAACAGAAAAAACACAATGACCAAAAATCCATGGGATGCAGCGAAAGCAGTTCTAAGAGAGAAGTTTATAGCAATACAAATCCTACATCAGAAACGAGAAAAATCTCAAATAAACCACCTAACCTTACACCTAAAGCAAACAGAGAAAGAAGAACAAAAAAACACAAAATTAGCAGAAGGAAAGACATCATAAAGATCAGATCAGAAATAAATAAAAGAAATGAAAAAGAAATGAAGGAAACAATAGCAAAGACCAATAAAACTAAAAGCTGGTTCTTTGAGAAGATAAACAAAATTAATAAACCATTAGTCAGACTCATCAAGAAAAAAAGGGAGAAGACTGAAATCAACAGAATTAGAAATGAAAAAGGAGAAGTAACAACTGACACTGCAGAAAAACAAAGGATCATGAGAGATTACTACAAGCAACTCTATGCCAATAAAATGGACAACCTGGAAGAAATGGACAAACTCTTAGAAAAGCACAACCTTCCGAGACTGAACCAGGAAGAAATAGAAAAAAATATAAACAGACCAATCACAAGCACTGAAACTGAAACTGTGATTAAAGATCTTCCAACAAACAAGAGCTCATGGGGTTTCCCTGGTGGCGCAGTGGTTGAGAGTCTGCCTGCCGATGCAGGGAACACGGGTTCGTGCCCCGGTCCGGGAAACAAACAAGAGCCCAGGACCAGATGGCTTCACAGGCAAATTCTATCAAACATTTAGAGAAAAGCTAACACCTATTCTTCTCAAACACTTCCAAAATATAGCAGAGGGAGGAACACTCCCAAACTCATTCTATGAGGCCACCATCCCCCTGATACCAAAACCAGACAAAGATGTCACAAAAAAAGAAAACTACAGGCCAATATCACTGATGAACATAGATGCAAAAATCCTCAACAAAATACTAGCAAACAGAATCCAACAGCACATTAAAAGGATCATACACCGTGATCAAGTGGGGTTTATCCCAGGAATGCAAGGATTCTTCAATATACGCATCAATCAGTGTGATACACCATATTAACAAATTGAAAAATAAAAACCATATGATTATCTCAATAGATGCAGAAAAAGCTTTCGACAACATTCAACACCCATTTAAGATAAAAACTCTCCAGAAAGTAGGCATAGAGGGAACCTTCCTCAACATTATAAAGGCCATATATGACAAACCCACAGCCAATATCGTTCTCAATGGTGAAAAACTGAAACCATTTCCTCTAAGATCAGGAACAAGACAAGGTTGCCCACTCTCACCACTACTATTCAAGATAGTTTTGGAAGTTTTAGCCACAGCAATCAGAGAAGAAAAAGAAATAAAAGGAATCCAAATCGGAAATGAAGAAGTAAAGCTGTCACTGTCTGCAAATGACATGATACTATACATAGAGAATCCTAAAGATGCTACCAGAAAACTACTAGAGCTAATCAATGAAATTGGTAGAGTAGCAGGATACAAAATTAATGCACAGAAATCTCTTGCATTCCTATACACTAATGATGAAAAATCTGAAAGAGAAATTAAGGAAACACTCCCATTTACCACTGCAACAAAAAGAATAAAATACCAAGGAATAAACCTACCTAAGGAGACAAAAGACCTGTATGCAGAAAACTATTAAGACACTGATGAAAGAAATTAAAGATGATACAAACAGATAGAGAGATACACCATGTTCTTGGATTAGAAGAATCAACATTGTGAAAATGACTATACTACCCAAAGCAATATACAGATTCAGTGCAATCCCTATGAAACTACCAATGGCATTTTTCACAGAACTAGGACAAAAAATTTCACAATTTGTATGGAAATACAAAAGACCCTGAATAGCCAAAGCAATCTTGAGAAAGAAAAACGGAGCTGGAGGAATCAGGTTCCCTGACTTCAGACTATACTACAAAGCTACAGTAATCAAGACAGTATGGTACTGGCACAAAAACAGAAATATAGATCAGTGGAACAGGATAGAAAGCCCAGAGATAAACCCACGCACATATGGTCAACTTATCTTTGATAAAGGAGGCAAGAATATACAATAGAGAAAAGACAACCTCTTCAATAAGTGGTGCTGGGAAAACTGGACAGTTACATGTAAAAGAATAAAATCAGAACACTTCCTAACACCATACACAAAAATAAACTCAAAATGGATTAAAGACCTAAATGTAAGGCCAGACACTATAAAACTCTTAGAGAAAAACATAGGTAGAACACTCTATGACATAAATCACAGCAAGATCCTTTTGGACCCACCTCCTAGAGAAATGGAAATAAAAACAAAAGTAAACAAATGGGACCTAATGAAACTTAAAAGCTTTTGCACAGCAAAGGAAACCATATACAAGATGAAAAGACAACCCTCAGAATGGGAGAAAATATTTGTAAATGAAGCAACTGACAAAGGATTAATCTCCAAAATATACAAGCAGCTCATGCAGCTCACAGCAAAAAAACAAACAACCCAACCCAAAAATGGGCAGAAGAGCTAAATAGACATTTCTCCAAAGGAGATATACAGATTGCCAACAAATACATGAAAGGATGCTCAACATCACTAATCATTAGAGAAATGCAAATCAAAACTACAATGAGGTATCACTGCACACTGGTCAGAATGGCCATCATCAAAAAATCTATAAACAATAAATGCTGGAGAGGGTGTGGAGAAAAGGGAACCCTCCTGAACTGTTGGTGGGAATGTAAACTGATACAGCCATTCTGGGGAATAGTATGGAGGTTCCTTAAGAAACTAAAAATAGAACTACCATATGACCCAGCAATCCCACTACTGGGCATATACCCTGAGAAAACCATAATTCAAAAAGAGTCATGTACAACAATGTTCATTGCAGCTCTATTTACAATAGCCAGGACATGGAAGCAACCTAAGTGTCCATCAACAGATGAATGGATAAAGAAGATGTGGCACATATATACAATGGAATATTACTCAGCCATAAAAAGAAACGAAATTGAGTTATTTGTAGTGAGGTGGATGGACCTAGAGTCTGTCATACAGAGGGCAGTAAGTCAGAAAGAGAGAAACAAATACCATATGCTAACACATATATATGGAATCTAAAAAAAAAAAAGTTTCTGAAGAACCTACGGGCAGGACTGGAATAAAGATGCAAACGTAGAGAATGGACTTGAGGACACATGGAGCGGGTAGGGTAAGCTGGGACAATGTGAGAGAGTGGTTTTGACATATATACACTACCAAACGTAGGACAGATAGCTAGTGGGATGCAGCCGCATAGCACAGGGAGATCAACTTGGTGCTTTGTGACCACCTAGAGGGGTGGGATAGGGAGGGTGGGAGGGAGATGCAAGAAGGAGGGCATATGGGGATATATGTATACATACAGCCGATTCACTTTGTTGTACAGTAGAAACTAACACAACATTGTAAAGCAATTATACTTCAATAAAGATGTTAAAAAAAGAAAAGATTTTGGGGGCTGTTGGAATGGATAAATTTATTTTGTATGTGAGAGGACATGAATTTTGGGAGCTAGGGGTAGAATGCTATAGATTGAATGCTTGTGTCCCCGCAAAATTCATATGTTGAAATCCTAATCCTCAATGTGATGGTATTAGGAAGTGGGGGTCTTTGGCAGGTGATTAGGTCATGAAGGTGGGGCCATAATAAATGGGATTAGTGCCCTTATAAATGAGACCCCAGAATGCTCTCTAGCCCCTTCCAACATATAAGGACATAAAGAGAAGGTGGCAGCTATGAACAAGTAATAGGGCCCTCACCAGAACCTCATGCTGGTGCCTTGATCTTGGACTTTGCAGCCCACAGAACTGTGAGAAATCAATTTCTGTTGTTTATAAGCTACCCAGTCTGTGGTATTTTGTTACAGCAGCCTGAATGTACTAAGACAGACAGGGATAAACATGTGGGTAAAAGGGTTTGGTAAGCTACTGAGCAACACACTAATGTAATGTATTATGCAATCATAATTTCTGCCCTTTAGCTCCCTTTCTACCTTTTAAACTGTCTCCTAAACTGCAGGTTTAAAAATTTACAGTGTCAGGATACAGTTCCTAGAATGTGAAAATCACTGTGCTCTACAGATCTAAAGGAGAATGAGGTTTGTTACTCATTTAAGCACCCCAGGTTGCAAGTGCTAAGGCAGGATTTGGAACCCTGAAGTCCCTAATGGGATTTGTGGGTGTTGAGGCCATAGTTCCTTGGACAAGCTGCTTCTCCTCTGTGAGACCCAGTTTCCTGGTTATTAACCATTTTTCCCATAATCTACGCTTGGCTTCTTTGCTGAGAGAGGCCATGTTTAGAAGTAGGATTGGGTGGAGGATGGAGGCTGTGAATGGAACCACACTGTAAAGCAAGACCCAACTGTTCACCAGAGGCTCCAAGAGAGGACTTTTTTGTTTTATGTCCTCATGGAATGTTGTCCAAATCCTGATAAGTTGTCAAAGAGAGGCAAACCATCCTAGGGCAGTAGACAGTACATACCTATTCTTTTCGTAGAAAAAGAGAAGGCTCTTTCCACAAGGCCAGTACCTTGATCTTCAACTTCCCAGACTGCAGAAGAGTGAGAAATAAATGTTTGTTTAAACATCCAGCCATGTGAGTTCGTTATAGCAGCACGAACTGATTACGACAATTTATTTCCATTCTGTGAACCACCCAGGGCTCTCCACCCCACCCCCAAGATGAGCAACTACATGGGACCTGGGTGATGGAAGTGTTAAGGGCAAGACAGGACAGATGGCATTCAGGATTGGCCCAGAATACTGATAGCCCACAGGAAAGAAAACTATTACAAAGAGAACTTTGGGGGAGGCTCTTACAAGAACAGAACATGATCCACATAAGTAGTGACTATGTCAGTGATGGTAATTGCTGGCACAGGCAGGCATGAGGAAATGTCAACTAGAGAAAGTAAGTTAGACCTGGGTCACACATGTGCCTTGGATCTGGACAAAGTCACCTGGCCCGGGAGAAGGCAAGTAAGGTAGGACTCAGGATGAGTACAAGACTCTGGACCCTGCATCCTTCCCTGGGAGTCTGCAGGAAAGCAGGTGTTGGGCCTGCTCAAAGAGAGGAGAGGGCAGTCCTACCAACCACAGCACCTACTCAGGAAACTGAGGAAGCAGTGCCCACAGTCCTGATTTGAGAATGACATAGCTGGTCCTGGGGAAAGAAAAAGGGCAGAGACTATCTCTGGGCACAGGGTTAGGTTTGAGGGTCTTACCCAGGGAGGTTACAAGTGCCAAATTCTCCAGTATCACATCTTGGTACAGGCATCTGTGAGGCTCGTCAAGGAGATTCCATTCCTCCAAAGAGAAGTACATGGCCACATCCTCAAAGGTCACATTTCCCTGCTAAGATGATGACAGAAGAACCAAAAGCAGTCCACTTCTGAGTCACAATCCCTTCCCCCAACATCTATTCCATGCCCACCCTCCTCCCAAGCTCCTTAACTCAGCGTTTTGAGAAACTAGGCCTTGGCACCACTGATGCCATTGTGTCTTCATGTGCCCATTAATCCCTGGGTCCAGGAGGCAGGTGGAGAAACATACAGTTGACCCTTGAACAACACAGGTTTGAACCACAAGAGTCCACTCATACTTGGATTTTTTTCAATAAATAAATACTACAGTACTCATGATCTGTGTATAGGTAGGGTGAATCAGCAGTTGTGGAACTGCAGATACAGAGGGCCTACCTGTAAACTTTTATGCAGATTTTCGAGTGTGCAGAGGGTTGGTGCTCCTAACCCCTTGTTGCTGAAGGGTCAACAATATCTAAGCCATGGGCCTGGCATAGAGGATCCAGCGGCTCATATTACCCTGGTATTACCAAAGTCTCAATACCAGATGCTGGAACCTTCAGGTATACTCCCTAAGTTCACACCACTCTTTAGAATGCACATCCCTCACATCCCTAGATTCCACAGCCACATGCCCATGGCCACCACCACCTTAGGGCCACACCATAGGCATGTCCTTGGTCTCCCCACATTACTCGTGTCTTAATCAACACCTCTTCACCCCACTGTTGAGGGTGGAATTCCCAGTGTATAGTTATGGAGACAGCCAAACATGTGACATTTGACACTGAACATATGAGATAGACAGCAGTTTATAAATCACATACACTCACAGCCTGAGAGAGGAGGACACACCACACACTACACAGGGCCACATGGAGGTTGTATTCCAGAAGAGAGGCTGTACACCGGGAGCTGTGGGACATAAGCTTTGTAGTATCAAGAGGGAGAAGTGTTCCTTGGTTCCCATGGGACGGTGTGATTGGCTTTGTGCAAAATTCCATGGATTGGTAGGAACTGAAACCTGCTACAAAGGGATGAACAGGAACTGCTCTGGTCTCCTTGCTAAAAAGGGGGTATCTGGTAGGAGCAGAGTGGGGAGGGCAACTTGCACTGAGGACACTTGAGCCATCCCATTTTCTACCACCCATGTTAAGGCTACCCATAACGGGCTTATGCTGCAATTGACAGATGACATAAAGATTACGCTTGACATAGTTAAACACAAGCCAGTATGATGCCAGACAGCCCATGGCTTCCACTAGCAGTCACAGTCCCAAAACTTTCTATGAAGATCTCCCTGCCTGGCTCAGTTCCTTGCCTCTGACTTAGTCACACAGAATCACACGTGCATCTCAGACACACATGGCTCTCCTCTACTTGTGTGCTTCACTTGCTGCCCCCTACCACTACAACCTTCCTCTGTCCACCTATCCCTCGTTCAAAGATCAGCCCACAGGTGGCCTACCCCAGGCCTAGTGACTCTCACAGATGACTACATTTGCTCTTGACCTTATCCTCCAGGCTGAATGAAAAACAAGCTCCATGGGCTTCCCTGGTGGCACAGTGGTTAAGAATCTGCCTGCCAAAACAGGGGACGCGGGTTCGATCCCTGGTCCAGGAAGATCCCACATGCCGCGGAGCAACTAAGCCCGTGTGCCACAAGTACTGAGCCTGTGCTGTAGAGCCCGTGAGGCACAACTACGGAGCCCGCATGCTGCAACTACTGAAACCCGCGCGCCTAGAGCCCGTGCTCCGCAACAAGAGAAGCCACCGCAATGAGAAGCCCGCGCACTGCAACGAACAGTAGCCCCCGCTCAGCCCCTGCTCACCCCAACTAGAGAAAGCCTGCGCACAGCAACAAAGACCCTACTCAGCCAATAAATACATAAATAAATTAATTTTTTTAAAAAAAGTGAGAAACAAGCTCCACCAAAGTCCTCACAAAATCCTGGTGTGTACAGAGAGTGGTAAATAAGCACCAGTTCTGGCTTGAGTGTCATCTCACTTCAATTGCTACTATGACTCTGCATCCATCTCATGTCCAGTCTTTTCTTGGAAGCCTTGGCCACCTGCCAGACAATACTGTCTCTGAGAGCCTCCCCAATTCCTTTTCCACCCCCCCAGGTGGGACTCAAGGACTGGGGAAATAGCACTTAAGAGTCCCAAGACACCACAATCCAGACATGTGATTCAGTGTCAGGCCCAGCGAGGGAACGGGACACCTTCCACTTGACTGTGTTGGTTCCATAAGCAGCCATGGAAATGTGGAACAAGTGATGAGTCTACGGAGGGGTTTGATGGGCTCAGGCTTCCATGTACCCCTGCCTGGCCCTGAAGTCTGGGATAGCTACTTAATCTCTGAGCCTCAGTGATCAGTTCCCCTTTTACAAGGTGTCCCTGTGCCTGTCACCCTCCCCCACTTGCCACCACACTGTCAGAAACAGGGCCCCACCAGAAACCTAGCAGGACCCTGAGGGGCTCCTGTGTACGGAAGCCTTTCTGTTCGAGCTCTACTGAACTAAAACCCCCAACAAATAGGAGATGCTAACTACTTGATGAGGCATTCTTCAGAGAAGATCAGGACACCACCAGAGGCCAGATTAAAGGAATGCAAGCCCTGCTCACAACCAGATCCTTATGAACAACCGCGTTCTTCAACTGTTGCTGTAAAACTCCTCACCAAATTCCCCCGGGGTTGGGACAGGTTTTCGGGGCACGAGCCCACTGTGTCCCCCCTCGCCTGGCAAAGAATAAAACTATTATTTTCTGCTTCAACCCGAAAACTGTCTCTGAGATTCGATTCGGCACCTGTGCACAGAGGCCAAGCTTTTGGCATCACACCCACGGCCGCCTCACCATCCTGGACACCGGGTCCTGGGCTGGGAGGACGAGAGCAGGCGCCCCACACTGGGAGCTTTAGTGTCTGCTGGGGTGAGGGCTGCGAGCACGAGAGCAGGCGCCCCGCACTGGGGGCTTTAGTGTCTGCTGGGCTGAGCGCGGTGAGGGTCCGGAGGACAGGCATCTACCTGAGGCGGGTCCCTCAGCACCACCGCTGCCATTGGGGTCTGTGGGCAGAGCGGGACCCGGATCGGCAGTCCCTCTCCCAGGCCTGGCGCGGGGCATCGGGGCGGCGTCGCCGAGCCTCAGACCCGCTTTTGTCCTGGGGGAACAAGGCCTCTTCTCGGACCTTGTTGGCCGTCACGTCGGTCCAGACCCAGCAGTCCGCAGCCAGCACAGTCTCAAAGCAGTTAAAATGGCCGCCACGAGAAGGAAACCAGAAGTCGCTCCCTTATGAATTCCACCTGATACGGAAACGCCCCTTTTATGAGACTTTGATTGGCTGAGTGGCGCTGCCGCCCGTCGTGGCGCATTCTGGGTAATGTAGTTCCCGCAGAACCACAGGCCGCGTGTGAGGATACTCCCCGCCGACCTCTAGTAAAGAAGGCAGGAAAAAAAAAAAAAAGGCAGAGCTCCGCTGCCAGGGGCGCTGGGAAATGGTGCGTCTGTGTTCTCGGGCAGAGGAGGGACTTCGCTCCTTCTTGAAAAGGCCATACTTAGATTCCTGGGGAGCCCTTTCTGCAACTGATGGCGCAGGTGTTTGGAGACGTATTTGGACTCCCGGGAAGCTCAGCGTGCTCTGAGAGGCTAAACAAATTCTTTCAGACGCCCCTAAAGGCTACAGATATAAATGAACCTGTCATTCCATAGAGTCACAAAAGTTGTGTCCCCGGGTATAGGAAACTCATAAAAATTATCGTAAGCAATTCAAGCGTCAAAATTATAAAAATTCAACCATGTTTAGGAATTCAAGAAATTATCCTTAACAATCATACGGCAATGATCATAGACAAAAATAAATTAACTATGTACGTTTGAAGTAATTGCTCTGAAACAAATTGAGATATAAATCTACAGTAAAAAAACAAACAGAGGGACTTCCCCGGTGCCACAGTGGTTAAGAATTCACCTGCCAATGCAGGGGAGATGGGTTCGAGCCCTGGTCTGCGAAGATCCCACAGGCCACGGAGCAACTAAGCCCGTGCGCCACAACTACTGAGCCTGTGCTCTAGAGCCCGTGAGCCACAACTACTGAGCCTGCGTGCCACAACTACTGAAGCCCACGCACCTAGAACCCATGCTCCGCAACAAGAGAAGCCACCGCAATGAGAAGCCTGCGCACCTCAACCAAGAGTAGCACACCCTCCCCCCCGGGCTTCCCTGGTGGCGCAGTGGTTGAGAGTCCGCCTGCCGATGCGGGGGATACAGGTTCGTGCCCCGGTCCGGGAGGATCCCACATGCCGCGGAGCGGCTGGGCCCGTGGGCCATGGCTGTTGGGCCTGTGCGTCCGGAGCCTGTGCTCAGCTGCGGGAGAGGCCACGGCACTGAGAGGCCCACATACTGCAAAAAAAAAAAAGTGTAGCCGCCCACTCGCTGCAACTAGAGAAAGCTTGTGCAGCAACGAAGACCCAACGCATCCAAAAATAAATTAATTTAAATAAATAAATAAATATGGTCTGGGGACTTCCCTGGCAGTCCAGTGGTTAAGACTCCATGCCTCCAATGCAGGGAGTGAGGGTTCGATCCCTGGTTAGGGAACTAAGATTCCACATGCCGAGTGGCGTGGCCAAATAAATAAATAAATAAGGTCTGCAGCACTGAAGTACACAAATGGTAAAATATGAATTTAGACCTCCTCTTCAAACTATACCCAAATATTAGTTGCCAGCAAGGGCACTGGTAGATTCCAAACCTTGTGGCAGCTGCAGGGAGATTGCAGTCCTACAGTGCCGGGTAACAAAAAGACTAAGGCAGAGGAATGCAGTAGAGTGTTTACTGCCCTGAGAAAAATCGGAGCAAGGGTGGGGAGTGAGACTATTAGGGAAATCAAGACATTTAAATGCAGCATAGGGACTTCCCTGGTGGCACAGGGGTTGGGAGTCCACCTGCCAATGCAGGGACACGGGTCCGGGAGGATCCCACATGCCTCAGAGCAGCTGGGCCCAAGTGTCACAGCTACTAAGCCTGTGCTCTGGAGCCCGTGAACCACAAATGCTGGGCCCATGTGCCTGGAACCCATGCTCCGCAGCAGGGAGAGGCCACCGCAGTGAAAGGCCCAGGCTAGCCTCAACTGGAGAGGGCCCGCACGCAGCAGCGAAGACCCAATGCAGCCAAAAATTAATTAATTAAAAAAAAATACTAAAAGGCTTTTAATCCTACTTTAAAAAAGTAAAAATAAATGCACCATACTGTATATGGTAGAACTGGTGAAACACACACACACACACACACACACACACACACCAGGGAAGATGCATGTCTGGAAAAAAACTGAGAAAGCCTGAAGCCTTCACACTGGGTTGATTAGTAAATGTCTTTCCCTGCATGGAGCCAGTCCCTGAAGACTTGGACAGGTGGCTTAATGTAACAATTAAGAGAGCGACAATCCCATCACTTTCGCATAATCACAAGAGTGACATCCGCCATATTCAAAGACCCACACTCAAGAGAAGGGAACTACACAGCTGTGTACACCAGAGGGCAGGAGTCTTGGGGCCATCTTAGAACTCTGCCTGCCTCAGTGATTCTTGCCAAGACACATCTGCCTGAGAAGATTCATGCTCTTCTCATGTGCTTGATACTTGATAAAAAGCAGTCCAGGGATTTCCCTGGCGGTGCAGTGGTTAGGATTCAGCGCTTTTGCTGCGGTAGCCCAGGTTCAATCCATGGTCGGCAAACTAAGATCCTGCAAGGTGCGGCCAAAAAAAAAAAAAAGAAAGAGAGAAAAAGAGTGTATATATATATATATGTATAACTGAGTCACTTTGCTGTACAGCAGGAATTAAAACAATGTTGTAAATCAAGTATAACACTTGTCTCTTGAGTATTGGTCTTTTGAGTGGTGAGCAGCTGAACTTGGGTTCGGTACCAGCCTCCTCAAGTTACACTAATCTTTTTTTTTCAACATTTTCATTGCCCCCAAGAGAATCCTCCTACCCACCAACCATCTTTCCCTTTTCTCCCCTCCTCCGGCACCTAGAACCACTTATCTACTTTGACCCTCTATGGATTTGCCTATTGTAGGTATTTTGTATAAATGGAATCATACGATGTGTGGACCTTTTGTGTCTAACCGCTTTTACTTAGCATAATGTTTTCAAGGATCATCTATGTTGTACCATGTGCCAGTACTTCTATCTTTCTCCTTGCTTAATAACATCCCACTCTATGGAGAGACCACATCTTGTTAATTTGTTTATCGGTTGATGGACATATGCGGCGTTTCCACCTTTTTGCTCTTATGAATAATGCTGCTATGAACGTTTGTGTGAGGGTTTCTCTTGTGTGCAGGTACATGTATTTACAATTTTGGATATATACCCAAGAGTGGAATTGCTGGGTCAGGTAGTGACTCTATGTTTACCTTTTCGAGGAACCATCAGACTGTTTTCCACACCAATAGCACCGCTCAGATTAAATCCTGCCCCTTTTGTGTTTCCACAGCTCTCTCGGTGACTCCCAGTTTACAGCACTCAGTACATCTGGCAATGCTTTATAGCTCTTTGCCTGCAGACCTATTTCCTGCACCAGGTCCCAGATCCCTAAAAACAAAGGTTACTGTCTGCTGTCATATTCATTTTGACATTCTCAGTCTTGTTATACGTAAAATGGAAGCGAGCTACTGGAATTAACAGATAATGTCACTGGGGAAGCTTTGTTTCATGAAAGTGGTTTCCTCACCTGGTCTGAGAGACTTACCCGAAGAAACTACTGGTTAGGAGTGAGAAAAGAAAATCCTGACAATTTCTCTTTCACACTTACGAAGTTGGATTTTTTCCTTTTCCAATTACGCTGTATTTATTCATAAACTCTAAGAACTAGGAAGCAAGATTGCTATATCGTATGAATTTATTTCCTGTTTTTACGTCTGGTGTTCTTCCTTTAGAGTGCTCTTGCACAAGGTTCTCCAGGAGCAAGTCATGTTCACATTCTGTCATCTGTCACTGTTTCCTCCACACTGGCTAGCATGTCCTGCCTCTCTTTCATTTCTTTTCACAGACGCTCCAGATTTGCAGTATGTATAGCATCCTTTATTTCCACTTCCTTTACCAACTTTTGCTCTGTGTTCAATCTCTTCTTTTCCATATGTTTTCTTCTTTTTGATCTAATGACTAAAAGTAGACATAACATTATTTAGATACTAATAAATCAGGAATTAGAGACAAAAGAAGTGAGGAAATATATGGAAAAATAAAGGAACAAACAATGGAATTTTCAGGCTTTCATGAATGTTATTTGTCTGATAAGGATGGTGAAAATTGCATTTCGAAATGATTTTCCCACTTTCTGTATTCAAGCTTTATAAATATCCAGTTTTAAACATGTATAATATTGTAAATAAACTATACTTCAATTTTTAAACATTTAGAAAAGTTATAATTCAATGCAATGAAAAGACATTAAAAAATATTTTCTAAGAGTACAAGTGCGGTCTGCCTCAGTAAGCATCAATTATCTCTTCTACTCTTGGCCTCTCAGCCTCTCTCTGACTATCTCTGGGGTGGTTAGAGAGGAGATCCATGCAGTGCATGCTTAACAGTATTGAATCAGACACTGCAATCTACATCGTTTTGCTCTAGAAATTTTTTTTAAGCAAGTACTGAAGAATCTCAGAACTTCTACAAAATTAGGTTTCTATGAGCATATATGTTGTTCTATCCTCACAAGGATTTGCAGGGGTAGTGGGCAATTCTCACTGGGGCGTCTCTGACCTGGGGGTAGTAACCTCTGTTTGGTGGGCCTGCATCCCATTTCCACATCAAACTGAGGCAGACAGCGCAGGAGGGCATCTGCCTGTCTGTGGTCAAAACTCGGCAACAACACGACATTGATAAGTATGTTTAAGGGAAATGTTGAGTCCAGGAAAAGTCTTGTTTCCTGAACTCTCTTTTCAGTCCTTGGAATTGCCTTGCAAAAGGAATCAAACAACCACACAGCTGTTTGCCTCTCTGTGTAATTTGATGCGAATGGCTCATTCCTGCATGTGTGGCTGTACATATTCATTAGCTTTGCCATGGAAAACCCAACCATCATTGTCAGCTCAGCTTCCCTTGGATTTTGGATCCGACAAGATAAGCTGGTTGACCCCCTACCTGAATGAATGAACTTTTCCAGTTCCTTCTCACTCTCTGGAAGGAGGTGCGTGGACTCATCCTGGCCCTCATCCTCAGAGCCCTCCTCTTCATCTCCTAATAATGGTATCTTGACATTTTTATAGAGTGACGCAAGTTGTTGTTTTTCCTCAGCCTGTACCAGTCGACTGGAGGACAAAATAGGTAAATTTAAAAGCACAATTTTCCCACTAAATCATCCTGTCTTAATCTTGTGACTTTCTGACGGCAAAGGGGTCACTAGTACATGGGGGAGGAAGCAGAAATAGACTTAAACCCAAATAATTATAGAACTATAATTAATTATAGAAATATAATTAGAATTATAGAATTCTATAGTTCTATAGAGTTATAGAACTCAGATTGGGGCTGACACGCAGAAAAGGGGCGAGTGATTTGGAGCCAGGTGACAGGAATGGGGCACTCGGGCTGGGCACAAACCTCCATGATCAAGTTCAATAACATCTTAATGCAATATTTTACAAAAGAAAAGTTAATGCCAACAAATCCATGAGGAACACAATGTCAACGTTTTAAATAAAGGTAGCATAGGTACCGCTGATTTTTCCTTTCGCTTAGTCTCCAATATGCTTTAGCCCGACATCATCACTGATCATGTATTTAAAATGTTGATATTTTGTTCATCATGGATTTTTGAGGGCATTAATTTAGACTTAAAAATATTGCAATAAATTATTATTTTTCTTGACTACTGAGTTTCTTGACTACTGAACCCCCTTAAGTTTTGCACCTGAGGTGAGTGCCTCGCTCACCCCACCCTAGGCCCAAGCTTGGAAGTGGATCATTGAACAGATATTTCTGTGTGAAGTGAAAATGGGTAATAGAGTGTTCTACTTTTTCCTAACATACTTACCTTCCTAATTGTGTTTGACTCATGTAATAACAAACCATTTTAGGGTTAGCTTATTTGTGTTCTAAGGGGCTGTGATGGAGGAAGGGGTGTAGGGGGAACATTCCAGAATCATGCTCTGTAGCAGGAAGAAATGGCCTGATTGGAAACACTGTTACAGATAATCAGGAAGCTGGAACAGGACCAGATTTTGGGTGAGGAGAGTGAGGTGCTCGCTTTAGGTGCACAGTTTAAGGGGGTGCCAAAAAACTCAGTAATGGGGATAAATATTTTGACTTAATATTGTAAAAAATTGAAATGAGGGGATTCCCTGGCGGTCCAGTGGTTAGGACTCAGTGCTTCCACTGCCTAGGGCCCAGGTTCAATCCCTGGTCGGGGAATTAAGATCCTGCAAACCTTATGGTATGGCCAAAAAAAAAGAGAAAAAGAAATGAATAGGAAAAATCCATGATAAACAAAATATCAAAATTTTAAAGACAGGATCCATTAGTGCTGTGATGAACGATATGGGAGACTGAGTCAAAAGGGAAAATGTGAGTCCCTATATACATGTTTTTATGTATTATTTTACGGTTCTTCTTTTCCAAAACATTAAAGTGGTTGAAATATATTTTAAAAATTGAAAAGTGCTGTATCATAACTCACAGCATTATTTTAAGTTTAAATACTTTATCTTTACCAGAAACAAAATTTATTATAACTTTACTTTCCTGTTTTAAGTGAAATCAAACTCACCAATATATTTTCAAAAATCTACTTCTGGAAAAAATTAACCACTAAGACTTATGTAAAAACATGTACTTTGGGGCACATATTTTTCCTTTTGCCTCAGGTTCTAAAATGCCACTGGGGGTAACACAAATGTAAAAGCTGTAAATGTTGACATTAGCTCAGTAATTTAATTGGACACTGAAATTCCAGGAGGATACGTTGTAGTGAGTTACTTTAGCAATCTTCATATGTTAACATCTTTGTCTAGACTAATGAAATAAACTGAAATTCTAGTTACATAAATTGAGTCATAGATAACCCAGAACCAAACATACTGGGGACACTCTCTCCTTAGCAAAATTTCTTCAATTTTACCTTTAATCTTGCCTTCATTTGACATACTCCAAGTGGTCCTAAAATGGCTACCTTAAAAAATATCCCATACATGGCAATACATTTCCCATGTACACACTTAATTCTGATAGAGTAAATAACTTAGTACTTCCTCAAGCTGTTTGATGGGATGTAATGGAGTCCTGGAACTAAATCCTAGGATAGGAATCAACGTGTTGTTCCTGATCAGAGTAGCATGATGTCACGGTGCGGCTCGCTTTCGTCTGACACTTCAAAATGATTTGTTTCAAAATGATCACATAACCTGAGCTTGACCACAAGCTTTATTTGTGCGAACAAGATGAAGTGTCTTCCCTAAATGCTACTATTACCCCTACTATTGCATTGATAATAAGTTTCTAATGAAAGAGAGAGTGGTCACTCTTTTCTGCTTTGCAAAGTATCAAGTTCACTCTAGAAAGCCACATTTTGGGAGGATGACAGCATCTCTGACTGTGGCTTTCAAACATTTTTGATCATGATCCACAGTAAGAGATAAGATTTACCTCACAATCTTGAGTCTGAAAAGGTTGAAAATCAGCATTTACTTTTTGTTGTTGTTGTTGACTACTTTGGCTCTTCGTTGCTGCGTGGGCTTTCTCTAGTTGGGGTGAGGGGGGGCTACTCTTCGTTGCGGTGCGTGGGCTTTCTCATTGTGGTGGCTTCTCTTGTTGCAGAGCACGGGCTCTAGGTGCACAGGCTTCAGTAGTTGTGGTGCATGGGCTCAGTAGTTGTGGCTCATTGGCTCTAGAGCACAGGCTCAGTAGTTGCGGTGCACGGGTTTAGTTGCTCTGTGGCATGTGGGATCTTCCCGGATCGGGGCTGGAACCCGTGTCCCCTGCATTGGCAGGCGGATTCTTAACCAGTGAGCCACCAGGGAAGCCCAACATTTACTTTAATACTTTCTATTCTACTAAATTGTATTCTGTCCTGTTTCTTTGCTTGCTTTTTTAAAAATTAATTTCTATTTTTACTTAAAAAATTATTTTTATCCAGTTTCTTTTAAATTTTTTCATTTATATCATGACCCAACATGAATATAGCCCATATTCTGAAAAACAGTGTCTGAAAATGTATAATGACCATAATAATTTAAGGATTATAAGAATTATCACCATCATCATCATTACTATCACAAAATAACCTAGTTAACTTGTTATTTCTTACTTAAGGATGGTGAAAGTTATTTACCATAGACTTACTATATCATGTAGGAAATAGTGATCCCACATATCAGGGCAATACTGAAGGCTATACACACAATTGTAATTACTTGAACAATAGCAGGTCTATGAGGAATCAGTGCTAAAAATGGAAAAAGAGTTCTCATAAAATCTCATGTTAGGTGTGACTATCAGTTAATATAATTGTTAATCATATTGTTTTGGCAGAATGGGAGACAAAATCAGAAATAACCTTAAAAATAGTATTCTTAACTAAAAAAAAAAAAACCACAGAGGTTAGATTGTACAGCCTGTGTGAACAAATATAATTTGAATTCCCACCCAATCTCTGATTCCTTTTTCCATCTGCTTCCTGTCTTTGGTCAAAGTCCTCTCTTATGAGACTGGATCCCTGACTCAGTACAGCAGAACCGACCATTGATGTAGCTGAAAGGAGAGTGGCCTTAGTTTTGCAACTCAAGTGTTGCCCAGATGGTCTTAGGTTGTGTAGTGCTGTTACAAAAGGAATATTGTAGGACAATTCAGAATCTAATTCCGCAAACCTGTATTGGGGTTGGTATTTAGGCCCACTGAATGTGCTACAAAACCTTGGATGCTTTTTGTAGATTCAGGTGTACCACTTCTCCCATTATCTGAAATAAAAATAAATAAACAGAGCTATTGTTGGTACAAACTGAACAAAAGAGCAACTGACTAAGTACATTACTCAACCACTTGTAGGGACTTCCCTGGTGGTCCAGTAGGTAAGACTCCACGCTCGCAATGCAGGGGGCCCAGGTTCAATCCCTGGTCAGGGAAATAGATCCCGAATGCTGCAGCTAAAGAGTTTGCATGCCACAACTAAGATCCCACGTGCCGCAACTAAGACACAGCACAGATAAAATAAATAAATATTTTTAAAAAAACAAAAAAAAAACCCACTTGTAAAAATCTGACAAATTGAAGTGCCTACTCCTTGTTGCAAACGTGGCCTTCCCTCACTTTCTGTCCCTTCACTGGTTCAACGACTGAGCTGAGAAATACTTTAAGATTCATACCTCAATGTGAAGTCAGCCTGACATGACAAAAAGAACCTGGACTGTAAAAACGCTTGCAGATTAAACGCTTAACTGTAGACCTTAGGTGTGGCTTACATAGATGTTCATTCTATGATTCTCTCAACTTTTCTGTGTTTTCAGATTTTCTTAATGAATATTAGGGGTGGGGGGGTATGGGTTACAGTCGGTTTCAATACAATGACTCCTGAAAATTGGTTGCTGGAATTGGCAATGGGAAGGTCATTGGAGACCTAGTCAAAGGAGATGTTATCGACGTGCATGAGTGAAACAGGTTTGAGAGAGAACAGGGGGAAAGGAATTGGAGAGAGCAAGTTTTGGAAACTTCCTGAAGAGTTTTGCTGTCATGGAGGGAAGAGAAATGGGGGCAGCTCCCAGAGGGGGCTGAGGGATCAAGAGACGAGTTTTGTTTTTTAATATGGGAAAACCAACATCATGTTCATATAAGAACGGGGATGATACTTTTAAATACTGTGATGTTCCTGGAAAGGGAGAGAGAATTGCCTGGGGTGTCCCCAGTTGGCCTGAGGGGATGTTAGCTGGTGCACAGGTGAGGGGTCAGCCTTGGCCTAGACAGGAGGAAAAATGAGAAGGTACAACTGTGCTGGATCAGGGGATGCAGACACTCTGTCAAGTGCTTGTGTTTTGTCAGTGATGGAGGAAACAAGGTCATCCCCTAAGAGCAAGCCTGGGGTAGATATGTTGGGAGTATTTGTGGGATGAGAAAAATAGACGTGAAAGTCACCAAGAAAAAGGGGAGGGTAAATGAACTAAGGAAATGGAGTAGCTTTCTTTCTTTCTTTCTTTCTTTCTTTCTTTCTTTTTTTTTTGCCACGCCACGTGGCTTGTGGGATCTTAATTCCGTGACCAGGGATTGAACCCAGGCCCTGGCAGTGAATAAGTCCTAACCACTGGACTGCCAGGGAATTCCCTGGAATAGCATATTTTAAATAAAATTCCCAGAAATGGAATTGTGGGGTATATTGACTCTATTTTCTTATTTTCTATATCCTTGATGGTCTACAATTTGGGGCCTTCATCCTGGGAAGGCTCCACCTCTCAGGGCTGGCTACTTCCCAGAGACAGCAAGCGACTCCCCTGTGGTGTCTTTGATATTCAAACCAACCATCAAACCCTCACACACCAGGCCAATACTCCCTCTGCCCCGAATCACCCCAGGGCCAGGTACTGGACACCTGAGAACCACTCCTATAGCCCAGAGCCCACCAAAATTATTCAAACTATGCAACACTAAGCTTACTCCATGTACCTACCCCACCTCACCCATTCCTACCCTAAAAACCCCCAATAGAAGCTCTGGGTCATTCTCTCCCCTCTCCTCCTCCTGCCTCCTAACCCACTCTGGTCCTTTCCCACATGGCCTGACATGCTGTGCCATGCCTTCTGTTTCTAGGATTCCGTGTGTATAAACGTCTTCCTTCATGACGATCATTTCCGTGTCTGCATGTCTTACCATACCTGATTAAAACAAATCCCAGGCATATTTCAACAGTCTGGGTCAAAAAGTGAATGCATTCTTTTTATAAGAATTGCCAATTGCGCTCTGTAGAAGTTGTACTCATTCCTAGCCTACAAACAAGATATGAGATTATCTTTCCCTACTCCTTTGCCAGGAGAGTTTGTTGTGAAATATTTTGCCTATTTTCAACATGATAGCTGAAAACTGGAACTCTAGTGTATTTTCAATGTGTATTTTCCCTATTATGAGGTAGACATCTTTCCATATAACCAAGAGTTGAAGGTTACAGGAGAAAATGGGAGTCTTCCAGTGACCTGACTAGACAATTCTGTCTCTCTCTCTGTATCAGAAGCTACACTTGGGACCCAAAGCTCAGGCGTGGCAGAGGTCTCAGTGAACCTCTATTGCCATCTCACAAGACAAGTTAGTGTCAAAGTAAGGACTAGAATGTGGGCCTTCTGACACCTTGGCCCGAACTCCTTTTCTGGGCTTTGGTGCTGGGTGGGGGGTGGTGAACTGGGAAGTGAAATATTATAGCTGGGCTTTAGGAAAGGTAATAGCGTCTTTGGGATGGATTAATTGTGGGGGGTTTTTTTGTCCTGTATTTCCTGATGCTTTGACCTCTGTGCTATTTTCTAATCTGCCCCAAGCAACATCATTACTAATCCAACCATGCGGCGGGGGACGCCTTTTTCTAATTTGCACAAAGGGGCTGTACAGCTTAGTGACAAGCAGTGCGGGGTGCCCTCTGGAGCCACACAGCACAGCAGCTTTGTGAACGTCCATGGATCCCACCCACCCTCCCAGATGCCTTGACTTACCAGTACGCCCTGGGAATGGCGTGGGTGTAGTACGTGCTGGAGCTATACGGACGTTGAAGGGGATCAGAAAGAAGAGACAGGTTTAAGATGCACTTAGGAAAATTAAGATGTAACTTGGTATTAGATGAGGGGGCCTAAAACGTAGTTTCCAAATAGCTAAGATGGTAAATGTTCTCAATAAATTTATTCCAATGCCTAGTATTGATAGAAATGCGTGGCTTAATTTGCAAAAGCATGGTGCTCTGCTTGCATCCAGTGTTTCCTTTGATGAATCTGGACCATTAAGAACACATTGCATTTGGGTCCTGGTCTGCTTTTGCAGTCACACAAGCTGGGAAACCTCCTCCCAAGCTGAGGACCTGGAGAAACTTAGCACAGAGCTGAAGAGGGCTGTGCTCTCATCAGGTCGGAGAGCCGGGGCCAGGGAGGGCCCAATAGTCACAGCCCTTCTGTCACCCAGCTTACGGAGAGTGAAGAGTATAGGATATAATTTCCAAGCAATGCTTATCTAGTTTTATTATTTTATGGACCATGCTACTAACAAATATACAAGAAGAGACACATTGGGCTTCCCTGATGGTGCAGTGGTTAAGAACCCGCCTGCCAATGCAGGGAACACAGGTTCAAGCCCTGGTCCTGGAAGATCCCACATACCGTGGAGCAACTAAGCCCGTGCGCTATAGCTACTGAGCCCGCACTCTAGAGCCCGCAAACCACAACCACTGAGCCTGCACTCTAGAGCCCATGAGCCACAACTACTGAGCCCACGTGCTGCAACTACTGAAGCCCACGTGCCTAGAGCCCGTGCTCTGCAGCAAGAGAAGCCACTGCAATGAGAAGCCCACGCACTGCACCGAAGACCCATGTAGCCAAAACTAAATTAAAAAATTTTTTAATCTTAAAAAAAAAAAAAGAAGAGACACATTGATATAGCACCTAAGAGGACCCCAGAATACATTCTCATTTCACTGAACGAATACTAACAATGACTCACCTCTGTGTTTTGAGAAAGCTCCTTGAACGTGAGAGAATTGAAATTCCTTAGCGTACAGTGTGGGCTTTTGGGTGACATTTGTGGGTCTTTGTGACTGCATATAACCTGGAAAAGAAAAGTTGCAGCTGTGAAATATAATTACTCCTTTTTACTTCCTCTAAAACAAGTTAAATCATGCTTGAAGCTACCCATTAAGCGTGTTGTTTGTCCAGCTGGTTTGAACTCACCTGCATAAGGCAAGCACAAATGAAGTGGGAATTCCATTAAAAACAAAAATAAAATGGCAAAAGAACTTTGAACCTTGTCCATCGTTCCAAAACTGCTAGTTTGTTATCGTATGGGTGAAAGGAAGTATTTAGTTGTAGGCTAGCATCTGTCCTATATTTCTCTGAGGAACTAAGGAGCTCTTCTCACTACAGAATGTTTGCGTTCTGACTGGGAACCACCAGTGTGAAGTCAGCTCATGTTGCCACATGGAATTCTTTCACGGAACCAGGTCAGCCAGTGGTGAGCCTAACAGAATGAGTGAGTGCGCTGGGAGGGATGCTAAGCTCTTGGGTACAGATGTGAATAAGAACAGGTCCCTGCCCTCAGAGAACGTCCAGATTAGTGAGGAGGCAGATAGAAATCAACTATAATCCCATGTGAGGTCTTCCCTGGCAGTCCAGTGGCTAAGACTCCGTGCTTCCAGTGCAGGGGGCCCAGGTTCGATCCCTGGTGGTGGAGCTAGATCCCACATGCACGCCACAACTAAGACCCGACACAGCTAAATAAATAAATATTTAAAAAATAATAATAATTCAATGTGACACATCATAAGAAGCCAACAGAGAAAACAGCAGGGCTCTGTGTTCAAATGCCTGAATTCTAACCCTCATCTCTGGCTTCCTAGATGTTTGAGCTTGATCAAGTTACTTACCCCTCTGAGCTTCAGTTTCCTCAGCAGAAGAATAGGACAGGAACTAGTACCTACTTCACAGGGTTACAGTGATGGCTCAATAAAGGAGTCCAGGCAAAGCTCAAAAAGAGTGTGGGCACTGAACGTTAGTTCTGGTTGTAAAATGGGAGAGTATAATATTTGCAATAAAGCAATTCAGTACTCCTCCAGCCTCTGGGGGTGCTGTTCAGAAACCTAGACCCAAGTGGTCATCTCCAGAAGTTTCTTTAAAGGAGATTAAATGAATCATCTGAAAATGTGGAAATGGGATAGAAAACTAGATGGCATGGAAGAAGGTTGTCCCCTGGACGTGCCCTTTGCCCATCTGGTAGTTCCCACAATACAGAAAACAGGTTTTCATTCCTCCTACCAATTAGAATAAGTGAACAGACCAGAGACCTTTTGAGGCTTGTAAAGTCCCCTGGGGTTAGGAGCTGGTTCCTCGTGTGCTGTGCCCCAAAGGGCAGCTGTCCTTCCTGAATGTCAGGAGATGACAAGGCAGGCCTCCAGATATACGCCCACTGTGGACCATGAAGTTTCTTGCTCTGCTCTTACAACAGCCCAATCTGCCTTTCTCCCATCCTGCCATGCCCGGGGATGAGCCAGGTAAGAACAAGTGCCCCACGCTCTCTCTCTAAATCCCGCAGTCTCAGAGTCGCCCCCAATCAAGCCTGTCTGGATGAGTTCATCTGCTGTGTCTCTTTGAACTTAGTTTGGGGCTCCCTCTCGGTACTGTGACCTTTAGACTGGATTTAGGTCTCTCAAGCTCCCCATGGACACCGCTGTCTTTGGGGCTGGTCTGGGATATCAACTTCCCAATGGTCACTACTGCCTTGCCCAATCCTCTCCGATAGGTCTGTGAACACCTGGCTCTTCCTAGACTTGGTTCTTACAGTCTGTGCACCCAGCCCAGCTGGATGAATCCTACAAGCATCAGAATACCACTGTGAGTTAATAATGCTGACAGATGTGTAGAGAATACAAGGTCAAGCTATGAGGATTAGGCCAAGAGATAAGATCTTTCATAATGTCACCAAAACCTTTCAACAGATTCCCTTAAATCCAGAGGTACCTGACCTGTTCTCTCGGCTTTCTTCCAAAGTAGTGTGTCCGGTTGCAAAACTGTGTTCCCAACCTTCGTCATACGCCTTATAGGACTATTCCTCATTGTCACCTTTACCAAAATTTGCCGTCAGTGGCCATGTCCAGCCGTCCCAGTCAGTTTAGCATCTCCACAACCCAGGTGGCAAGTGTTATTCACCCCAAATAATATTGTTGATGACGTTGGAGCACTACAGTGTGGATTGTATTGTAGTTTTTTTTATTGAAGTGTAACTTCAATTGTGTAACTGACATTAACATTATATTAGTTTCAGGTGTGCAACATAATGATTCGATATTTGTATGTATTGTGAAATGATCATAAGTCTAGTTAACATCTGTCACATATACATATTACAACATATATAATTACAAAATTTTTCTTGTGATTAGGACTTTTAAGATCTACTCTCTTGGGACTTCCCTGGTGGTCCAGTGGTTAAGAATGTCTTGTAATGCATGGGACGCCGGTTCGATCCCTGGTTGGGGAACTAAATCCCACATGCCGAGGGGCAACTAAGCCCTTGCATCACAACTAGAGAGCCCGCACACCACAATGAAGAGCCCACACACTGCAACTAAGACCCGACACAGCCAAAAATAAATAAGTAAATAAATTTTTTTTTTTAAAAAAGATCTACTCTTAACAGACTGGTGGTTGCCAAGGGTGAGGGGGTCGGGGGAGGGATGAAATGGGAGGTTGGTGCTAGCAGATGTAAGCTTTTATACAGAGACTGGATAAACAACAAGGTCCTACTGTATAGCACAGGGAACTCTATTCAATATCCTGTGATAAATCTTAATGGAAAAGAATATATAAAAAACGAATGTATATATATGTATAACTGAGTCACCTTGCTGTACAGCAGTAATTAATGCAACATTGTAAATTATCTATATTTCAATAAAAAATAAAGACAAATAAAAACATTGACTTTCTTAATAACTTTCAGATATGCAATACAGCATTAGTAACTACAGTTGTGACGCTGTACATTACATCCCCATGACTTATTTTACAAATGGATGTTTGTACCTTTTTACCCCTTTCACCTATTTCATTGTATTGTAAAATTTTAAATTTTGTATTTTCCTGGTGCCTCAACATACCTGCAAACAGGCTGTGAGCACCCCTCCCAGGTGACCAGGCTTATCAAGTGATAAGCTGGTCCCTGCTACGAGGGGCTTCCTCTTTGCTCTCCCCTGAACATGACCTAGTAACATTCAAAAGCACCAATGACATACCTCATGCCTATCCCTGTGTATTCTACCCACACCCCTAATAAAAGCACTTGCCTGTGGGCTAGTCTTCACTCTCTGCTCCCCACCTGCTTGGTTGAGCCCGCTCCCTGGCTTGCAGCATGTGTGGACCTTCGTGGCATGCCGTAACTCCATCTTTCTAGGACCTGTGAGTATAATAAATTTTGTTTCTTCCTGCTACTCTCCTGTGTCTCCTCTTATGGCTGCACCTGACTGACCATCACCTAAAAGAACATAAAACAGTGTTCATAACGTTATTTATAATAACCAAAAAGTTATTATAAACCCAAATGTCCATCAACTGATGAATGGATAAACAAAAAGTGTATATCCACATGATGGAATATTATTCATCCAAGAAAAGGGGGAAAGTACTGATTTATGCTACAACACTGATTAACTATGAAAACATTATGCTAAGTGAAAGGATCCAGAAACAAAAGGCCACATTATATCATTCCATCTATATGAAAGGTCCAAAATAGGAAAATCCATACAGACAGAATGTAGATTACTGGTTGCCAAGGGCTGGGGGGAGGAATGAATAGGGAGTAGAGTAATTGCTAATGGGGTTTCCTTTTGGAGTGATGAAGTGTTCTGGACTTAGATAATTGTGATGAATGAACAATATTGTGAATATACTAAAAACCACTTTAAAAAGGTTAATGTTACGGTATGTGAATACCTCAAGAAAGCTATTGCTTTTTCAGAAGACTTTCTTTTTTAGAGTAGCTTTATGTTCACAAGAGTTCCCACGTACCCCCTGCCCCCTCATACACACACACACACACACACACACACACACAGCCTTCTCCATGATTGACATCCCACACCAGAGAGGTACATTTGTTACAGCTGATGAACCTACATTGTCACATCATAATCAAAGTCCCTAGTTTATGTTGAGGTTGACTCCCGGCATTACACATTCTACGGGTTCTGACAAAGGTATCATGACATGTATCCAATCTTATAAAATGTCATACAGCACAGTTGCCCTGCTGTAAAAACCCACTATGCTCCACCTATTCATCCCTCTCTCCTCCCCCAACCCTCTGGCAACCACTGATATTTTCACTATCCCCATAGTTTTCCCTTTTCCAGAATGTCATATGTTGGACTCATACAGTATGTAGCCTTTTCAAATTGGCTCCTTTCACTTATTAATACTTACTTAATATATTCTTTAGTAGTATGTTTCTCCATGTCTTTTCATGGCTTGGCAACTCATTTCTTTTCAAAGCTTCAAAGCTCTTTTTAAAATAAGGTGTAGTTGATTCACAATATTAGTTTCAGGTGTACAACACAGTGATTCAAAATTTTTATGGATTATACTCCATTTAAAGTTGTAAAATATTGGCATATCCCTTGTGATGTACAACACATATTTGTAACTCATTTATTTTATACATGGTAGTTTGTACCTCTTAATCACCTACCCCTGTCTTGTCCCTCCCTGTCAAAGCTATTATTTTTAAAAAATGAGAAAAGCCTTTGAGTTTGGGTGATCTTTGGGGGTTTTTTTTGTTTTGTTTGTTTTTTTGCGGTACGCGGGCCTCCCACCGCTGTGGCCTCTCCCGTTGTAGAGCACAGGCTCCGGACGCGCAGGCTCAGCGGCCATGGCTCACGGGCCCAGCCGCTCCGCGGCATGTGGGATCCTCCCGGACCGGGGCACTAACCCGTGTGCCCCACATCAGCAGGCTTACTCTCAACCACTGCGCCACCAGGGAAGCCCGACTTTGGGTGATCTTAAGTGCAGCCCATGGACTACAACTCCCAGAAGCCTGCACAGGCCGCTGTCTCCCAGCAGCCTGAGTGCTCTTATTGGTCGGAGGCACGCCACGGTGCCTTCTGGGAGTTGTAGTCTGAGCCTCGCAGGTCCGAGGAGGCCAGGGCCCGGCCTACGGACCACAACTCCCAGAAGGCTGTGCAGTCCAGCCGCGTCTCCTAAGTAACTGAGGATGGGCTCCACCATAGTCTCTTCCTGCTACGGTTGTTCTCCAGTTGCCTCAAGCTTTTTGCTCAAGGTTAGGAGTTTTTAATTATTACCGGAAAGAAGGTAAATCCGATCCAAGCTTCTCCACCATGACCATGACCTTTTCTCTTGGGCTTCAGTACTTTTTAATAATGTGGTTTCTTTGTGTTTATCTTGCTCTGAAGTTCACTGAGCGGTTTGAATCTGTACGGTGAAGCGTTTCATCACTTCTCTGCGCACTGCAGCACCACGTTGGTCCAAGTTTCCATCTCTTGCCGGAACGACCACAGTAGCCTCCGCGCTTGCCTTCCTTGGTAACGGTTGCCTCCATCAGGTCATTATCCACACAGCAGCCACTAGGACTTCTTTAAAAACAAAAGCATTTTCTGTCCTTCCTGGTTAAAGTTGCTCAGTGGTTCCCATACAGAAACCCAGCCTTCGTGCGTGTCTGGGCAGCTCACCAAGGCCTTGTGGGAGGTCATCCTTCCTGTTGTGGGTTCTGACCAGACCCAGAAGCAGGGCCTGGAGCCAACTTCTGCCAAACAGAAAACAAAATCAAGCTTAGGTAAGGAGAGACTACATTCAGAAAGACGATTCCAGTAAGGAGAGGGGGACTGTTGCAGTAGGGAGAACACTCTTGACAGTAAGATCTGCAAGCATCTCCAAGGTTGCGCAGAAAGGAACTTTCTTTCATAGGGAGGAGTGAACAAGGCTAGAAAGAACCGGGTGTGGGGAGTGGAATATCGGACTGCAGCAGGAGATGTCTTGCTGTCAGCTGGTTCTAGAGAGGGGCCACTTTCCTGCATTCGAATACTTATTTAACCTTAGGAGTAAGTCAGAGTTCAAGGGTCTTTGGGGAGGGAAGAAGCTGAACTAAAGTTTGGTGAAGTCAACTCAACAGACTTTTGTTCTGATTGATCAGTCTAATCATTTATGAGAGTGAGTGGAAATTTGGAGAGTCTGGCTCTAGCCTTGTCCTATGTGAAAGAGGGGTCAAGAGTCCCATCTGTCCTTCACAGTAAGCCGTTTCCTGGAACACAAAAGGTTGGAGGGATTCAACTGTTTTCCAGGAGCCTGGAGGTAAGGTTCAACATTGTCACCCCTCACCTCCAGGTTTCACCCCTCCTTTATCCCAGAACCCTTTGAAGAGGATCTTGGGGTTGCCCCTCTAGGCCACATGAAGCCTGGGCTACCAACTTTTCCTATGGTGTCATCATTGCATGGGGCCGGGTTAGAGTCCCTCACACCTTGCTTGGGTTCTGCCCAAGGTGGACCCATAATGACCCCAATCCAAGCTGGCTTCCTTCCATATCAGGTCCCACTGGATGTCTGCTCCCAGCATGACAAGAATCTCCAGAGCACTGGGTCTAGCGGATCGGGGTTGGGGCCAGGAGGTCTATATTTTTAATAAGCCCCCAAGTGACTTTTAGGATCAGGAGTTTGGGGAGCAAGGCCAAACTTAGTGACTTTCTGCTGGAAAATCTGATCAGGTTCCCTGTGATTCGGGCCCCCAGTTCTCCAACTGGGGACCCTCCATCCTCAGGGCATAAATACTTGTCTAGACTCTTCAGCAGTTCCTCCCACCACGAGGACCCACCTTGAGCACCGTGTTGCCCATAAGTGCTGCTCACTCCATCTGCAGAGGGATTTTGTCTCTGTGACGACACAAGGGAGGGTGTTGCCTGTGCAGACAGAACAGCATCTGCAGGGAAGGCTGGGATGAGCCCTGACCCTCGTGACTCGAAGACTCTGTGTTGCTGGGGAGCAGCACCGCCCACATTCCTGGCCACTTCTCTCCTCTACCCACAAGGTGAGTCTGATTTGTGGTGTCTCTGATATCCACCCCCACCCCCCATTTTATGGTCAAGCCTTCTGACTAGTCCTTCTCCCACATACAGGGGTTCTTGACCATCTGTCTATGATTGCGAAGCCCTCCTCCCTGTGGGCACCACTCCACAGTCACCCCCAGTCTCCTCTCCATGGTCAGGAGACCCAGGATGATGAGAACTCATGGCCACCCCACCTGATGAGGTCGGGCTGCTGGGAAGCACAAGCAACAACCTGCTGGTGTGTTCCAAGCACTCACAGAACCACAGGTGCTGTACTGGACACTAGGGACACAGCACAACCAGGACCAACGAGGTGCCCTCCCCCATGGAGATCACAGCCTAGTGTGTGGTTTCGGGAGATGGTGTGGACAGTAAGGAAGGAAAAAAATAGACCAGGTGATGTTCTGTATTGACGTGTGCGATGAAGCAAGTAAAGACAGGGCAGTGAGGTGGAAAGTGAGGAGAATTCGTTGACTGGATGGTCCGGCATCATCCACAGGTGCAGTGACACAGCCTCTGGTTCAGGCTTCCTGAGGAGTGGAATCAAGGCAGGGCTTTGGAGTAGCTGAGAGACAGGCAGAGACTACATCACATCAGGCACGTTTCTCCACCCTGCCTCCACAGAGCCCTGGGCTGGTGAATCACATTTCAGTTATCTTGTGAGGTAAGAAGTCAGTGATTGCTTTCTGATGCCTTCACCTCTCCATCCTAGTATCCATCCTCCCACCCCTGAATTCAGTGGGGTTTACAGGGACCAGGATCTGATCCTGTCTCATGTATGCATAAAAACTGATCGAGTAGCTGCTTCCCTAAGAGAAATAAATGTGCTCACTGGCCAGGCAGTAAGCAAATTTCTGAGCATAACTATTTCAAAAAGAAAAACACCACACTGGATTACAGATTCCACCAGAAGCACGTATATTAGAACAGATGGACCAAAATTTTAACTTAGTCAGTTAAGTACATTTAAAGAGATATGGCATGATACTAACAATAGGAAATGAGAATAAGAACACATAAAAGAGAACCAAGTAGAAATATTAGAAATGTAAAATAGTGGTTGAAATGAAGACACAATAGAGGAAATGAGCAGCAAAATGGACAGCTGAGAAACAAATTAGCAAGCTGAGGAAATGTCCAGACAAAAGGAAGAAAGGAGAAGGAACTAGAGGACATAAAAGAGCAGGTAACAGATATGAACAACAGACACAGATACGCTGACATCTAAATAGAGTCCTAAAAAGAGAAACTTTTTAAATGGCAAAAATGAAATATTAAAAAATAAGAGATAAATTTCCCAGAATGTAAAACAAAATAAAGACATCAGATTAAAAGGCCCATAGAAGTGTCTTATGAAGTTAAACATTTACTTACCATACAACTCAGCTGTTCCACTCCTAGGTCTTTACCCAAGGTAAATGAAAACCTGCATACACAAAAAAGCCCTGAAGAAGAATGCCCATAGTGGCTGTATTTACACTAGCCCAGAACTGGAAACAAGTCAATGTCCATCTACAGGTGAACAGGATGACTACTACCTGTGGCACATCCGCATAATGGAAAGCTACTCAGCAAAGAAAGTAGACTACTGATAAATGCTACAACGTGGATGAGCCTCCAAAACATGCTGAGCAAAAGAATCTGGATACAAACATAGCATATGAATACTGTATGATTCTATCTTTATAAAACCCTAAAAGACAATTCTAATATGTACTGACAAAGCAGACATGTGGTTGCCCAGGTCTTGGGGTAGGGTGGAGATTAACTATGAAAAGACATGAGGGAACTTTTTGGAGAAGGGCAAATATTCTCTATTTTTGTTGTAGTGGTGGCTGCAAGGGTGTTGACATTTTTCAAAACTCATCAAACTGTGGCCTTAAAGGGAGAGTCATCAGCATACCAGTTGTGTTTACAGGGCTTCAAGACTGGATGAGATCAAGGCACTGTGAGCAGATGGGAAGTGGGCAGTCTGACAGTAAGAGGTAAAGGATGTGGAGAAGGAACAGCAAATGGGGCCTGAAATGAAGGCCAGAGAGGCGGGAGGCAAGTCCCAAAAGCCAGGTGAACATGTTTCAAGGAGGAAATGATCTATTATCTAAGAATCTAAGATGCTGCTGATAACGTCAAGGAAGAAAACAGAACTGACCACTGGATTTAGCAATGTGGAGGTCATCTGGCAGCAAGGCAGGTTTTGGAGTGGGTCCAAGAAAGAATGGAAAGGAGTCTTCCCTGGTGGTCCAGTGGTTAAGAATCCGCCTTCCGATGCAGGGGACGCAGGTTCAATCCCTGGCCGGGGAACTAAGATTCCACATGTTGCCAGGCAACTAAGCCTGTGTGCCACAACTAGAGAGAAGCCCATGTGCCACTACAAAAGATCCCATGTGCCCCAACTAAGACCCGACGCAACCAAAAATAATAATTTTTTTTTTTTAAAAAGAAAGAATGGAAGGGAAGTGAAGACTGCAAGAACAGACAACTTTTGAGATATTTTGCTTTCTGAAACAAAGCAGAGAATGATTCAGGAGCCAGAGGGTTTTTTGTTTTGTTTTTTTTAAGTATGTTTACATGTCCATGGGGATAATCCAGTATATATAGAAAACCTGAGGATACAAGAGATAAGGGAAACTTGCTGGAGCGATGTCTTGCAGTAGCGGACATGGGACAGGCTCTGGTGCCAACCCAGTCAGTTCATATACAGGCACCAGTGGGAAGGCACGGAAATTATGGAAAGTGGGTAGAGAAGGTGGACAGATGTCATGCAAGGCCTCTGCTGGCTTCTATCACTCAGGGAAACAGGAAGCAAAGTCTTCTGCTGGGAACAAGCATAAGGGAAGATTCAGTGAAGGGATTGTTGGAATCTTGGTACTAAACAGCCAACTAGCTTACGAAAAGACACTTGAAACCGATGGTGGGGAGGTTCCAGTCACTGGTAATGGAATGGTCCTAGGGATGACAATGGGAGTGACTGTCTGTTGCAGGGTGGGTGACAAAACCGTGAGCAGACAGGTCAAAGAACTGTGAGGTCAGGACGCAGGAAGACCATCTACCTGGACAATAAAATCAGGAAGTATTACGATGGGGGTGGTTTTAGATGCAATACAGCAAGAGCTGAAATCTTTACGGATGGGAAGAGTGAACCATTCATAAGGTGACTGCAACAGAGGGAAGCAGGAGTGATATGACAGTTTGGTGTCCCAAGAGTCAGAACTCAGTTTTAGAGAGAAGGGAGGGGAAACAATCTAGAAGCAACAAATGAAGAAGAGTGGGAGACAAAGCAGCCACTCCCTGCAAGGATCGTAAGAAAAGGTACTGTGCAGAGGGGAGACCCAAGTTTCAGTCACAGCAGAAGATGGCTGAATGGAGAGTTCCAACTGGGCCCAGCAGGTTTCAGAGTTGGGGAAGAGTGGAGCGTGGGGATCAAAAGGGCAATGAACTGAGCTAGATGTGGGTTACAATAGGGAGGTAAGAGGGGACCTGGGAGCCCTGGGTATATATAAGGTTGTGTAATAGGTGGTAGGGAGGTAGGGAATCCTTCTAGGAGGAAGCAGAAGTCTGGGACCCTTTTAGAAGGACACTTTAGAAGTCCAGGAGGCCCTTTTAGAAATATTTTTTAAAAGATACTAAGCTTGGTGGTACAGTTACAGAACTTGCCAGGATGCTTGTGGAATACTTGTGTATGACTTACAAAATCCTTTGTAGTCCCTAAATCAGAAAATCTGCGTTCAAAGTATATTACTTTGGGTATTAGAATACAATACCCATATATTGGCAGTATACCTCTTGATGCATTAGGCTGCTGTCTCTTACAGAGGTTAATAGTGCTGCCTCTATTCTCTCCAAGGATCTCTGCACAAATCATACAAGAAATCCAATTAATTTACCCCTGCAACCTTTACTGGGCAACCCCTATACATTAAGGTAGGGTCAGTGTTACATACCTATGGAAGCGCCAGCTACAGGAGTCTGACAGTGAGCACAGAGTCCCACCATACCAGCAGGCCACTTTTTCTCAACCACTGGAGAGTCATGGACCCCTCGAGAACTAGATGAACCTCCTGTACCCTGGATTTCTAACCAATGCCCTTGAAACCCATCCAGGAAGGACTGCTGGCCCCTAATTATAGCCCTACCTTAGGGAAATACAGGAAATATTTGTGAACCGAAGAAACGCCACCCAAGTCCTCCTATTCATCTTGCCCCCTTTCCACTCTGAGCACTCAGAGAAGCTTCCTCATTTTATGACTGATTAGCTCCCTTTCCTTCTGAATCTTCCCTACTATCAAGTAATCTCTTCATCTGGAGAAGATAAAGAAAATATAAACATTGAATTCTACGGAGACCTTGAGAAACGGTGCTCTCATGTGCAGATGTGTCTCTTGCCCTCTGCCTCATGAAGGGCATTCTAAACCTATCAAGGGGCATTTCCTCTGACTTGCCCAAACCTCCAGTGAGTCCTCCAGCCCCTGCTCTGCTGTAATCTTCAGGGTCATAGGTGGTGAAATTCTAGGGAACCCAGGGCGCAGAAAATGCACTGATTCTGAATGTCCAATCCAGACTTCATATTCCAAAGGGAGCTTTGCTCTCATGGTACCCGAAATCCCACAGGGCAGAAAGCCAGGTAACTTTACTTCTCATTGTTTAGGAATTTGATTTTTATTATCAAATATCTACTATAAGAACACTGGACAAAATTAAAAAAAAAAAACATTAGGGGAAAAAAAATCACTGCAGAGGCAGTGCAACACAGTGGTTAAAACAATCTCTGGAGCCAAACAATCTTTCTATTCCTAACTAGCTGTGTGTCCTTAAGTAGGTTTCTCATGATTTCTGCCTCAGTTTCTCCCTTTGTAAAACTGGGATAATAGTACCTATCTCATAGAATTAAGGAGACTGAACAAGTTAATATTTGGAAAGTATTTAAAACAAAGTTTAGCACGTGATAAGTGCTGTATGTGTTTGTAAAACTTAAAAAAAAACCTTAACTGGGTTAATTTATCCATGGGTCTTTCCAGTCGTTATGCATATACACTTTTTAGATGTTATAGTAAATATGTATATACAATTTTGTGTCCTTTTTATTCCTTTTTTGTTATGTATATTGACTCAGTATCCATAATTATAACTTACAGTGACTGCCTAAAACAGATTACAAACTAATTGTCCAACAATGCAGTAATGAGTAAACCATGGTCACTGACACACTGGGTTATTAAGTATCACCTTTTGTTCCAACAACATCAGTCTCATACTTATGGGCAATACCTTTCCATCATTAGTAATCTCATTTACTAATCTTTTCTAAGGTTAATCTCGATCAACAGTAGATATCCCATTCAACACTTTTTTTTCCTTAAATTCAGGTTTAGTATTCCATATTCTATTCCTCAAAGGGCACCCAGACCCTCCCCTTATAATAGCACAATCTGTGTTTCCATAATGATGACAAAATGTTATTGTAAAGCTTCCATCCAATGTTCCAGCTTGATGCAAAACAGCGGATTTCTAGTTGAAACACTTTTCCTAGGATAAAGTTTTTCCCTTAACAATGCACTCTGATCCACAAATAGTTGAGATCTCTTACTAAAAGATGTCTCATTCCCTACGTTCACGTTGCTCAAGTAGGATTCCTGGTGTCCTCTTCACTGTAATTATTTGATGTTAAACAAAGGTTACACAACTGTGGAAGGCTTTTGCCTATTCTTTTCATTCATAGGTTTCTTCTACGAAGATAATTTCTACTGATTAATAAGGGGAGAAGTCTTACTGAACAAGTATTAAAAATTTCCCCGCTTGATTATACTTATAGGTTTTTTTTCAATGTGTTATCAAATGTACAATAAAAGAAAAATCTCTCATCAATTCAATTCACAGAGTTTCTCTTCACTATGATTTCTCTGGTGTTGAAGTAGGGCTGAGTGACCACTAAAGGCTTTTCCACAGTCAGTGCATATAAAGCGTTTCTCTCCACTATGCATTCTCTGATGAATAATAAGAGAAGAATTCTTACAGAAAGCTTTCTCACAATGATTACATTTGTAGGGTTTTTCTCCAGTATGGTTTCTCAGATGTACAATAAGGGAAGAACTCTCATTAAATGCTTTCCCACATTCATTACATCTATACGGTTTCTCTCCAGTATGAGTTCTCCTGTGTGCAATAAGATGAGAGCTACAGTTAAAGGATCTTTCACATTGATTACATTTGTAGGGTTTCTCACCAGTGTGGATTCTCCGATGGGCAACAAGGTGGCAACTCTGGCTGAAGGATTTTCCACATTTATTGCACTCATAGGGCTTCTCTCCAGTATGAGTCCTTTGATGTCTAACAAGGTGAGCCATCTGGCTGCATGATTTTCCACATTTATTACATTCATAGGGCTTAATTCCAGAATGAATTATTTCATGTTTAGTGAGGGCTGAACGTTCTCTGAATGCTTTGCCACATTCCTGACAGTTATAGGGTTTCTCTCCTGTGTGAGTTCTCTGATGGGCAATAAGGTGGGAGCTCCAGCTGAAGGATTTTCCACATTCAGTACATTTATATGGTTTTGCTCCAGAGTGAGTTCTTTCATGTTTACTAAGGGCTGAGTAATCCCTAAAAGCTTTTTCACATTCATCACATTTAAAGGGCTTCTCTCCAGTATGCATTCTCATGTGGGCAATAAGATGGGAGCTCCAGCTGAAAGATTTCCCACATTCAGTACATTCAAAAGGTTTCTCTCCAGTATGAGTTCTCTGATGTCCAATAAGATGGGAGTTCCAGTTGAAAGACTTCCCACATTCATTACATACATAAGGTTTCTCTCCTGTATGAATTCTCTTGTGTACAATAAGATGAGAATTCCAGCTGAAGGCTTTTCCACATTTATTACATTCATAGGGTTTGATTCCAGTGTGAGTCCGTTCATGTTTAGTAAGGGCTGAATGATTCCTAAAAACTTTTCCACATTTATCACATTCATAGGGTTTCTCTCCAGTATGAGTTTTCTTATGTTGGATAAGGTAAGAGCTCCAGATAAAAGATGTCCCACATTCATTATATTCGTAGGGTTTCTCTGCAGTGTAAGTGCTTGTATGCTGTGTAAGGAATGAGTCATACCCAAAAACTTTCTCCCATTCATTGTATTTATATGCTTTCTCTACAGTACCAATTTTTTGATGTTCCATAAAGGATGAAAAGTAAAAGATATTCTCATATTCTTTGTAATCATACTGGTTTCCTCCAATATGAAGTCCTGGATGTTCACTAAATGATGGGCTCTGGTTAAAGATTTGATGGCATTCCTTATATTCATATAGTTTTTCTCCTGTATGCATTCCCATATGATCACCAAAATGCAGTATATGATTGAAAGATTTAACAGCATCAGTACATTTGAAAAGATTATCTCCAGTTTGCACCCTTGCAGGGTGAACAGGTTGCATGGAGTGGTAGAAGGCTTTGTCATACTCATTATTTTCACAGGTAATCTTATCTGCATACATTATGGCTGAATTACATCTCCAACTTTCAGCATTTGTATCAGGCTTATAGAAATGTTCTATTTGAGAAACTTTCTGAGATGGAACAATGCTTAGTCTCTGGCTACACCCTGCCCCAAGTTCACAGAACTCAGCGCCTCTTTGAGACAGTACTTGCTTTTGCATGAAGACCATTTGCCTCATAGCTGTACTCTGGTTCATGTGATACATTTCTAATTGGTCTTTACATCCCAAAACTTCTAACCTGGAGAACCAAGGATCATCCCATATGTATCTCTCCAACTTCATGCTATGGGACTGTTCCTCCTCAAGAATGCTCTGTGTTGGGATCAACGCTTTGCTTTCAAGATTTCTCACCCATTCTGAAATAAACAGAAAATATCCATGAGAGCATAGGGAAAGAACTTCTAAGAGTAGAGCGGAAAAGGTAAGATTTACTGTCCATATTATTGAAAAGGTAAGCATGAACTTGTTTCCAAATAGACTTGTAACCCAGAGGAAGATCGTAATAGGAAAGAGAAGAATAGTAAAAAGTGAACAAAAGTAGTTAACCAGAATACAAAGTGTGCACTGAATATGAATAAAACCCATTTAGGAGTATCTTCCCATGAAAAGGAGAACCAGTTATTACGTGTGTGCAGGAAAGAGTTAACTCTACACACTTGAGTTGGTCACACTTTGCACATTCCCAAGAAGGCCTGTTTCATGACTGGCCCTCGGCCAACTCCTAAGGACTGAGATCCTGGAATGTTCTAACTCATAAGAGTGTTCTGCATGCTTGAACCCTTGAAGTATACTGTACCAACTTCTCTAGATAGTTTGTACAAACAATGTCATTTATGGTGAACACCTGCTTCCTTCTGGGGTTCTGGAGCTTCCATGATTAGTCAGTCAGTCATGTGTGTCTAAATGACCAACCCCCAATAAACACCCTGGACTCACAGGCTTGGGCAAGCTTCCCTAGTAGATGACACTTCACACAACTCATTGCTGAAGGAATTAAGTGTGTTCTTTGCAACTCCACTGGGAAAGAACTACTGAAAGCTTGCATTTGGTTTCCTCCAGACCTCGCTCCATGCACCTTTACCCTCTGCTGATGTTGCTTTGTGTCCTTGCACTGTAATAAACCATTACCCTGAATATAATGCCTTTTGAGTCCAGGGAGTCCTTCTAGTGAATCACTGAACCTGGGGGTTGTCTGGAGGATCCAGATGCATTTAATACTATTAAGGTGAAAAAATAATAACTGGCTTAACAAAAGACAGATGAACAACCAGCCCCTCAGAAACTAATGTTTAAATTATTAAAGTGTGCTAATTCATTTCTATGTTATAATGTCCTTACTGTTCCCCTACTTTGACACCTGCCAAAAAAAGAAGGGGATGGGGTTAAGAGAAAGTATCACCAACAAAGGCTTCAAGCTATCACATTATTTCCTATCTCACAGAGTTCAGTCAATAACACAAAATCATCCTCCTGAATGGCAAAAATCACATGGTTTCAGGATACTCCTAAAGTTCTTCTAACATGTGTAGAATAATGACAAAAGAGATAGGCTGGAAAGACAGCACACTGCAATGAAGCAGATACAGGAGTTATGGTCTGATAATCTGTATTTAAGTACTGGCTCTGCCCCTATCCTTACGTGACTTTTCTGAAGATTAAATGAGATTGTGAATCCAGCAAAATGTCTGGCAAATTCAATATGTGGAAGCTACCTATCATCACTGCTGAGGTATCAGTCCTCCAACAACAGGGGTCTGTATTAGTTTCCTATTGCTGCTGTAACAAATCACCACACATGTTGTGGCTTAAAATAACAAACTCACTGTCTCACAGTTTGAAAGTCAGAAGTTCTAAATGGCTTTCACTGGGCTAAAATCAAGATAGCTTTCCTTCAGAAGCTCTAGGGGAAAATCCACATCCTTGCCTTTTCCAGCTTTAAAAGCTGCCTGCATTCTTTGGCTTGTAGCTCCCCCCTCCATCTTCAAAGTTTATCATTCCAACCTTTGCTTCTGTCAGTCACATCTCTGTGTCTCTGACACTCCTGCCTCACTCTTAGAATGACCTCACAATAACATGGGCCCATCCAGACAATCCAAGATAATCTATCTCAAGATCCCTAGTTTAATTCACATCTGAAAAAGTCTCTTTTGCCATATAAGGCACCATATTCACAAGTTTCAGATGTGGACATTTTGCAGGGGTGGGTATCATTCATTATTCAGCATACCACAGGGTCTAATGCTGCAGGTACCCAACAGGGCCTAGACCCTTGTCCTCTTTCTCCAGGTTTTTCTTCTTCTTCACTATACACCATTTTCCCTCTTTTACTACCCAAGTCCATTACAACAGGAGAGATCCTACTCTGCTCAAGAAATGGCACTTACTATCAATTTTAAGCTTAGCTTCTAGTAGTTAGGGAATAATCTTCAAACAACTTTTGAATTTTTCCAGTAGAAACTTTAAAAAATGGAAGCTGACCAAGTCACTGATTAGATAAATAATGTCCGTCCAGCTTCATACTCAGTACTTATGGCCTGAGTGTCTCTTCCACCTGTAAATTATTATCTATGTGATGAGGTGACGATCTAAACAGTTATGAATACACACATTACATCACTGAGAGTTTGTGGGGTTGTAGATGCTAAGTGGATGGGAGGTCAGAAAAGGAGACCACGACAGAAGAAATCAAGGAAGGTTTCACACAAGAGAAATAACATGAGCTCAGTCTTCGGGCATGGCTCAAATACAGACAGACTGCTGGTATGGCATGAGCAAAGGCATGCGTGATGTGACTGAAATGTAAGGAGGGCCTTAAGGATGCCAGCTGAGTAAACTGCAGGAACTAGTCAGGAAATGAGCAAAATAATAGAAAAAATTGGAAGGTCTTGAAATCCGGTCAGAGTTATTTAAAAGGCAACTCAAGTCACTGTAGGTTTACTGGCAGAGACCTCATAATGGAAGATTTCAGGGATATAAATCTAGAAACAACATCTGAGGGGGCTAATAACAAATAATAATTCACTCACCAACTTGAGCTGGAATTTTATGAGGGTGCCTACCTGAGGGTGATGTTGGTGGAAGCTGAATGACACAGCTGACATTTCAGAGGAAGAAAATCTCAGAAGTCAGACAAGAGATTACTTCTTAGAGAGGAAAGAGCAGGCAGTCAGGATGACTTCCCCATTTCCAGCTTAGCAGACTCACAGAAGGTTGGCATCAGGGATATAGATCAGGAAGACGGGGAAACAATCTAGAAGGGAGAGCTGAGATTCCTGGTTCTATCAAGATCAAGGAGACAGCTGAGATGATTTCCAAGAAGGCAGAAGTGTAAGGATGGAGGTGGTGGAACCACAGGGCTCAGGACAGTTACTTAGAATGGTCAGCACTGACCATTAAAGCTTCTGGAATTCATGACTCCTTGGTGGAAGGTTTCAGATCCAGATAGGGGGCAGCTGGTTAAGACTCCACAAAAGTTCACTTCGTTAGATGGGAAGATGTCCAACTTCAGGACTCAAGAGGGGGCCATGGTATATCGTTAAATTAAAAACAACAAGATACAGAACGATGTGTATTGTATTCTACCTTTGGAAAGGTGAAAAGTAACTACATATGCCTATATTCTTATAATTGCATTAAAAAACTCAGGAAACAAACAATAGAAATTATTGCAAGCAATTAACCTCGGTAAGACGTCAGTGAAATTTCACCACTCCATAAAAGCAACCATAAAACTAGCAAAACCTGACAGAATAAGTTTCTTCTGAATTCTCTAAATTAACCAGACTTGCAGCAACCCAGGGAGAGTTTATTCAAGGAAAACTGAGTTTCAATAATAACGGTGAGTTTTGTGGCATTTTAACTTACCCTAATCCCATCTGACTCCTCAACTCAGCAGTAGCCTTGGAAAATAACAGCTCACATTTCTGGTGATAGAAGGAACAGAACAAAGCTAGAGCTTTTTCAAAGCCTCATTCCCAAAGAACAGTCATTATCTGACCTGTTTGGTGGTTCCCAGGAAGACCCCACTTGAAAGGCTTGTGGGAACTTGCACAGCGCTAAAAACTTCTAGGAAGTAGGTATTTGTCAAACATTTAATGGCAATGTTTTAAAGCGTTACTGTCTGAGGTGATGGAAAACAGACGGGGTACACAATACACAAACCAGAAAATGAAAGGAAAACCTGAGGAGTGAGATGTCCATAGATTTGAAAAGTCCTAACATATTCCTGGGAATCTAGAAGGCCCATGCATACACACTGTAATTAAACTTTCAAAAGCCAAAGCCAAAGAGAGAATCCTGAAAGCAACAAGAGAGAAGCAAGTCATCATAAACACGGGATCCTCAACAAGATAAACAGCTTATTTCTCATCAGAAACCACGGAGGCCAGAGAGAAAAAGAAATATGTCAACCATGAATTCTATACCTGGCAAAACTATCATTCAAAAGTGGAGAAATCAAGACATTCTCTGATAAAAAAAAGCTAAGAGTTTGCTGCTAGTAAACCTGCCCTACAAGAAATGCTAAAAGGAGTTCTTTAGGCTGAAATGAAAAGACACTAACTCGAAATACTGACTACCAGTAAAGGTAACTACATAGGTAAATACAAGAAGACTATACAAATGCATTTTTTGTTTGTTTCCTATCTGATTTAAAAGACAACTACATAAAGCAATAATTATAAATAAATTAAAAATCTGTTATGAATCTATGTTGAAACACAATTTACAGATGTAATTTGTGACAATAATAGCACAAAAGAGGGAGGACAGAGCTATACAGAAGCAAAGTTTTTGTATACTATCAAAATTAAACTGATAGTAACCCAAACTAAATTGTTATAAATTAAGATGTTAATTATAATTCCCAGGGCAACCACTAATAAAATAACCCCAAAATTTATAGTAAAAGGAAAGTGGTTACCTGTGTGTGCTTCTGTGTGTCTGTGTGTCTATCTGTGTGTCTCTCTGGAGAATAATAATAATGTGGATAAGAGGAGAGAGTATAAATGAGATTTTTTTCAGCTTACACATTTTATATAGCTTTGAGTTTTTTGAATCATGTAAATACATTATCTATATTAAAAAAACATTTTTTGTTGTTTTTTTGTAAGAAGAGTTAGTGACTACAGGCCACAAGTTTGGCAATAAAACATTAAAAAGCAGGTAAATGAATGAGAAGTCTTCTTAGACAAAGGGACAAAGCAAAGAACATGAGAGGTGAGGAGGGAAACTGTAGCATACAAGAACTGTTACCGTATTAAAAAGGTGGGCATCTTTGCTCTGAATCAACAGCAGAAAAAAGTCAATATAAGGGATAAAGCTCCTTGGAAGGAACTGTGACCGTCTCTGAGGAAGTGAACTCCTCACGGCCTCAGCCCACTTCTCAAACAAGGATGGCTTGGAAGAAGGTTCCTCGCTCCCACCTGGGGTCTGCTCTCACCTGGACAAGCGCCTTGAGGAGGATATGCCTGCTCCACTGACCACGGCTCTTCTCCTTGCTCCAACAGGGAGATGACCTCGGGCTTGGCGATCTTATTCCCTACATGTGGAGGAAAAACACAGACTTGTAGAGCCATGTAACCCTCCCTTGCCTATTTCTCATGAATGACTTCACTTCATGCTTTATGAGCAATAGGGATTTCGTCCTTGAACCTCAGGGCTCAAGATCATCTCAGCCCTTCTGAGGCCTCGTAAGCTTGTAAACAGAGAGTAGCACAGGGGATTGCAAGGGGGACAGCATCGTTTACTTGGGCAGTCCCCGCCTTACCCACAGAGAGCAGATGCCCATAGGTCTCCAGCATCACATCACGGTACAGGGTCCTCTGAACAGGGTCCAGCTGCCCCCATTCCTCTTGGGTGAAGTCCACAGCCACATCCTTGAAGGTCACTGGTTCCTAAAAGAGCACACATGTTCCTCCTTAGCCCGGAGCTACCCCCACTCCAGTGTTTTCTGGGGCTGGAGTGAGTCTGACAGCCCTGGGGAGGAGATAGTACATAGAGGAATTGTCCTGGATGCGTTCAGTATTCTCACTGACGTGGGTCAGGTCTCACTGGGAGCCACCCAGGGCCCTGCATTTGGGATGTACTCTTAGGGAGTTAGATATCTGGGCCCACAATAACCACAATAGAGATGAGCAGGTCTCTCCTAAGATCTTGCCCAATTCTAGTTAACACTGGCTAGTATGGACAGGACTCCCATCTGGGCAATTCCTCCTGCTTCTCTGGAACTGCAGACACTTAATAAGACCGAGACCAGGACCAGGGTGGATGCAGACTCTGAGCCCTGGTCACAGACCAGAGAACCTGGGGCTCAAGTCTGCTCCACGTGTAGATCTAGGACCTGGAAGGGTGACCGCCTTCCTGGCCACAGCAGAGACACTTCCACTCCCAGATTGTCTCCGACCCAAGGACTGGAGGTAGGGGTGAGACAGGATTAAGCAGAGCAGCCCAAGCCAAAGAGAATCACTTACAGTTGCTGTCAAAGCACTTTGATTTTGAAAAAGTTCAAACTGATGTTTTTAGGAAAAAGAGAACGAGGAATACCCACTAGAAAGCTAAAGGGAAGTCTGATTTTTGCAATGAATGCATCCCTTACAGTCCTTTGAAGCCATCAACGTGAGCCTCAGGTATCTGGGCACTTCCAGGGTGTGGCGGGGGGACTGGGGAGCGAGCTGTGCTTCACGGGAGGTGAGCGAGCGACAAACCCCACAGCCCCTGCTCCTTCCTAGGGCCCCCTCTTGGGCTGTCTGTGCACTACGGTCCTCCCCTCCATGTCAGTGCAGAATCATCCCCAGGACAAACACCCACTGAATGGATACACGTGCAGTGCGCTTCCACTCCAAGCATCCTTCCACTTCCTCACAGCCTGCTAATCACTTCTCTTCCACCCACATGTGGCCTTCCTTTCTGTCCTGAGAGTCATCCCCGACCAGGGTCAGCCCTCATGCTGGTCTTCAGTGTAGACTTTGCTCTGCTGGTCTGAACTGCTCCTCCTCCACCTTCACATGACTGGCTTGAAACACAGAACTGCTTCTGCTCCAGTGATTCTCTAACTCCAAAAGGCATTTACAACTGCTATTCACAACGTCCTTTAGTGAAACCCTCCTTAGCCTTGGACTCCTCCATTCCAATTTTTTGATTTTCCTCTTACAGACACACCCAGGCCTCAGTTTCCTTACTGGCTGCTGCTCCTACATTTTTGGGGTAAACTTTTTTTACTTAAATCTAACATTCGGGTAGAGAAGTGCACAAAACCGAAGTGTGCACCATACCTAAACTCAATGCACTTTCAGAGTGATCACACTTGGGAGACCAGCTGGGAGGCCAGGCTTCCTGCCCAGGGTGCTCCTGGTGTGCCCGTCTCATGCTCCCTAATCTCAAGGGTGGCACCTACTTAGATGGCTTCAAAGTTCAATAGTTAACAAGGTCCAAGCCCACACCGTGGCAGCTGTCAAGCTGGTGGACTGAGCCACAAGTTCACCTCCCACCCTTCCCAAGACCCCAACAGATCCCCATACACATACTTAAAAAGGAACAAAAGCACCACATCTAATTGACACAGAAGGAATGAAATCACTAGAGAGATTCTGCAACCCCTACTAAAATAGTGGACATTGGCAGTGATCATTGATGACTGCTAAACCACAGGTGATAGGCAGAAAGGGAAATGTCCGATGGAGGGGTCAGGCTGACAATACCTGCAGCCACTAATCCATCACATCACCTGGAAATGGGCCAACCAGACCACCTGTGCCCACTGATGCAGGACAGTAAGAAGGACCCAGCACCACCTATCAAGTACTCTTGCCCAAAATACAAAGCCTGAATCTGCCCTATCCTCTAGCTCAACTACCAGTCTATGGGAGACAGCTGGATAGAGGAACTCATCCAAGGACATCACAAAGGCAAAATCAGGCAACCCAAGACAGGTGACCTGTTTCTTCAGTATATGAAGAACATGCAACATGTGGTCCTTGCTTGGATCCTGATTTGAATAACAACTGCAAAAGACATTTTGGGGACAAGTGGGGAAAAGTGAATATGGGCTTGGTATTAGGTAATAGTAAGGAATTACTGTTGTTAATTTTGTTGGGTGTGTAAAGGTATTGTGTTTATCTTCTAAAAGGTATGAATGTCTCAGATACATACACAGAAGTGTGAAATGATAGAGTATCTGTGCTTCGCTATAAAATACTCTAGTTTTTTTTTTTTAAAGGTTGTCCAAATAAATGAAAAGGCAGAAAGTTGGAAGGTGACATTTGCTAAGGCTGGTGAATGTGGGTGTCTGTCGTCAGCTGAATAATGGCACTGCCAAAGACGTCCATGTCCTAATGACTGTTACCTTAATATGACAAAAGATGTCATAGTTACAGAGATGTGATTACGTTAAGGATGTTGAGATGGCAAGACTATCTTGGATTATCCAGTGGGCTCAATGAAATCACAAGGGTCCTTACAAGTGAAAGAGGTAGGAGGGTATGCGTCAGAGAAAAGGAGACAATGCAAGCAGAGGTCGGAGTGATGCACACTGAAGATGGAGGAAGGGGCCATGAGCCAAGAAATGGCAGGTAGCCTCTAGAAGTGAGTGAAAGCAAGGAAGCAGCCTCTCCCCTGAGCCTCCAGAAGGAACACAACTCTGTAGACCCATTCTAGACTTCAGACTCCAGAACATGAGAATAAATTCATGTTGTTCTAAGCCATTAAGTTTGTGGTAATCTGTTATAGCGGCAACAGGAAACTCGTAGGGTTTTTTAATCTCCTAAAGTTTTTTTTAAGAAAGTAAACGACATAACGGGCCAGCAAAGAGGCCGTCGGCATGTGGTGTTCTACACATTCCCGCAAGATGGGGAGATGAGTGTGGCTGACCAAGGAAACAGAGCAAAGGAGACCCCAGGCCTGCACGTTAGAAGGGGCTGCAGGGGAAGCAGGACCCCAAGAGAGGCTCTGGGCTCTGAGCTTAAATGCCACTGAAGCCAGGAGAATCAGGCTGCAAGGTCTATATTCAGGACCTCTATATTCAGGACAACTTTGCCAGTTGCCCCACATCCCTGCCAGCCAGTTTGCCTTGTGGGAAAAACTCCCTGGACCCTCCTCATACTCAAGAGTGTGGGAGGTTCTCAGGCTGCCTGGATGAGTGACTACCCTGGAGTTGAGACCCCTTCAGCCCAACACAGGGAGAGGGGAGGGGTCTGTGGCCTAACAGCCAGCTGTGCACCCAGGAAACCGGAAGCAGAACCGACCTGGTGATCCTGGCCCACCGAGGCACATGGAGATTAGAGTGAGACTTGTCAGGGGAGGGAGGGAGAGAGAGGGAGAGAGACAGATAGAGACAGAGACCTAGAGGCAGGTCAATCAGGAACCAGACCTGCTCAGGTGCACAAAGCAGATCTGTCAGACACAGCCTCACAGCTCTTCTCTGGTAAACAAAGACAGACCAGAGGGCCCCTGCACACATGAGGAACATCTGCACAGGTGGAAAGACCGAACTTAGCAGCTAAGAGGACAGAGAATCCAGGCAGCAGTCACATCCAACTTCCAATGACCTATACTTCTAATTCCCAGATTGGAAAGATTCGGTATAAAATAGGACAGGATAATACAAGAGGCTCAGAGAATATGAAGAAGAGATAAAAAAAAAACACAGCAGTCAGGGGGCCATCTAACAGACAACCTCAGAAAAATAAAGGAAAACAGGAGGGAATTTTTTAAAAACACAGGACTTCTTTAAAAAAGACACAAAACACTAGCCATAAACAAAGACAGATATATTTGACAAAAATATACCAAAAAACATTTCACTGATAAAAGACACCATAGAGACAAGCTACAGATTTGGAGAAGATAACCCATATGTGGCAAAGACTCAGGATCCAGAAAGCATGAAATGCCTACATATTAATGTGAGAATCTACAGAAATCTAGGGATGGGAGACACACAGAGAAAGAAGGAAATACAGATGGCCAATAACTCATTTAAAGATATTCAACCTCACTAGCAATCAAGAACATGCAAATTAAAATAATGCAATAAACTTTTGTGGTCTTGAGGTAAACAAAAATTAAAAGACCCGATATTAATATTGTCAAGTGGCAGCAAAGATGCAGGGAAATAGGCACCTTCTCTGAGTAGGGAGACTGAGAGGGGGCTTTGCCCTTTCAGAGCCACGTGGCAGCACTGGTCACATGGAAAACACAAACACCCTAAAACTCAGCAAAGTGCTGCCTCCAAGGTATGCCCAGATAAACTTAAATGTGCGCACAAAGCAAAACTAAAAGAACTTCCACAGGGCTTTGTTTGGAATAGGAAAAATGGTGGAAGGAGGAAGGACTTATAAGCTTATTCTCAGAAGAGATGAGTAGAGTGCGCTTCTCTGATGTGGCAAAAGGAATGTACTTGACCTTCATCTACCACATGGATATACCTCAAAATTGACCTTGAAAGGTATAGAAAAGCTACATGTAGAAAAAGCATTGTTAAAAAAACCAGATTATTACCTTATAATGTCTATATAGTTTATTACCTACATGAGTATGAAAATGGATTAACTATGTACGTATCTTAAGTGGTTGCTGTCAGGAAGGGTGCAAAAAGAATGTGATTGGGGACTAAAAAGAACGAAAAGCAAATATGGCAAAACATTAACGATGATTAATTTGGAGTTTGTTCAATCACCTGTCTGTTTAATCACTTTTTATACTTTTCTGCAGTTATGGAATTTGTCAAAATAAAAATTTAAATAAAAAATATTTTCAGAGTTGAGAGATGTCATCAAAACTGGAAGGGCCCATGGACTGCCAATCAGGAAGAACAAAGACCCCCAGCAGAACATGCCCCAATGTCAGGGCCCACAACTCGTGGAGGCCTTAGGGATGCAAAGAAAATGCAAAACTGAGGCTGGTGATGAAACAGAAGAGACAGCAGAAGATAGGCACCTAGTCTCACCAGCTGTGGAGACAAAGAGGTGGGGCTGGGAGACGAAAGTCTCACTTACCTAATGCTTAGGAGCAAGGAAGCAGAACAGAGAAGGGCCCCACCCCCTAGGTAGGAGTGAGCCCTTCCATTTCACAGGTTACCCTTACCTGAACTCCTACTTTCCAAATATCATCTGCCAGGATGACTTGCAAACATGTTTCACCCAAATTCTTGTAAACATTTTTGGACATGTTGCTTTGTACACAAGTATAATCGTTTATCTAGACATTCTAAGGCACTTTATGAAATCTGACACACCAGCCTCACGTTTAAACTACAGGACGGTTTAAGGGAGGATGTAAGGGGTGCTGAGCTGGATCTTAGCTGTTTACCTGACAGCTAAGGATCTCATCTGATTGCTCCTGCATTACCTGAATTCTCTGACAACTGGCCCCTTCATGGAACCTGGGGAAGTCCAGATATACTCTCTGGCATCTTCAGAATTTCATTGTTTATTAATATTTTAGGGCAAGCTCTTTGCAGAGAAGGAAAATATAACTAAACTGTGCTCAACCTTGAGACAACCAAAGACGGAGGCAGAGTATTCCATTAATTGGTGTTTTATGTGAATGTTTACTGTGCAGAAATCTTTGGTGGATTGTTATAGTGGGGGTTTGAGTTTCCATATTTGGGGGGGGCTGGCTGGGGTTTTTATATGGGCTGGGATATTATTATTATTTTCCCTATTCATCAAAATAATGGGCTCCCACTAGCTGAAACTTCACTAACCAACATGTTTGTAAGATCGGACTATTCAGATAACAAGGGATGACAGCATTTGATATTTTCACCAGGTGAATGCTTTATTTCAATAAATATTTAATTTGGAGGGAACAATAGAGGGATAAGGCGCTCTTGTTTGTGTTCCCAAGACCTCACTTAATACAAAACTCACACATTCAAGTCTTGAGTTTCCCACAGGGAAAGATCCAAAGTGGGTGTGGGAAGGGGCCAGGAGTACATGCTCACAAATCACAACTCTTCAGACATTAGAGGGTGGTGTTATTTTAATTCTCCATTTTATTTTCTCGGCATTAACTCTAATAACTCTCAGAAACCCTCATATAAATGGACAGCAGAGTGCAGCACAGTGGTTATTAGAGCTTCTTCACAGCACTTCACTACAGCTAACTTCTGTTCCCAAGCAACTGATCAGGGCCCATCTTTCAGCCTAGTCTAGCTTCACTATCGATTGTCTGCAAATAACCGCACGTTGTAAGAGCAACGAACACCAGTCACCCAAGCTGTGATGCCCTCATTACGTGGCTCAGACCTGAGACGGCAGTGCTGTGATGTGGGGACAGCATACTCACGACGTGCTTCACCAGTCAGCCTTGAAACCGTGGGAGGTTTTGTTAGTTTTTTTTTAACTTGGCGGGAGGCGTAAAGCTAAGCAGAGATGTTATTAACATTTTTATATCACAGTATCTCACATTTGCTTGATTCATTATTTTAACTTAGAAATGAAAACTCTAAATATAGTAATGAAACTATTTTTGTCTTTCACAGCAGACAATCATTAGAGTACATGCAAATGTGAAGAACTAGGATAAAAATCTCTCATTTGGAAAAAACCCTAAGAAACTGAAACATAAGTTAAAAATGACTACTTCCAAGTCATGAAAAGAAATAAAATACTGATAAACGATATGACATACAGGACCCTTGAAAGTCAGACACAAAAGGCCATATATTATATGATTCCCTTTATATGAAATGCCCATAATGCGCAAATACAGAGAAAGTAGATTAGTGGTTGCCAGGAGCTGAGAGTTGGGGAAACAGGGAGTAACTACTAATGGGTATAAGGTTTCTTTTTGGAATGATAAAATGTTCTAGAATTAGATACTGGTGATGGTTGCAGAGTTCTGTGAATATACTAAAACCCACTGAGCTACATACTTTAAAAAGTTGAACTTTATGGTACATTAATATTTTAATAAAGCTTTTATTAAAAAGAATTTTTTAAGTGGCTGCCTCAAGTAAGGGGGCTGAGCAGGAGGGAAGGAGGGAGATGACACCTGTCCAACATCATGAACTGTGCTGCCCTATTTCTCTCGGGAGCCACCCTTGTGCCCTTACAGTCACGAAGTCCTCCTGCTTCGACTCCCTTATACCTCTCAGATCTGGCTTCCAGGTGCTGGTCAGACTGAAGCCTGATACGCCAGCCTGCTTCCCACAGCCCCCCTTCTTTCCAGTCCCCTGCCAGAGGCAACTTTCCAGCCACATTCTAAACCCTGGTTCCTCCTGCTCCCAACACTTCTGAGGCTTCTCATTACCACCAGGATGGAGACCCAGCTCGGTGGCGGGCATTCAGGATGCGGCTGGGTTTGTCCTGGCCTCTTTGGCCTAAAATCTAATTATGGTCAGCCTTCACCCAGATGCTGGTCATGCGGTGCGTCCCCATGGTGCTACAGGAGGCCAGATTCCTGCACAGCAGGCTATGCCCACCCGGCTGATGTGTCCCCTTTACCCCTTGGCTCAGGGGTGTTCTATCTCCCAGGCAGCCTCCTCTCCACAGCAAAAGGACCCTAGGTGCTCTGTGCCCCACGGCCTCTATGCAGATTCTCCCAAGGCATCAGTTGTGCTCAGCTGCTCCAGGGCTCAGGGCCTCCCTAAGCACCTCTGGCTTGTGTCCTGAACCACATGTGCAGCACTAGGCAGATGGTGAGGTCTCAGCAGTTGACTGAACCACCCTGGAAAGTGGCATGGGAGCTCCTCAGGATGGGGGCTAACACTTCACCTTGTTCTCCTCCCAGTAAGCACAGAGCTCAGCAGACATCATCAATCTGAGTCAGGCACTGAATACATGAGGGAAGGTGGGAGGGAAAAAGAGGAGGGGGCTGCTAGCCAAAAGGGGGTTGCCCCTTATCCACCAAACAGCCCACAGCACAGCTGGGGCTCAGGACTCTGAACAGGCTGGTTGACAGTGAGGCTGCAAGTCATGGAAAACAGAATTCTCCCGACCTGTGCTCAGGAATCAATAAACTTCTAGCTGATTCCTTCTCTACCCAAACCCTAGCTGTGGTAAACTGAGGAAGTACATCGACTGGGATGGCCGGGAACACCCTGAACACCTTAGGGAACAGGGCAACCCTTCACGAAAAAGCAGAAACCCCATCTCACCTGGGCCTGGGCTGTCGGAAGCCTGGGGGCCCTCCTTCTCTCCTCAGGGGTCTTCTCCACGCACCAGGTAGAGTCCTGAGGACACAGAGCTGGGGGAGGAAAGTGAAGTCACAGAGGCAGTTCTCCCTCCCAGAAGTGTGACCACATGAGGCCCACCTCCTGACCCTGTCCTTCCCCTTTGGGCAAGGGAAAAACCCTACCTCCTCATGTTATAGATGAAAGCAGTGGGGCCGAGAAATTAAAGAATGTGCCTAAACACATGAACCATCTCCCCTTGCTGAGGTACTGTCTTAGACAAAGTGTCTCTTCACAGACTTTCTAGGCCTGAGCCCTAAGTGGCCACACATTCATTCTCATGCATCCTGTCCTGGAGATGTCATCACACTGTACCCCCCAGTGGAGTGTTCTGGTCCCTCTCTGTTCCAGCTCTGCCCAGAGACAGAGCTGGACCAGACCCCACGCCCCCGGCCCCCTCCTCCCCAGCTCTAATTCCCTGGCAATGGCAGGTTACTGCTGGGAGAGACCAAAACATGTTAACCAATGTGGCTGATGGGGACACAAGTTGTTTTTTTTGCCACACCATGAGGCATGTCGGATCATAGTTCCCCGACCAGGGATGGAATCCGCATCCCCAGCAATGGAAGTGTGGAGTCTTAACTGCTGGACCACCAGGGAAGTCCGGGGACAAAAGTTCTTGACTCACCCCAGGAGGCCCACGGGTCAACAGCCGCCATCCCCCAGGACTGGTCCGTAAAGATACCTGCATCAGAGGATCCGGTTAGGACAAGGAAAGGAAAGAACTGTGACACCAATCCTAGTGACAAAAGGCTACAAATGGAAAAGGAGAACTGTCTCACTAATGCGCAAAACAAAATTCCATAAGTAGAGACCAAGGACGTGTGAAACAAACCCAACATAAGCTAGATTTATAGCAGAAATGCACAGGTGGGTCACTTTCAGGAATTTTATTGATATGATACAGCAACAGAACAATTAAGGACAGAACTCCTTAAATAGGCTGGAGAGGTATTTGATAAAATTTAACATTACTTAATTTTTAAAAAATATTAGTAAAAAGATACTCCTTTGATATCTTTAATGACAGATACATGAAAGCTCGCTTAAAGATAAAACACACCACTGACCCTATTTTAACATTGTTCTTATATTATAAACCACTGCTATATAATAAGAAACAATAATAATAGTAAAAAAATATGGGAGTAGTAGAGAAATTTTGGTTGTACGTACGACTGTCATACAAATCACTAGAAAATCTCTTAAAACTAATGAGACTTCTCAGGAGATGACTATGAAATACACAAAAATTACATTGACTTTAATACAAACAACCAACTTTTTAAAGAAATCTCACTCAGTTCTAATTCTATACCAAGACAGAGAGACACCCCCCTCCCCAATCCCAAAAGCCCTCAGCCCCTCTCCAGCAGATCATTGCTGGGGAGGCCCAGAAGAAACAAGATTTGTACTCACCCCAGGAAGCCCACGGGTTGATGGCTGCCATCCTGCAGGATTAATCCACCAGGAGCTTGCCCAGGAACAGTGGATTTGGGTGATTATTGAAAGCAACTGCAATACCCACCTAGTGATAAAAGTGTAAAAAGACAAAAAATGGTCTTTCCTCACAGAAGATCCAGTGGGAATAAAGAGAACACATCCACAGAAACAACAAAAGACTCCTACAGAGCATTATAAGAATACAACTTACATGTCAAAAACACAACAGAATTTCTTAAGAGAAATGAAGGGTGACAAGAATTAGCTGAAAAATGGGCACGTTCCAGAATAAGAGAGCAGAAATTTGTCAACAGTTCTCAAGAGACAGCTACTGACAAGAACAAGGTAGCTTTTCTGTTGATTTAACGAAAATTACTATAAAATCTACGTAAAACCTTCACATGTAAGTGGCTGTCTAGAGCAGAAAGCAGGAACGGGGGAATGACTGCTTAATGGGTTCAGGGGTTTCTTCCTTGGGGGTTGTTATGAAAATGTTCTGGAATTATATAGTGGTGATGACTGCACAACGTTCTGAAAACACAACAAAATCACTGACTTGTACGATTAAATGGTTAATTTTATGTTACGTAAAGTTTATCTTAAAAAAAAAAAAAATCCACCTGGAAGACCTACCAGGCCCAAGTCTGTCTGTCTCTGCTGGTGCAGAGACCAAAAGAAAGCCGGGTTTGGAGCCCAGACCATCCCCAACTCCCTAACTTCTAGGCTTATTTATGCAAGTCCCGCACCTCTCTGAGGGCCCGACGCCCACTGGCAGAGCTCTGCGGATTCCTGGGAGCGTGCATAAAGCACTGGGACGCCCACTGGGCACCAGGAGCACCGGGATCTGCGCCCGAACTCCAAGTCGGCACACTGAGTATTCTGCACTATTGCCTGCAACTTGACAAAGTCCTCGATCACTGTACGTTTAAAGGAGCCCTGGGCTGTTCCCAACCCCCTTTTGACCTGCCTCTGCGTCAGATGAGAACGGACTCGTACGAGAAACGCCTGCCAGGGAAGGAAAGGTGGACTCCCCGGAACGGCCTCGGAGGGGTCCTCGCCTCCTGCTTCCTGGCCTCCCACCCCGGATTTCCTCCGCAACCCTGCCGCGGGTGCGATGCTCTCAGCCCGTCCCGGGAACGGCCGGACTCACCTGGTTCGCAACCACCGGCCTCGCACCCCTGAGGGCACCTCTTCGCGGGCGACTTAACAAGCTCGCGTTTGCTTCGCCGCGGACGTTCGGCCCGGCTCGCCCGTGCGTCTGGGGTTCCCGCCCGGAGGACAAAGGCCTGACGCGCAGGGCTCACCCAGGCCCGCCCAGTTGTTCCAGCGCGGCCGCGAGGCCGTAGGCGGGCCGAGGGACCTGCCCTGGCGTCGCGCCCGCCGCGAGTGTAGGCGTCGGCTCTCTCCACCCGTTCTCCCGACCTCCCGGGCAGCGGCAGCGGCAGCGGCAGCAGTAGCAACCCCACGGACTGGGCGACCGCCTCACCTCAGCAGCGGACAATGGCGGTCGCTTTTCCCACCCACCCCGGCCCGGCGTCGACCGGGACGCTCCGCGCAGGCTGCTGGGAGTGGTAGTTCTAGGCGGAGCGCTTCCGGTTAGACCTTGGCAAGTTCCTGGAGGTGCTCGGCCTCCGAGTTCCTCCTTCTAGGGATTTACCCAGACCGCCGTGCCAGAGACCTCGGCGAGGCGGGCGGTGCTTTCCCAGCCGCGGACCGCGCTGCCAGCCACCGCTGCCTGACGTTAGGGGGCCTCGGTAAATCGCCGGTCGGCGAGCCTCAGTTTGCCCGTCCGTAAAACGGCAGCTCGCTGTAGCCGCACTTAGCAGTGGGAACTTGGTTGAAGTCTGAGCACTTTCCTTTTCGTTCAGTAGTTAAAAGATTGTAAGGAAGTGGTTCTTAGGATACCCTTTTCGGACAAGGAACGTAATTTTGAGCTTCCCCTCACATATGAAGCCCTACTCCTTGTTACCGAGACGAATTTGAGTCCGCTGGACCGAGGCCTCCTTCCCAGCTGTGTTGGGGGTGACCCTTGCTCAGAGCTCCCTAGCCCCTTCCTCCTTGCTCCTTATTCGCCATGCCTGTTCATTTCTCCACCCTAGTTTCGACTGATTAGTTGGGGGGACAGCATGGTGGTCAGAGAGAGGGTGGCCAATTGCAGAGAGCCTTAGGGGCATCGGAATGGCTCTGGCTGTGAGCCGGGGCATGGTTCTGAGCAGAGCAGTCATGGGCTCTGGCCTCCTCAAAGGATCACTCACTCTGGCTTCTGTGTGGAGAGCAGAGTTAAAGAGGGTGAGGGAAGGACCGGAGTGACCTTTGTACCAATGCAGTAATCAACGTGGGTGGTGATCCGTGGTCAGATTGTGGAAATGTTAGCGTTCAAAAGGTAGCGCCAACAGGCAGTAGGTTAAAGGTTGTGCATCATGGGCTGCAGTCCAGTCCGTAATACCCAGAACAAGGAAGGGCATGGAGGAGGCCTCTCAATGCAGACAAGTTCACCAAGGCCCGGTGGGGAGTGGGTTACAGGTGTGTGATGATACTGCTTCCCTCATACCCAGGCGCTCTCCTACTTCAGGTACCCCAGCTTGTTGGATGCTACCTTGTTCTCTCTGTCATGAGGTGGCAAACGCTGGGGCGAACAGCCATCTTGGATGCCACATTATGGAAGTCTGGGCTACGTCTGAGCTGTTACTGAGGTTTCTGAGTGGGGAGAGACCAGAGCAGTAGGAGAATCTAGGTTGTCTGTGGACATGCGCTTCAGCTGGTTCCATTTCCTCATAACCAGATAAGAATAAAAGGTAAAGGGGGGGGGGGGCTTCCCTGGTGGCTCAGTGGTTAAGAATCCACCTGCCAATGCAGGGCACACAGGTTCGAGCCCTGGTCTGGGAAGATCCCACATGCTGCAGAGCAACTAAGCCCGTGTGCCACAACTACTGAGCCTGCGCTCTAGAGCCCATGAGCCACAACTACTGAAGCCCGCGCACCTAGAGCCCATGCTCTGCAACAAGAGAAGCCACCGCAATGAGAAGTCTGCACGCCACAATGAAGAGTAGCCCGCACTGGCCACAACTAGAGAAAGACTGCACGCAGCAAGGAAGACCCAATGCAGCCAAAAATAAATAAAACTTAATTTTTTTCTTTTTTTTAAGGTAAAGGGAGGAGGAGTCCAGGATACATTACTTGGAACAAGTAGGGTATTTTATGAACTGGGTTGTAGGGTCGCCAATAGTATAATAACTAGCACAAGTCAGGTAGACTTGAAGTTACCTTATGCTCTCAAATCCTAGGATTAACTCATCTTCTCCAGCTAAGAGTCCAAGAGTCACTAAGGTCAACACTATGGGATTCTGAGTCCCCCAGAAGGACGTCAAGATGCTTCTCTACTGCTGGTGACCATGCAGAAGCTCCCCCTTCCACAGCTTTTCTTTGCCACCAGTTCACCATTCAGCATCCAAATTCTCACATCTCTGGAATTTAACGTTAGATGTCTGCTCGTTTTTCTTTTAAGAAAAACATGTAAAATATAGTAAACTCGTCAGAGATTCAATTAAACCCTGTGAACACACTCCTAAGCTGAAAAAAAAAAAAAATCAACCTACAGGCTGAAACACCTGTGTTTCCCTCGCCAACAGAAACTCCCCTTCCTCCAGAGGCAGCCACTATCCTGAATGAGATGTGGATCACTCCACACATTTCCTGAAACTTTACATGCCTGTATTCGAAAGCAATACAAAGCACGTTTTGCATTCATATAAATGCATAAGATTTCATCTGCAACTTGCATTTTTTGCTCCATATATAAGGAAAGATTTATCCTTTCAGTGTTTTTTTTTTTTCCATGTGGCATGTGGCATCTTAGTTCCCCAACTAGGGAATCGAACCCGGCCCCCTGCAGTGGAAGCATGGAGTCCTAATGCATTATTTAAAAACTGCATTATTATTATTTTTGCATTATTTTTTTGACGTGGACCATTTTTTAAAAGTCTTTATTGAATTTGTTACAGTATTGCTTCTGTTTTATGTTTTGGTTTTTTGGCCATGAGGCATGTGGGATCTTAGCTCTGTAACCAGGGATCGAACCTGCACCCCCCTGCACTGCAATGCAAAGTCTTAACCACTTGACAGCCAGGGGAGTCCCAACAACTGCCTTTTTATATGCTTGTAATGAACAACTGGAAATTGAAAATAGTAAAAATACTATTTACCACAACATCAAAAACTATGAAATACTTAGGGATAAATGTGACAAAAGATGTGAATAATTCATACATTGAAAACAAAATATTGCTGACAGAAATTAAAGAAGACCTAAACAAATAGAGAAATATACTTGTTCATATGTTAGAGGACACAATATTGTTAGGATGTCAATTATCTTCAAATATATAGATTCAATGCACTTCCAATCAAAATCCCAGCAGGAGTTTTTGTAGACATGGAATCATATGAAAATACAAAGACCTAGAATAATAAAAACAACTCAGAAATGAAGAAAATTGGACAGTTAGCACTATCTGATCTCAAAAATTATTATAAAGTACATAATCGAAACAGCATGGTATTGGTATAAACAGATACACCAATGAAACAGAATATATAGTTCAGAAATAATCCCATACATCTATGGATAACTGATTTTTTACAACAGCACAGAAGGCAACACAGTGGGAAAAGGATAGCCTTTGCAACAATTTAAAAAAAAAGAACTTTGATCCTTAACTCACACCATGTACAAAAATTAAATAAAAGTGGATCAACAATTAGAACCCAATTTTTGAAAAAAGGGTAAAATATTTTCATGAAAGAAGATGGGCAAATGACAAACAAGCACTTGAAAAGATGCTCAACATCAATAGTAATTAGAGAAATATAAATTAAAACCACAATCAGTGGCTTCCCTGGTGGCACAGTGGTTAAGAATGCAGGGGACACAGGTTCAGTCCCTGGTCTGGGAAAATCGTACATGCCACAGAGCAACTAAGCCCATGCACCACAGCTACTGAGCCTGCGCTCTAGAGCCCGTGAGCCACAACTACTTAGCCTGCGTGCCACAACTACTGAAGCCCGCGCACCTAGAGCCCCTGCTCTGCAACAAGAGTAGCCACTGCAATGAGAAGCCCGCAATGAAGTACCGCAATGAAGAGTAGCCCTTGCTCACCAAAACTAGAGAAAGCCCACGCGCAGCAACAAAGACCCAACACAGCCAAAAATAAATAAATTAAATAAATAAATTTATTTAAAAAAAACAGGGCTTCCCTGGTGGCGCAGTGGTTGAGAGTCCGCCTGCCAATGCAGGGGACATGGGTTCGTGCCCCGGTCCGGGAAGATCCCACATGCCGTGGAGCGGCTAGGCCCGTGAGCCATGGCTGCTGAGCCTGCGCGTCCAGAGCCTGTGCTCCATAAACGGGAGAGGCCACAACAGTGAGAGGCCCACGTACCGCAAAACAAAACAAAAACACAACGAGAATCCAATACACATCTACTGGAGTTGCAAAAATCAAAAAGACTGACTATACCAAATATTGATGGGGATGTGGACGAACTGGAACTCTCATACTTTGCTGATGGGAATGTAAAATGGTATAACCACTTTGAAAAACAAAATGACAGTTTCTTAAAATGCTGAACTTACACCTACTGTATGATCCAGATGTTTTAATCCTATTTATCCAAAAGGAAATATATGTCCATACAAAGACTTGTACACTATACTAGTGTTCATAGCAGCTTTATTTGTAATAGCCCCAAACTGGAAACAACCCAAATGTCCACCAACAAATGACTGGATAAACAAATTGTGGTAGATCCATAAAATGGAATACTAGTCAGCAGTAAAATGGAATGACCTATTGATACATGCAACAACATGGATGGATATCAAAATAATTATGCTAAGTAAAAGAAGCCAGTTCCCCCTCCCCCCAAAAAAGAGCATGCAACATATCATTCCATTTATATACAAGTCTAGAAAATTCAAGCTAATCTATAGTAACCGAAAGCAGACCTGTGGTCATTTGGGAACAGAGGAATGGGGAAGGATGTGGAGAGGTAGGAGGAGGGACTTCAAGGGGCATGAAGAAACGTGCGGGGGTGATGGTCATATTCATTTTCTTGATTGTGGTGATGGTTTTACAGATTTAAACGTCAAAATTGGAACTTCCCTGGAGGTCCAGTGGTTAAGACTCAGCGCTTCCATTGCAGGGGGCACGGGTTCAATCCCTGATAGGGGAACTAAGATCCCACAAGCCGCATGGTGTGGCCAAAAGAAAAATAATTTTTTAAAAAAAGGTCAAGGGGGAAAAAAAAAGTCAAGTGGACTTCCCTGGTGGTCCAGTGGTAAACAATCTGCCTTCCAATGCAGGGGACGCAGGTTCGACCCCTGGTCAGGGAACTAAGATCCCACGTGCTGCAGGGCAACTAAGCCTGTGTGCCTCAACTAGAGAGAGAAGCCCGCACACCCCAGCGAAGGATCCTGCATGCCGCAGTGAAGATCCCGCGTGCTGCAACTAAGACACGATGCAGCCACAAATAAAATATTTTTTTAAAAGGTCAAGATTTATGAAATTGTACACTTTAAACACGTGCAGTTTATTTTTATTTATTTATTTTTTTGGCTGCGTTGCGTCTTCGTTGCTGCGCTCGGGCTTCCTCTAGTTACAGTGAGCAGGGGATAGTCTTCATTGCGGTGCGCGGGTTTCTCATTGTGGTGGCTTCTCTTGTTGCGGAGCACAGGCTCTAGGCACAAGGGCTTCAGTAGTTGTGGCACGCAGGCTCAGTATTTGCGGCACACACGCCCCAGAGCGCATGAGCTCAGTAGTTGTGGCTCACAGGCTCTCGAGCACAGGCTCAGTAGTTGTGGCGCATGGGCTTAGTTGCTCCACAGCATGTGGGATCTTCTAGGACCAGGGACTGAGCCCGTGTCCCCTGAATTGGCAGGTAGATTCTTAACCACTGCACCACCAGGGAAGTCCATGTGCAGTTTTATTATGTGTCAATTATATTGCAATTAAGCTAATTAGAAAGTCTTTTAGGAGAAAATACAAGATACTATTTTTAGGACCCAAACATAGTTGGGATTTTGAACTGAAGACATAAAACACAAACAATGAAAGAAAAAAGACACTTTTTAAAATCCTTCTTTTCTTCAAAAGACACCATAAACAAAGTAAAAGACAGGACTCCATGCTTCCACTGCATGCACAGCTTGAGGAATCCCAGTTCCCCCACCAGGGATTTGAACCCAGGCCACGGCAGTGAAAGCACAAAATCCTAACCACTAGACCACAAGGGAACTCTCTGCAATTAATTTTTTTGAGTACTTAGGATTTTTGTTATTTCAACTGTTTAAAAAACAACAAAAACAAAATGGAAAAAGATCTTTCCAAAATAACTGGATATTTACCTAAGGAAATTATTCTCACATAAAATCTCTAGAAGAACATCATTAACAACAACAACAAGAAAAAGTTACTGTGGCCAATAACACTGAAAATGTTCCTCTTTTTATAGCAAAACACAGGCCATGGCAGTGACAGTGCTGAACCCTAACCACTAGACCACCAGGGAGCTCCCTGCAATTTTTTTTTAAAAATTATTTATTTATTTATTTATTTGGCTGCACTGGGTCTTAGTTGTGGCATGTGGGATCTTCGTTGCCACGTGCCAGATCTTTAGTTGCGGCATGCGGGCTATGTTAGTTGCAGCATGCAGGATCTACTTCCCTGACCAGGGATCGAACCTGGGCCCCCTGCATTGGGGGCGCAGAGTCTTAACCACTGGACCACCAGGGATTTTTGAATATTGATCTTGTATTGTGCAATCCTGCTATACTCACTTGCTAGTCCTAATAGTTTTTGTTTTCTTTTTTGATTCCATCAGATTTTTTACATTGAAGATCATTTAATCTGTAAATAACAGATTTTACTTCTTCCATTCCAATACGGATTCCTTTTATTCCATTTTCTTGCCAATTGCCTTAGCTAGAACCTCCATTACAATGTTGAATAGAAGTGGTGAGATCAGACATCCTTGTCTTGTTCTCATCTTAGGGGTAAAGCATTCCATTTTTTACTATTGAGTGTGATATTACCTGTAGGTTTTTGTAGATGCCTTTTATCAGGTTGAGGCAAGGGACATGAAAGAACTTGCTAGCGTAATGGAAATGTTGTGTCTTGATATGCATTTGTCAAAAATGATTCAATGGTGCATCTAAGATATGAGCACTTCACTGTTCTGGGTACACGGCAAAATTCTAGGCTAAGGGGATTCTCAGGATGAGAAAATTACTTTTGCACTTGGAGTTCTTCCTGCCCCAAGTTTGGGGCTCTGTTCCACCCACTCACAGTTGTCCAGGGCTCTGCTGCTCTCTCCTTCTTTGTTCAGAGTTGCTCTAGCCAATTTTGAGGCCTACCTGCACCCAGACCAGTTGCTTGTCCCCAGCGTGCTCACCTGTGAGGGGGCCACCTCCTTGAAATGCATCAAGGCTTCCTCGCTCCCAGCCCCTCTTTGGTAGTGTACCATAGGAGAGTATAATTTTTAAACTTTGTTTTACTCATTGTTACATTGGGAGCTAAGATTGTTCATGCACTCCTACATCTTCATTGGAAACAAGTTTGGTGTTGTCATTTTCTTTAAGCCTACCTCTGTGATTAAAATGTAGTCAGGGGGAGAATCACAGGTGAGGGCCCCAGTAAGCTGTTAAGGATCTGAATCTTAAATTCTGGATAAAATGGGAAGACACAGGAACCTTCTCCACAGAGGCTGGCATGACAGGAGTTAACGTTTCAGCAGGAATTCTACCTGCTGTTTGAAGAATAAACAGGTAAACAAATCTTTGCAAACTCTGATAAATGGTGTGACGAAGGATCAGCTAGGTCTGGTTGGTCATAAATGTCCTTTCTAAAGTGATGTTTAAGCCCAGACCAGAAGGATGGGTCTCAGCTTCCCAAAGGTTATGCTGGGTGGACTGTGGTTCCAGATGGAGGGAAAAACATTTGCAGGCACCTTGCCAAGATTCCAGGAACCAGAACAGGGCCAGTGCAAGGCAAGCAGGGTGAACACCTGGGACAGTGCTACGGTGGGAGCATTCAGAGGCAGGCAGAAACCAGACACAGGCTGAGAAGTTACTTATTCTGGGAACTGTGCTGAATAAGTAAGCTGCATGTGTATCAAATGGTACACATTCACTGTAAACAAAATCGCTTAGGAAAAGGTAGAGCAAACATTGCTTAAAAGTCCCATTACCCATAGATAATCAATGTCAACACGTGGGTGACATTCTTCCACAGAGTTCCCCTGAGATTTGTGGTTTCATAGAGTTGGGATCATCCAGGTTGTTATGAACCTAATTTTGTCTCCCAACAATATGCCATTTAATTTCTGCACCATAGTTACTTAAACATTCTCCTATTGGTGAGCATTTCTTATTTTGCTGTTACAAACCGTGCTATAACAAAGGTCCTAGGCCCGTGTGCGTTCATAACTGGGCAGTTATTTCCACGGGTGAGACTGCTGAATCAACTCATGAGCATACTTTACATATGGACACTTCTAACCTGACCACCCTATAAAGAGGGTGCACCCATATAACCACCCATGGGTGCTGAATAATAGGGTCCATTTCCCTACTAGTTTTGCCTACATCCAACACAGTCTTTTAAAATCCTTGCCAGTCTTTACCTGTCAGTTAGCCTCCTGGGACTGAATTTTCTGCAGTCTAAACAGAACTTCCTTACTAGGATTTTTGTATTAAATGAGGTTACTTAGACTGAATGCTTGGGATACTGCCTACCTCATAACAGGTGCCCAAGTATATACTTTTATCACTTTTATTTATATCTCTTTGATTATTGATGAGCTCATACACTTTTCCATGTATTTATTGTCCATATGTACTCCTTTTGTGAACTGCCTGCTCATACGTAAGGACTGGTGAGCAACCTTGCCTTGGTCCTTCCTGAATGGAACAGGAATGGCTCTAGATCAGGGATTGGCAAAGCTTTTCTGGCATTTTGGCTTTTCAGGCCATGCGACCTCTTTCACAGCTACTCTACCTCATAAAGCAGCTACTGACAACATGGAAATGAGTGGGTACATGCTATGTTCCAACAAAACTTTACTTACAAAAATACATGGGCCAGATTTGGCCTGTGGGCCCTAGTTTGCCAACCTCAGCTCTAGTGCCACCATTAAGCCTGATATCATCATATTATAAAAATACTTTTTCCGGGCTTCCCTGGTGGCGCAGTGGTTGGGAGTCCGCCTGCCGATGCAGGGGACACGGGTTCGTGCCCCGGTCCGGGAAGATCCCACATGCCGCGGAGCAGCTGGGCCCGTGAGCCATGGCCGCTGAGCCTGCGTGTCCGGAGCCTGTGCTCCGCAACAGGGAGAGGCCACAACAGTGAGAGGCCCGCATACCGCAAAAACAAACAAACAAAAATACTTTTTCCGTTACCAGGGTTTTCTTCTCCCCCGAAATAATAAATATTAAATTTTATCAGCTTCTTTTTCATTAATCATTGAGATGACTTGTTTTTCTCCACTGCTTGATTCAAATAGAGCATGGTAGTTGTATATTTCCTAATACAAAGTACCCGTTTACTGGAGTGATTGTTCCTAAATCCAGGTGTACTCGCTGTAATGTCTGATCTGGAACTTTTGCATTAATATTCCTGAGAGATATTGGCCTTTTTCTTTCTTTGAGCTTTGACAGACTGGTATCACAAAAGAGGTAGCATTCAACTCTCTATATGTTCTGGAATAGTTGTATATCAAAGAGTTTTCTATTTCTTGAAGGTGGAAATAATTCAGTGGTAAAATAGCTTGGACTTGAAATTTTGTGGAGTAATTCCCTGAGAACTTTTTCAATTTATTCTGAAATGTTTAGTCTATTAGGTTTTCTGTGTCTTCTTCAGTCAATATTATGTTTTCCTAGAAAACTGTCTTTTTCATCTAAGTTTTTCAGGTGTGTTAACACAAAAATGTACAAATCTTATGATATAATTTTCTCTATGTTTATTTCCCTTTTCATTCCCAATGGTGCAAATCTGTGTGTTATTTTTCTTGATCGTGTTAGTTTGGAATTTATAGTTTGTTCTTCTCAGAATCATCTTTTACCGTGTATTTTCTCCTTTTATCACTATTACATCCTTGTTTCTGCCTTGATTAGAAATATTTTTTTTCTAATTTCTTGTGTTTAGCACTAAATTTATTTCCATTTCTTCTTGTTTTTGCTACTTTAGTGCACCCATTTCTAATGATTCAGACTGACATTTGAGCTTCTTTCTCCTCGTTTTTTTTTTTTTTTTTTTTTTTTTTTTGCGGTACGCGGGCCTCTCACTGCTATGGCCTCTCCCGCTGCGGAGCACAGGCTCCGGACACGCAGGCTCAGCGGCCATGGCTCATGGGTCCACCCGCTCCGCGGCATGCGGGATCCTCCCAGACCGGGGCACAAACCTGCGTCCCCTGCATCGGCAGGCGGACTCTCAACCACTGCGCCACCAGGGAAGCCCCTCCTCCTTGTATTTTTATTTGTTGTAAAACTGTACCAATTTTTAGAGAAACATAAAAAGGCCCAGTATTCCCAGACTCTTATTAAATTAGCAATGTTCATTTCTGTTTTCTTCTAAGCCCTTGTCCAGATGCACACATAGGATAACACAGCCACAACAATTCTGCACTTCTCAGTACACATTACAGGTGCTTTCCGTATTTCTACACAGTGTTCATAATAACAGTTTACGGTGACTTCCTGAAACAAATTAGAAGTACCCTAACTTTCTATCATTGGAGAACAAAGAAGTAAATCATAGCACTCTGGCTCTTTGAAATAGTACATTGAGTCTTTGAGTCAAATATCATCAACCTATTCTGACTTCTCAGCAACGGCCTTTCCCACACTGGTTGATTGTATTAACTAGTATTATTGAAGGGAGTTTTGATTTTACTAATTATTTTTCATTGGCAATTTACCCAGGTATCAAATACCACCCAGTCTCAGCCCTTCTCTGGAAATGGTTAAAAAAAAAAAATCTACATATACTTGTATAGCTTTTGTGAATTAAAATGAAATGTGTAATTTCCTCCCCCTGGTATGAGTTCTTTGGTGCCCAATAAAGTTAGAACCTTGATTGAAAGCTTTCCTACACTGATGACATTCATACAGTTTCTCTCCAGTGTGTGTTCTCTTATGTTGAGTGAAGGATAAATGAAAACTGTAAGTTTTCCCACATGCATTACATTTGTAAGGTTTCTCTCCAGTATGTGTTCTCTTGTGCACATTAAGATTACACCGTCCACTGAAGGATTTTCTACATTCATCACATTTATAGGGATTCTCTCTAGTATGAGTTCTCTGATGTACATTAAGGTGAGAATTTTGGCTAAAAGATTTTCCACATTTATTACATTTATAAGGTTTCTCAACAGTGTGAATTCTCTGGTGCAAAATGAGGTGAACACTCTGCCAGAAAGATTTCCCACATTCATTACATTCATAGGCTTTTTCTCTACTGAGATTTCTTAGATGGTGAGAAAGAGATGAAAGCTTCTTAAAGGCTTTCCCACATTCATTACATTCATAGGACTTCTCCCTACCATGAGTTCTCATGAACTGAGAGAGGTGTGACCTATGGGCAAAAAAATTCCCACTTTCCTTATATCCGTAACATTTTTCTCCAGTATTAATTATCTCATGTGTAGAAAAGTATATGCCCTGGTTGGTATATTTACCGTGCTCATTCAACTTACACAATTTTTCCAGGACTTTTCCAAATTGATTGCCTTTACAAGATTTCTTTTCTACCAAGATTTCCTGATGATTCTGAAAAACAAAATTATGCTGTAAACTGTGAACTCCTGAGTCAGTTTATTAAAATGTTCTTTGATAAGAAATCTCTGTGAAGAAACAAAGTCGGAATAGAAGCTGCATTTCCCCACAACTTCAGCATTTTCCCAATCCCCATCCGGGGTCACTAGTTGCCCTTGTTCATATTCCACTGGCCCCACACTAACACTGTACATCTTCTGCTTTTCGGATTCATCCTCAGATTTCCAGTCATCTGATATGGTAGAACACCAGGAATCACCCATTGTGTATCTTTCCAGGTTCATGCTGCTGGGTAATCTGTCACCAGAAATGGCCTCTGTTGATGGTGACTCTTGCCTTTTAGGTCTGTTCTTCCATGCTGGAAGGAAATGAAAAACAGGTGCTTGGGAAAAAAAGCTCCTAGAGTGAGAATGATGAGATAAAAGCAACAAGATGTGCACAATACAAGTAGATGTTTTTAAATATCAACTAAGGGAACAGATGGAACTTTGAGAAGAGAAGCCACAAAATGTACACACAGAACAAGAGGAATCCACAGGAAGACTGATCAGCTAAAAAAGTCATCAGCAAAACAGGGGGAGAAGATATATTAGGGGAAACATCATGGAATAAGCAGACATCCCAAACATAAAATATTCTGAACAGCCACCCCTCTTTAATCCTTAGATATCTCCAAATTCTGATCCATCTCCCTAGTTAGGTCCATTCCTCCTGTAACTGACATCATATTAACCTTCCTAACAAACAAGTTTCACAATGTCAAGAGGATACCTCTTGATCCAGTCCTCCCGAGCACTCAGAATCAGGGTCAAACTACCACAGCTCTCCTTGCTCCATTTTCTGCTGGGTTTCTTTAGTTCTCCCTGTAAGTGACCATTTCCCTCATTAACACACAATTCCTGTCCGTTTGAGCCCTGTCTGTTTTGATCCCCAAGGTCTCAGGTGACAGCAACCCTTCCCTTTCTTCTCATCATTCAGGTCACAACTCCCAGGTCACCTCCTCTAAAAGACCCTCTCTGACCTCCCCTCCTAAATGGGTTACTCCTCATTTTCCAGCTCACTGTCCTGTTTTATCTGCTGCTCAGCACTGGTTAGCGCTATTTAACATCACCTTGTTCGTTTGGTCCTTTATTGTCTGCTCTTCCCCAGACACCAGCATAGCACTGGTAGCTCTGTCGGTGCCTGAGACATGTTTGTGAGGTGGACAGAGGGTACACAATTGTGCTCCTGCCAGGTGGGGAGGCCTTACATTCCTGTCCACAGGGAGGAGGCTATGGAATTGTCTGTGAGGAGGGTTTTGCAAAGTCAAGCAGAGCAAAGGAGGGGACCCAGAAACCTGCAGTGGGTTTCTCCATGAGTCCTTAGCTGGACCCTAACTGCAAATGTATCGGAAAAGGCTCTCAAAGACCTGGCAAAGAACAGCTGCTAGGTTTCTGAGCAGAGGTTTCAGGAGTTACACAGTGTTGGGAGGCATCAGAGTTCTGACCCAGCTTGGGCAAAAGAACATCAGTAAGCACCCAAGGCATTCAGCTGAAACCCTAGAAAGCTACATCCCAGAAGGAAAGACCATGCCCAAGAATAAGGGCTACACCCAAGGACTAAGCAAAATCAAAGTAACTCTACCTTAATCAATCCTAAACCAAGCCTCATCAGGATTAGGGTGATTTGTAATTATTTAACCACCTACCAAAACAAAATTCACACTCTTTAGTAGAAGATAACAATCTATAGTCCCTACAAGGTATCATCCACAGTGTCCAGTACACAAAAAAATGACTAGAATCAGGAAATGTAAGAATCAGGAAAATGTGACACATAATCAAGAAAAGAAAAGTCAACAAAAACAGATATCCCAAACATCAGAAGTAGCAGGAAAAGATTTTAAAATTATTATAAACATGATAAATAATTTCATGGAAAAAAAAGAAAAAAAGAACCAAAAAAATTCTACAACTAAATAAAAATATAACATCTGACGTAAACCATGAATGCACTTAACTGCAGTCTGGACACAGTAGAAGAAAGGATTGTGAATTAAGGCAGGTAGGTGGAAACTTTATGATGATACAAAGGAAGTGAAAAGAATGTAAAAACAGAGCATCTGACATAGGATTAATGTGTAATGTGTAATGTTAAAGCAGAGAGACAGAAAGCAGCAGAAGGCATATTTGAAGAGATGTGGGAGAGTTTTCCTAGATTGATTAAAGGCACCATCCTATAGATCCTACAAGCTCAGCAAACTCCAAACAGAATCATTTCCAAGAAGACCTCACCTAAAACATCACAATCTGTTGAAAACCAAATAAAAAGTAAAAATCTTAAAAGTAATCAGAAAAAAACAACAGATTATATTCATGGAACAACAAGAAGGAAAACAGCTGACTTCCCACAAGAAACAATGGAAACAAGGAAACAAAAGACAAACATCTTTTTTTTTTTTTTTTTTTTTTTTGCGGTACGAGGGCCTCTCACTGTTGTGGCCTCTCCCGTTGTGGAGCACAGGCTCCGGACGCTCAGGCTCAGTGGCCATGGCTCACAGGCCTAGCCGCTCCGTGACATGTGGGATCTTCCCGGACCAGGGCACAAACCCGTGTCCCCTGCATCGGCAGGCAGACTCTCAACCACTGCGCCACCAGGGAAGCCCCAAGACAAACATCTTTTTTCTTTTTTTCCCCACATCTTTATTGGAGTATAATTGCTTTACAATGGTGTGTTAGTTTCTGCTTTACAACAAAATGAATCAGTTATATATATACATATGTTCCCATATCTCTTCCCTCTTGCGTCTCCCTCCCTCCCACCCTCCAGATCCCACCCCTCCAGGCCATCACAAAGCACCGAGCTGATCTCACTGTGCTATGCGGCTGCTTCCCACTAGCTATCTATCTTACGTTTAAAGCTGAAAGAAAAAACCTAAAATTTTATATCCAAGAAAAAAATCCTTCCAAAATGAAGGCTTAATAAAGACATTTTTAGGCACGCATGCGCATACACACACACACACACACACACAAAGTGGAGAGAATTTTTCATCATCTGAGCATATCACAAGAAATACTACAGCATATTTTGTTGTTGTTTTTACATAGAGTAGTTTATTCACTATCATTCTACAGTCATAAGAAATGATATAACAATAAAACTGAAAGGTAACTAACATAATCCTGATGATGAAAACTCAATAACAAAGCAGGTACCTGAAACTGAACATCGTTTAACAAAATGGAGGAAAAGCCACGAGCTGATGTTGTCTTTTAACCCTTGACCCTCCATCTTTTCACTACTGCATTCAGCCAATATTCCTTACTAGTACTGGCTTCTATCAACTGCCTGCATAACCTGGGTTTTAGAAGATTACATGTCTAACTAGAAGCCTCTCCCCTTCCACCATTATCCTTCATAACAGCAGGAGTATAGCTATGTACATTTATTTCCTGGCAAATGTTCTATCCCTAAGGTCTGATATTTATAACATTAGCATTTAAATTGTATTATTATCTTTCAAAAACTATTCTTCTGTTTGTTAAATCAATTATCATCGATGTTAATTTTTTATCTACAGGTAATTTCTGTTGCTAATACTCTGTGGTGATAGTAAAGCAACCTCAAAACTCTAGCATAAGGTTACCCTCTGAGAGTTAATCTAGTAAAATTAACAAATAATGACTGAGACTCATCACCTGTATAAATAAGCAAAGTGTCAATTATTGTAAATGTCTGCCTCAATCTCAACTAGGGTAACGGCAGTCTGATCTTGGGGAGAAATTACTGATACATGATGTTAAGTAAGAAAGCTAGAACCGAATCAGTACAAGAAAGATCATAATAATAGAAGTAACTTGGATGGTGGTATTTGCAAAGCACTGAAATCTGGCATGTTACATCTGTTAGATTTATAACCTGATATATAACAAATATTTACTGAGTTAAGTAATCTGAACTGAGAATAAAGAAGCCAGATATGGTGATAATGTAGTCCTTACCCTAATAGATGTTTACTGTTCAAGGGCAACAAACTGCAGAGAAAATCTTATGATTCTGACGTTTGACATCACATTTTTTAGCATGTCATTACACTTCAATGTATGATAAATACAGCTAGTAAAGTCATTCTAAATGACAGTCTCTGGGGGAAAACTATACATGAAAACCAGATTTCCATTTTACCCCCTCCCCACTTAATTTCCATTTTTTAATGTAACTTTTTTGTTGAGCCCGTATTAAACACTTACCAAAACAGAATCAAAAAAGTGAAAGGTCACAGGCAGTGTGGGTTTAAACTTTAAAGCACCAAACCCAGAGACACAGGAACTGAACCATCAGTTCTAATCTCATTAATTTGTTTCCTGTAGATGCTCTCTGCTCCCTTAAAAACAGTTCATGAACTGCACCTCCCTCCCAGAGAGAAGTGAGACACGTGTGGGAGCCTCATCCAGGCTGGAATGACAGAAGCAGCAGCCAAGACTTTAGAATGATGACAGACTCATCTGAAGTCTCCTCCGGGTACAGTAAGTTTTTTAGCCTGAAAGGAAACCATCAAAGACAGAAGCCTGGGTCTGCAGAAAGGAATGAAGAGCAACCCCAAAACTAATTAACTAGGAAAAAAATATTGTACAAAATTACTTTTAAATTTCTTTAAAATGCTGGTGACCGTATAAAGCAAGAATAATAACAATGCATAGGTCTTCCCTGGTGGCACAGTGGTTGAGAGTCCGCCTGCCGATGCAGGGGACACGGGTTCGTGCCCCGGTCCAGGAAGATCCCACATGCCGCGGAGCAGCTGGGCCCGTGAGCCATGGCCGCTGAGCCTGCGCGTCTGGAGCCTGTGCTCCGCAATGGGAGAGGCCACAACAGTGAGAGGCCCGCATACCGCAAAAAAAAGAAAAAAAAAAAAACAATGCATAATGGACTTATATAATATGTAAAAAGTGATATATACGACGACAGGGAAAACTGCAATTATACTAATATATAAGTTCTTACATTAAGTGGCATAATATTAATTCCAGGTAGATTATTATAAGATAAAATTTGTATTGTTAACCTTAGAGCAAATAAAACATAAGATTATACCATATTACAAAGACATAAAGCTAAGAAGAAATAAAAGGAGATGAAATGGAATAAATACCCAGTTAATCCAAAAGAAGGCAGAATGGAAAAACAAAGGTACAAAGACCAGATGAGACAAACAGAATAACAAGGTGGCAGACATAAACCCAAACATATCAGTAATTATATAATAAATACAAATTTACTGAACAAATTAAGAAATAAGACTGCCAAAATGGATTACAAACAAAACCCAATTAAATGCTGTTTACAAGAGACTCACTTTAACATTTCAACAGGTGAGTTGAAAGTAAAAATAAAGAAAAAGACATGTGGGACTTCCCTAGTGGTCCAGTGGCTAAGGTTCTGCGCTCCCAATGCAGGGGGTCTGGCTTCGATCCCTGGTCAGGGAACTAGATCCCACATGCAATCTTTGCATGTGGCACTGAAGATCCTGCGTGCGGCAACTTAGACCCGGCGCAGCCAAATAAATAAATATTAAAAAAAAAAAGTGTATGTTCAATAGGAAGACTGAACAATCTGCCATGTCATTAAGCCCAGTAACATAGCTTCAAAATACATGAAGCAAAAATTGATAAAAAATATTCAGAGATACAAACTACTATGTATAAAATAGATAAGCAACAGGATATATTGCACAGCACAAGGAAATACAGTCATTGTTTTGTAATAATTTTAAATGGAATATAATCTATAATACTGAATCACTATTTTGTACACCTGAAACTAATATAACATTGTAAGTCAACTATACTTCAATAAAAAAATAAAGTTATGCTAGCTTCATAAAAACTTTAAGTTTTCATCACAAGAAATAAAAAATTATAGCTATGTGGTGATAGATTTTTAACTAAACTTATTGTGGTAAGTATTTCAAAAAATATATATATATCAAGTCATAATGTTGTACAGCTTAATGTAATACAATTTTACATGTCAATTATATCTCAATAAAACTAGAAAAAGAAAAAAGAATTGATTTAAAAAAATAAAGAAATCCAGCAATGGTTGGAGATTTTAACACTCTTCTGTCAGTAGCTGACAGAACAAGCAAACAAGAAAATCCATGAGAATAAAGTGTGCAGCACAACTAAGCAACTCGACTTAATTGACATTTATCACGCACTATGCCTAACAAGAGCAGAATACACATTCACTAAAATAGATCATATGCTGTCTCATAAAGACATTTCTCAATAAATTTAAAAGAACTGGATACATACAGAATATGTTATTTGACCACAGTGGAATTAATCTGGCCATCAATAATAAAAATCTCCTCATTAGAAATTAAACAGTGTATTTTACAAATCAAAGAAGAAATCGGTTTCATATATTCAAAGAACTGACCGCTAATGAAAATATAACATATGAAAATGTGCAGGATGCAGTTAAAATAGGCTTAAGGGAAAATGTGTAGCTATAAATGCAAGCATCAGAAAGGAAGGATTAAAATTAATGACCCAGAGACTTCCTGGGTCCAGTGGTAAAAAATCCGCCTTGCAATGCAGGGGACACGGGTTCGATCTCCGGTCAGGGAACTAAGATCCCACATGCCACAAGGCTGCTAAGCCCACATGCCCCAACTACTGAGCTCACGCGTCTCAACTAGAGCCCACATGCCGCCAACTACAGAGCCCTGGAACATGTGCGCCACAACTAGAGAAGAGAAAACCCTCACGCCACAACTAGAGAGAAGCCCGAGTACCACAACGAAGAGCCCGGGCCACAAGGAAAGATCCCGCATGCCTCAACAAAGATCCCGCGTGCCACAACTAAGACCCTATGCAGCCAAAAATAGATAAAATAGATAAATAATAAATAAATCTTAAAAAAAAATTAATGACCTAAGCTTCTACCTCAAGAAGCCAGGGAAAAGGAAAGCAAATTAAACCAAGAAAAAGGAACAAAATAGTCAAGTGGGGAAACCAACAGAACAAAGGCAAAAAAAATACCATCATGACAATACATGCATGTAGAGTATTTGATAAAATATAATGCCCACTCATGATAAAAACTCAGCAAACTAGGAATAGAGTGCCCTCAATCAGATGGCCCTCAATCAAATAAAGGGCATCAGATCACATTTAATGGTGAAATATTGAATGCTATTTCTTGGTATCATAAGCAAGGCAAGTATGTCCATTCTCACTTTTATTCAAGATTGTACTGGATAATCTAAAGTGACAGATATCATATAACAATGGCTGTCACCTCTGGGGGTACTAACTGGAGAGGGACATAAAGGAAATATATGGGGAGATGAAAATATTCTATGTGTGGATTAGAGTATGGGTTACATAAATATACAGTTCTAAAACTTTACTGGACTGTCCTCCTAAGGACAGCATGTCTCACTGTTAAGTACTAGAGATCCTAGTCAGTATAGTTAACATTAAATAAGGAAAACATAAAGGCTGGAAAGGAAGAAGTAAAGCAATTTTTTTTTTTTGTATATGACATGATTGTGTAAGAAATCCAAGGAAACTAACAAATTCTAGAACATGTAAGTGATTTTAGCAAGTTCACAGTGATGAAATAAAATTTATATTTTAAGGCAGAACAAGAAAAAATTAAACATAAAATTCTCTGTGTTTGTTTGGGCCTTCTCCCTCCCTCCCTAATGTGCAGCGTGAATCTGCATTACACATTAACCAGAGCTCCTCAAAGATGGGAGTGCCTGCTTGACGGTAAAGATCAATTTTTTTCCCTTTCTTCTGACTCTAGAAACGTAACTTCTTAAAAGAACAGCATTCTTGGGACTTCCCTGGCGGTCCAGTGGTTAAGACTCCACACTTCAAATGCAGGAGGCGCACATTCGATCTCTGGTTGGGGAACTAGGGTCTCACATGTCGCGCAGCGCGGCAAAGAAAAAAAAAGAACAGCATTCTTTCCCAACTCTGTAGGGGTCATAGTGACTTGCTGCTCGCTTTGTACGTGCTTACCTGGACTATCTTTGGAGAACTTTATATAAAATATAAGCATTTTGATGTACCGCCCTCCTACTCTCAATAGGAGGACACCCACCACTATCAGGATTCATGCCTAAATGAATGATTATTCAAGAAATAACAAAAAACAATACTATTATCCTACCCACACTCATAACTACCACAGCACTGCTCAACCTGTACTTCTACATACAACTCACGTACTCCACAGCACTGACCTTATTCCCCTCTACAAACAACATGAAGATAAAATGACAATTCAACTCTACAAAACAAATAATCCTTTTACCAACCATAATCGCAGTATCCACAATACTTCTACCTCTCACACCAATACTGTCAATCCTAGAGCAGGAATTTAGGTTAAACCAGACCAGGAGCTTTCAAAGCCCTAAGCAAGTACAATTTACTTAATTCCTGCCTAATAAGGATTGTAAGACTGTATCTTACGTCAACTGAATGCAAAGCAAACACTTTAATTAAGCTAAATCCTCACTAGATGGGAGGGATACAGCTCCCATGAACTTTTAGTTAACAGCTAAATACCCTAATCAACTGGCTTCAATCTACTTCTCCAGCCACGAGAAAAAAAAGGTGGGAGAAGTCCCGGCAGGGTTGAAGCTGCTTCCTTTAATTTGCAATTCAAAATGATCAATTCACCACGGGACTTAGCAAAAAGAGGACTTAACCTCTGTCTTTAGATTTACAGTCTAATGCCTGCTCGGACATTTTACCTATGTTCATAAATTGCTGATTATTCTCAACCAACCACAAAGACACTGGTACTTTATAGTTACTATTTGACTCTTGAGCCGGAATGGTGGGCACTGGCCTAAGCTTATTAATTCGCACTGAACTAGGCCAACCCAGAACACTGTTCGGAGATGACCAAATTTACAACGTGGTAGTAAAGGCCCACGCATTTGTAATAATTTTCTTTACAGTTATACCCATTATAATTGGCGGGTTTGGAAACTGGCTAGTACCCCTAATAATTGGGGCGACCAATATGGCTTTTCCCCGTACAAACAACATGAGTTTCTGATTACTCCCTCCTCCTTTCCTATTGTTACTAGCATCATTAATAGTTGAAGCCGGTGCGGGTACAGGTTGAATTGTATATCCACCCTTAGCTGGAAGCCTAGCATACGCAGGAGCTTCAGTTGACCATACTATTTTTTCTCTACATTTAGCTGGTATATTCTCAATTCTTGGGGCTATTAATTTTGTTTGTTTGTTTTTTGCAGTACGCGGGCCTCTCACCGCCGCGGCCTCTCCCGTTGCGGAGCACAGGCTCCGGACGCGCAGGCCCAGTGGCCATGGCCCACGAGCCCAGCCACTCCACGGCATGTGGGATCTTCCCGGACCGGGGCACGAACCCGTGTCCCCTGCATCGGCAGGCGGACTCTCAACCACTGCGCCACCTGGGAAGCCCGGGGTTATTAATTTTATCACTACTATCATCAACGTAAAACCATCCGCTATGACCCAGTACCAAACACCACTATTCGTATGATCAGTACTAATCACAGCAGTATTGCTTCTACTATCCCTACCTGTCCTAGCAGCCAGAATCACCACGCTATTAACTGACTGAAACCTGAACACAACTTTCTTCGATCCTGCGGGAAGAGGAGACGCAACCTTATATCAACAGCTATTTTGATTCTTTGGACACCCTGAAGTATGCATTTTAATCCCACCTGGATTTGGAATGATCTCACACATTGTAACCTATTACTCAGGTAAAAAAGAGCCTTTCGGGTATATGAGTATGGTATGAGCTATAATATCAATCGGGTTCTTAGGGTTTATCATATGAGCCCATCAAATATTCACATTAGATATAGACGTTGATACGCGAGCATACTTTACATCAGCCACTATAATTATTGCTATTCCTACAGGGGTGAAAGTATTTAGCTGACTGGCAACACTCCATGGAGGCAATATTAAATGGTCCCCGGACATGAGGTGAGCCTTAGGTTTCATCTTCCTTTTCACAGTCGGCGGACTAACAGGTACTGTCCTAGATAATTCATCATTAGACATTGTCCTTCATGATACCTACTATGTAGTCACACACTTTCACTATGTGCTCTCAATGGGAGCTGTTTCTGCTATCATAGGAGGATTTGTACACTGATTTCCACTACTCTCAGGATATACACTCAACATGAGCAAAAATTCACTTCGTGATCATATTCGTGGGTGTCAACATAACCTTCTTCCCACAACATTTTCTAGGCTTATCTGGCATGCCTCGATGATACACCGACTATCCAGACGCCTATACAACATGAAATACTATTTCATCAATAGGCTCATTCATCTCATTAACAGCGGTCATACTGATAGTCTTCATTATCTGAGAAGTATTCACATCCAAAGGAGAAGTATTAACAGTAGAACTTACTACTACAAATTTAGAGTGGTTAAATGGATGCCCTCCACCATACCACACATTTGAATAGCCAACCTACGTTATCTAAAGTAGCCAAGAAAGGAAGGAATCGAACCCTCTTTTATTGGTTTCAGGCCAACATAATAGCCGCTATGTCTTTTTTCATGAACGAGGTATTAGTAAAATTTTACATAACTTTGTCGAAGTTAAGTCACAAGTGAAAATCTTGTATACTCTATGGCATATCCCTTCCAACTAGGTTTTCAAGACATAACATCACGCACGATAGAAGAATTGCTACATTTTCAAGACCACACACTGATAACTGTTTTCCTAATTAGCTCCTTAGTTCTCTATATTATTACGCTAATACTTACAACTAAGCTAACACATACTAGCACAATAGGTGCACAAGAAGTAGAAGCTATCTGGACTATCCTACCGGCTATTATCTTAATCTTAATTGCCTTGCCATCATTACGAATCCTTTATATAATAGATGAAATCAACAATCCATCTCTTACTGTAAAACCTATAGGCCACCAATGATACTGAAGCTATGAATATACAGACCACGAAGACCTAAATTTTGATTCCTATATAATCCCAACACTAGACCTAAAACCAGGAGAGCTACGACTGCTAGAAGTAGATAACTGAGTAGTTTTACCTATAGAGATAACAATCCAAATACTAATCTCCTTCGAAGACGTATTACACTCATGCGGTACCCTCCTTAGGCCTAAAGACAGACGCAATCCCAGGGGACCTAAACCAAACAACCCTAATATCAACACGACCAGGCTTGTATTACGGACAGTGTTCAGAGATCTGTGGGTCAAACCATAGCTTCATGCCAACTGTCCTTGAGCTAGTGCCCCTAAAATACTTTGAAAAATGATCCACGTCTATGCTATAAACTCATTAAGAAGCTAGATTAGTGTTAACCTTTTAAATTAAAGACTGAAAGCTAAAGTTCTCCTTGATAGCATGCCACAACTAGATATATCAACATGATTTACTACTATTTCATCTATATTTCTAACATTATTTATTATATTTCAACTAAAAATCTCAAAACACATCTACTACCCCAACCCAAAATCAGCACTCACTAAAGTGCAAAAACAACCTGCCCCTTGAGAAACAGTATGAACGAAAATCTATTTGCCCCTTTCGTAACCCCAATAATAGGCCTCCCTGTAGTCGTTCTAATCATTATATTCCCAAGTATTTTATTTCCAACATCAAAAGGACTAATTAATAATTGCATAATTTCCCTTCAACAATGACTAATTCAACTCACATCAAAACAAATAATAGGTATCCATAATCATAAAGGACAAACCTGATCACTAATACTAATATCACTCATTCTAGTTATTGGCTCAACCAATCTCCTTGGACTATTACCCCACTAATTTACCCCCACCACACAGCTCTCAATGAATGTGAGAATGGCCATCCCCCATGAGCCAGTGCCATCATTACCGGTTTCCGTAATAAAACAAAAGCATCCCTAGGCCACTTCTTATCACAAGGTCCACCCACCCTCCTTATCCCTATGCTAGAATTTATCGAAACTATCAGCCTATTGTTCATCCAACCGGTGGCACTGGCTGTATGACTAGAGCCAATGTTACAGCAGGCCATGTACTGATACATCTAATCGAAGAGACAGCCCTAGTGCTAATAAGCACCAGCACATTCACGGCTCTCATTACATTTATCATTCTCGCCCTACTCCCCATCCTCAAATTCGCTGTTGCTATAATTCAAGCCTATGTATTCACCCTCTTAGTAAGCTTATACCTACCTACATAGCAACACATAGTGACCCACCAAACCCACACGTATCACATAGTAAATCCTAGTCCTTGACCTCTCACAGGAGCTCTTTCAGCACTTCTCATAACATATGATTCCACTTCAACTCAATAGTTCTACTAATACTGGGCCTACTAACTAATATTCTAACAATATATCAATGATGACGAGACGTCATTCGAGAAAGCACTTTCCAAGGCCACCACACACCAACCGTCCAAAAGGGACTTTGAGACGGAATAATCTTATTTATCGTATCAGAAGTCCTATTTTTTACCAGCTTTTTTTGAGCCTTCTACCACTCAAGCCCCGCCCCTACCCCTGAATTAGGCAGGTGCTGGCCACCCCTTAGGCATTCACCCCTTAAACGCCCTAGAAGTACCACTCCTCAACACTTCTGTGCTATTGGCCTCTGGCGTATCCATTAACTGAGCCCATCACAGCCTTATAGAAGGAAATCGTAAGCACATACTTCAAGCCCTTCTTATTACAATCGCCCTCGGTGTTTATTTTACACTCCTACAAGCATCAGAGTATTACGAAGCCCCATTTACGATCTCAGATGGAGTCTACAGATCAACTTTCTTCATAGCCACAGGATTCCACGGACTACATGTAATTATTGGGTCTACTTTCCTTATTGTTTGTTTCCTACACCAATTAAAATTCCACTTCACATCCAACCACCACTTCGGCTTCGAAGCTGCTGACTGATACTGACATTCTGTAGACGTCGTATGACTCTATGTATCTGTCTATTGATGAGGCTCATAGTCCTTTTAGCATTAATTAGTACAACTGACTTCCAATCAGCTAGTTTCGGTACACCCCAAAAAAGAACAATAAACCTAATACTGACCCTATTAACAAACACAATACTAGCCTCATTACTCGTACTTATCGCCTTCTGACTTCCTCAACTAAACACACAGAAAAAACAAGCCCCTAGGAACGCAGATTTGACCCTATAGGATCCGCCCGCCTACCCTTTTCCATAAAATTTTTTCTAGTAGCGATCACCTTCCTCCTTTTCGACCTAGACAACCTAAAAACAATACTTACTATAGCCCTACTTTTAATCTCATTATTAGCAGTTAGCCTGGCCTATGAATGAACTCAAAGGTGATTGGAACGAGCTGAATATGGTATTTAGTTTAAAATAAAACAAGTGATTTCGACTCATTAGATTATGGTTAAACTCATAATTACCAAGTGTCCTTAGTACATATAAATATTATCATAACTTTCACTATGTCCCTCATATGGTCACTAATATATCTGTCCCACCTAATATTCTCACTACTATGCCTAGAGAGCATGATACTGTCACTATTTATCCTAGCAGCCCTGACAACCTTAAACTCACATTTCACCTTAGCCAGCATAATACCAATCACCTTACTGGTATTCGCGGCCTGCGAAGCAGCCCTCGTATTAGCCTTATCGGTAATGGTATCAAACAAATATGGAACCGATTACATACAAAACCTCAATCTTCTCCAATGCTAAAATTTATCATCCCCACAATCATATTAATACCCCTAGCTTGGCTATCAAAAAGTAGTATAGGGCTTCCCTGGTGGCACAGTGGTTGAGAGTCCGCCTGCCGATGCAGGGGACACGAGTTCGTGCGCCGGTCCGGGAAGATCCCACATGCCATGGAGCGGCTGGGCCCGTGAGCCATGGCCGCTGAGCCTGCGCGTCTGGAGCCTGTGCTCCGCAACGGGAGAGGCCACAACAGTGAGAGGCCCGCCTACCGGGGCGGGGGGGGGGGGGGGGAGGTAGTATAATCTGAATTAACTCCACAACCCGCAGTCTACTAATTAGTCTCACAAGCCTACTTCTTATTAACCAATTCAACGACAATAGCCTCCACATCTCATTAACATTCTTCCCTGACTCCCTCTCCCCACCATTACTAACCCTAACAATATGACTCCTTCCCCTAATGCTAACAGCCAGCCAATCTTACCTACTCAAGAAGCCACTAATCCAAGAAGAGCCATACATCACAATACTAATCATGTCACCGACACCAGTCACTCCTAACCACAACATTCACCGCCACAGAACTATTTTACATTATATTTGAAGCCACACTCGTTCCTACCCTCATTATCATTACCTGTTGAGGTAACCAAACAGAGCAACTTAACGCCGGACTCTATTTTTTATTCTACACACTAGTTGGGTCACTCCCATTACTAGTGGCACTAACATATATACAAAACATCATAGGCTCTCTAAATTTCCTAGTACTTCAATATTGAGCTCAACCACTATTCAACTCCTGATCCAACGTCTTTACGTGATTGGCCTGCATGATAGACTTTGTAGTAAAAATACCCCTCTACGGCCTCCACCTGTGACTACCCAAGTCACATGTAGAAGCTCCTATCGAAGGCTCTATAGTCCTTGCAGCCATACTACTAAAACTCAGGGGCTATGGCATGCCACGGATCACATCAATACTCAACCCCCTAACAGAGTTCAGAGCATACCCTTTCCTTACGCTTTCCTTATGGGGAATAATCATAACCAGTTCTATTTGTCTATGTCAAACAGACCTAAAATCACTCATCGCATACTCCTCAGTCAGCCACATGGCACTTGTTATTGCAGCTATCCTCATTCAAGCCCCTTGAAGCTACATAGGGGCTACCGCCCTAATAATTGCCCACAGCCTCACATCGTCTATATTATTTTGCCTGGCAAACTCAAATTACGAACGAATCCATAGCCGAACTATAATCCTAGCCCGAGGCCTACAAATTATCCTCCCACTAATAACCACTTGATGATTACTAGCAAGCCTAACAAACCTGGCCCTACCTCCTACTATTAATCTAATTGGAGAACCGTTCGTAGTTATATCAACTTTCTCGTGATCAAACCTCACCATTATCCTAATAGGAACCAATATTGTAATTACAACCCTATACTCTATGTATATACTAATCAACAACACAACGCGGCCAATGTACGCACCACATCAGTAATATCACACCCTCCTCCACACGAGAAAACGCCCTTATAGCTCTCCATATCCTGCCACTTCTACTCCTGTCACTAAATCCTAAAATCATCTTGGGCCCCCTATACTGTAAATATAGTTTAAAAAAACACTAGATTGTGAATCTAGCAACAGAAGACTAAAACTTCTTATTTACCGAGAAAGTACTGCAAGAACTGCTAATTCATGCCCCCATGACTAATAGTATGGCTTTTTCAAACTTTTAAAGGATGGTAGTTATCCATTGGTCTTAGGAACCAAAAAACTGGTGCAACTCCAAATAAAAGTAATAAACCTGTTCTCTTCTTTTGCCCTAATCACATTACTAGTACTAATTATTCCAATCATGATAACTAGTACAAACTCCTACAAAAGTGATAAATACCCATCATATGTAAAAAATACCGTCTCATGTGCTTTCATTACCCGTCTAATCCCAACAATAATATTCCTTCATACAGGCCAAGAAATAATCACTTCAAACTGACACTGAATCACTGTCCAAACCCTTAAATTGACACTCAGCTTCAAGATAGATTATTTCTCAATTATGTTTGTACCAGTGGCATTGTCTATCACATGATCCATCAGAGTTCTCAATATGATACATACATTCAGATCCTTATGTCAACCAGTTCTTCAAATACCTACTCTTCTTCCTCATTACTATACTAATCCTTGTTACAGCCAACAACCTCTTCCAACTTTTTATTGGGTGAGAGGGGGTAGGAATCATATCTTTCCTATTCATCGGGTGATGACATGGAAGAACAGACGCAAACACAGCTGCTCTCCAAGCAACCTTACATAACCACATCAGAGATATCGGACTCATTATATCAATAGCATGATTTCTGTCCAACTCAAAGGCATGGGACCTACAACAAATTTTTATACTCGACCTAAATTCTCTAAACCTCCCCCTCACAGGACTCGTACTAGCCGCAGCCAGAAAATCAGCCCAATTTGGACTTCACCCTTGACTCCCTTCAGCAATAGATGCTCCTACCCCAGTATCAGCCCTACTCCACTCAAGCACAATGGCCATAGCAGGAACTTTCCTACTTATCCGATTTTACCCTTTAACAGAAAACAACAAACTCATTCAAACAATAACATTATGCCTAGGAGCTCTTACCACCCTATTCACAGCTATATGCGCTCTCACCCAAAACGACATTAAAAAAATTATCGCTTTCTCTACCTCAAGCCAATTAGGTCTGATGATGGTAACAATCGGTATCAACCAACCCCATCGAGCATTCTTACATATTTGCACACATGCTGTTTTTAAAGCCATACTATTCATGTGCTCTGGATCCATTATCCACAACCTAAACAACGAGCAAGACATTCGAAAAATAGGAGGCCTATTCAAAACCCTGCCCTTCATTGCAACAGCCCTTATCACTGGGTGCCTGGCACTGACAGGAATGCCTTTTCTCACTGGTTTTTACTCTAAAGACCTAATCATCGAAACCGCCACCACGTCTCATACCAACGCCTGAGCCCTATTAATAACTAACCGCTACCTCCCTCACAGCCGTCTATAGCACCCGCATCTTCTTCACACTACTGGGACAGCCCGCTTCTCCACCTCAGCTCCTGTCAATGAAAACAATCCCCCCTAGTTAATTCTATCAAACACCTACTAACCGGAAGTATCTCTGCTGGATTTATCATCTCCAACAACATTTCCCCAACAGCCATCCCCCTAATAACCACACCTTTGCACTTGGAACTAACTGCCCTCACAGTAACAGCTCGGGTTTTGTACTAGCATTCGAAACCAACCTTAACACACAAAACTCAAAATATACTTACCCTCAAACTCCTTTAAATTCTCTACTCTCCTAGGATATTTCCCTACCATCATACACGGCCTACCTCCCCATCTAAACCTATTAATGAGCCAAAAATTAGCAACCTCCCTCCTAGACTTAATCTGACTAGAAACTATCTTACCAAAGACTATAGCCTTCATTCAACTAAAATCCTCCACACTAATCTCAAGCCAAAAAGACCTTATTAAACTATACATTCTATCATTTCTCATCACCATCACCCTTAGTATACTCTTATTTAATTACCCCGAGTAATCTCCATAATAACCACAACACCAATAAATAATGACCAACCAGTAACAATCACCAACCAAGTACCATAACTATATAATGCCACAATCCCCATAGCCTCCTCACTAAAACACCTACAGTCACCAGTATCATAAATAACCTAATCCCCCAACCCATTAAACTTAAACACAATTTCCACATCCTCATCCTTCAAAATACAAAACACCAGTAAAAACTCTACTATTAACCCTAAAAGAAACGCCCCCAATACAACCTTATTAGAAACCCAAACCTCAGGATATTGTTCAGCGGCTATAGCCGTTGTATAACCAAACACAACTAATATGGGGAATATTAGTATGTAATGTAATCATTGATATTACATAATACATATTATTGATCGAACATAGTACATTAAGTTAAATCAGTTTAAATCAACATGCTTGGAATCCCGTCCATTAGACCATGAGCTTAATCACCAGGCTGCATGAAACCATCAACCCGCTCGGCAGGCGTCCCTCTTCTCACGCCGGGCTCATAACTTGTGGGGGTTTCTACTGAACTTTATCAGACACCTGGTTCTTACTTCAGGGCCATCTCACCTAAAATCGCCCACTCTTTCCCCTTAAGTAAGACATCTCGATGGGTTAATGACTAATCAGCCCATGCTCACATATAACTGCGATTTCATATATTTGGTATTTTTTATTTTTGGGGGGAGGGGGAAGTGCTTAGACTCAGCTATGACCTTAAAAGGTCTTAACACAGTCAAGCAAATGGTAGCTGGACCTGGATGTATTTATTAATTGGCAAGAGCAACCTGTGTTGTACAATCACTTAATGGTCACAGGACATAGCACTTTACTATTCCCCACCCCGGCTTAAAATATTTATCCATCACAATAAATCAACCTCAACCCCCTCCCTATCATACCAATGAGCTACTTAGATATTCACCACCCATATAGACAGACATCCCCCTAGATTCGCCAGCCATCTTATCAAAAATTTAATACTAAATCTAACATAAGCCACATAATACAACCATACAAACACCACCTATGTGCAACAAGTTAAGGTAGCTTAAATATTTCCTAAAGCAAGACACTGAAAATGTCTAGATGAGCTTACTAGCCCCATAAACATAACGGTTTGGTCCCAGCCTTTCTATTAGTTTTTAATAGAATTACACATGCAAGTATCCGCACTCCGGTGAGAATGCCCTCTAAATCACTAAGATTAAAAGGAGCAGGTATCAAGCATGCTACACCAGCAGCTCACAACACCTTGCTTAAACACACCCCCATGGGAGACAGCAGTGATAAAAATTAAGCCATAAACGGAAGTTTGACTAAGCCATATTAATCAGGTTTGGTAAATTTCGTGCCAGCCACCGCGGTCATATGATTGACCCAAATTAATAGAACTACGGCGTAAAGTGTGTTAAAGAACCATACAATATAAAGTTAAACCTTAATTAAGCTGTAAAAAACCATAATTAAAATAAAAATAAACTACTAAAGTGACTTTGACATATTCTGATCACACGATAGCTAAGACCCAAACTGGGATTAGATACCCCGCTATGTTTAGCCCTAAACCCAAATAATCATAAGAACTAGACTATTCGCCAGAGTACTACTGGCAACAGCTTAAAACTCAAAGGACTTGGTGGTGCTTCACACCTCTCTAGAGGAGCCTGTTCTATAATCGATAAACCCCGATAAACCTCACCAACCCTTGCTACTCCAGTCTATATGCCTCCATCTTCAGCAAACCCTAAAAAGGAGCAAAAGTAAGCACAATTATAACACCTAAAAACGTTAGGTCAAGGTGTAACCTATGGGGTGGGAAGAAATAGGCTACATTTTCTACACCAATAACACCCTTTACCCACACGAAAGTTTTTATGAAACCTAAAAACTAAAGGAGGATTTAGTAGTAAATTAAGAATAGAGCGCTTAATTGAATAAGGCCATGAAGCATGCACACACCGCCCGTCACCCTCCTCAAGTGCCATGACAAAGCCACAAATCATTAACACATGCTAAACAATTATATGAGAGGAGATAAGTTGTAACAAGGTAAGCATACTGGAAAGTGTGCTTGGATAAAATAAGGCATAGCTTAAATAAAGCACCTAGTTTACACCTAGAAGATTTCATAAGCTATGTATGTCTTGAACTAAACCTAGCTCACAACTTTCCCACCATACTAACACAAGCTAGTCAAATAAAACATTCACTAGACATCTAAAGTATAGGAGATAGAAATTTAGACACTGATGGCGCTATAGAAAAAGTACTGTAAGGGAATGACGAAAGAAATATTAAAAGTAATAAAAAGCAAAGCTTACCCCTTGTACCTTTTGCTTAATGACTCAACTAGCAACAACTTAACAAAGAGAACTTAAGCTAAACTACCCGAAACCAGACGAGCTACTTATGAACAGTTACTTGAACTGTTACTGAAACTCATCTATGTGGCAAAATAGTGAGAAGATTTATAAGTAGAGGTGACAAGCCTAACAAGCCTGGTGTTTGCTGGTTGTCCAGGAAAAGAATTTCAGTTCAACGTTAAGTAATACTAAAAACCATAATAAGCTTCCACGTGTATTTAAACGTTAGTCTAAAAAGGTACAGCTTTTTAGAAATGGATACAACCTTAACTAGAGAGTTGAAACAGACAACACCATAGTTGGCCTAGAAGCGGCCATCAATTAAGAAAGCGTTCAAGCTCAACAACAAAACACATCCCAATTCCAATATTAAGTAAATCAACTTCTAGTCTTATTACTGGACTAATCTATACGACTAGAGAAGCAATACTGTTAACATGAGTAACAAGAAATATTTCTCCTTGCACAAGCTTACATCAGCAACTAATAATATACTGATAATTAACAGTAAATAAATACAATCCAACACTAATCTATTTATTAAATGCACTGTTAACTCAACACAGGCGTGCACTCAAGGAAAGATTAAAAAAAGTAAAAGGAACTCGGCAAATGCAAACCCCACCTGTTTACCAAAAACATCACTTCTAGCATCACCAGTATTAGAGGCACCGCCTGCCCAGTGACAACCATTAAACGGCCATGGTATCCTGACCATGCAAAGGTAGCATAATCATTTGTTCTCTAAATAAGGACTTGTATGAATGGCCACACGAGGATTTTACTGTCTCTTACTTTCAGTCAGTGAAATTGACCCACCGATGAAGAGGCGGGAATAACAAGACAAGAAGACCCTATGGAGCTTCAATTAATCAACCCAAAAAACCATAATCTCAAACCGCCAAGGAATAACAAAATTTCACATGGGTTGACAATTTCAGTTGGGGTGACCTTGGAGCACAAAAAACCCTCCAAGTGATTAAAGCCTAGACCAACTAGCCAAAGCATAATATCACTTATTGATCCGAAAAATTGATCAACGGAACAAGTTACCCTAGGGATAACAGCGCAATCCTATTCTAGAGTTCATATCGACAATAGGGTTTACGACCTCGATATTGGATCAGGACATCCCAATGGTGTAACTGCTATTAAGGGTTCGTTTGTTCAAGGATTAAAGTCCTAGTGATCTGAGTTCAGACAGGAATAATCCAGGTCGGTTTCTATCTATTACACATTTCTCCCAGTATGAAAAGACAAGAGAAAAAAGGCCCACTTTAAAAAGCGCCTTCAAAACAATTAATGATCTAATCTCAACTTAATAAGAAAGCACAAAAAAAAAAAAAAAAAAAAAAAAAGAGGAAATAAGCAAGCACAAACTAACCACCCAAGACCAGGGTTTTGTTAGGGTGGCAGAGCCCGGTAATTGCATAAAACTTAAACCTTTATGCCCAGAGGTTCAAATCCTCTCTCTAACAAAACGTTTATAATTAACATTTTAATGCTCATCATTCTTATTCTCCTAGCCGTGGCATTCTTGACATTAGTAGAACGTAAAATCCTAGGCTATATACAACTCCAAAAAGGACCAAACATTGTAGGAACTCACGGCCTACTCCAACCCATTGCCAATGCAATTAAACTATTCACTAAGGAACCCCTACGACCAGCTACAGCCTCCACCTCCATATTTATCATCGCACCCATCTTAGCCCTAACCCTAGCCCTCACAATATGAATCTCCCTACCCATGCCATACCCCCTCATCAACATAAAACTAGGAGTATTATTCATACTAGCAATATCAAGTCTAGCCGTATACTCTATTCTATGATCTGGCTGGGCCTCCAGCTCAAAATACGCATTAATTGGAGCCCTACGAGCAGTAACACAAACAATCTCATACGAAGTAACACTAGCAATCATCCTCTTATCAGTGCTCTTAATAAATGGGCCTTCACCCTATCAACCCTGACCACAACGCAAGAACAGTTGTGCCTAATCTTCCCATCCTGATCACTAGCCATAACATGATTTATTTCCACCCTAGCAGAAACCAGCCGAGCCCCTTCTGACTTAGCAGAAGGAGAATCCGAACTCGTGTCTGGCTTCAATGTAGAGTACGCAGCAGGCCCCTTCGCCATGTTCTTCCTAGCAGAATACGCCAGCATCATTACAATAAATATATTCACAATTCTATTTCTAGGAGCATTCCACAACCCCTACACCCAGAACTATATACAATTAACTTCATCATTAAAACACTACTACTAACAATATCTTTCCTATGGATTCGAGCATCCTACCCTCGATTTCGGCATGACCAAGCAACACACTTACTCTGAAAAAGCTTCCTACCTCTAACACTAGCCCTATGCATATGACATGTATCACTGCGCGTCATAACAGCAAGCATCCCTCCACAAACATAAGAAATATGTCTGACAAAAGAGTTACTTTGATAGAGTAAATAACAGAGGTTCAAACCCTCTTATTTCTAGAATCATAGGAATTGAACCTACCCTTAAGAATTCAAAGTTCTCCGTGCTACCATATTACACTACATTCTACAGTAAGGTAAAAGAGCTATCGGGCCCATACCCCGAAAATGTTGGTTTATATCCTTCCCGTACTAATAGATCCCATTATCTTTACCATTATCCTGACAACTGTCATTTTAGGACCTATAATAGTAATTACCAGCTCTCACTGGCTACTAGCCTGAATTGGATTCAAAATAAATATAATAGCCATCATCTCTATTACAATAAAAAACTTTAATCCACGAGCCATAGAAGCCTCCACTAAATATTTTCTAACACAGGCCACCGAATCCCTACTACTTATAATAGCAGGCATCATTAACCTACTACACTCCGGCCAATGAACCATCACAAAGCTATTCAACCCAACAGCATCAACAATGATAACACCGATAAGATCAGTGCCCGGATATATGCCTTACATGATGACCTCGTGGAAGTGAAACCCAAGATGGTTATGACAGTGTTTGCATGCTTAATGAGAAAAGGACTGAACAAAATAAAATAATGAAACATTTATTATGATTTCCTGCCACATTAAACACATCGAATGCCTCACAGTTTACAGAATTCTTAAATGTAGTGGGTATAAAACCAGAGATTATTTGTATGCTCAAAACAGTTGTATGAATCATTAATGAATTTAATATCCTGTTCATACTAGCTAGGATTTGTTGGCCATTTTGGATAACACAATTAATTTACCAGTCGATACTGATAAGAGTGTGTTCATTTTCAAGATGATATTTTATGATTAAATTATTGTTTCCTGAAAGTCTCATTAAAACAGGACTAATTCATTCTTTTTCATGGCTATGAAAAAGCTAATTCATTCTATTTCATTGCTATAAAACTAGGACTATCCCCTTTTTACTTTTGAGTGCCCGAAGTAACACAAGGCATCCCTTTAAGAGCAGGCCTAATCCTACTAACGTGACAAAAACTTGCACCCCTATCAATCCTATATCAAATCTCACCATCAATCAATCTAAACCTAACACTAGCTTTATCCATACTTTCCATTCTAATCGGAAGTTGAGGTGGTACATAAATAAAAAATAGATCTACTGAAACGTGGGTCAAAATATGAATATAAAAAAAGGACATATCATGTTGGCACAAGACAAGCAAAATAGATCAACGGAAGAGATGAGAGCAACAAAATAGATCCACACATATACATTCAATAGATTTTCAACAATACTATGAAGGAAAATTTTTTCATTAAACGGTGCTGAAACAACTGGACAACCATAAGAAAAATAAATGCCTTGTCTACTACCTCACACTTACATAAAAATTAATTAAAGGTAGATATTAAGTCTTGATATACAAGCAAAAACTATAAAACTACCAGAAGAAAACAGGAGAATATGTTTGGAGTTTTGGCAAAGCTTCATTAGGACATTTAAAACACACACACACACACACACACACACACACACACACACACACACAAACCTAACCATAAAACAAAAAGTTGATAAAATCAGACCTTGTTAATTCATGACCCAGCAATTCCACCCCTAGATATTTTCCCAAGAGAAATAAAAACATGGTTCTACTAAAAGCACTGTACAAAAATGTTCATAGTAGCATTACTCATAAAAGCCCAAAACGAGAGTCAACTCAAATGTTCATCAACAAGATAATGGATAAATAAATTGTGGTTCATTCAAAAAATGGAATATTACTCAACAGTAAAAAGAAACAAGCTAACAATGCATACAATGTCATGGATGAATCTCAAAAATCTTAAGGTAAGCCTTACACAAAAGAAATAATGTATGATTCTCTTTATATGAAGTTCTAGAAAAGGCAAAAGTTCTATGGTGGAAAAAATCTGAACAGTGGTTGCCTTTGTTAAATGCAAAGAGGTGGGCTTCCCTCGTGGCACAGTGGTTAAGAATCTGCCTGCCGGGCTTCCCTGGTGGCACAGTGGTTGAGAGTCCGCCTGCCGATGCAGGGGACACGGGTTCGTGCCCCGGTCCGGGAAGATCCCACGTGCTGCAGAGCGGCTGGGCCCGTGAGCCATGGCCGCTGAGCCTGCGCTTCCGGAGCCTGTGCCCCGCAACAGGAGAGGCCACAACAGTGAGAGGCCCGCGTACCGCAAAAAAAAAAAAAAGAATCCGCCGACCAACGCAGGGGACACGGGTTCGAGCCCTGGTCCGGGAAGATCCCACATGCTGCGGAGCAACTAAGCCCGTGTACCACAACTACTGAGCCCACACACCACTACTGAGACAGTGCTCTAGAGCCCGCGAGCCACAACTACTGAGCCCAAGTGCCACAACTACTGAAGCCCGCGTGCCTAGAGCCTGTGCTCCACAAGAGAAGCCACCACAGTGAGAAGCCCGCGCACCGCAACGAAGAGTAGCTCCCGCTCACTGCAACTACAGAAAGCCCACGTGCAGCAACAAAGACCCAACACAGCCAAAAATAAATAATAAAAATTTTTTTAAATGGAAAGAGGTAACAAAAGGAATTTGTGAGGTAATGTAAATGTCCTCAAGCTCAATTTGAATGATTACATATAGGTACACGTTTGTCAAAAATTTTCAATCGTACGCTTAAAATTTGTGTATTTAACAAAGCACTGTTAGCAAAAATACATACAAAAAGGCCCACTGTCTTCAAAGTAACAATAATAAGACAGAGAGTTGACTTCTCAACAGAAACCATGGAATACAGAAAACAATAGCATGGTGTCTTTAAAGGGCTGAAAAAAAAAAAAACAAAAGAACTGCCAACTTAAAATTCTCTGCTTAAAGTATCTTTCCAAAATGAAGATGAAATAAAGACATTTTCAGGCAAACACAAAGTGGGGGAATTCTGTCACTCTAAAAGAAATGATAAAGGGAGCTCTTCAGACAAAAGGAAAATGATCCTAGGAGGAATTATGGAAATACCAAAGGGAGTGAAGAGTATACGAAAGGGTAGATATGAAGGAAAATATAAACATTGACTGTAAAGATCCTTTCTCACCTGGGCAGGAATCTTGGGAGAGTCCTCTGTCCATTATGCATGGCTCTACTCCGAGTTCTAGCTGGACCACGATAGCTGGTTTGGAGATCCAAGACACTGTCCAAGTGAGAGATCAGGCCTTGAGGGCTTGGAAGAAGAGAAACCCTTCTAGAGTTCAATGACCCCACACTCCCAGCCAGGTCACACCCACTCTGCCAAGACCCCAGGCAGATGCAAGTCAACACAAGGCACAGCCTCACCCACAGTGACCAAGTGCCTAAAGGTCTCCAGCATCATGCTGTGGTACAGGGCCTTCTGGCCAGGGCCCAGCAGCCCCTACTCCTCCTGAGTGAAGTCCACAGCCACATCATCGAAGGTTAACTGCCCCTGAAATGTCACCGTCGTGTCTGCTTAGCTAAGACCCTGATCTCTGCAAAGCTCCCACAAGGGCTGGGAGCAGCATACATGAGAACGTGAGGATGGACTCAGGCGTACAGAGAGATGTCCTGAGAAGGTTCTGGCTTCTGAGGGATACTCAAGGCTCCCCGGGGGATCTGGGGGCCTCCATCAGCCATTTCAGAGGAGAGCCCCCATAATACTGAAATGTTTACCCCCTAAGAATCTCACGCATTTCTTGATAAACTAGGGATCCTCCACAAGATCAAAATGTACAGTCATCCTTCAGGATTCCTCTTCCTTTTTATACATCAGGCATAAAAAGATGATGTTATTAACTGCTGATAATAATGTTAACATTTGCCAAGAGTTCTCCAGGCTGAGCGCAATGCTAAGTCAGCACTTTCTCTAACGGAAATTCACTTAACCCTGGACAGTCTGAGAAAGTAGTTGCCACTTCCTGGAGTCTGTTTTTTTGTCCTTTCAAAGGAGGAGCCTGAGCTGAGAGAAGTGCACAACTTTTGGAACACAGGTTACGCGGGCTTCATAAGAATTAACAGAGACATGCTCCCTCTTTTAGACAAATCATTCCAGATGATGGAAATACCAGAATCGTTTGTTCATTAAACGGGTGGTAGCTGAAGCCATTCGGGTCAGGAAGTTTCTTGCCGGGGGGCTTTGTGACTAGATCTTCACTGGCTCTAGGGCTTTACTGATACACTTAAGGACTGCAGGACAAGGCAGTTTTCTGCCTGTTCTGTTCATCCCTCCTCGGCCAGAACGACGGGCTGAGGGTCCGAAGTCGGGGGAGTTATGCCCCCTAGCCTGGGGTCCAGGCCCAGCCCATCGGGAGGGAGAGGAGAGGCCACTCACCGGGAGGCAGGCAGCCAAGAGCCCCGTGGCCGTCATCTCTTCCGACTCCGAGCTCTCGACCGAGTCAGAGCTGGGAAAGGCGAGTAACAAACCTCGACGGCGGTCAGGTCCGACCCGCAACGCCCACCCCGGAGTCTCTGCACACAGGGAGGGGCCAGGGCCACGGTTCTCGGGTCCAGTCAGCTCCCGACACCGTCCGTCCCAGGCCCCGGCCGGCCGGACCCCGCAGCTCTCCCGACAGTTACTCCGTCCCCAGACCGCGGACTCCGGAGACCTCGGCCCAGAGCGCCCTCCGGGGAAACTACCGAGACCAGGAGACCCGCGGCGCGGCCTGCCAACCAACACGTGTGCGCCACTGCCGGAGCCCTGTTCCTGAGCGCACAGAGAGTCAGACTACATTTACCAGAAGACGCTGTGGCGCGACCTACCGACCAACGCGGGAGAGCGACGGGGGAGCCCGGGACGTTGAGACGCCGCTGCGCTGGAGCTTCTGGGAGTTGTATTCCTGCAGCCGACTCTGGACCAGGGCGTCCAGGGAGTCAGACTACATTTCCCAGAAGGCGTGGCGGCGCGGGGGGACCGCCCAATGGGTTTGCGGGGCCGGGCCTAGGCTGGGAATAGGGCCTTCGGGAATCAAAGTCCTGACTCCCGGGCCAGGTCTAGAACGCACTGAGACCACTTTATCTCACTGTAACACACAGAAGCGACTATTGGGCGGGCATCCAGAGGGTCCGGGGAGCCTGAGGATGAGCGTTCTGGGCGTCTAGGAACTCATAATCACACTAACCTTGTCCGCCAGGCGGCGCGCGAGCACCTAGAGTGTCCTACTACATCTCCCAGGGGGCTTCGCGGTGCAGTGGGCGGGTCCAGTCTGCGACCTCTTGGAGCGAGGCATTCTGGAAATTGTAGTCCATTGTCTCCAGGCCTCGTGAGGCCTCTGAGGACAGCCTGCCCTTCACACCAGGTGTGGAAGATGCTACCTTCACAAATATACCTTCCTGGAGATGAAGTAAAAATAAATGTCACCTTACTTGTTTATTTGGTTTGTTGTTATTGGTTTTTTTTATATATATAAATTTATTTATTTATTTGGTTGCGTTGGGTCTTCGTTACTGTGTGTGGGCTTTCTCTAGTTGTGGAGAGCAGGAGCTACTCTTCGTTGCAGTGCGCAGGCTTCTCATTGCATTGGCTTCTCTTGTGGAGCACGGCCTCTAGGCACATGGGCTTCAGTAGCTGTGGCACGTGGGCTCAGTAGTTGTGGCTCATGGGCTCTAGAGCGCAAGCTCAGGAGTTGTGGCTCAAGGGCTTAGTTGCTCCGCGGCATGTGGGATCTTCCCGGACCAGGGCTTGAACTAGTGTCCCCTGCATTGGCAGGCAGATTCTTAACCACTGTGCCACCAGGGAAGCCCTGTGTTTTTTAAATAAGAGACAAAGATGTATTTATTTATTTTGACAAAGACATTTAAATATTATATCCTGTGCCTGGGTGTTTTTGTTTATTAGGTGGGTAATGAAGGCAAGCATCAGTCGTAGGTTGTTGGGTAGTTCTTTCATAAAATGTCATTTTTCAGCTACATCACTCCACAGCCACAGTGGACTTGCTATGTAAGAAGAGGAGATTGGGACACAGGCATGCACAGAGGGACGACCATGTGAGGACACAGGGAGAGGGTGGTCATCTGCAAGCCAAGGAGAGAGACCTCAGAAGGAATCAATGCTGTCGACATTTTGATCTTGAATGTCCAGCCGCCAGAACTGAGAAAATTAACGTCTGTTCTTTAAGCCACATTGTCTGTGGTATTTTGTTATGGCAGCCCTTGCCGACTAGGACAGCGACTCTCACCCATTCTGCCACCCCTTCCTTTGCAGATTAAATTGCTGTTCTGACCACAATGAGATAGCATCACACCCCACAAGTCAAAAGACCCAACAACCCAAAGGCTGTTGAGGATGGGTATGTTGAGAGGCATGATGTTACCCCCTAAAGCCACACACATCCTTTACACACTTTAAAGTGTCAAAAATAAGCACACTCATTAACACGACCCAAATCTATGCTACCCTACAATGAGTACAAATATGAAGTCAAGGTAGAAATGCAAAATCTAGGGAATTCCCTGGTGTCCAGTGGTTAGAACTCCACGCTTTCACTGCAGGGGGCCCAGGTTTGATCCCTGTTCAGGGGACTAAGATCCTGCAAACAGCATGGTGTGGCAAGAAAGAAAAAAAAAAAAACACCAAATCTATTCTTTGTGGCCAGACTTTCAGTATTCTGACTTACTTAGAAATTGTTCCAGTATCCAAAGATCGTTAAATAATTAAGAAATTAGCATGAGTCCAATCTCTTAATGTTAAGTTAGGTTCTTGGAAATTATCCTTCAGTTGATACCACATGGATCATAATTACCATTGATATAAAAATGTGTCAGAATGATAATTCAACTTAGTTGAACATGTTTTTTGTTTGTTTGTTTTGGCCGCACTGTGCTGCAGCATGTTGAACTTCCCTGACCAGGGATGGAACCCGTGCCCCTGGCAGTGGAATCTCAGAGCCTTAACCACTAGACTACCAAGGAAGTCCCAGGTTACATTTTTTAAAAATCTTAAACATTATGTGAAACTAATAGTCATATATCTGATTAGATTCTAAAAGAAACAGAACACAGTTAAAATTAGCTCTTTCAGGACAAATACCATATAATATTACTTATAGGTGGAATCTAAAATATGACACGAATGAACATATCTACGAAACAGAAACAGAGTCACAGACACAGAGAACAGACCTGGGGTTACCAAGGGGTAGGGGGTGTGGGGGAAGGATCTCAGAGAGGCAGCAGTGAGTGGTGGCGTGAAGCAAGATCTTAATTCCCTGCCCAGGAATTGAACCTGGGGAGCCTGGATGAAAACCAGGAATCCTGGCCACTACACCCCATGGCTTTTGCCCCCAGTGAAAAGTGCATTTCTCACGGAGGCAAAAACAGGTACAGAGTTTATTATTAGAGACAGCACAAAAACAAGTGCGAGAGCACACAGAGAAGCAGTTTGTTTCGTTAAGACAGAAGCAAGGCAGAGATGCACACCCGGAGAGAAAGGGTGTGGGCATCCTCCCTAATGAGGAGGAGACCAGTAAAGAGGCGGTTAAGTCATTCATATAGGGCAGTTCTTCCGGGTCTCTGTTTACCTCTGGCCAATCATCTGGTATCTTTTTCCACACCTGCCCTGCCCTAGGACCCTCCCCAACATGCGTGCTCAACTTTTTTTTTTCTTCAGTACGTGGGCCTCTCACTGTTGTGGCCTCTCCCGTTGCGGAGCACAGGCTCCTGACGCGCAGGCTTAGCGGCCATGGCTCACGGACCCAGCCGCTCCGCGGTATGTGGGATATTCCCGGACCGGGGCACGAACCCGTGTCCCCTGCTTCGGCAGGTGGACTCTCAACCACTGCGCCACCAGGGAAGCCCTCAAATTTTTGTAATAACCTATAAGGGAAAAAAATCTGAAAAAGAATATATATATATATATATATAAAACTGGATCACTTTGCTGTACACCTGAGACTAACACAACACTGTAAATCAACTCTACTTCAATAAAAATAAATAAGTTAAAATCTAAAAAAGTTTTTAATAAAAAGGTAAATTACCTCAAAGGAAAAATATCAATATGGCCGTTTAATTTTCCTTTATGTCAGAGGAGAAAAGTGTCTCTTCAGGCTACTCTGTCGAGTCTTGTATGATGTAACATAATCACGAAAGCGAGGGCCCCAGCGCGCTCACAGGTTGCTCTGGCCACTCAGGGTCGGGGACCATAGGGGGCGTGTGTACCCGCAGGCAAGGATCTCAGGGGCTACCTCAGCATCCTGCCCCCCATACAAGCGTTCTTCTTAAGATGGCATCTTGCATTCACAGCCCTGTCAGAATCCACAGATAGCTCTCCCCAGCTTCTTCCCCTGTAACAGCGGTGTGGTTACTTGCAGAGGTTCTCTAAGACTCCTTTTTATCAGGAGAGAACTAGACGGAATCAGTCAGACAGCCGAGCCCATACCTGGAGTGTCACACTTAAGAATAAACCGCGTCACATGACAAGCCCTCCGAGGAGGAACCAGGGCTGGACTTCCTCTGTGGCACCCACACCCCCAAAGCCCCGCCCCCAGAAATGCCCTGGAACCTATTCTGTGACTTATAAGGCCCCAGCTTCACGGGTAGGACGGAAATCCTCTCCCGGCAGGCCTGGGAACCTAGCAGATTTAAGGCTTCAAGGAGAGAATACACTCCAATATATAGTTTCAAAGTCAAAATGAATAGATTTTAATTGGAATCCTCAGACAATGTGGTGGGAATGTAAAACCGTGCAGCCACTTTGGAAAATGCTCTGTTAGTTCTTCAAATAGTTAAACATAGAATTACCATGTGGCCAATCGAGTCCACTCAAATCCCCAAGAGACTTGAAAACACACATACACAAAACCTACCCTGTTCACAGCAGCATTATTCACAATAACCAAAAAGTGGAGGCAGCTCAGATGTCCCTCAGCTGACAAACAGATAAACACGTCGTGGTCCATTCATACAATGGAATATCACTCAGCTATAAAATGGAATGAAGCTCTGATAGATGCTACAACACTGATGAACCTTGAAGACATTATGGTGGGTGAAAGAAACCAGACACAAAAGACCACATGAGACATGATTCCATTTACATGAAATGTCCAGAAAAGGCAAATCCATAGAGATGGAAAGCAGGTTAGTGGTTGCCAGGGCTGAGAGGATGATGGGAAGTGGTGGCTCCTGGGTTTGATGTTTCTTTATTGGGTGATGACAATGTTCTCTGATTGTGGTGATGTCTGCATAACTCTGAGTGTAGACTAAAAGCACTGAATTGTCCACTTCAAGTGGGTGAGTGGCGTAGTGTGTGAATTCTATCTCAACAAACCTGTGAACGTAGGAGCCAAATTTAAAGGAAGACAAGAAGATGACCACCGTCGTAGGGATGACGCCCAGGGCCTGAAATTTGGGGAACGCCAGGTGGTGGCATTCCAAGCCTCCCTGGGTGAGCTTGGACCCATCACTGATTTGTTTCTAAACCTCACTTTCCTCGTTGATGTCACAGGGATTGAGGTTCCCTCACCACCAGGTTATGGTGTGGAGTAAAAATAGTGTCTGGCACATAAAGCATTAGCGGAAAACCTGGCCGGTAGTAGCGAAAGAACAGTTTGTGAAGGGGACAGGCTTTGGGGTGATTCACCTTGGGAAATTTATAGAGCCCTAGGAGCCAGGCCATGGGGATGTGCAGGGCTGACCACATGTCTCCCACTGGGTGGTCACGCGGGATCTTAGTTCCCCGACCAGGGATCAAACCCGTGCCCTCTGCAGTGAAAGCACGAAGTCCTAACCACTGGAACGCCAGGGAAGTCCCAGGCTCTTTTTTTTTGGCTGTGTTTGGTCTTCGTCTCTGCGCGCGGGCTTTCTCTAGTTGGGTGCGCGGGCTTGTCATTGCGGTGGCTTCTCTTGTTGCGGAGCACAGGCTCTAGGTACGCGGGCTTCAGTAGTTGTGTCTCACGGGCTCTAGAGCGCAGGCTCAGTAGTTGTGGCACATGGGCTTAGTTGCTCCGCTGCATGTGGGATCTTCCCGGACCAGGGATCAAACCCGTGTCCCCTGCATTGGCAGGCGGATTCTTAACCACTGCGCCACCAGTGAAGTCCGCAGGCATCTTTGATAACAGGCAACAAAACTTGCTTTTCGTGTGTCTATTTCATATTTATTTGACTAATTGGTATTACATGGTCCGATAGCAGACAAGGTAATCCTCTTTTTCCTTTTTCATATGTGGTATCATCCCTTTGTTATACTTGGGCTTTGACCGCTTTTTTAAAATTGAAGTATAGAAACTGATATTATATTAGTTTCAGGTGTACAACGTAGTGTCCAGTATTTTTATAGAATATACTCCATTTAAATTTATTGTATTAATTACAAAATAATGGCTATATTTCCCTGTGCTGTACAATAGATCCTTGCTGCTTATCTATTTGAAGTTCTTAAAATCCACTCAATGTGAAACATGCTAATCCTAAAAAACACTCATGGTTATCTACAATTCAATTCTTAACTGGGCCTCTCCTATTTTTTAAGTTGCTAAATCTGGAAATCTTATACTGGGACATATTACACTAACCAAGACATACTTTTTTTTAAACTTTTTTTGGTACTTCCCTGGTGGCGCAGTGGTTAAGACTCTGCGCTCCCAATGCAGGGGGCCCGGGTTCCATGCCTGGTCAGAGAACTAGATTCCACATGCATGCCGCAACTAAGAGGCCACATGCCACAACTAAGGAGCCCATGTGCGGGAACTAAGGAGCCCGCCTGCCTCAACTAATACCTGGCACAACCAAATAAATAAATATTTTTAAAACAATTTTTTAACATACTAAATATGAGACACACTCATAGTCAAAAAGAAAAACTTTCTTCACTTGTCTGGAATTTCGGCCTTATCTGGCAGCTGAATTGCAAAGGGAGCACGTTTGCACAGCGCCGCTCAGAGGCAGTGCAGACACTGCACATTCTCCGCCCCCTCTCCGGACAGGGCACCCTGTTACCATGGCGACCGAATCCGTGTCCCGGTAACACCCGGGCTTATTGGGGCGGGGAACACAGCCTAGGCGGCTTCCGATTGGCCGCTAGCCTGGTAGAGGACCTCACCCAGATGCCGCGGCAGGAAGGTGAGAGGGCGGCCGCACCGAGAGCCTGCGGGCGCCCAGTTTGGGCTCCAGCCCACATCTCCATGGCCCGGTGCCCACGGATCGCTTCTTTTTCCTCTGGGACCTACAGTGTTGCATCCACCCAGCCCTGCTCTCACCCCACCACCCGCTCCAGTCCCAGCCCCCTCCCCGCCCGCAGCGCCCCAGGCCATCCCAGCAAACCGTGTCCCTGCACACGTCCTGCCCAACATGCATCGAGTTCCGTGCACCTGTGCTTTTAATTTTTGTTTTTTACATAAATGTCACTGTGCCGCACGCCTCTGCCTCACTTCTCTCGCTCAGTCGGTAACTGGAGAGCCTCCATTTTACCACCTGTCCATCTGGCCTGCGGCTTGCGTCTGTCTGCTCTCCGTCAGAAGGACACCGGTTCCCCCCGGCGCTGCTGCAGACCAGGCTTGCCCCCGACCCGGACCCTGGGCCCTGTCGGAAACCCTCCCCTGCGCTAGGTCGGTGGGGCGCAGACCCTGTCCCAGAGACTCGCGGGCTGCTTGTTCAGATGGACGCCCGGGTCTGTCCGGGAAAGCTCAGCAGAGGGGACTCGCCCTCGGGCGGCCCTGACCCCACGCCTCTCTGGGCTCCCCTTTCCCCTGAAGAGACTTCGCCCCTCCTTGTGCTGTCTTGCCCCTGTGACCCCATGTGAGCTTGCATCCTCCCAGGGCCGGCTGCATGGAACAGGGCTCGCTCTTTCCTAGGAATGTCAACAAAAGTGCAGGAATTGGACACTGAGGGGCCCCCCAAAAGCAGACGTGGATGCGAAAGCCAGGCGACGCAGGGTGGAATAGCGAAGGCTTGTGGGAGGAGTGTCAATGAGTTCATGGTGAACAAGAGGGGAACACCAGGCGGAGGGCACAGCAGGAACAAGAGTCAGGGGTGAGAAGGGCCATTCTGTGCGCGGGTGCACCCTCCTGTCGCCAGCTCCAGGAGTCCATGGGGTCGCGGGCGGGATTTTTATCCGTCGTGCACGTGGTCATTGGTGCCTGGCTGCCCACCATGTGGTCAGGCCCCATCACAACGTCTGGAGCAGGTCCATCACGCATGAGTGCTGAGATTAGGGCGTCTCCAGGCCCTCGGTTCAGAATGGACTTGCCGTTTACAGAAAACAGGGTTCCCGGTTCCGCACGCTGCCCCGGGAAGCCGGGTGACACATGAGGCTTTGCAGAGGCACGAGCCTCTTCCGCATCCGCAGGCGCTGAGTGGTCCAGGTTCCTGTGGCGTGGTGACGTGCAGCAAGGCAGATAAAGCAGCCCTTGGAGCTCCTCCCCATTCCCCAGGGAGAGGAGCCCAGAAGCATTTGCTATGGTACTTGGGGGACCCGCGCAGCCTGCAGGGCCCAGGCTGGCTTTAAGGCTTCCCCGTTGCCACCCTGAAGTTCCAGCAAGGGGCTTTCCTCTATGTTGTGCCTGGGTCTATGGAACGGGGAGGTTATGGGGGTGGCGGGTTACTGGGCCTGATATGGCTTCTCCACCTCCCGCTCCAAGTCCTGGGAGCCAGGGACACGGCAGGTGTATCACACGCTGCTCCCAAGGAGGCTGGGTTTCATTTCTCAGATGGGAAGCTCCTGAAGGGTGTTAAGTGGGAGGGGGGCAGAGAAGGAGGACAGCGATGTGAGCACAGAGGTCGTGAAGATCGCAGAGAAGGTGGGGAGGAAGGGACCACAAGGCATAAAAATGTGGGGACACCAAGAGCTGAGAAAAGGCCAAGAAATAGACTCTTCCCTGGAGCCTTCAGAAGGAACGAGCCTGGGAGACACCTGGGCACGAGCTCAGGGCAAGTGACTCTGGACTTGTGGCTTCTAGAGCTGCGGGAGTTAATTGACCGTGTTTTCAGCCGTTGCACCAAGCTTTGCCTAGGCCAGGCAGGAGCTCATACGCACCACACGAACCGAGGCAGAGACGCCAGAAGAATGTAACCTGTTACAGCAGGCATGGGGCTCAGACACACTGTATACACCTAAGCAGACCGAGCAAAGGCAGGGACCCAGGGTTGTATTAGGACTTTTGTGGGTCCTGTGTGGTTTTGCCCCATAAAAGTAATATCAAAACTTAACATCTGTGGTACTTCCCTGATGGCACAGTGGTTGAGAATCTGTCTGCCAATGCAGGGGACACGGGTTCGAGCCCTGGCCCGGGAAGATCCCACATGCCTGGAGCAACTAAGCCCCTGCGCCACAACTACTGAGCCTACACTCTGGAGCCCACGAACCACAACTACTGAGCCTGCGCTCTAGAGCCCACAAGCCGCAACTAATGAGCCCATGAGCCGCAACTACTGAGCCCACGAGCCACAACAACTGAAGCCTGTGTGCCTAGAGCCCATGCCCTGCAATAAGAGAAACCACCACAATGAGAAGCCCGCACACGGCAACCAAGAGTAGCCCCCACTCACCAAAACTAGAGAAAGTCCGTGGGCAGCAGTGAAGACCCAATGCAGCCATAAATAAATAAATTTTTATGTAAAAAAGTTACATTCGTGAGCTTCAACAAAATAACATTAAAAGTTATATTTGATGGGAATTCCCTGGCTCTCCAGTGGTTAAGACTTTGTGCTTTCACTGCTGAGGGTGTGGGTTCAATCCCTGGCTGGGGAACTAAGGTTCCACAAGCCACACTGTGCGGCCAAAAACCAAAAACAAACAAACAAAAAGTTATATTTGAAAAAAGATCTAATAAGCTAGAGATCAAGATGGTGAAATAGGACATGGAGCCCACGTCCTCCCACAAGTACATCGAAAATACATCTGTACGTGGAACAGTTCTCACAGAATACCTACTGAAAGCTGGCAGAAGATCTCATACAACCAAAGCTGCAAGAAAGATCCCCAGATTGGGTAGGACCAAAGGGGGAAAAAAAAGGAATTGGACGGGACCTGTGCTCATGGGAGGGGGCTGTGAAGGAGGAAGGGTTCCTTTTCCCTGGCAATCCTCCCTGGCTGGGAGATCAGCCAGCACAGATAGGGAGCCTCAGAGGCTCAGAGGTGAGTGCAGCAACCTTGCATCAGGCAGGACTGAGACAGAGCAGCACAGACGGTCCTGGTCACCTTGCTGCACTTCCCAGCCAGAGATCTCACCAGCTGTAGTATGCAGTGCCTGGGGGCTGAAACTCAGGCTTCAACAGACAGATCCAGGGAGAGGATTGAGGTCAGCTGTGTGGGGACAGCCCAAAGGGCCTGGAGTGTGGTCCAGGCCACAACTGGGGAGGCCATTGTCAATGTCCACGTAAAGGGGAGGGCATGCCCCCCCCATAGCAGCCTCATTCTCAGCGTGCTCACAGTGGGCTCAGCTCAACCTCTACAAGGTCTGGAGCACGAGTGCCTGCAGGTTACCCACATGCAGAGGCAGGGCTGAAATCTGAGCTGATTCCCTGCAGCTGTGTGACTTCCAAGGGTTTACCCCCTGGGGCATCTGGCGCCCCTGTGGCTAGGGCAGGTCTGGCATCAGCAGCCACGGGCTTTTTTTTTTTTTTTTTAGCTGTGTTGGGTCTTCGTTTCTGTGCATGGGCTTTCTCTAGTTGTGGCGAGCAGGGGCTACTCTTTGTTTCAGTGTGCGGGCTTCTCACTGCAGTGGCTTCTCTTGTTGCAGAGCATGGGCTCTAGGCACGCGGGCTTCAGTAGTTGTGGCACGCAGGCTCAGTAGTTGTGGCTCGAGGGCTCTAGAGTGCAGGCTCAGTAGTTGTGGCGCATGGGCCTAGTTGCTCCGCAGCATGTGGGATCTTCCTGGACCAGGGCTCGAACACATGTCCCCTGCATTGGCAGGTGGATTCTTAACCATTGTGCCCACAGGGAAGTCCAGGATACAAGATTAACATGCAGAAATCTGTTGCATTTCTTTACAGTAACAATGAAATATCAGAAAAAGTAAAAAAAAAACAAAAAAAAACCCTTTTAAAAATCACATCAAAAAAATAAAATAAAATAAAAAAATAAAAAGTAAAATAAAATACTTAGGAATAAACTTGACCAAGGAGGTGAAAGATTTATATGCTGAGAACTATAAAACATTGATAAAGAAAATTATCATACACAATGTAAAGCAATTATACTCCAATAAATATGTAAAAAAAAAAAGAAAGAAAGAAAATTAAAGATGATTCAAAGAAATTGAAAGATATCCCATGCTCATGGATTGGAAGAATTATAGTTAAAATGGCCATACTACACAAAGCAGTCTATAGATTTAATGCAATCCCTATCAAATTTCCCATGACATTTTTCACAGAACTAGAACAAATAATCCTAAAATTTATATGGAACCACAAAAGATCCAGAATTGCAAAAGCGATCCTGAGGAAAAAGAACAAAGCTAGAGGCATAACCCTCCCAGACATCAAACAATATGACAAAGCTACAGTAATCAAAACAGTGTGGTATTGGCACAAAAGTGGACATATGTATCAAAGGAACAGAATAGACAGCCCAGAAATAAAAACCCACACACTTATGGTCAATTCATCTTCGATAGAGAAAACAAGAATACACAATGGAAAAAAGATAGTTTCTTCAACAAGTGGTGTTGGGAAAGCTGGACAGCAACATGTAAATCAATGAAGTTAGAACACTCCCTCACACCATACACACAAATAAACGCAAAATGGCTTAAAGACTTAAATATAAGAAATCACACCATAAAACTACTAGAAGAGAACATAGGCAAAACATTTTCTGACATAAATTGTAGCAATGTTTTCTTAGGTCAGTCTCCTAAGGCAAAAGAAATAAAAGCAAAAGTAAACAAGTGGGGCCTAATCAAACTTATAAGCTTTTGCACAGCAAAGGAAACCATAAACAAAAGGAAAACAAAACCTACAGAATGGGAGAAAATATTTGCAAATGATACGACTGACAAGGGATTAATTTCCAAAACATACAAATAGCTCAGACAGCTCAATATCAAAAAAAAAAATCAAAATTGGGCAGAAGACCTAAATAGACATTTCTCCAAAGAAGACATACAGATGGCTAAAAGGCATATGAAAATATACTCCACATCACTAATTATTAGAGAAATGCAAATCAAAACAACAATGAGTTATCACCTCACACCAGTCAGAATGACCATCATCAAAAAGTCTACAAATAATAAATGCTGGAGAGAGTGTGGAGTAAAGAGAACACTCCTACATGGTTGGTGGGAATGTAAATTGGTGCAACCACTATGGAAAACAGTATGGAGCGTCCTTAAAAAACTAAAAATAGACTTACCATATGATCCAGCAACTCCACTCCTGGGCATACATCCAGAGAAACCCCTAATTCAAAAAGATACATGCACCCCAATGTTCATAGAAGTACTACTTACAATAGCCAAGACGTGGAAGCAACCTAAATGTCCATTGACAGATGAATGGATACAGAATATGTGAGATATCTATATCTATATCTATATAGAAATATATATATAACAGAATATCACGTTCATAAAAAAAAGAATGAAATAATGTCATTTGCAGCAACATGGATGGACCTAGAGATTATCATACTAAGTGAAGTAAGTCAGACGGAGAAGGACAAATACCTATAACTTATATGTGGAAGCTAAAAAATGATACAAATGAAAACAGAAATAGACCCACAGACATAGAAAACAAAATTATGATTACCAAAGTGGAAGGGGGGGAATAAATTAGGAGTTTAGGATGAACAGGTACACACTACTATATATAAATAGATAAACAAGTTCCTGCTGTATAGCACAGGGAACTATATTCAAAGTCTTGTAATAACCTATAATGGAAAAGAATCTGAAAAAGTATATCTATATGTATATACAGATCTGAATCACTTTAACGTACAGCAGAGACTAACACAACACTGTAAGCCAACTTTACTTCAATTTTTAAAAAGTTATATTTTATGACCACGCTGGTATAAAGATGAATATATTCCAGGATGTAGTACTCACTATGTTCATTTTTTCCTCGTCTGATTTTAAAAGAAATTGAAACATTATCACAGACTTCCCTGGTGGCACAGTGGTTAAGAATCCGCCTGCCAATGCAGGGGATATGGATTTGAGCCCTGGTCCGGGAAGATCCCACATGCCACGGAGCAACCAAGGCCGTGAGCCGCAACTACTGAGCCTGCGCTCTAGAGCCCGTGAGCCACAACTACTGAAGCCTGCATGCCACAACTACTGAAGCCCACGTGCCTAGAGCCAGTGCTCTGCAACAAGAGAAGCCACCACAATGAGAAGCCTGCGCACAGCAACGAAGACCCAATGCAGCCATAAATAAATAAATAAATTTTAAAACATCATAAGAAATCTCCTCCTCTAAGAAAAGTTTTATGGGTCCTTACTCAAGGTGCATACGTTTCAAGACCCCCAGTGGATGCCTGAAATCACGGACAGTACTGAACTCCATATACACTATGTTCTGTCCCTATACATACATACCTTTGAGAAAATTTACTTTATAAATTAGGCACAGTAAGAGGTAAAAACAATAACTAATAATGAAACTGAACAACTATAACAATATCCTGTAATAAAAGTTAGGCGAATGTCGTCTCCTGCAACTTGAAACTTACGAACTGTTTCATATTTCTGGAATTTTCCATTTAATGTCTTCAGACTGCCACTGATCCAGGGGCACTGAAACCACGGAAAGTGAAACCTCAGATAAGGGGGACTACTGTACTATGAAATGATCGCCACAGTATATCTGGCTAACGTTCATCGCCATACATGCACAGGCATATTTTGCTTTATTGCCACTTGCAGATATCGCATTTGTTACATATTGAAAGTTTGTGGCAACCCTGCATTGGAGCAAGTCTATTGACACCATTTTTCCAACAGCATTTGCTCACTTCATGTCTCTAAGTCACATTTTGGTAATTGTCGAAATATTTTAAACTTTTTAATTATTATTATATTTGTTATGGTATCTGTGATCAATGCTCTTTCAGGTTACTACTAGGACTCACTGAAGTCTCAGATGATGTTTAGCATTTTTTAACAATGAAGTATTTTAAATTAAGGTATGCATATTGTGCTCTTAGACATAATGCAACTGCATACTTAATAGAATACAGTATAGTGTAAACATAACTTTTGTATACACTGGGAAACCAAAAAATTTGTGTGACTTGCTTTATGCGACATTCACTTTATTTCCGTGGTCTGGAACCAAACCCGAAATATCTCCGAGGTCTGCCTGTACTTACAGAACTTTTTCTTGTGATGAGAACTTTTAAGATCTACTCCCTTAGGAAATTTCAAATATACAATACAGTGGTCCCTCTTTATCCAAGCTTCTACTCTCCATGGTTTCAGTTGCCCGAGGTCAACTGTGGCCCAAAAATCTTAAAAGGAAATTTCCAGAAATAAACAATTCGTAAGTTTTAAGTTGCACATCTTTCTGAGTAGCGTGATGAACTCTCAGCAGTCCTGCTCCGTCTTGCCTCGGATACCCAACCATCTACATCATCACATGATGATCCTGGATCACCCGAAGCAAACGATCCTCCTCCTGAAGTATCACCAGGTCAACAGCAGTATCCTAACGCTAGGTTACGACACCTATGTCTTTCATTTCTCTTTAATCTCACCCTGTAGGCATTGTATTGTCTCACATCACAAGAAGAAAGGTGAGTGCAGTACAACATTTTGAGAGAGACAGACCATATTCACCTAACTTTTTTTTTTGGCCGCGCCTCGCAGTTTGCGGGATCGAACCCCCAGCCTCCACAGAGAGGGCGCAGAGTCCTAACCACTGGACTGCCAGGGAATTCCCTTCACATAACTTTTATTACAGCCTATTGTTATAATTGTTCTATTTAATTATTAGTTATTGTTGTTAATCTCTTAATTTATAAATTAAACTTTATCATAGGTATGTATGTATAGGACAAAACATAGCATATATAGGGTTTGGTAATATCTGTGGCTTCAGACATCCATTGGGGGGTCTTAGAATGCATCCCCTCTCATGCCCATAAAGAGCGATGCCTGTATAGTAGTATTAACTATAGTCATCATGCTGTACATTACATCTCCAGGACTTATTTTATAACTGGAAGTTTGTACATTTTGACCATGTTTACCCATTTCCTGACTGTCCCCCCCCGTTGCTGTCCCTGAAAGCAATAAATAACCAGTTGGCAGTCACATTTCCCCATTACTCTTCTTTGCTTTTCTTTCGTTGGTTAGACGATAGATCTGGGTCCCCAGGTCCCACTCACCGCCCTTCGCAGTCTCTGTAATGATCAAAGCCCAGGTCCACGGGACTTTCGGGATGTTTCTTGTATTTGGAGGTACAGACAGGGCCTGGGAATGTCCTGGTGTCGGTGCCCAGCCGAAGCATGTGTATCTAGACAACTCTGGATGGCAGCCCACGCCTCCAAGTGGGGAGGGGGTACTAAACATGCCCTAACGTACCCCCCAACACACACACGTCCTGGTCTTCTCACTCATTCGGTCCCTCTGCATCCTTGGCCACGGTCACAGCCACTGAGGAGGATGCAGGACTCACTGCTGCTGAGGATCTCAGGGTGTCACATAGAAGACAGAAGAGCGAAGGGAGTCCTGCCTTCCCCCTTGTGGACGGCGGGTTCTCTGGTGACTATTACAGAATTCAACGGTGTTTGTTTTACAATCAAACCTAGTGTTTAGCAAGAAACAAAAAATCCAGAATCCAGCCAAACACACCATTCCACGTATCCCCAACCTGAAAGCAGAATAATCTTGCACCACCCCATCCCAGCTCCCTCCCGCCATCAGTCCTTCCTCACACAGCCCCCCAAAGCCCGGCTTCCCTTAGAGGCTTCAGACTCCGCACCCCGGGGTCTGAGCTCAGCAGCCGCTGAGACTGGTCCTGGGTGCTGCAATGCACTGCTGGCCCTCATCATCTCATGCACCGGAGGACTCTTCCCCACCCCAGCCAGGGCCTCTGGGGTCAGAGGACGGCTGGGCACTGCTAGGTTTTGAGGCTCCCGAAACGATATTTTTTTTTTTAAAGGAAAAGATGTATCCACAGGGCTATGTAAACATTGTGGTATATTTAGATGTACATATCAAACAAATTAACAAAAATGCAGACTAATGCAGTTGTGCTTTCCAGGATATGATTATAGAATTCCTTGAAAGTTTCACTGATTTGTAATGCAGCTGCTCATGGTGGGTCCTGTCACAGATAAATGGAGGCGCCCCCCTGTGGTTGGAGAAAGACTGGGCTCAAAAAGACCCAGCCAGTGGTGACATCGTGGTCTGGAGGGTGAGGTCAGCTCAGAGGTAGCCTTCAGTATATGTTATTTGACTGGCAGAGTATTTTTAAAAACTTTGAATCCCTGCCAGCTTTTAAAAATCAAGAGATTTCACGCACAAATGCAGACCTTTGGCTTCTTTTGAGAAATCCAGACCCGGGACACTGGGCTTACCTGTCCCCATGACACCACTTGGCTGGAGCCATTAGTATCAGCCCCTTTAGAAAAAAACCAGCCCCTGCAGGCGTTTAAGCTTGTGAAAGTTGGTTGGGAAAAAACAAGAATTAGATGGTCAGAAGCAGGGGACAGAGGGGCAAATCCAAGGGGAGCTGAGCAGGGCGACCTGGCCCAACGTCAGGGCTGGGTTGTGCCCTCATGGGCAGGCAAACCTGGCACGGCTCCACCAACAGCTCGTCACCAGGACTCTGCCCAGACCTCTGGGGAAAAGATTTCATCGTGACAAGTGTATTCATGCTTCATGATCTGGTAAAAGGAAACTGGGGAGACAAGGGTACACATTTTGTGGAAGAAAAAGTTAACAGAGGGCTTCCCTGGTGGCGCAGTGGTTGAGAGTCCGCCTGCCGATGCAGGGAACACATGTTCGTGCCCCGGTCCGGGAAGACCCCAAATGCCATGAGCCATGGCCGCTGAGCCTGTGCGTCCGGAGCCTGTGCTTCGCAACGGGAGAGGCCACAGCGGTGAGAAGCCCACGTACCACAAAAAAAAAAAAAAAAAAGTTAACAGGAAAAACAAAATTGAGTCTTTTTTTGCATTTGGATTTGCGGGTGAGGGAAGTGATAACTGATGTTTTATGTACATTTTAAAGCTTATAGTCTCTGAATGTACCGGACACCTTTAAAGAAAAGCTGCTAAGCTTGGCTTTGCTTTGTTTACATCAGTGCATTCCAATTTTGAGCCATCTGTCATGTCTCCTCATAATAACCACTGTTATAGAGCTGACAAGATTTAAAGTCTTTCACTCACACGTGAACCAGCCATATCTTTTCACGTGTCTCTGTACGTGTAAAGAAGATGTAACCAGCTAGGTTTTTTCCTAACATAAGAATTCTTATTGTCTTCTCTCCTGTTTTCAGAGTCAGAGTTTTTCCAAAGAAACAGTTGTTTCAGTCAAAGAAAGAAATGCCCTTGTCTTGAAACATTTTTCTCAGCTTCAGATCCATCACGCAAGCCCCAACTGATCGGAATCAATCAGTCTCTTCTTAAAAGGGCAAAGGCAAAAAAAAAAAAAAAAAGGCAAAGGCACATGGCTCAGCCATGGTTAGATTCTTTCCATTCACTACTCCACAGATGTTCCACCTGCATTAGTGAAAATAAGTCCAGCTCAAGTGGGGGAATGGTGAATGTTCTCACCTTGTACACTTGGTTGCTGTACCCTGGACCTGCCACCTGGTAGGCCGTGGTCAGTGTTCACCAAATGGCGAATGCAATCATGTGAGGGCACATCAGCTTCGAATATTGTGCTGCTGTTGAAATGCACCATTTTGACAATTACATAGCAATGTATAAAGTAGTTTTAAAATGTTCAAGTGTCTAGCCTGTGATGTTTCTTATAACCATGTACTAAATACTGGCAACTGTTCAAGCCTGGGTTAGTGTGGCAAAATGTAAACTGCTCTTGTGTTTGAAGTTTTTGTGAATTTTTTATTTCTTTTTTTTTTTTTTTATACTTTTTGGCCGCGCCACACAGCATGTGGGATCCTATTTCCCCAACTAGGGATCAAACCCATGCTCCCTGCAATGTAAGCGTGGATTCTTAACCACTGGACCACCAGGGAAGTCTCTCATTTCAATTTTTAATGTATTTTTAAACACTGGTTTGTTTTACAACAATAAAATTTACAGTATAGTTTCCAATATTGTTACCAAACTGAACTCGTGTCTACTTGCCCTACGTGCCAATCTAATGACACCAGGTGTGGTGAAGAAAAGTGTAGTGTTTATTGCAGGGCATCAAGCAAGGAGAACAGGTAGCTCCTGCTCAAAAGACCTGAACTCCCCCTTGGCTTTCAGGGAAGGGTTTTTTAAGGCAACATTGGGGTAAGTGTTGCAGCTCACGGACTTTCTTCTGATTGGTTGGTGGCGAGGTAACAGGATGATGTTTTCAGAGTCAACATCATCAACCTTCTCTTTCCAACTGGCCTGGAGTCTATGTGCTTATGGTCAGCAGTTTCCATCTGATGGGAGTTTGGTTTCTGTAAAAACCACTTAGGAATGCAAGTCTGACATTGGTATCTATGTCCTTCAGGGAGGAACTAAAGGTCCTATGACTCTGCTATATGACTGATCCATTATTTAAATTGTTACAAGTTCTCCAGCTGGATTTCTGTTCTTTGTCTCTGCTTGCTTTCACTCCTCTAATCATTAACCTTCAAGCCAGACATTTTGAAACTCCAGGAAGGTTCAGTGGACTAAAGTTTTTCTTTTTTCTTTTTTCTTTGCAATACGCGGGCCTCTCACTGTTGTGGCCTCTCCCGTTGCGGAGCACAGGCTCCGGACGCGCAGGCTCAGCGGCCATGGCTCACGGGCCCAGCCGCTCCGCGGCATGTGGGATCTTTCCGGACCGGGGCACGAACCCGTGTCCCCTGCATCGGCAGGCGGACTCTCAACCACTGCGCCACCAGGGAAGCCCTAAAGTTTTTCTTTAAGCAAGAAATAGAGAACACAAAGGAGTCTGTTACCAAGAGAGCCCATCCAGGGATTGCTCCCTTTCACTCCTGAACCCTCTGCCAAAATTAGTCCCCCCAGCTAATCACCCGCTGAGCGCCGGCGCCACGGTCATAAGGCTCCTCACACATCAGCGGGTAGGGAATATTTTTGACGGTGATACAGGTACAGGCGTCAGGACTCGAACTCCTGTCCTAAATGAATCCAACGGGAGGGGACAGATGCGCAGGGAGCCGCGCGTGGCCCTCTGGGAGATGTAGTTCAGCGCCCTTCGCGCAGGCGCAGTCCCGACCCTTGGCGGTACAGCCTTCCTCCTCCATTCCATAGAGCGCAGCAAAAGGGCTCCGAACCGCTCAGTCTCGCCCCGGGCAGGAGCGGGGCGACCAGGAAGATGAGCGGAAGTGCACGTGCCGCCCTCTGGGAGATGTAGTTCGGCGCCCGCCCACCCAGGCGCAGTAGCGGCCCGTGGCGGGCTTGGCCTTCGTCCTCCATTCCCGGAAGGAGCTCGGCGTGGTAGGGTCCCAGGGTGGGAGAAAAGGCAGAGCTCAGTATTCGAACCCCTCAGCCTAGGCCCTGGGCGGGGGCGGGGCGCACCGGAAGACGACCGGAAGCGCACGTGCTGCCTTCTGGGAGACGTAGTTAGGCGTCCCTGCGCAGGCGCAGGTTGGTTGGTGGCTGCCGTGGCCTTTGTCCTACAGTCCGGTGGGTAAGTGAGATTGGCGGTGGCCGGGGCTGCGGAGGCCGAGCCGGGAGCGGGTCCAAGGTCTTCTATGGGGCCCCGGCCCGGGTGTGTACCTAACGGCGCGCGTCTGTGTCTCGTCTCTTCTGCTGCTTTGGGCCCAGGGCGGGTCGCTGGGGGTAGTATGGGCGGGGCCGAGTGGGCGGGGCCCGGTTTGGGTAGGGGGTTGGGGGGTGGTCTCAGGGTCCGAGAGGAGGGCTTGGGGCAGGGGTTGAGTACTGGCTTTGGTGGAAGGCATTGGGGTCTCTGGCTTCGCGAGCATAGTAAGAGATTGGCTGGCCGGACCCTTCAGAGCCTGGAGCCAGCCTGACCTGCATCCCTTCCCTGTTTTGGCGGGACATCCAGGGTTTGGAGAGTGGGTAAGGCCGAGGCCCCACCACAATGTCATCTCTGGAGCTTCACTTTCCTGAGGGACTTCTGTCTAAAGAATGAAGGAGAGGGAGAGCCAAAGCACCAGATTTTGATCCTAGCCACCTGGGACCCAGGAAACAGACTCATTGTATTAAAATCTTATTGAGCACCGACTGCATGCCAGGCACCATTCAGGCTCCATCATTAATTCAACAAGCAGGTATTTATATGTCCTGGGTGCCAGGCCCATCTTATATCCTAGAGCCCCCCAACATTGTCTCCACACTGGATGCCACAGGAGAGTCAGGGAGATGATGATAAGCCCATAAAACATCACTAAACAAGATAACTCCCATCCAGGAAACTGCAATGAAGACAACGGAGCACAAGCTGGATGGGGCAGAATCAGGGGTGCATAGGCAGGGTCGTCAAGGGACATTACAGAGAGAAGGGAAACACGTCCTGCCTTTGGCCTGACTTTCATTGTAGGCATTCAGCCAGGCAACGGCTTGTAAATCACTGGGAATTGGGCCGTGCACGTAGTAGATGCTAAACAGATGCTGACTGAAGCAAGAGTCTTCCCTCCCAGCAACAGTCGCCTTCCTGTGTATTCTGCTGCCTGCTGGGCTCCATTTCCAGCCGTTTTCACATTTTAATTCCCATAAACTCTGTCCTGGGTCACCACCATCATTTTATGAGAGGGAAGCTGACGCACACCATACAGTGCCCAAGACCCCCGTACTGTCTGGCTTTCTGTCACAGTAAGTCATCACCCTGGAAATCATCTGTGCAATCCAGACTGTGCTCCTTGCCCACCTGGCGGTCAGTTTTCCTGTCTGGAATGGGTAAGGAAAATTTGAGCTCATACTTCATCAGTGCCTGGACTAGCACCTGGGTGCACAGCAGGAGCTCGGGAAATGCCAAGCTGAGGTTGCACTGCTGTTGAGTTTGGCCTGGGTGCTGAGCTCCTTCCACCTGCACACAGGGCTTCCAGGGCCTGGGGTTACTGGTCACCTGTCACCTGTCCAGTCTCTCACATCCCCTTTCCCCCTAGAACTGCCTGCCGAGGAGCTGGCTGTTCCTGCAAGAGGCCCAAGGAGGAGGGAATGACCGCTGGGCTCCTCACTGCCAGGGACCCGGTGAGTACACCACCACCTCACTCTCAGGCCTCCCAGGCTCTACCTGTGGTCCCCACCAGGCTCGTTCTGCCCTCAGGGCCTCTGCCCTCACCAGGAAAGTGCTTTAATCAGCTCCATGTCCTCCTCCACTTCTTACCTCACCACCTCCGAGAAGACCTCCTGGATTCCCCCCCGCCCCGTGCCACCCTGGCAGACGTGGTTCATCCATCCCACTGATGTGTCTGGCACTTTCTCAACACAGGGCTCTAGGTCTGTTCTCCCAGCTCACTCTCTTCATCCAGTCACTTGGCCAACCTGTACTGAGCACTGCTAATGAGCAGGCACCATTCCAGGCACTGTTCCAGGTACTCCAGGTAGAGGAACAGACAAGATGAGCAGAAATCTCCATCCCCGGGGGCTCACAGACCATATGAGGAATGTAAACCTGCCAAGTGTTGGGCAGGGAAATGAGGCCCAGAAGAGGGTGGACTTGGGGACCAGGCATTAACCAGTACAGCCCAGGAGGCCTCTCTGAGGAAGTGGACCCCAAACAGATCTGCAAGAAAGGACAGGGTGAGGCCAGGGCCCACAGGGGGGGATGTTCCAGGTGGAGGGAACAGCATGAGAAAAGGCCTGGAGGTGGGAGCACGCCAGGCACCTAACATGAAGACCAGGCACACGTGTGGCAGGAAGACTGAGAACCAGGTCTCCTAGGCCGGCTTCAGGGGCCTGGGGCCTTAGGAAGCAGTTCTGGCCATTTTGGCCACGTGCAAAGGCCCGGCACACAGTAGGTGTACAGTGAATGGGTGGACAATGAATGTCTGGAACTCTGGTCAGTGCTGGACACATCACTCTGTTCAGCCCCCACATCAGTCCCACAAGGTGGGATGAGGAGGAGATCAAGGCACAGGGGCAAGTCACGCAAGTGGGAGTGGCTGAGGCAGGCATGAGCTCAGGACCCCTGGCCTGGCGCAGACCACCTGCCCCCTGAGGTCCCCAGTGCCCAGCACACATCCTGCTGCCTTCATGGCTCCTCCTTCAGATCCCTGTGTGGCTGCCCAGCAGCATCCCCCCATTTTCTCCAGAGCACTGGCTTCTCCTGGGGTTTTCATTTTTGCCAGCTCCCCGACCCTGCAACTAGCATACAAGCACCAGGAGGCGGGCTGTGTTTGTCCTGTTTCCACGGCCTGAACGGTGACCTGCACTCAGTAGGACTCTGCAGATAACCACTGAGTGAGACCTAATGAGTCTGGAAGGTGTGGAGCAAGCAGGGAGGGTTGGTGAGAGAAAATAAAATCTCCCCAGGCCCCCCAACACAGCTGTTTGAACGGTGGGTCCTCAGGTAAACCACCCACTATGCACCGGGCCAAGGGTACACACTTCCTGTGAATTCCCTCACTCCTCCCAACAGCCCTCAGGGAGCTCCCAGTAACTTGCAGATGAGGGCAGGGAGGCACAGCGCAGTTAAAAGACAGCTGGTGCTGGAGTTTGAATCTCCATCATGTGGATCCAGGGCCGGGTCTTCACAGCGTCACCTCCCAGATGCCCAGTTCTGGTGGGAGAAATTCTAGCAGAGGCAGATTTTGCCTGGTAGACCAGGGTCCAGGATGTGGGCCACCTTGTGTCCCTCACTCCCACCCACATGGCCAAAGTCTATAGACCTTGCATCTCCCCTACTAGCCATCCATAGTGCTTGCTTCTGTGAGATGAAAATCCCTTTGTAGAGGATGTCTGTGCCCAAACCTCACGGGCCTTAAAGAAAATCATAAATTCCCCACTTGATCATGGAAGAAACTGGCCTTGTTCTCTATATCTATGAGTCTGTTTTTGTTTTATTATATTCATTCATTTCTTTATTTTTTTAGATTCCACATATAAGAGATAATACTCAGTATTTGTCTCTGTCTCACTTATTTCACTAAACATAGTATCCTGCAGGTACATCCATGCCATTGCAAATGGCAATTTTTCATTTTTTATGGCTGAGTAGTATTCCATTGTGTGTGTGTGTGTGTGTGTGTGTGTGTGTGTGTGTGTGTGTGTGTGTACATATATATATATGGCACATCTTCTTTATCCATTCATCTGTTGATGGACACTTAGCTGCTATGAACACTGGGGTGCATGTGTCTTTTGGAATTACTGTTTTTGTTTTCTTCAGATATATATCCAGGAGTGGGATTGCTGGATCATATGGTAGTTCTATTAACCCATTATCTAAATGTCCAAAGTTGAAGACTAGGAAACAGTCCTCAGGGGTCCTGCCACTGGAGACCCCCACCCATTTCATTTTCCTGGCCACTCTCCATTGGCTCTTTGTCTCCCCAGCCCCTCTTCTGTGTATTCAGGCGTCATTTATGCACAGCGTAGATTTATCTGAGTGTGCAGCCTGGCAACTGCATGTATGGACACCAGTGGATGGTACAGCTGAGGCACAGGAAGTTCCGAGCCTCCCTGGGGCTCCCTCGTGCCCCTCCCTCAGTCGCTGCTGCTGTGACATCTCAGGGGTCCTTGTTTGTCCAAGGAGGAACCGATAGGAGGATGCGAGTTCCTTGCCGGCCCAAAACTTCCATTCTGACCCCTGGGGTGTGTTTTTCTCTCACTTGTCTTTCAGGGAGGTGGTTCAGCCACATGGCCAGTAGGGGGACGCGCTGGACCCAGACTACCCAAGATCAAATCCTGGCTCAGCCCTTTCTCCCTGGGTGATTTTGGGTGACTTCGTTGGCGTCCTCCCTGGGTGAACAGTGGTTGGATGTGATCACCCGTGGCCTGGGGTTATTAAGTGAGCAATCCACGTGCATCTTTCAGCACCATCTATGTGTTTGCTCTGAATTTTGTTTTTAAGGTTCACAAGTTTAAAGTTCTTAATGTATCAAAACCATGATATCCTTCATAGTGATTTCTAGGTTGATGAATTGGCTTATTTATTTTTTTAATAAATAATATCCCATAATGATATTCTCGTTATAAAAATGTCAAGCAGCACTTATAAAGTCCCCCTTGCTCCTCAGCCCCGTCTCCCAGGCTTCCATCTAAAGCTGCCACTGCTGTCACTTCCACGTGCCTCATTTTCCTGTGTTTATGTACACATTTTCAGACAAATATTAGAATTAGAGCTTTGTTTCCTTTTACATAAATAGCACTGGGCTGGCAACGTCCCACCATTCAGGATTTTTCCATCTGGAAGGTTGTTCCCCAGCTGTGCCTATTAGTGCCCCCCGTCTTTTGCTTGGCTGCAGATTTTCCAGAACCTGACTTTGGCTGCTCTGCCACGATGGGCATCGAGGCCATTACCAGTTGCCTGTTATGACGTTGCAGCAGGGGAGCAAGGTTCTTGGGGGAAGGGGGAGATGGAGGGGAAGTGGAATTGCTGGCGTAACAAGTGTATGTATTTTTGAAAACCTGCCAATTGTGAAAGTAATCCATGCCTGGGTACTAAGCCATCCTCTTCTCAGAAGGCCCAGACTCTCTGTCCTCTTTTTGCTTTTTACTTACTGATTTGTCAGCTCTTTGCATGTGCTGTCCACTCATCCTTTTCCTTCCATTTATGGTGCAAATATTCATTCTGCTGTCATGGGCCCTTGAAGTGGCTTGTAAAGACTTTGTCATCTAGAAGTCATGAATTTTGATTGCTGAATGTATTATTTTCCTGTCGATTCTGTAACAAATCCTAACAAACTTAGTGGCTTAAAACCACACAATTTATTATTTTATGGTTCTGGAGGTCAGAAGTCTGTAGTACATCTCACTGGGCTAAAATCAATGTGTCAGCAGGGCTGTGTTCCTTCTGGCAGCTCTAAGAGAGAATCCACTTCCTTGCCTTTTCCAGCTTCTAGAGGCCTCCCACATTCCTTGGCTCCTGACCCGCTTCTATCTTCAAAGCCAGCTTTGGCCATTTGAGTCTTCCTCACATACTATTACTGTGAGGCTGACTTTTCTGCCTCTTCCCCATTGAAAGACCCTTGTGATTATATTGGGCTCACCAGGATATTCCAGGATAATCTCCTTATTTTAAGATCAGTGGACTAGCAACCTTAATGCCATCTACCATCTTTTTTTTTTTTTTTTTTGGCCGCACCATGGCACGTGGGATCTTAGTTCCCTGACCAGGGATCGAACCCATACCCCCTGCAGTGGAAGCACAGAGTCTTAACCAACCACTGGACCGCTAGGGAAGTCCCATCCGTCTGCCATCTTAATTCCTCCTTGCCATGTAATCCAGGGATGGTAGTGACACAATTCTGCCTACCACACTCATTTTTCTTCTTTCTGACTTTCAGTGTTTTATATTTTATTTGTGAAGACTTTCTCTACCACCCATTTATTAAATTCATGGCCTATACTTTTCCAACTTTTTCCTTTTTTATATTCATCTCTTTAATATTTCTGGAATTTATTTTTATTTATGGTGAGGTAGGGATCTACTGATTTTTCCCCCTAACAGAGGGCCAGTTGCCCTGGTGTGTCCATTGCTTTGAAATGCTCCCACTACCACACTGATTTTCTACGTATACATGGATCTTCATGTACTTGAATTTAATTTACACATGAACAGATTCTTAATAAAGTCACCCAGATTCAACCCTTGGATTTGCTGCTTACTAGCTTTATAACTTTGGTCAAGACACTTAAGCTTTCCCAGTCTCTGTAAAACGTGCTCGTGGCAGCATGGACCCTCTCATCTCTTAAAGAGGGCTTTGTTTCATTCATTATGTATGCATCTTGGACCCATCAGGATGTTATTTTGGCCAAAGGGTGAGGCAGGGAGCCAACCTGACAGTTTCCAGATGCTCCTTCCCCGCTGCCCAGACCCAGCTGCTTCTCGGAGGGGCTACCCACGCAAGCACACTTCCTGTGAACCCAACACGCCAGGACCATCCTCCCCTTCATTGATGATGCATCAGCAGCATTTCTCATGTCAAGAGACTCTTCTCCAGCAGGGTCCCAGGCCCCACAGTAAAAACCTGATCCAAATCCCCAGACCCTCCCACCCACTTGGCCAAGGCCCCAGTTCACCAGATGCTGCCACTAGCAGCCACGCCGGGGACACTTGAGGACGCTCATGTGTGACGTTTCAGGAGCAAGTGACTTTTGAGGACGTGGTCGTGGAGTTCACCTGGGAGGAGTGGGGGCAGCTGGAGCCAGCCCAGAGGACCCTGTACCGAGATGTGATGCTGGAGACCTTTGGGCTCCTTGCCTCTGTGGGTGAGGGAACCCCCGTGCCCCTGATGGTCTGCCTACAGTACAGATTCTAATTTTCCTGGGATAAAAGTGGGAGTAGATCTAGGCCATAAAAGCAAATACCTGGCCTTCAGGGACCTGTTTCAGTGCAGGGAATGTCAATTAGGATATTTTGGTTGCAAATGACAGACCCTAGCTAACAATGCCAGAAGCAGAAAGTCATGGGGTAAGAGGGACATACCAGGTCCCGTGACCACAGAACCCCGGGTAGACCTGGATCTTCCTATGGTGCTGTTGGGACCCCTCTGCTGCCCGCCCCCCTACCCCTTTCTGCCTCCATTCGCAGATGGGGCCCTCTGAAGGTGACAAGACAGCTGAGAGAGTGCCTCTCCCAGGTTTGAGACCAGCAGAAGAGGCAGGCTCTGTGTCCCGGGCACCCATAGTAGGCCCCTGGGTTGTCTTGGTTTGGCAGCCAGGTCCCCTCCAGCCTGGTAGTTGTTGCCAGCAGGCACGGGATGAAGCAGAGCTCTGATTGGCCACACCGGGGCCAAGGATGGGGTCAGGGACTGAGTGAGGGGAGGAGGTCCCTAAGGAATGTCAGAGGCTGTTACCACACCATGGCCTCCTGGAACCCCAGCCACTTGGGTCCCAGAAGACTGAGGGTGGAGTGGGCAGAGGGCTGGGAAGGGTCCTGGGACACAGATGCTCACTCCATGGGTTTCTCCCTGAGCAGGACACTGGCTCCCAAAGCCGGACGTCATCTCCCTGCTGGAGCACAAGGCGGAGCTGTGGGTGGTGGACAAGGGAGCCCCCCAAGGTGTGTGCACAGGTGAGATGAAAGCCCTGCAGGTCTGGGAGGAACCCGTTCGCCCCCAGGTTCTCTCCATTCCTGCCCTGACTCTTCAGAGCAAATTAACTACTCAGTCTTGCAGGGAGCATTCACCAAGCGTCCATTTTGCTGTGAGTAAGACCAAGTTCCCATCTTCACTGAATTGACATTTTGGTGAGGGAGAGGAGCACACGATAAACAGCTATAATAATAATAATAACAGTGAACAAGATGATTACAGATCATGATGAATGCTGAGAAATGGAAGCAGGGGATGAGGTAGAGACTAGGATTGGGGCGAGGACTGAGCAGAGAGATGGGGGCTAGCCTCTCCAAGGAGGTGGGGTGTGAGCTGAAGCCTAAACCATGAGAACAATGTGACCATGAAACAATCTGGGAGGACAGAACTCCAGGCAGAGGAAACAGCAAGCACAAGGCCACCAAGGCAGTGCAACAGCCAGCTCTTGCCATGTAACAAACACTCCAGCCTCGGTGGTTTAAACCAAAGAATCACTTATGACTCATGCATCTGTGTGCTGGTGGATCCAGGCTGGGCTCTTCCATGTGCCTGTAGGTTGGCTGGGTAGTTCTGCTCTTCATACCTCTTGTCCAGCTCCTGAGACCAGCAGGTAAGTCTGTTGGGGGTGGGAGTGTCCCGGCCCTCTGGCGACAGGCCCTGACCCTAGGTAAGCAGTGGCCCATCACCAGGGCCTAAGAAGGGATGGGACAGTGTGTGGGGGGGGGGGTTATAACAGGGTCTCCCTAGCCTCGAGTAATAACCAGTCCTTACTTAATATATCAGCTTCGGATTGGTGCTGTGACAAATTACCACAAACTTAGTGGCTTAAAGCAACACATATTACCTTACAGTTCTAGAGGTCAGAAGTCCAAAATGGGTCTCCCTTGGCTACAGTACAGTGTCAGCAGGGCAGTGTTTCTTCTGGAGGGTTTGGGGGAAATCCGTTTCCTTTCACTGTCCAGCTTCTAGAGACTGCACACATTCCTTGATACAAGGCCTTATCCATCTTCAAAGTCAGCAATGGCTGGTTAAGCCTTCTCATATCATGTCCTTCCTGCCTCTCTCTTTCACACTGAAGAACTCTTCTGATTACATTGGGCCCACCCTGATAAGCCAATGAGGGTAATCACAGATGATTGCTTATGTCAAATGATGAGCTGCCTAATTCCTCCTTGACATATAAGGTAAGCATAGATTCAAAGCTTCCAGAGATTAGGATGTGTATATATTTGGGAGCCACTGTTCTGCCAACCACATCTGGCTTGACCTTTTTTATTTTTAGCTTTTCACTAGAGTGTAACATAAATGGGAACGGTGCCCATGTCACACCTTTAGGCCAGTTTGGTGTCAGGGTGGGGACACCGAAGCCATGGCTGTGCAGAGACGGCCAAAATGATGGAGGAGGAGGAGCAAATGTATCTGTTCGTTCAGCGTGCCCATTGAGCTCTGCTCTGGGCTGGCAGTACTTCAGGCCCGGGGCATCTGTCAGCAGTTTCCCTGGATGCTAGCTCTCTCCTCAGCACCGTCTCCCACCCTCATTCTCTGTGCTCCCCCTGAAAACCCCATCCACACCCCTACACCAAGTCCCCCACCCCTGGTTATCCTCTGTGCTTCTCCTCCCTCTCCTGTTCCTTCTCTGATTTGCAAAACTCTCTTTTTTTTAATGGACAAAGCCACCTGTGCCTTGGACCTTTCAAAACCATCAGTTTTATTCTTCCATCCACCCATCCAGCCACCACAAACTCTTCCCCCAGAACTGGGATTAAGGGACGTTTCCATTTTTCTGTTTCTTTTAGACTTTGAAACTAGACAAACCAAACTATCAACTGTGAAGCAAGACATAACTGAAGAAATACCCAATAATGCCCTGGTAGAAAGGTTCCTGTGGGAAAGTCTGTGGAACTCCAAGGGTGAAAATGCTGAGGGCCACTGGGAACAGGGTCGCAAGAGGCCGGATAGCCATGTGGTGCAGGCTGCCTTCATGCCTGTGAAGACACCCACTCAGGAGCAGCAGCAGGGGAATGGGTTTGGGGAAAACTTGAGTCTGAGGCCTGATCTCCCAACTCGACCAATGACTCCTAAAAGGCAAGGCCCCCCCCGTGTGGGGAACACATGGAAAGAGGGAGGATCCGGACTCAGATACTCAACAGAAAACCTGTGCAAAAGAGAAGCCCTACAGATGTCAGGAATGTGGAAAGGCCTTTAGTCACAGCTCAGCACTCATCGAACACCACCGAACACACACGGGAGAGAGACCTTACGAATGTCACGAATGTGGCAAAGGCTTCCGAAACAGCTCAGCGCTTACCAAACACCAGAGAATCCACACTGGTGAGAAGCCTTATAAGTGCACTCAGTGCGGGAGGACCTTCAACCAAATTGCCCCACTGATCCAGCACCAGAGAACTCATACAGGTGAGAAGCCCTACGAGTGCAGTGAATGTGGGAAATCCTTTAGTTTTAGGTCCTCCTTCAGCCAACACGAGCGGACGCACACAGGTGAGAAGCCCTACACGTGCAGTCAGTGCGGGAAGGCCTTCCGGCAGAGCATCCACCTCACCCAGCACCTGCGAATCCACACCGGGGAGAAGCCCTACCAGTGTGGAGAATGCGGCAAGGCCTTCAGCCACAGCTCGTCCCTGACCAAACACCAGCGGATCCACACGGGGGAGAAGCCCTACGAGTGCCAGGCATGTGGAAAAGCCTTCACCCAGATCACACCACTGATTCAGCATCAGAGGACACACACAGGTGAGCGGCCCTACGAGTGCAGCGAGTGCGGGAAGGCCTTCAGCCAGAGCACGCTCCTGACCGAGCATCGGAGGATCCACACAGGAGAGAAGCCCTACGGGTGCAACGAGTGTGGGAAAACCTTCAGTCACAGCTCGTCGCTTAGCCAGCATGAGCGGACACACACGGGTGAGAAGCCCTACTCGTGCAGTCAGTGCGGGAAGGCCTTCCGGCAGAGCACACACCTCACTCAGCACCAGAGAATCCACACCGGGGAGAAGCCCTATGAGTGTAGCGAGTGCGGGAAGGCCTTCAGCCACAGCTCGTCCCTGACCAAACACCAGCGGATCCACACCGGGGAGAAGCCCTATGAGTGTAACGAGTGTGGCAGAGCCTTCAGCCAGCTTGCGCCGCTCATTCAACACCAGAGGATCCACACGGGAGAGAAGCCCTACGAGTGTAATGCGTGTGGCAGGGCCTTCAGCCAGAGCTCCCTCCTCATAGAACACCAGAGGATTCACACCAAGGAGAAACCCTATGGGTGCAACGAATGTGGAAAATCCTTCAGCCACAGCTCATCGCTCAGCCAGCATGAGAGGACACACACTGGGGAAAAGCCCTACGAGTGCCAGGATTGTGGAAAATCCTTCAGGCAGAGCACCCACCTCACTCAGCACCGGAGGATCCACACAGGAGAGAAGCCATATGAGTGCAGGGACTGCGGGAAAGCCTTCACACACAGCTCCTCCCTTACCAAGCACCAGAGAACTCATGCTGGGTAGACCCACTCCACATGTTCCGGGACCCAGCAAAGCCTTAAGCTATAGTGCATCGCTTACTAGATTTGACCCAGTCATACTCCTGAGAAACAACACAAACATTATACACAAGCCTTCATGCTCAGCAAACTCCTTACACCCCCACAGAGAGTTCATATTTATGGAAATGATTGTGGGAATACCTAGCTCTGGGTCATCCATCCCGGGATATCAGATCATCCAGACAGTAGGGAAGTGTGGAGTTAATCACTGTTGAGGACTTTCAGCCATGAGTGGCCACTAATGCTTCATTATAGAACCTACAAAAGAGAAATGGAAAAAAATGTGGATCTGGGGTGGCTTCTAAGGATTCACCATATTCCAAACCAGAGATTTTCAAAGTGGTGACAAACTCAGCGAATGCCTTTCATATAAAAGAACCAAACGCAGTCAGAATTTATCATTATTGTGCATTACATTCTTGGCAGGGGTTGCTTATGAATGGTGCAACTTGACTCTGATATTCCCTAAAAACAATATGGCAGAGTGTTCCAGACATGAGAGTGGCACTTTATGGAATCACCATGAATATTCAGCTGTCTCAGTACAAAATTTTCTGATTTGTGTGTAAATACTTTGGTCAAGGTACATGGCCACCAGCCTCACAGATGTAAATGCCATATGACAAAGTATCCATGTACTATAAACAGATTTTAAAGTAGTTATATGCATTATATTGCAATAAGTTAATCTTTATATGCAATGGAATTGAAAAGATTTGTATAGGAAGACTTGAAAGGTAAAGCCACTTCCATGGAGTCTTGCAGATTCTGAGATGGCTTTTGCTGCTCTCTTCTTGCTATAAATTTTTCTACAGGACTCACAGGCATTAGAAATGCAGATGTTGCTGTTTCATAAAAAGAGGAAGATTTTTTCTTTGTTAAGCCACCATCTTATGAGCAAGAGCACACCCACGTTGGAACCTTATGTTTTGCAAGATCTATCTCTTGAGAAATGTACAAGTTAATCTTCTTTTGAACTGTTTTTTTATTGATTCTTTATCCTGGTGTTTAATAAGCTTTTGTTTTTATAAAATTTAACTTGAAGGCAGTCTATAGTATTTCACTGAACCCTGAATCCACTAACAGCAGTCACCCTGACAACCGTGATCCTTAAACAGTGACTTGTCACCCTCACTAGAACCCATATGTAAATTGCATTGGCTGGTTTTGGTCACTAACCATCAGTTAGGGTTATAACAATCAGTTTGACTTTTCTAATCACAGTGCTAGGATATAAGCTTCCAGTTAAATTGAAATTTCTCCCTTGGGGAAACCATGTTGCAAATAGTCTTCCAATACTGTTCCTCAGTATGCTTGTGGAATGCCCCCTCTTTTTTGGACTTAATTTCAGTCATTTAAAAACCACGTGAGAAAATCATGGCTTGCGCGCCGCTCCCCGCTCGCAGCCCCGTGCCTCGCTCCTCTCCAAACATGGCAAAAATATCCAGCCCTACAGAGACTGAACAGTGCATTGAGTTTGTGATTGCTGTTTCCCAAAAGCATGCTGGAAGGGACGGTAACAACAGCAAACTCTCCAAGGCCGAGTTCCTTATCTTCATGAATACAGAGCTGGGTGCCTTCACAAAGAACCAGAAGGACCCTACTGTCCTTGACCGCATGATGAAGAAACTGGACCTCGACTCTGATGGGCAGCTAGATTTCCAAGAATTTCTTAATCGTATTGGCGGCCTGGCCGTAGCTTGCCATGACTCCTTTATTAAGTCTACCTCTTCCCAGAAGTAAATCAGAGGAGCCTTTGGGCCTGGCCTGCAGCTCCACTCCCTTTCCTTCAGCCTCCCAATTATCATCTACCCCTCACAGCCCACACATACCCTGAGCCAGGCACACCCACCACCCCATGCAGGCCACTTCTGCTGGTAGTAATAAAACAATATTGTTTTTTAAAGTACACACTGGAGTGTCAGTAAATGTGTGCAAGGGAGGGAGATGACTGGGAGGAATATAAATTACATTGATGGAAACAGTAACCAGAAGTTGCAAAGTAAATAGTAAAAATGCATCTTGGGTGTATACATAATCATGACTAATGATACCAACATAATCATCTCTAAATTATTCAAACTGATGGGGAGACATCATTTATTGTTCACTCATTAAATGTCTATACACCCCTACTACAGGCACTGTCATACACTGAGGATACAGCAAGACAGACAAGGTCCTGCCTTCACTGAGGTTACCTTCTAGTGTGTGTGGGGAAACAATAAGTGAATAAGGAACTATGAGAGTGAAAAAAAAAAACACTTAAGAAAATCAGTAAGTAGTGCATAGCAGCACTCTCCAATAGACACAATGTGTAAGCCCCATCGGTAAATTTTAAATATATTGTAATAGTCCCATTTAAAAAGAAGGAACAGGTGACATTAATTTACTATTTGTCCCTATATATCCCAAATGTTACCACTTTGACATGTTGTTTATATAAAAAAATCACAATTGAGATATTTTGCTTTCTTTTTATACTATGTCTTTGAAATCCAGTGTGTGTTTTACATTTACAGTACATTTTAATTTGCTGTAGCCACATTTCAAGTGCTCATTTGCCACATGTAGCCAGCGAGTGGCTGTACAGGACAGGGCAGCTCAATAGCCTTGGTCCTTTGGTCAGGTGTTCAGACCTCCCTCCCTTTATTACATGTATCCTCTTCCCTTTCCCTGTGCTTCTATCCTTGTGTAGCTGCTTGTCCTCAAGGAAATTAGATGTGCTGGGAAGAGCAGCAGCAAAGTCAGTCAGAATAGAGAGGAGACAAGGTGAAGATTGGCCAGAGATAATAACACCTGCATTATTGTGTGGTGGATTGGGAGGTGGGAGGGGTCTCACATTAGGAGCCTCTGCACTTGTGGTTTGTTGGCTTTTTCAGAGAGGCTTGCCCTGATGCCTTGGTGAACACCTGTTTTATGACTTACTGCTGTCCTTAGGTTTTTTGGTGCTCATGTTGTCCCAGACGTGGCCAATAATAGTCCCTTCAGGAAAGTTCCTGCCATCCCTGTGACATGCCTTCATCATTTTCAGTATAAGATGTTATAAACTCATCTTGTTTCTACCCTGAAATCAGCCCCGAAATCAGCCATATTTCTGCAGGTCCAAAGAACTGGTTCATATTAGTAGGGGATGCTATTCAGGACCAAATCTGAGTGCCAGGTGTGCTCACTGCTACTAGGTTGTCTACTGCTGAGCTAGGAAATAAAGGCGCATGTATAAACACTTACATAGATACACACAAAAAGGTATATGGGTGCATATACATACACAGAAATACCTCCCATTCCAATCTGTGACTCCCCGTATTTTTATGTCCCTCTTCAATAGCGAGAATGCTAAGACCCCTAAAATAAACATACTAATTTGCTGAATTCTAAAATACTTGTAAAATAGTTTCAGAGTTGCTTTTCTCAAACCACTACAAAAACAAACCTAATAAAAGAAATTTAGAATTTGTTTGCTGTTCTTCTTCCATCACCACCCTGCCCAACACATGGTAAAGCACACAAATGGATGATTTATTCTACAGAGAGACAAAAATATCGCCAGATGTCCCCACTTGTTAACCTCAGGGTAAGCTGGGTTGGGTCAGGCGTCAGGGAAAATGGGTCTGTGCTTAACTCCCATCCAAAGGTGCAGGGATATGAACCATTGAGAAGAAACTTGGTAAGAACCTGGGAAGGATTAGATTTATCTGTCCCAGAGTCTCCCTCTCAGAGCAGTCTCCACTACAGGAAATCAGAACTTCCTACTGCAGAAGCCACGCCCCTTTCCCTACACTTCTGGGAAGCCTGGGAGGGTTGCCCTAAGAAATGCTTCCGTTTGTGTGTGGCCTCTCAGGAGCCCAACTCTCAAGAGACAGTTTTTGTCGGCCAGAGGCTGGAGCTGGAGAGCTGGTTGTTTCACTGAGACTTCTGGAAACTGTCCTTTCTATAAACTCAGGTGCTCACTGGTTGAGAGAGGCCTGAGTTACATTATGTTTTGAGGATCGGGTTTCATGGATTGGCCATGAAGTAAATGAAGCTGAAACTCCAAGGTCCTTCACTCTATTGCACCCCTTCCAAAGCCTAACACCTCATTTTATCTTAGTAATTTTTAATTCTTCCTCCCAAAGAGGGACTTCTCAGTCGTGTGAGCAACAGGCCCAATGAATCTGGACTGATCCCTCACTCAGGATACTCAAGAAACACACACACATTTATAATGAAGATGCTCACAAATTTTATATATGCACTGAACACATACATACCAAATCTTGTACACAGAAAAATGACTGGAAGGACGGATACTGAGATGTCAAAAGTTCCTATGAGCTGGGAACATGAGAAAAAAAATTTTTTCTCCTTCATTTTTTTTTTTTTTTTCAGTTTTCCATGATTGGGAGGATTTTTTTCAAAATGGTGAAAAATGAATTTTATTGAAGTGCTGTAAATAAAGAATTTCCAAGGGAATTCAAAAAGCAAAAACAAATGCAGCCAAAATTCCACCATGTTTTATAGTTACAATGTAACAAATATTTGTATTCTACTTCTTGAGCTACACTTAGAAATTTTTCTTCCATGTTGCTACAGTCTTCTTAATTATCATTATGCTTCATTATTTTTTGAATGGCTCTACCAAAATTTAAGTCATCATTCCTCTGTAATTGGGGGTATTTAACTCCATGTAAATAGCCATCCTAGTCACTTGTATGTATTTTACTTGTAGTATTCCACCTAGATCCAGAAAGGATTTCAGCCTCTCAATGTATGTAGCTTTCTCCTTTTTTTCCCCACTAATTCTCTAGGAAAAATCACCACACCTGAAATTGAAAGTTCAAGGAACACAAATGTCAAAGTAGTTCTTAAGCAACTGGGCTGTTTGTGTTCCAGATAGTTGCACTGGTTGACACTGATTTACAAAACTCATCAACCCAAATAATAACGGGGGGTCATGTATTAGTCTGCTCGGGCTACCATGAGAAACAAAAAACAAAACACACTGGGCTTCCCTGGTGGCGCAGTGGTTGAGCGTCCGCCTGCTGATGCAGGGGACACGGGTTCGTGCCCCGGTCCGGGAAGATCCCACATGCCGTGGAGCAGCTGGGCCCGTGAGCCATGGCTGCTGAGCCTGCGCGTCCGGAGCCCTGTGCTCCGCAACGGGAGAGGCCACAACAGTGAGAGGCCCACGTACCGCAAAAAACGAAACAAAACAAAACAAAACACACAGGCTAGGTGGCTTAAAACAGCACAAATTTATTTTCTCACAGTTATGGAGGCTGGAACTCCAAGATCAAGGTGCTGTCAGGGTTGGTTTCTGGTGAGACCTTTTTTCCTAGCTTCCTCTGTGCACACTTGGCAAGAGAGAGCAACCTCTGCTCTTTCTTTTTATAAGGACACCAGTCCCATGGGATTAGGGCCCCACCCGTATGACCTCATTTAACCTTAATTATCTCCCTAAGGCCCTATCTCTAAATTAGGGGTTAGGGCTTCCACATATGAGCTGGGGGCAGGGGGAAGGAGGGAAGGTGGGCACGGTGGCACACAACTCAGTCCATTACGTAAGGTATTTAAGCACCTCCTTCCCGTTGGAACTCATTCCCATCTTTCCAGGTTTCCATTTATGTGGTTTACCTTCCCCCATCCCTATGAACACAGCTACCCTCTGCCACTCCGTGTGAACCCACTAACACTCAAGCAGCAGCAACCACCACAAGACTGCGATGTGAGTGAGGAAATAAATCCTTTATTGTGTTAAGCCCCCGTGATTCGGGCACCATCACAACAGACTGCCTGCCCAAACACAGTGACAGAAAGAGGCACCAGTTTCTCTATCCACAGAAAGCAGTCAAATTTATGCTCAGGCAATGAAAACAATGCTGCAACCTGAGATTAAATGCAAAACTCAAAGATCGCCTTACGTAGCCCAAGGAGTTAAGTTCCCCTTGCCCACACAGGCAGATCTCATCAACCTTTATTGGTGTTTTCAACTGGTTTTGATCACAGTCACCCCCACTCCCTGCCTAGTAAGATATACATTTTACATTGCAACCAGTTCTCATATTTAGATGTATGGCTGAAAAGTTTCACAAAACAATATTTGCCTTTACTACATTATGAATTTTGACCTATTTTATTCTATTTCATTGCTCTGTAATGCCAGTGGCCACCCACTAATTTGATTTTTCAACTCACTAATGGGATGAGACATAGTTTGAAAACACTGCAATTACTAGGCTCCGAGTGTTTTTGTGATCTTTGTAAGCCACTCCATACCCATGTGAGTTAAACTGGAGAACGGTACGCTACTGAGGACTCAGAAGTAAACCTGCCATCACATATTTACGAAAAAAACAAAACAGCGGGCAAGATTTCTGCTTGAACAGCAGCCCTGGGAAGTTCTAACAAGAGGAACAGACAAGGCTGACTTCAAGAAAGAGCTGGCAATCACACACTTTAAGGCAACTCGTACACTTTGCAAAGACCAATGTTCCAATGTGTGGGTGGTGCTGAAATAGTCAGAGAAGAAAGCAGAGTCTTCTTTCACTCCTGGCGGCTTGTGCTCACAGGTAAGCATCTTTACAGCTGTGTTTGCAAGGTGAGGGCTTCATGTGGGCCCTTCCTGGGTTCTAAGTGCTTCAGCTACCTTAGCTCGTTTAGAAAACAAGCAGACTTAAATCCACACTGACATCGCAGGAAGCCACGCAAGGGTTTCGAAGGAGCCCAATGTGTTACTCTGAAATTTCAGGCAGGTAGTTGTCCTTCTCTGGGGGCACTTACAGCAAAGTGGCTCATCTCTATGCCTCAGAGTGCACAGGGAAAACATCACCTTCCATGTTCTCCAGGAGCCTGCCAATCCTCCATTGGCATGGGCTCCACGTGCATCACGGGGGTGCCTAGGGCACTCTCCAATGCATTGCCTTTCTCCTTCTCATGGGAATTCTGGTGCTCGGCCAGGGCCAGGCTGAAGTGGAAATTTTCCAACAGCTCTGGCATGTGTAGAGCTTCCTGCCATGGCTCTTGAGATCCATGAATGGGAGATCCACACAAAGGTCTCCCCGCAAGTGCTGCCCACCTAGGGCTTCCCTTGGGACACCCCCCAGGCTCATGTACTGCAGGGCAGCACATGGCTAGAGGTGGCCCACGTGGCCAGGGACCCTGTACTCTGCCCAGCCCAGGAGGTCTGAGGGACCTGTGAGGCCCAAGGGCAACAAAACCTGAGACTCGATGCAGAAGAGCAAGGTGCACGAGGGTGGGGAGGCAGCTGCTGGCTGGGGGGCCGGGCGAGGCCAGGAGTCCTGGTTGGTGGGAGGTGGGACTTGGGGACAGCAGACGCAGCAGGAAGGGTGAGGAGGGGAGCTGCCGCTGACAGCCACAGTGCACCCTCGGGGGGACTAAGGGTGCACCTGACACAGCCAGAGGGACAGGGAAGAGGCCATGGAGTCACCACAAAGTGGGTTGGGGGGGAGCCTGCAGTCAGGGGCCACCTGGCCAGCACTCCCCAGGAGGCAGTGGGACGGCTCGAGTCAGAGCCCTCCCCCTGGTCTCAGAGAACTCCCCCAGCCTCACCCACCGCTCAGGGCCAGGCTCGTCCCTTAGCTTCCTGGGGAGGCAGCAGCCTGGGTGCCCAGCCCTGGAACCTCAGCCCAACCCCACTCCTCATCCTCTGGCCTCCCTGGGACAGCTGGCAGCACACTGATGAGGGAGGGAGGGAGGTTGGTAAGACAGGGTGGGACAAGCCCCGTGAGCTGCTTGGCAAGTGGGCCCCCACCCACCCACCTTTGGCTCAGCCTTTGTGGGCCTGGCCTCTCTGGTCTTCTCCTCCCCGATGCTCTCCTGTTCCAGAAGCACGGGGTCTGGAGCAGGAGAGACTGGGGAGAAGGGAAGGCAAAGCTGAGGAGAGTAGATCTCACAGCTGGGCACCCCCAGCCAGTCAGGGAGGCCCCAGCATGGTCACATCACAGCAGGTCCCAGGGTTCCACTGACCCCACATGTGTCCTCAACTGACAGAGCAGAACAGCCAAGAAGAAAGCAAAAAGCAGCTCAAGCTCAGCAGTGGCCCTACACATTCAAACAGAAGCCAAAAAGAAGATAACACATTTTTCTACCCATCAGGCTGGTAGAGATCTTAAAAAGCAACAATATGCAGTGCTGGCACAGATGTGGGAAAATAGGCACCCTGTACATATATGCTATAGAACTTTCGGAAAACCACGTGGAAATGCCCTTTGTCCAATGGTCCTGAGGATCCCACCCTACCCAAACAGAACTAACTTCCCACACCCAGGCACATGTCTGAGGACATTTCACTGCATATTTACAGGAAGAGGCAGAAACCTTAACGGCAGCAAAATTCCCACTCTAGGACAATGAACGGTGGATCCTGTGAAACGCCATGGAGGTGAGGAGATGCCACTGGATATCGAGCCACTGCCTGGAGGGGCCTGGGTGGGTGAGGGGTTGCTCCACGCAAACAGCCAGTGCTACAGACATCATTTTCAGGGAAACGGGCTGTCAACCTCTGCACAGGCCCGTGGGTGAGATGTGTGCATACATGGGTGAGATGTGTGCGCACTCAGGTGAGATGTACAAAAGAACACGAAGGGGCAAATGCCAGGGTGTGCACCTTGCTTTGATTTGCAGAGGGTGTGAGGGAGTGGGGAGATTGTTACTTTCTTCTTTACACCTTGATGCTTTTCACTGTTTCTGATAAGCACGTACAATTTGAATCATCTCTGAAGAGGAATTTAATTAAAAATAATACTCGTGACATTCACAGAGCCTGTGGGGTGAAGTCGGAATTACAGCACAGACTTCCAGGCCTCAGCTACCTGGCTTCCCTCGGGCTCCCTCAAGAACTAGCACGATGTCTCCCTCCTGGCCTTTCCCAACCACAGACCCTGGCCCACCACACGTACCCAAGAGCTGGCTGGTCACTCACAGGTCTCGGGGGTGCCTGGGTCTTACTGGGTTCCGGGTCTTCGCTGGCTCTCGCCGGCCCACCTGGTAATGGCAGACAGGAAAGACTCAGCGTGCTTCCCTGTGACACACCGCCTTGCTCAAAGCTGTGGGTGGACCCCAAGGGAGATCTTGATGGCATCCCCGTTTCCACCCAAGGGGAGAGTAAGCCCAAGAGGTTCACAGTAAGCCCACAGGGCTGGGGGTGGGGGACAAACATGGACCCAGGCTTCTGACCCTGAGCCCAAGGCTCCAGGGCCCCATTACCACCAGTCCATAGGTCTTGCCCTCAGATGTGGTGGAGACTGCCCACCCAGCCCCAGTGCTCCCCTTCTTCCCATAATGAGACGGAAGTGTGCCGAGAATACTTACTTAGTTTTTAAGGGGCTGCTTCCTCCTGCTTCCTTACATCTGGAAGGCAGATGTGAGGGCAGGAACCCAAGCAGCGTTCCTGGTCCATGAGGCAACCATGAGGGTGATGCCCCTAGGCAGGGTGGTATGGGCCAGATCCCTGCTGACTGAGGAGCTGCTCCACCAGCTCAGAGTGTTTAGCTTCTGTGCCTCTTATACATGAGGGAACTGAACTCTCTCAGGTAACCCGCTGGCTGTGGTCTGGGATCCATTCTGTCAATGTCACTCCTTCCAGGGCTGATCCCCTCCCATTCCTCAAAGGCATACTGTCCTCTGGAAAGGTGACCTCACCTGGTTCCGCCAGGGCCTTGGTGAGGTCCTCCACCAGGCAGGCTGCCTTCTTGCAGCTCTTGGGCTGCTCTGCCACCACCCTGGGCTGGAGCTTGTCGAGCAGGATGCCCAAGAACTGCTCCATCACCAGCAGCTCCATCTTGTGCTCCTTGGAGTGCACCTCAGGCTGCACCCAGTCTCAACACAGGTCCCAGAGCTGGGCCAGGGCCTGGTGGGACCGAGCCACCTCCTGGTAGAAAAAGTTCCGGAAGTGCAGGCAGGAGAACTCGGGGTCAGCAGGAGCCCTTCCAGGGTTGGTCTTGGGCCCCTCCTACTGGTCCCCAGCTGTTGACTCCAGTGTGGGCAATTCCAGGGGAGTTGGGGAGTTCCTGGGGGTGGCAAACGCTTTCTCCAAAGGCAGCATCTTTCCAAACATGCAAAGCGCCTGTTGTGGAGGGTGAGTTCACGGGATTGAGGCCCCGAGGGAGACAGACCAAGGATGACAATATGCTCTGGGATCTTAGCCAGAGTCCAGACCTGCAGAGGGACAAAGAGGTACCCACACAGTGAGAGGCACGGGCCTGTGAGTGGGAGTTCAGGTCCTGGCCAGCCCTCTCCCCATCCCCAGCTGATCCTGAAGGGTGGAGGCAAATCTCCTTCACACAGGGCTGTGCAGAGCTCAAGCTTCGCTCCCACCTCCAGGCCCAGCCCTGCCCCCATGTCGCCTTCTCCCCCTATTTCCACATCAGATGACTCAGGGTGTTCACAGCGGCTCCTGGCCTCACGCAGAGATTACTCACTCATTATAAAGGGGGAAAAAGGTGCCTTTAGAATGAAAAACACGTGGAGCAAGGAGCGTCTTGAGTATCTCAGCTGCCTTCCTCAGTCCCTGCCAAGAACGCGCACACTGGACCCGCTCACGAGGAGAGACAGACAACCAAGAGACATCCTGCGTGACCGGCCTGGGCGCCCCAAAAGCCTCAGGACAAGGAATTTAAGGAAGTCACAGCCCCAAGGAGCAAGCAGAGGAAAAGCAACAATGTGTCACGCCGGGCCCTGAACTGGTTGGGGAGCAGGAGAAGACACGTCTACAGGAAGTTGTTGGGGTGGCTGGGGGAACAGGGACCAGACCCTGGTATGGAGTCAAGGATGGTGGAACTGTCCAACTTGTCCTCCGATGAGTCAACTAAGAGACAGGTCTGTATATGATGGGATGGGGGGGCGGAGAAAATGGACAGGCATAAGGGAGAGAGAGGCAGAGGTGTGCAAAACATAAAATGCCAACAGGTGAATCTGAACAAAGGGTATGCAGAGTCCTATCTGACACTATTTTAAAAAGGTCCAAAAAACAATCCTCTGTGGTCCTCAATGTCCGTTGCCGGCTGACCCATTCTTGCCCTTTCCCCGATACGGTTTCCCTCGCCCACCTAAGAGGTCCCAGAGCAGAGGCAGGCACCTCACTCAAACCGAACCCACGCCCGGGTGACGGGGTAGAGACGCAGGGCGACCGACCGGCAGAGACGACCCTGCTCGCAGCCCAGGGCGGCTTGGCACCTTCCCCTGCTCCCACCTGAGCGCCCACCACAGACCTCGCCGTCAAGCCCGCTCCGGTCACCTCGGAACGCAGCTGCGCGCGTACACGAGCCGGTCCGCTACAACTCGACCCTCAGGAACGGTACGTCGCGGCCGCCAGCCTGCGTTCCTTCGACGAAGCGGCCCGGGAGCCCGGCGCGATGGCGTCGGGCCAGACTGCGCGTGCGCGGAACCTGCAACGCCCAGAAGGCAGCAGTCTATCGGCGCGGACGGGGGCAGAGCGAAGACGCGACGGCAGACCAGACAGCCAATCAGAGGCCGAGCTAGCCTAGCCTGGCGTCCGACCTCCCCTGCGCCTGCGCCGTCCTTGATGCCATGGCAACGGCATAAACAAGAGAAGGCCAGAGAGAGAGACGGAGAAAGGAAGAGAAGAGACTCATACGCAGAGACAGGGGTTGGGGCATAGAAGAGGAGACACGGACGCAGAGAGGGGGAGGGAGAGAAAGGTGAGGACAAGAGGCGCGCACACACAAAGATAGAGAGACCAGAAGGCCCGGAGTCCCCAAGATAGCGAGATACTGAGGAGGACAGACACAAGGAGACCAACAGATGGAGACACAGAGAATGAGAGGAAGACAGACTCAGAGAAGGGGAGATCCAGAGCTTGGGAGACTCTGATGTGGAGAAAGACCCAAGACAGGGACAGGTAGAAATGGGCAGGCCTCGAATGGGAAAACAGAGACCCTGAGATAAGAAGACCTAGAGATGGAGACAGAGAAGGTGAAAAGCAGAAACGGGGAGACAACAGAGACAGAGAGACCCACAGCCTTAGAAATAGAGGTGAGGGACTTCCCTGGTGGTGCAGTGATTAAGAATCCGCCTGCCAATGCAGGGGACACGCGTTCGAGCCCTGGTCTGGGAAGATCCCACATGCCATGGAGCAACTAAGCCCGTGCACCACAACTACTGAAGCCCGTGCGCCTAGAGCCTGTGCTCCGCCACAAGAGAAGCCACTGCAATGAGAAGCCCGCGAGCCGCAACTAGAGGAAGCCCGCGCACAGCAACGTAGACACAATGCTGCCAAAAATAAATAAATAAAAATAAATAAATTTATTTTTTAAAAAAAGAAATAGAGGTGGGGACACAGAGACAGGGATGTGGGGGCAAAAAAAAAGTGTTCTGTATATCCAGGGAATTGACAGAATTGGAAGACTAGCCATGCTGGGGGCTTCAGGAGCCGCTGAAACGGAGGAAAACGTAGGAGAAGCGACGGGTGAGTGATGTCCTCCAAAACCCCAAATAGGTGTCGCCACTCCTGTAGACAGGGCCAGGGTCAGGATGCTGCTTCCCATTCCTGAATTTTCTAGAGGGCAGTTTATGAGGTTGTAATTTTGTGCAAGCTGATTTTTAAAAAAATGTTTCTCCGAACAGCTTATTTTACATATTTACAACAATACTCTCATTTTCCGGTATTTGGTTCCATGAATTTTAACTTATATAACCGCCAACACAATCAGAACAAAGAATAGATCCATTGTACCAAAAACTCCTTCCTGAAGACATACAGATAGCCAAAAAGCACATGAAAAGAGGCTCAACATCACTAATTACTAGAGAAATGCAAATCAAAACTACAATGAGGTATCACCTCACACCAGTTAGAATGGCCATCATCAAAAAGTCTACAAACTATAAATGCTGGAGAGGGTGTGGAGAAAAGGGAACCCTCCTACATGGTTGGTGGGGATGTACATTGGTACAGCCACTATGGAGAACAGTATGGAGGTTGCTTAAAAAACTAAAAACAGTGCTACCATATGATCCAGCAATCCCACTCCTGGGCATATATCCGGAGAAAAATATGGTTCGAAAGGATACATGCACCACAATGTTCACTGCAGCGCTGTTTACAACAGCCAAGACATGGAAGCAAACTAAATGTACATCGACAGAGGAGTGGATAAGATGTGGTACATGTATACAATGGAATATTACTCAGCCATGAAAAAGAATGAAATAACGCCATTGCAGCAACGTGGATGGACCTGGAGATTATCATACTAAGTAAAGTAAGTCAGAGAAAGACAAATATCATATGATACCACTTATATGTGGAATCTAAAAAAAATATATACACGGACTTTCCTGGTGGTGCAGTGGTTAAGACTCCACGCTCCCAATGTAGGAGGCCCGGGTTTGATCCCTGATCAGGGAACTAGACCCCACATGTATGCCGCAACTAAGAGTTCGCATGCCACAACTAAGGAGCGCACGTGTCACAACTGAGGTGCCCGCCTGCCACAACTAAGACCTGGCAAACCAAATAAGTAAATATTTTTAAACAAATAAATAAATAAAATTATACAAATGAACTTATTTACAAAACAAACAGATTCACAGAATTCGAAACAAACTTGTGGTTACCAAAGGGGAAACGTTGGGGGGAAGGGATAAATTAGGAGTTTGGGGATTAACATATACACACTACTATATATAAAATAGGTAAGCAACAAGGATCTACTGTATAGCACAGGGAACTATACTCAATATTCTGTAATAACCTATATGGGAAAAGGATCTAAAAAAGAATGGATAGGACTTCCCTGGTGGCGCATTGGTTAAGAATCCACCTGCCAATGCAGGGGACACGGGTTTGATCCCTGGTCTGGGAAGATCCCACATGCCGTGGAGCAACTAAGCCCATGAGCCACAACTACTGAGCCCACGCGCCACAACTACTGAAGCACGTGTGCCTAGAGCCCGTGTTCCGCAAAAAGAGAAGCCACTGCAATGAGAAGCCCGCGCACCACAACGAAGAGTAGCCCCTGCTCACCACAACTAGAGAAAGCCTGCTCACAGCAATGAAGACCCAACACAGCCAAAAATAAATAAATAAGATTTTTAAAATAAATAAATAAAATAAATAAAAATAAAAAAGAATGGATATATGTATATGTATAACTGAATCAGCTGTACACACAACATTGTAAATCAACTATATGCCAATAAAAAATAAAATAAAATAAAATCTCCTTCCTGGTGACCTTCTCCCCCACCCGTAACCCTGGCAACCACTGATCTGTTTTCCCCAGTATAGCTTTGCATTTTTCAGAATGTCATATAAACAGAATCATAGAGTATGTGGACTTTAGAGACTGGCTTTTTTCCACCAAACATAGTTTTTTTAAGATCCATTCAGTTCATTCCTTATTATTGCTAAGTAGCATTGATGCTAAGGATATACCGCAGTTTGTTTAAACGTTCATCACTGAAGGACATATGGGTTGTTTCCAAAATTTTGCTATTCCACATAAGGCTGCTGTAAACATTTGTGTACAGGTTTTTGTGTGAACCTTCGTTAGTCTTCATTTTTCTGGGGTAAATGCCCAAGGGTGCAATTGCTGGGTTACATGGTAAGCGCATGTTTAGTATTAAAAGAAACTGCCACTCTTTTCCAGAGTAGTTGGACCATTTTACATTTCCACCAGCAATGTATGTGTGCACCTGTTTCTCCACATCCTTACCAGTGTTTGGTGTTATTGTTTTTTAGCCTTTCTGATAGATGTGTAGTGACATTTCGCTGTGCTTTTAATTTGCATTTCCCTAACAGTTAATAACTGTTGAAAAAATGTCATTGAAGTATATTTCGTTTACAATGTTGTGTTAATTTCTGCTGTACAGCAAAGTGACTCAGTTATACATATATATTTTTTCCCTTTCATATTTTTTTCCATATTATGGTCTATCACAGGATATTGAATATAGTTCCCCGTGCTATACAGTAGGACCTTGTTGTTTATCCATTCTATATATGCTAGTTTTCATCTGCTAATCCCAAACTCCCAGTCCTTTCCTCCCCACTCCCTCCCCCTTGGCAACCACAAGTCTGTTCTCTTAACAGTTAATAACGTTGAGCATACTTTCAGGTTTATCTGCCATCTGTATATCCTCTTCAATGAAATGTCTGTTCATGTCTTTTGCCCATATTCTAGTTTTTAAAAACTGTTGAGTTTGGAGAGATCTTTTTATATTCTAAATATAAGTACTTTGTCAGATATATGGTTTGCGAACCTTTTCTCCCAGTCTGTAGTTGTATTCCCTTAACAGAGCCTTTAGCAGAACAAAGTATTTTAATTCAGAAGATGTCCGAGTTATCAATTTTTCTTTTATGGATCATGCTTTTTATGTCGTTTAAGAACTCTTTGTTTATAAGTCCCAAGGACTTCCATTTTGCTTTTTACATGTAAGTCAACCATCAATTTTGAGTTAATTTTTGTATAAGATGTGAGGTTTATGTTGAGGTTCGTTTTTTTCCCCTATTGATGTTGGGCGTCTTTTTTCTGACACTAATTCCGACACCGTATGTGTAGTTTTTTTCAACACCAACCAATTCTCCAACAGAAAAGGTGCCCAACAATTCAATTCTGAGACTGACTGCTTACAATTAGCGCAGGTCAAGGGCTCAGTCCCACAAGACTGTCCCCACTTCAGATGCCTGCCACGGGCTATGCACACTTCTGCTCAGCAGCCTTCAAAATCAGTGGTTCCCACAACACGCAGGCCCATCAGGTTGAAATTCACTAGAACTCAGAAAAACACTTTACTTAATGTTTACCAGTTTAATATAAAGGATATAACTCAGGAACAACCAAATTAAAATAGGGCAGCGTTTGGAAGGGGGCAGTGTGCAGAGCTCCCGTGCTTCCTCCCGGCATGCCACCCTCTCAGCACGACGATGTGTTCAACAGCCCAGAATCTCTCTCTCAGCCATTAAAAAGACTGGGGCAGACACACATGCACACATGGAATGGCCTCTAGAACACACCGTGAAGAGAACAATCAAGGTAGAACACAAAAACCTACAACCTAGGTGTCCAGAGATCGCCCTTTCCTCCGCCCCCATTAAATGCCTCTAGAAGGATACACAAGAACACATCAACAACTGTGGTCTCCAAGGAGGGGTCTCAGGTGAGAAAGAGGCTCATTTTTCATTCATCTGCTTCCCTCCTTTTTAATTCTTTACCACATGCATGGGTTGCTTTTTCAACTAAAGTAAAAATATTTGGTCCCAAACAGAGAACTACAAAAGCTAGATGGAGGGACAGTTAAGGCTCTCTCCAATGACAAGCAGTGAGAACACACCTGGATGAGCATAGTGACACAGGAGAATCCACTGGCTGTCTATCAGGGCATCGCACAATGTGAGTGCAGCCTGACCCCGGGAGCGGGGAAGTGCCAGCCCTCCACCCCGTTTGTCTCAGCCACTCCTCTCTATGAGGCCTCACGCTCCTGTCTCTGCCCCCACCGTCTGCTTTATTCTTATCCCTGCCCACACCAGAGAATGGCAGCCCCAGCCTCCAAGATGGCCCGTTCTCACCAGTCCAGCGGCCTCAACTGACTGCTCAGAATCCTGGAGTCCAATCACACACGTATAAGGGAAGTGCCCACACTGGGGACCCCAGCTCCACTGGAAGGAAGTTAGGACACCAACTTGCTGCTCTTCCAGCACAGCAATCCAACTGAGGCCCTGGTCCTGACTGCCAAGAGGCACACAAGGCCAACCTTGTTCAAGTGGAGCAGGTCTCAGTCTTCACGCGACCCCCAGGGAGGCAACATCTCATAAGAAGTCTTGCTCCAGACTGGACGGCACATGTGTGGCTCAGTTACCCTGGGAGCAGCAGTTATCATGACTGTGGTTCAGCTGCTGGGGCAGGGCCTGTGAGGAGCCTTGGCTGAGTGGGAGAAGCTGTGATTTGGGGCAGAAGTCCTTGTGATACTGAGTCCAGGGGCTTGAGGCCCAAACAGGACCAGGCTCTTGCAACTGCTGTGGGATGGATGTGTACCACAGTGGAATGAGCACTGGGCAACATCTTCCTTCCCAGCACAATACGCGCCATCGCTCTGGGGCACACGTGTCAGAGAGCCCATCTTCACAGCGCCTGGAGCCCCACCTCCACTCCGGTCAGGCATCTGCTGCCATCATCCACATCCTGGAGACTCTAGCCCTCTCCCACGTAGCTCCTTCAGGAGGCTTCCAGCCAATCACGTACACCAGGGTTTGGGAAGCAGTGCCAGTTGTGAAGTACTGGCGACAGGGGCCCAGAGCCTACAGAGGTTGAGAAGGCTGCTGATGTCCCTTCTCTTTCAGTCTCCCGAGTCAGAGAGGAGTAACAGCAGCAGCAGCAGCAGCAGCAGCAACAACAGAAACATGGGGAGTTCCCCGGTGGCCTAGTGGTTAGGATTCCGGGCTTTCACTGACGTAGCCTAGGTTCAATCCCTGATCGGGGAACCGAGATCCTGCAAGCCACATGGCTCAGCCAAAACAAACAAAAACATCAATAACAAGAGCAGCAGTAACGGTAGGAAATGCAGTAATAGCAACAGGGGTGGGAGCCGGAGCAGCTGATCCACACTGAACACTGTCACGTCCCAAGCACTCTGCATACCTCACTTCTCTTACTCCTAATGAGGTAGGGCTTATGCACATTTTATAAGTGAAGAACTAAGGCACAGAGAGATTCAATAATTCACCTGAGATCACACAGCTACTGAGATGTAATCCCATGAGAAACCCAAGTCTGACTGAAGTCAAGAGATGTGCTCCTAACCGTGACACTAACATTCACGTGGTGCAGTCCAATGTTTTCATGCAATTTCGTACAATTTTTCTTTAACTGGGATTAACTTTCCTGTATAGGCCTTCTGAGCAGCCAAGGAATTGCCACTTGAGTGAGCGTCTACTGACCATCAGGCACAGCATTTTCTTTTATAACTAAAAGGCCCAAAGTGTGCACACACATATATACACACAATACTAAACATAAAGCTATTTCGATATATGAGATAGAATAGAAGCCCCACGAGCTCAGGAACTCTTTCCTGTTTAACCAGCTTGTTAAGAACCTATGCACACTTCTGTGTTTTGCTTCCCTCCACCTTAAGAGAATTTTCAATCTTGTAATAAAACAATTACAGGTGATACAGGCTACAGGAAAGGAATAACACTTAATATGCAGCAACACGGCAGGGACTACATCACCACATTTTGTTCCAGCAGGTAGGTCGTTAATCATTATCTCAGCAACAGTCTCTTCCTTGAAAGTTCTAGTTTCCTCAAATGAATGAATCTCACTAGTCATTTAGTTCCTCCTCCTGATATTAGTTATTTTATTAGACCTAAGACACAACTGATGGTAAGATGCACATTTTGTGAAGACAAAGTGCAAATGGAAGACAAAAGGCTACCAATTAAACTGATTTCTGAGATGTTACAACGTGAAAAGAACGTGCATATTAGAAAATATGGAATACAGTTGAGTCCTTAGGGTTCTATGTCAGGACTAACTTCCAGGCACACACTTTTTCTAGAAATGTGTTAAAAACCTGACTGTGGGTTTGTAATGGGACAATTGCTCTATAGGGGGCTCCTCTCCAGAATTCATTCTCTGATACACTAGAGTCCCACTGTCCGATGAAGTAGCAACTAGATGTGCAGTTACAGAGGATCTGAAATGAGTGAGTGTCATATGTTTAAATTATTAGTATTTGGAATATAGGTGGTAAAATAAAATGTTATTGACATTAATTTCACCTCTTATTACTTTTAAAAACATGTGGCCACTAAAAAATTTGAAATTATACATGTGGCTCACATTATATTTCCAGCAGACAGCATTACTCTGGAAGATCAGATCTCCAGGTGGAAGCTTTCCCACATCAAGTGTACGTTTTCTGTCCATCTTTAGTATGAGCTTTCTTTCACAATAAACTTAGTATCACCTTAAGGGACTTTCCTGTATTATCACTTCATATTGGCTAATTCAAAAATACGTTCCCTTTTACCTAAGAGTTTCAGCAAGGGTTCTTTTTGTTTGTTTAATGTTTTATTTATTTATTTATTTGGTTGTGCCAGGTCTTAGTTGTGGCAGGCAGGCTCCTTAGTTGAGGCACGTTGGCTCCTTAGTTGCAGCAGTCGGGCTCCTTAGTTGCGGCACGCATGTGGGATCTAGTTCCCTGACCAGGGATTAAACCCAGGCCCCCTGCTTTGAGAGCACAGAGTCTTAACCTCTGCACCACCAGGGAAGTCCCTTGGCAAGGGTTCTTACTGAAACCTCAAACTCATCACATTAACCAAATCTTCTTCTTAATGCAAATAAAAGCAAGAGTTCCAGTTTAAACGTTTCCCACATTAATTCCATTCCTAGACTTTGATTTGCATATCATATAACAACAGAGAGAAACGCCACGAGAAGTTTCCCCCTGCCATCCTGGTTCCCTCTCTCAACTGTGTCACCATCCTTCAAAAGGTTTCATTGTGAGGTGTCACAGTCTCATGTATGTTTAGCACAATCCCTGAAGGTTTTTTTTGTTTTTGCGGTACGCGGGCCTCTCACTGCTGTGGCCTCTCCCGCTGCGGAGCACAGGCTCCGGACGCGCAGGCCCAGCGGCCATGGCTCATGGGCTATGGCTCACGGGCCCAGCCGCTCCACGGCACGCGGGATCCTCCCGAACCGGGGCACGAACCCGCGTCCCCTGCATCGGCAGGCGGACTCTCAACCACTGCGCCACCAGGGAAGCCCTCTGTTTCTGTTGACACACAGGTACAGGGGCTCTTGATCCCATATCCTCTGATGCTTGGTCAGACAGGAGCTGTCCCTGAAAGCTTTACCACACTAATTACACTCGTAGGGTTTCTCACCAGTATGAATCCTCTGGTGACAGACGAGGCCAAGGATGTTCCTGAAAAGTTTCTGACACTGGTCACGGCCATAGCGCTTCTCTGGGGCCTGATGAGGTAAGCACTCTCAATGAAAGTTTTCCCACGTTCTTTACACTCACAGGGTTTCTCCCCAGAATGGACTTTGTGATGCACAATGGGGTGACCATTGCAGATGAAGGATTTTCCACAATCCATACACTTAAAGGGTTTTCTCTCCAGTATGAATTCTCCCATATTCATAGGTTGAATCTAAAATATGACACAAATGAACTTATCTACGAAACAGAAAGAGACTCAGATATAGAAAACAGACTTGGGGGTACCGAGGAGGAGGGGGGTGAGGGAGGGATGCACTGGGAGTTCGGGGTTAGTAGATGCAAACTATTACATATAGAATGGATAAACACCAAGGTCCTACTGTATAGCACAGTGAACTATATTCAATATCCTGGGATAAACTGTAATGGAAAAGAATATAAAAAAGAATGTATATATGTGTATAACTGAGTCACTTTCCTGTAGAGCAGAAATTAACATAACATTGTAAATCAACTATAGTTCAAAAAAATAAATTTAAGAAAAAGGTATTAGGAACAATTGGGAAAATTTGAATACGGATGGATTATCAGATGATACAGAGAATTATTGCTAGTTTTCTTAGCAATAACAGTATTATGGTTGTGCAGAAGAATGCCCTTATTCTTGGAATTTATGTCCTGACATATTTAAGGGTAAAGTGTCGTATCTGCACTTATATTCAAATGGTTATACATACACACATAAAGAAATACACATATTATACACACAGTAAATATACATACACACACATAAATATACATAGACACACATACATTCATAAACATACATACATACACATATACCAATATACACATATGCACATATAAACACGTGTACATACATATATACACACATACACGCAAATACACAGATTAAAATACATATACACAAATATGCATTCACATATACACATACATATTACAAATACATACTATATAACTGTTATATACTGCATACGTATAAATCTAGATGATGGGTGATGGGTGTTCATTATACTCTTTTCTCAACTTTTCTGTTAATATTTTAGAAACTTGTTAAAATAGAAAATAGGGGAAACGTTAATGCTCCTAAAGGAGAGGTACTACCTCAGGGATCAGCATTCATTAACACCCAGGTGAGAATAAATTTATAACAGTTTTCTCAAAAGGTGTTCAAGAGATGGTTACAGGCATTTTAACGGGGAAAATATGATACTAGCTGGGACCTGTATGAAAACCATGCAGTTATCACCCTAGCAAAATGCTGACTTGTAAAATCCTTTCTACACAGTAGATTTTGATGCAGGAGAAAACAGGAAGGCTGGGGTGTCTGGACATCTCTCCTCTGCCTCGAAGAACTGGGGTTGAGGCAGGGTAGAGCTGTGCAAACCACTCAGTTCCCTCCAGCCAGCTCCAGAATCGTCTGGCCCTCCAGCTGCTTGCAACAGCTGGCAGCTGATCCAAATTGAAAGCTATTTTATCTCTTTGTTCTATGAGTTAAATATGTTTCTGAAAAGTTGTAAGTAAATGAAGTAGGGCAAACAATTCTATTTTAGATTCAACAGGGGAGCATCCTATTTAAATAAAACCTGTATCAAATTCCATTTAAATATTTTACTATTAAAAATGTCACTCTAAAATTAATATAATGAATTAATACAATACACACTCAATATGGAAAACTTGGAAAACATAAAATACAAAGAAAATTGTCTTGGGTGCATTTACTTCCTGTTTTCTTCCTGCAGAATCTTTTTCACATACTTCAAGTCAAACTGTACAGACAATTTTGGGCCTTCTTTTTGTTTTTCCCTGTTAACATTATATTATTGGTAGTGTTCATATCATTAATGTGTCTTTATTAGCATAAAAAATGACAGTCTCTTTGGATGATAATTTTGAGTTTAAATCAAAATTTAGGGCTTCCCTGGTGGCGCAGTGGTTGAGAGTCCGCCTGCCGATGCAGGGGACGCGGGTTCGTGCCCCAGTCAGGGAAGATTCCGCGTGCCTTGGAGCGGCTGGGTCCGTGAGCCGTGGCCGCTGGGCCTGCAAGTCCGGAGCCTGTGCTCCGCAACGGGAGAGGCCACAACAGTGAGAGGCCCGCGTACCGCAAAAAAAACAAAACAAAAAAAAATTTAAACCACACAGCAGTGAATTCCCTGGCGGTCCAGTGGTTAGGACTCAGTGCTTTCACTGCTGTGGCTCAGGTTCAAAAAGTAAACCACACAGCAATGTAGTGAATCAACACTGGCATTCTTTTTAAAATGATGTAAATTAAAATTCAAAACTTACATAAGAGGACCTCACACATAGTGTTGTTTCATCAAACTTTTCCTCCAGTTACATATGTATGGGGGTCGTGATGTAAATGTGTTTCTTACAATGCCTGGGTTAAAAAACCTTGAGAACCACCAGGCTGAAGAAATCCTTACTCATTTCACAAGGACACATGTTCAAGATGCCCCCTAAGGCACTCTTGGGAATGTTGAAAAACCGTAAATTTACAAGATGTCCATCAACAGGTGGTGGGAAGGAACAAATATATTGTGGCAGCCTCACAAGGTGGAATACTGTACGGTAGTGAAAACAGTATGTGCAGAAAGCTCCACTTAGTACACAATAGGTTGGTGAGAGAAGCAGGTAGCAGAGTTTCACACATTGAACATATCAATTTCAAACACACACACCATGTTGTTCGAAGCTATGGATATTATAAAGGGAAAAGCTGTAACGACAGCCTGGAGACAACAGATGAGTGTTTGCTAGATGTATACCACACCCCCTCTATGATCTCAAGTCTCTTGGACAAGGACTAGCTCCTTCCCATGGTCGCACAGGAATGGCCCTTTTCCACTCACTCAGCAAGTGTTTACGGAACACCTACTGTGTGTCAGGCCCTGTTTAGGCAGGGATGATTCATCAATGGATGAGACAGATGAAGACCGCCACCTGGGACATGTCCCTGGTGGCGCGGTGGTTAAGAATCCACTTGCCAATGCAGGGGACACGGGTTCGAGCCCTGCTCTGGGAAGATCCCACATGCCACGGAGCAACTAAGCCCGTGCGCCACAACTACTGAGCCTGTGCTCTAGAGCCCATGAGCCACAACTACTGAGCCCGCGTGCCACAACTACTGAAGCCCTCGTGCTTAGATTCTGTGCTTTGCAACAAGAGAAGCCACTGCAGTGAGAAGCCCGCACACCCCAATGCAGAGTAGCCTCCGCTCACCGCAACTAGAGAAAGCCCGCGGGCAGCAAAAAAGACCCAACGCAGCCATAAATTAATTAATTAAAATAAATAAGAAATAACAATAAATAAATGACAAAAAAGAGAGAGACCTCCACCTGGTGAAGCTAGCATTCTGGTGGGGAAGATGCAGACGAAGGACAAAATGCAAAATCTGTCGCTATCAAACACTCACTGCAAACTCAGAGAGCGCACAGACCTGGGTCAGTTTTTGGAGTTACGGCTGGTGGCCCTGACTGCTCCAACCTCCAGCACTATCCACAACTCAGAAACCAACCAGATTCAGGGAACACGCTGTCCAAGGAAGCAGACAGGGCTCTGATTTTCACTGTTATGCAAGCTCCTTACCACCCGGAGGCCAGGAGCAAAGAGCTCCTGGCCAGCAGCCCCAGCCCCTGAAGGATTCCGGCTGTTACCGAGCAAGAGGAGCCATGGGGGACTTGGAGCACAGATGGGACATGATGTGACACATAAGCTGACGGGCTCCTGCTGGGGAACTGACGGTGGGGAGGGCAGAGGCAGGGGAGCAGGGAGCAGTCCCATTACAGGGAGAAGGGATGGTGCAGTGGCTGAACTCTGGAACTATATTGGAGGTACAGGCATGGGACTTTCAGGCAGAGATGATGTGGGGGTTGGTGAAAGGGAAACATCAAGGCGGACGGTGGGGAACGTGGGCAGAAGGCGGAGACGCTACTTACAGAGAGTGGAAGGACTGGCTTTGGGGCCCAGAGGTTCTGCTGAGGACCCCAGAGTCTGAGGTGTCTGTCCCGGGGGACCGGGCGGGGGGCGGTGAGGGTGGATGACAGCTTCAGGGGATTAGGGGCCTGTGGGTAAGGGCACCTCAGTCCACGACCGGGGTTTGGGGATGAGGGAGAGTTCGTAGTGGGCAGGGGGGAATCGGTCTTTGGAAGAGCAGAGGGGGGCGGGCAGGAACAAGGCTGTTGGGTGAGGAAGACGAAAAGAGGGGATAGCAACCTTGGGAGTGCGACACAGGAAACTGAACAGGTTGTGCAAGCCCAAACCTTGTGAGACGGGGGTGGAGGCGTTTGCACCTAGGCAGGGGGGCGGAGGGCTGCGCACCTGAGAGAATGAAGACAGGCAAGGACCGGGAGGAGGTTAGGGAGTCGTGCCCTGGGGGAGGGAGAAAGAAGGGGAATCCGCCCACGCGGGAGGAGAAAGGACGAAGGGAGAGGAGGGGGATATAGGGGCCCGCGCTCCATGGGAAGAGGCGAATGGGGGTCTGCACATCACGGGGAGGAGCGAACAGGGGGTCCGTACCTCACGGGTATGGGGGAAGACTAGGGGGTCTGCGCGCCATGGGAGTAGGGAATAAGGGGTCCGCGCCCCATGGGGAGAACGGGAGATAAGTCGGTCCGTGCCACTCAGGCAAAGGTGTCCCCCCCCACTCCCGGGCACCCGCGCCCACCCCGCTCCCGCCCAGCCCGGAGGTGGCCGCCGCGCAGCTCCCAGTCGCCTTGGACGCCCTGACGCTCCCCACAGCCAGACCTAGGGCTCTCTCCCCACCCGGGGGTTGAAAACTGAGGCCCAAGAACCACCTGAAGGGAACTCAGTGCCGGACACCGGACCGTCGACTTCCTCTTCCCTGTCAGCGCGCCACCTGGCTGTGCGCATGCGCAGGTTCCGAGCTGCGGCTTCGCCGGGCGCCGGGGGCGGGGCGCCGGGGGCGGGGCGGGGGGGCGGGGTTCTTTCCCAACTCTGTAGGGGGTCGTGGTGACTCACTGCTCACATTGTCTGTGCTTACCTGGACTATGTGTCTTTGATGAACTTTATGTACAATATCAATGTATCATTTTGATGTACGTTCCTTTGTCCCGAAAATGTGTATGAATGTATCTGACTTCTAGCAGGTGGTACAGTTCTCAGAGTTTTTTGAGTCTCCTAGGTTATAATCCTTAGTTTGGCTCAAATAAAATCCTCCTCTTTCTCTTCTTAGTTTGATTGTTCATTGAATTTTCATCGACAGGTTAAACAGAGTTGCCATGTAACCCAGCAATTCCACTCCAAGGCATCTACTCAAGAGTACTGAAAGCATATATTCACAAAAAAAACTTGTACATGAACAATTATAGTAGCCTTATGCATAAGAGCCCCAAAGCGGAAACAACCCAAAGGTCCATCAACTGATAAACAAAATGTAGTATAGCCATATGATGAAATATTATTCAGCCATAAAAAGGAATGAAGTACTGACACTTGCTACAACACGGATGAACCCTGACAACATTATGCTGAGTGAAGTCACAGCACCTCTCGTATGATACCATTTATATGAAATGTCCAGCGTAGTGAAATCTGTAGAGACAGGAAGTATATTAGTGGTTGCCAGGGGCTGGAGGAAGGAGGGAATGGGGAGTGACTGCTAATTGGAGGGAGAGGGGGTAATGAAATGTACTGGAATTAAAGAATGGTGATCACTGCATGGCCTCATGAAAATACTAAAATCCATGATTTGTACACCTACACATTTTTTCTACTTAAAAACTGTTTAATCTATTTTACCAGAAAGGATTCAGTTGAATTCCTTTGGTCACTCTAAGCCTAGACATCCTAGACTTATGTATTTGCTATTTTCTTCTGGGTTAAACACACTCTCAACCTATTCATCTCTTAGGGTCTTAAGTGCTGCCCTTGTAAATGTGGGTTTTTTTAACTTGGCAAAGGCAGCCTTGAACCCTATACCCGCCTCATCTCCAGTGAAGCCATTTCCCCAACTGCTGTCCACGAAGGGATTTCACCTATGGCCTTTTTCCCCTCCCACGGTGGAGGGGGTCTCTTCTCCCTAAATCCCATTCTCTCTTGGTCCATAACATCATCCACCCTTAGCTTCCCTCCTCCCTTCTTGGCCATTTCATCTTCATCTGGCTGCCTCCTTTCCCTGTTTTTCCCATGGTTGCTTGCTTCCTGGGTCTCCTCCCTGAGTGTTCCCCTAACATAGTCTGAGATCTACAAGGCTCTACCTACCTTATCCTGCCCACTCCCCTCACCCCTTTCTCCCTCATGCCCCTAATTCCCCTCCCACATCAGCACATACCACTCCCTGCAGGGGCAGTCTTCCTTCTCTACCCCTTGGTAAATCACTCCTCACAGCTCTCTGCTGTTATTTTGTTTCTTTTTCCTATTCAAGTTCATGTCGATGCTTTTGTGATAGTTTGATAAATGCCCATCTTGCTTTCTAACTAGCCAGTTCCACAAGGCTGGACACACTGTCTGTCGTGCTCCTAGTTAGACTCTACAGGGACCAACGTGCTGACATACATCGGAGATGCTCATCAAGTGTTTGTGGATTGAATGAACTGGAAGATGTTTTCCAAAACATGAATCATGATTGCTGGTGACAGCTGAGACTCTGGATGTGATTTTTTATTTTCATATTTTTCTGGACATTCCAAGTCTTGGCTTTCAGTGAGCAAGGATTACTTTAGAATCAGAAAACAACAAAGACATGCACCCAAGGTGTGGCTGCCCACTGTTCACTTGTGCTGGTGTACCTCCATCTAGCTCTTTTAGTCAACAAACATTTATTGAGTACTTGTTGCAGTATTCCAGCAGCCAGGGATAAAGCAGAAAACAGAACAATGTGTTTACAGTCCAGCAGGGAAAGTAAAGAAGCACAATGCATCATGTATCAGTCAGATGGGTTGATGCCTTGGAGAGACATAAAGCAGGGAAAGAGGACAGAGTGTGACTGTTGGGCAGAGGCAGTTGCAGTTTTAAATAAGAGAATTCAGGGAAGCCCTCACTGAGTAGGTGCTGTGTGACTGACGAATTGCAGGAGGTGAGGACCTGAGCCAGAAGGTGTTGGGAGAAGAGGATCCCCATGGAGAGAACAAGGATTGCAGAGGCCCTGACATGAGAACATGCCTGGTGTGTATGAGGAAGAGCAGGGAGGCCACTGAAACTTGAACAGAGTGACCAAGGGGGAGATGGGAGAAGAGGGAACAGGGAGGTGACGGGGCTATCAATTAAAACATTATGGGGCTTCCCTGGTGGTGCAGTGGTTAAGAATCTGCCTGCCAATGCAGGGTACACGGGTTCCAGCCCTGGTCCGGGAAGATCCCACATGCCAAGGAGCAACTAAGCCCGTGCACCACAACTACTGAGCCTGCGCTCTAGAGCCCACGAGCCACAACTACTGAAGCCCGCAAGCCACAACTATTGAAGCCTGTGCGCCTAGAGCCCGTGCTCTGCAACAAGAGAAGCCACTGCAGTGAGAAGCCCGTGCACCGCAACGAAGAGTAGCCCCTGCTCGCCGCAGCTAGAGAAAGATCGTGCACAGTAATGAAGACCCAATGCAGCCAAAAATAAAATATAAATAAATTAATTTATAAAAAATTAATTAATTAAAAAATTGTAATTTCAAAGGCTGGCCAGGATGCAAAGCATCACAAAGTCTCATTTGTTGCTGGTGGGAAAGCAATATGGCACAACCGCTTTGGACAGGAGCTTTGCAGTTTCTTACAAAGCTCAACATAGACTTACTGTAATGACCCACAATCGCACTCCTAGGTATTTAACCAAGAGGAATGAAAACCTACGTACTGAATGTTTGTGGTCCCCCACCCCATCCCATTCATGTTGAACTCCTAATCTCTAATATGCTGGTATGTGAAGTTGGGGTCTTTGGGAGGTGATTAGGTCTGAGGATGCAGTCCTCATGAATGGAATCAGTGCCCTCATAAACAAGACCCCAGAGAACTCTCCTGCCCCTTCCACCATGTGAGGACACTGCGAGAAGATGGCCATCTATGAACCAAGAGCACATCTGGAACTTCTACACATTCTTAGGAGATGGACTTCTATTAGGATGCTGAAAGGTTCCTTCCCCTCAGCCAGCAAAGGGGGCGTGAGCTGGGAGTACAGGTACAGGACATCTCTTCCTTAACTTTTCTGAGATCTCTTTTCACTAATGGCTGTTCATTAATAGGACTTAATTTTCAAGACTAGTTCTGGAATTCCCCAAAGGGTACTTGGTTGAGCAGGCCATGCCTTCTCTCAAAGCAGCAAACAGACACCACCAGAGGGTTTTTTTGGTTTGTTTCTTGGCCTCGTGGTAAGGCCTGTGAGATCTTAGTTCCCCAACCAGGGATTGAACCCGGGCCCCCAGCAGTGGAAGCGCAGAGTCCTAACCACTGGACTGCCAGGGAATTCCTTTTTTTTTTTTTTCAAGCTGAGTTTTTAAACTTGCTGGGCAAGGGAATGCACACTGAATACTTCTCCAGGTAGGAGCAGGGAAGGTTAAAGTTCTAAAAGAACTAGAAAGGGCAATGTATTCATTTCCTATGGCTGCTGTAAAAAACTGCCACAAACTTTGTGGCTTAAAACTACACAAATGGACTTCCCTGGTGGCGCAGTGGTTAAGAATCTGCCTGCCCATGCAGGGGACACAGGTTCGAGCCCTGCTCTGGGAAGATCCCACATGTTGCGGAGCAACTAAGCCCAGGCGCCACTACTGAGCCTGTGCTCTAGAGCCCATGAGCTGCAACTACTGAGCCCACGTTCCACAACTACTGAAGCCTGCGTGCCTAGAGCCTGTGCTCCGCAACAGAGGCCACTGCAATGAGAAGCCCGTGCACCGCAACAAAGAGTAACCCCCGCTCACTGCAACTAGAGAAAGCCTGCGTGCAGCAAGGAAGACCCAGTGTAGCCAAAAATAAATAAATAAATTTATATATATTAAAAAAAAACCACTACACAAATGTATTCCGGAGACAGAAATCTGCAATGAGTCATATGAGGCTAAAATCAAGGTGTCAGCAGGGCTGGTTCCTTCTGGAGGCTCCAGGGGGGATACCAGTGTCCCTGCCTTTTCCAGCTTCTAGAAGCTGCTTCCATCATCATATCCCATTCTGACTCTGATCCTCCTGCTTCCCTCTTGTAAGAACCCCTGTGATGACACTGAGCCCACCCAGATAACCCAGGATAATCTCCCCGTCTCAGATCTTTGACTTAATTACTCCTTCCAAGTCCCTTGGCCATATAAACCATCAGAGGTTCCAGTGATTAGGATGTAGACCTATGTGGGAGGCCATTATTCAGCCTACCAATGAGGGTTCCTGACTGCTGTGTTTTATTTTTATTTTTTTGTCTGCGCCACGCAGCATGTGGGATCTTAGTTCCCCAACCAGGGATCAAACCCTCCTGACTGCTATGTTAATCAAGTATTGCAACCCAGCCTGTGGGAGGACAGAAGAGGGCCTGGGTCTGGACAGGAATGGTTAAAACTAGCCGTACTGGCCACCAATCAGTCAAGGCTTGTAAGAGGCTATGCCCTGGGGCTTCCCTGGTGGTGCAGTGGTTAAGAATCCACTTGCCAATGCAGGGAACACTGGTTCGAGCCCTGGTCTGGGAAGATCCCACATGCTGCAGAGCAACCAAGCCCATGTGCCACAACTACTGAAGCCCACACGCTCTACAGCCCGTGCTCTGCAACAAGAGAAGCCACCGCAATGAGAAGCCTGAGCGCCACAACAAAGAGTAGCCCCTGCTCGCCGCAACTAGAGAAAGCCCGTGCACAGCAACGAAGACCCAATGCAGCCAAAAATAAATAAATTAACTTAAAAAAAAAAAAAGAGGCTATGCCCTGGGTCTCTCTCAGATTCAGCTGTTAGCCCTGGTGTAGAGAAGCCCAACATCCAATTGCAGCATCTCCAAAGCAAGAGCTGCACCAAGGAGAGTTTTCCTCTTGCATTGCCCTGCGGGGGGGGGGGTGGAGTTGGTGTTCCTAATTTGTATGAAGGTGAGGTGTAGACTATCAGCGGCCCTGCTGCAGTCTCAGCCAGGAGGAGGCTGAAAGAGTGCAAGGAGGACCAGAAGAAAGAGGGAAAGGGCAGGAAAGAGTTTTCTTTAATGCTTGTGCTAGTTTTCTATTGTTGCCATAACAAAGTACCACAAACACAGCTTAAAACAACGCAGATTTATTATCTCATAGCCTTAATTAGCTCAGTGACCTTCCCTCTGACTATGCCTCCATAGGAACAAGTCAAACTTCCAAGGGGAGCCACCCCGGGGCTCCGAGGCTATGCCAACCAGTGTGAGCAGCTCTCAGCCAGCCAGCACTGCAGGGCCTCAGGAGGGATGCTCCCAGGTCCTCCCAGACCTCTCTGTAGCCTCCTACTCCCCATTCCCGGAGACCCACCCTCTTCATCACAATAACACCCTCTCATTATCCAAGTCCCAAAGAAAGAAGTTATTCTTAGGCCCTGAGCTGTGGGATGCTGATTCAGAGAAGTTTCTGCCGAGATGCCCCCATCCATGCTTACAACTGCCCTGCGACCCTGACTTAGCCACTTCTGGTTTTAAAAAGGTCCAAAGAAAACCCAAACTCACCTCTTTTTATCTCCACCTTTTTATTCCTCATCAAATGATTATAACAATGTATGATTTGTGATAGAGGAAAAATCATACACAAGTAACAGTCACTTAGGAGACCCCATGTTTATTTCTCTATGATCAACTCCCAACCTACATCCGTATGTGTGCACACTTTACATGGCAAATTTTCTATTTTATGCTTTTGGTTGCCGGCCATATTATAAGCGTTTTCAATATGGCAACAAAACCTTTATCGTCATGGTTTGGCATGGTTGCATGGAACAAATCACAAGTGTCCCAAATGAACAATGAGGGGTGACAATGTAAACATAACTCAGTGTTTCTCTGTTTGTTTGTCTCAACAACTAAAGCAACGCATCATATTTCTCAGCAGCAGCCCTTTCCTTCTCAGGAGAACCTGCTCTGGTCTCCGTATTAAGAGGAATAACATCACTGTTCATTCACAAGCGACTTCCTCACCCAGGTGCCCCGCTGAAACGAGTCCTCAGCACCTGGCAGGAATGTAACGCGGAAATACATTCAAATGTCAATCCGCTGTAATTCTGTGGTTGCTGTGAGCTGGAGCACTGTGTGGGGTTTCTCACCAGCATGGCTTTGCTGACACAGCTAAGACAGCAAGGGCTCCTGCTGACAGCTTCCCTCGCTGGATTCCAGTAAGAGTTTGCTTACGAACAGTAAGGCAGACACTCCCTCTTAAAGGATTCCTCTTCCCGATTACACAGGCTCTTTCCAGTTTAAGGACTCGGATGTATGGGTAGGTGAGTTCTCCAGGGAAGTATCTACCTGACTTTCTCAGGTTTTATTCCAGTGTATGCACTATCATGTTTGGTACAGGCTGAATCATCCCTGAAGCCTTTGCCACATTTACTACCATCCTGTATCCTCTGCAAGAGTTCCCTAATGTATAGACTTAACAGGATGGCTGAGGAATGTCTCACATCCACCAGTCCGCTGGACAGCTCAGAGCAGTCTTTTCCACTGACAGGGAGGAGCCACCCCTGAAGACACTTCTCTCTCACATAGGTTTTTGAGAGCCAGTCGGAAGATGAGTGTGGCCCACGTTCATTAAATATCCACGGGTTGTTCTCCAGGGTGTGATCTTTGGTGTCGGATGAGGGAAGAGCTCCTTCTGAATGTTTTCCCACACTGAGGACAATGACTGGGACCCTCCCTGCTGTGGAGCCTCTGATGTACTGCCAGGTGAGAGTTCTGCTTGAAGGACTTTCCACAATCTGGACACTGGTACGGGGTCTCCTTAGTGTGAATTCTCTGGTGTTTGGTCAGACAGGAGCTGTCCCTGAAAGCTTTACCACACTGATTACACTCATAGGGCTTCTCGCCAGTATGAGTCCTCTGGTGACGTATGAGGCCGGCGATGTTCCTGAAAAGTTTCTGACACTGATCACAGCCATAGGGCTTCTCACCAGTATGAATCCTCTGGTGCCTGATGAGGTAAGCACTCTCAATGAAAGTTTTCCCACATTCTTTACACTCATAGGGTTTCTCCCCAGAATGGATTTTCTGATGCACAATGAGGTGAGAGTTACGGTTGAAGGATTTCCCGCATTCCACACATTCAAAGGGCTTCTCTCCAGTGTGAGTCCTCTCGTGCTGGGTGAGGTATGAGCCATCTCGGAAGGCCTTTCCACATTTGCTACATTCATAAGGCTTCTCCCCAGTGTGGATTCTGAGATGCACAGTGAGGTGGGAGATGTCAGTGAAAGGTTTCCCACACTCATTACATCTATATGGTTTTTCCCCTGTATGAGTTCTTTGATGCAGAATGAGGGACGAATTTCGGTTGAAGGTTTTCCCACATTCTAGACATTCGTAAGGTTTCTCCCCAGTGTGAATTCTCTGGTGTTGCGTCAGAGCTGACCCATCACTGAAGGCTTTCCCGCATTTACTGCATTTATAGGGCTTCTCTCCTGTATGGATTCTTTGATGCACAATTAGGTTATAGTTCTTGGAGAAGGATTTTCCACACTCATTACAGGTATAAGGTTTCTCTCCAGTGTGAGTTCGGTGATGTAAAACAAGGGAAGAGTTCCGTTTGAAGCACTTGCCACATTCAGTACATGTGTACAGTTTTTCTCCAGGGCTGTTCCTCCTGTTTTCATTAAGAGATGAACTCAGGGTAAAGATGTCCCCAAAGTCCTTACCTTCATACAGTTTCTTCCCTCTTTTCATTATTTTTTGTTCACCAAGAGGGGTAAAATGGTTGAAAGACTTAACACTTTCAGGGTATTTATAGGGTTTCTCTCTAGTTTGAGTTCTTCCAAATGGAATAACTTCCATGGAATGGTTGAAGGCTTTCCCACAGGTGTCACTGTCACCCGCTCTCTTAGCTACATAACTTTTCTGACAATTGTGTAAAGCTGGGTCACAATCCAGGCTTTTAACACCTGAGCCACGTACATGGAAACCGTTTCTTGTGGAAACTCTCTGACGTCGTGGAAGGTCTGGGCTCATGCTCAAATGCTCCCCAAATCCGGGATATTCACGAATTGCTTCCTGAGCTCCTGATTCCTCCTGAGTTAAGGCTGATTGCCTCAAATGTCCCTCCTGGTTCTCACAGTCCCAACTGTTACCTAGAATGGAGAAATGAGGACCCTCTCGTGTAAATCCTTCCACCTCCATGTCACAGGACAGTTCTTCCTCAGGAATGTTCTCAGCTGTCATTTTCAATCTTCTGTCCCAGGCTGGAAAGCAAAGAATGAAAAAGACAGACTTAAGTACATGAAGCCGTGTGTGGAAGAGGAATGAAAGATGGTGACAGGCCAAGTGTGTGAGTGTGTCTTTTTACTTGTTTTCTTTTTGAAATTCAGATCTATATGAGGGGGAGATACTGTGAGAGTTGAGGGATGGAGCCAAGAACAGGTTTCCACCCTCCTAGAGAACAGGCAGGGGGAATGGTGTTGGGGGTAAATATCACCAAAAGGATTAGCCTGAGACGTGGGAGATCAGAGGCCAGGTGTCACTCTGATGACACAGTAACACATCTCGGCCACTGTGATCTTGTCCCCATCACCCACTTCCCCTACCAATAACCAGTACACACTCCAGATCCTCCACTTCACAATGGGCTTAAAATAGCACTGAACGAGCAGTTTTCACCCCACCTTTGTGGTCAGAGTTCTGCCTTCGTGGATGGGACACAACACAGGCCTGGTGACCTGACACTTCTGAAATTCCTAGATCTGTCAACGACCTTCCTGCAGGGTTATTATGAGAATTACATCATGTGTGCTGGCTCTGAGCTGGGGAACAGACAGTACTGTAAGTGGCTGCCAGTGTCTTCACTTTATGGATCTTTCTCTAACCATGCTCCCACCCCTTTGACTTGAAGATATCAAGAAAACTGGCTCTCAGGCTTCCCTGGTGGCACAGTAGTTAAGAATCTGTCTGCCAATGAAGGGGACACGGGTTTGAGCCCTGGTCCGGGAATATCCCACATGCCACAGAGCAACTAAGCCCATGTGCCACAACTACTGAGCCTGCGCTCTAGAGCCCACGAGCCACAACTACTGAGCCTGCATGCCACAACTACTGAAGCCCGTGCACCTGTAGCCCGTGCTCTGCAACAAGAGAAGCCACCGCAGTGAGAAGCCCGTGCACCACAATGAAGAGTAGCCCCTGCTCGCCGCAACTAGAGAAAGCCCGTGCGCAGCAACAAAGACCCAGCACAGCCAAAAATAAAATTAATTAATTTTTAAAAATTTCCAAACAACAAAAAACAGAGTAAGAGTCAAAATACAAGTGGCAGGTGGAGAGACGATACTATAAAGTATAAAAGAGACAAAGGAATAGTGCCAGAGATCTATAAAAAAATTCTTCCAGAATAGCACATAAAAGGGGAAAAACTGGGTAAAGGATACAAGGAGTAACTTGACGGAGAGAAAATAGAAATGTCCTGAATACATGAATTCTTGCTCATTCGCACCTAAAGGCATTTACAAACTGTAACTTTAAGAATACAAAATATGCACATTTCAGATGAGTAAAAGTAAAACAAGGCATGATAATATAATGCTTGAGCAGGTCATGCAAGAAGAGAGTTGGTGGGCACGTAAAGAGGTCAGTCCACTTGGCGGCGTAACTGGGTAGTGGCCTTCGAAACATAAAACAGGCACATTCCGCCACCTTGCAATTCCACTTGGTAGTGTCTTAGATTCAGAAAGCCTGAGTCCCAAGCATAACTGGACATCAAGCTATACCTAAGGAGATGGTCTTAAAGGCCACCAGGAAAAAGACAACCAGTGAAGGAATGAACAGTACTGTGATTAACTTGGTAACAAAAATAGAAACCCGATAGTAATGGAAGATTACCATCAAAGTGCTGAGGGAAAAAACTGTCAGAGTGAAAGTAAGGGACTTCCCTGGTGGCACAGTGGTTGGGAATCTGCCTGCCAATGCAGGGGACACGGGTTCGAGCCCTGGTCTGGGAAGATCCCACATGCCACAGAGCAACTAAGCCCATTGCTGTTCCACAGTAGTGCTGTGGCATTGCTGCGCCACCACTACTAAGCCTGCACTCTAGAGCCCACAAGCCACAAATACTGAGCCCTAATGCCACAACTACTGAAGCCCGTGCCCCTAGAGCCCGTGCTCCGCAACAAGAGAAGCCACCGCTTCTCACTGCCCGTGCACCACAACAAAGAGTAGCCCCCGCTCACCACAACTAGAGAAAGCCCACATGCAGCAACGAAGGCCCAACGCAGCCAAAATTAAATAAATAAATAAAATTTTTTTAAAAAGAGTGAAAGATAAAGGCAACTTCAGAAAAGCAAAAGCAGGGTTTATCTCCAAGGACACTTGCCAAAAGAATTAGAAAAAAACTGTTCTTCAGGGAAAAAAAAAAAAACCCAGAAGGAAGGAATGGAGAGAACATGTATTTAAATAAAATCCAGCACTGATGACATAAAATGAAGCAGTAACAATGACTCAGGGGTTAACAATGGGATGGACTAAAATACTGAATTGCAGTGGCCTGTGAGATGAAAATGGGGTATCAAAATTAAGTGTCCTGACATTCTTATATTGTTCATGATTCATGTTAGACCTGGTCAAGTCAGGAATAAAAGAATAAATGTCATGTAAAACTTCCAAGCCCACAGAGCAGTGGTTCTCAACCAGAGACGGTTTTACCCTCAAAAGACACTTGGCAACATCTGGGAACATTTTTGGCTCTCATGACTTGGAGTCAGATGCTACTGGAATCTAGGGATGCTGTGAAATACCTTTAAAACACAAGACAGCCTCTCACACATAGAATGACCAGCCTCAAAACTCAAAAGTAAATAATGCTGAAGTGGAAAAACCCTGTTACAGAAGAAAAGAATAATAAAGAAAAGGAAAAAACAACAGATCAATCCAGAAGAAGGTGCTAAGGGGGAAAGCTCAAAAAGGACAGGTTAAGATAGAATGTATAAAATAGGACATCACAATAACAATAAATGTAAGTGGCTTTGATGGGCAAGATAAACACTCTGTCAGACTGCATTTAAAAATGTGTTTGTAACAGACACCAAAAGCAAAAGGACACAGAAGACAAAAGCAAAAGTTCGGAACAGACAAATGCTAACCAAACAAAGATTGAATGGTGCTTTGTTAACCAACAATAAACTTCAAGGATGATAAAAGGGCAATATAACAATGGCAAAGATGTCTACATTAACAGCATACCTCCAAACACAGAGCAAAGTCAGGAAATCCAACCATACTGGGAGGGTTTAAGAACCTCTTTCAGAAATGGAAATGCAGAAAGACTGAACAGAGACAAGCATAAGAGAATGTAATTAGCCAGCCTGGTCACACAGCTGACTGAAGACCCACTACCAATAATTAGAGCCAAAGGCTTTCCAAGCACAAGTGGAACATTTGCTAACATTGGTCATAAACCAGGCCAAAGAATAAGTTCAACAAAGACCAGACCACAGTCTCTTGACTACAAATGTGTTCAAGTTAAAAACCAGTAACAGAAAGAACGCCAAATACAAAAAATAATAGTAAGTTTAAAAAAAAAAAAACCTATTTATTTGGAAAAATGAAAACCTGTTTCTCAGTAATTCACAGAGAAATGTTGATGCAAATTAGAAAGCATCTACTTAGAAAACACAGAGAACTGAACAACTGATGATGATGGCACATCTCAAAATATGTAGCAAAGGAGAATGCAGCTAAAGAAGTTCCTAGGCGAAAAATGTTGGTCTTTAATGCATGGGGCTTTTTTTTGGTTTTTTTTTGTTGTTGTTGTTATTGTTTTTTGTTTTTGTTTTGTTTTGTTTTTGTTTTCTGTGGCCATGCCATGCGGCTTGCGGGACCTTAGTTCCCCAACCACGGATTGAACCTGTACCCTCAGCAGTGAAAGCACAGAGTCCTAACCACTGGACTGCCAGGGAAGTCCCTAATCTTGTATTTTAAAGAGAAGACTGAAAGTTAGCGAGATCACTGTTCGACTTAAGAAGTAAGGGAAAAAAGAAAAAATAAAAAAATAAAATAAAAGGAAAGAAAAGAAGTAAGGGAAAGAGCCACAGAGAAAACCAACAGGAGGTGAAAGGAAGGTGATAATAAAGGTAAGATCAAAAATTACAGAAACCAAAAACAAGGAAACAGCCAAGAACATGAAGAAAACCAAGTCTGTTATTTGAAAAGACTAATGAAATTACCTTTGGCAAGAGTAATCATAAAATAAAGAACAAGAAGGCATACATAGGTGATATTCGTCATAAAAGGGGGATTTAATTAAGAAACAGAAGAAAGTTATCAAAATGGCAACATTAGATTTATCCTACAAAAGAAGGCCTATGAAACATTAGAACATCTACTGATACGATTCCCAACATTTTCAGATTAAAGTAGAAGACAGCCCCCTACATCCTATCTCAATAAATTCAGAAAGTAATTTGAACAAATCTCACCCAGACTCTTGATCAAAATGCTCTCAGATTAAAGTAGTAGACCCCTTTACCCTACGTCAATAAATTGATAAGGTATTTTAAGGAAAGCTCCAACTCATGATGAAAATTCTTATCAACTATGAACACAAGGAATTAAGGTAAACATCACACGTGAGGAAACATGAGAATTGTTCAGTCTGAAGCCAAGGCCAAGACCCCAGAGGCCTGCTAGGTCCACAGCATTCAACAGTGATGCGGAGGGGCCAGCTGGCCAGGAGGACCATATCCCCAGCTGTCACTCCTGGCTGCTCCTACTTTTCAGACCTCCTGAGGCTGCCTTATTACCATGATGCATGTTTCCTCTACTGAGCCTTCTGAGTAGACTGGGGCCTGGGTGGCCTACAGCTGTCCTGTGGAAACAAGAGATGGAGAGCACCTCCCTACAAGTCTGTAAGGGGAGGATGTATGTGTGCACTTAAAAGAAATGAGGTAAGTCAGACATATATAGGATGATACCACTTAGTTCAAATTTTTAGACACACAAAGTATTCTCGAAGTAAAAATATTAAAATGCCCTGGCAACACATCTACCAAAGCTGTGATCATGACTGTCTTGGGAGTGTGGAAGGGAACAGCCCTAGAGAAGCAAAGGGAATGTCCATTTCATCTATAATAGATGCTTCCTTTATTGAAATAAGACTTACATACCACTAAGAAAGTGAAAAGACAACCTACCAAACAGGAGAAAATACTTACAAAGCACGTATCTGATAAAGGACTTGCGGAAGATATAAAAAACTCTTATAGCCCAATAATTACAGGACAACCCAAATTTTAAAAATAGGCAAAGGATCTGAATAAACATTTCTCCAAAGAAGACATACAGATGGCCAATAAGCACATGAAAAGATGATCAACATCATTAGTTACTAGGGAAATGCTAATCAAAACCCAGGCTTAGGGGCTTCCCTGGTGGCGCAGGGGTTGAGAGTCCGCCTGCCGATGCAGGGGACACGGGTTCGTGCCCCGGTCCGGGAAGATCCCACATGCCGCAGAACGGCTGGGCCCGTGAGCCATGGCCGCTGAGCCCGCGAGTCCGGAGCCTGTGCTCTGCAACAGGAGAGGCCACAACAGTGAGAGGCCCACGTACCGCAAGGCATGTGGAAAAAAAAAAACCCCAGTCTTTCACTGCCATGGGCCTGGGTTCAATCCGTGGTCGGGGTCAAGCCACACAGTACGGCAAAAAAAAAAAAAAAAAAGACAATAACAAGTGTTGTGAGCATGTGGAGAAACTGAAACCCTCACACACTGTTGGGGGGAATGTAAAATGGTACAGCTGGGACCTCCCTGGTGGCGCAGTGGTTAAGAATTCACCTGCCAATGCAGGGGACACAGGTTTGATCCCTGGTCCGGAAAGATCCCACATGTCATGGAGCACCCAAGCCCATGTGCCACAACTACTGAAGCCCACGCACCTAGAGCCCGTGCTCTAGCCCCTGCGCACCACAACTAGAGAAAACCCGCGAGCAGCAACAAAGACCCAACACAGTCAAAAAATAAATAAATTAATTAAATGGTGCAGCTGCTTTGGAAAACAGTCTGACAGTTTCTCAAAAAGTTAAACAGAGTTATCATATGACCCTGCAATTCCACTCCTAGGTATCTACTCAAGAAAAATGTAAACATATGTCTATACAGAAACTTCTCCATGAATTATGAGTACATAACAGCACTATTCATGATAAACAAAAGTGGAAACAACCCAAATAAATGTCTACCAACCGATGAATGGATAAACAAAATGTCAAAATACACACAATGGAATATTCTTCAGGCTTAAGAAGGAGTGAAATACTGATAAATGCTTCAATAACACAGATGAATCCTGAAAACATTATACGCAGTAAAAGAACTCAGACACAAAAGACTCCATAGTGTATGATCACATTTAAGTGAAACATCCGGAAAAGGCAATTCCATACACACTGAAAGTCAATTAGTGGCTGCCAGGAGCTGGGAGAAGGCAGTATGGGGAGTGACTCCTAGTTGGTATGGGGTTTCTTCTTGGATTGATGAAAACGTTCTGGAAATATATAGTGGTGACGGCTGCACAACTTCGTGCATATACTAAGAACCACCGAGCTGTGCACTCTGAATGAAAGAATCATATGATACGTGGATTATATTTCAATAAAGCTGTGATAAGTAAATTTACACCTATAAGGGGACAAGTTTCACCTAGCCTGACCTGCAGCGCTTGACCTTGGCAGTATTTCCCCTGGGGGCATCCAGAAATCTGTGGAGGTGTCAGGTTGTCACAAAGACGGAAGCAGGGGGAACTACTAGCATCTGATGGGCCTGGACCAGGCATGCATACTTGCTAATACACTTGGGACTGCTCCACGTGATGTTTGACCAACCTGTGGACCGAAATCCCTGCAGGTATTAAACTGGGGTACTGAACTACGGAACAATACTACATGTGTTAAAAGACATCAGGGAAAAGGTGCCTTCATTTAGGGGAAGGAAGTTGAATGGAAGTCTAGATACAGCCCTGAATTTATGAACTCATTCCCTATTTTGCATCTCTCTCCTTGACCAAAACTGGCCATTCCAACTCTACACTCAATCAGTGAGGGCCTGAGTGCCATAGCGGTTACTGCAAAAAGAACAATCACAAGCATACAGGAGGACATTAGGACAGACTTCAGGGAAATAATATTAAATTAGGGTATTTAATGCAGGAACTACACTGAATTTCATTAATTAAGGTTGTTTTAAAAATCTCGTATTATTGCCCTCATACATATCTGTGTAGCTATTTTTGGCACTACAATGATACCAAAACTATGTTGTAAAAAATTCACCTTGATGCTGTTCACAAATTTGGGGGGGGGGCGTCTCTATTCCTCCCCCACCCCACATGTCCTCTGACCTCAGATATTCACAATACCACTTTTCTGGAGCCCCAGCATGACTCATTTTCCCCAGCCTGTCCTTCTCTTCCCCATGGCCACCAAAGAAGATGGTCTCTAAGGCTTTCTATACACTGAATGTTGCCCCAGCACATGTTGAGACTTCAGGTCTGTTTGGAGAACTGTTTTCTGTGATAAATTGTCCTGATGTTGTTCCAGGTCATAGCAGAGGGGGTGACTGACCCTTCACCTGTCACCCCAGATCATCCAGACAGCCTGGGTTGCCTTAACTGCATAAGTGCTTAGAACCTGCTTCCACCAAGGTACTTTCTTCCATTCCTATTTAATACACCTGGTCTGGATCCACCCACAACATTCACTGTTCCAGCAGCATCCAGCCATACCTCACCTCATTCAACTGCACTGAAGACAATGAATTCTGACTGTCCCATTTCTCTTAATCCAAACCTACAACCTCCAGCAGCAGATTGCTTCTTATGTTTTCCAGGTAGCTGTGCCAAACATTTAAATATAGAAATAATTTTTTTAATACAAATGCCTTTCCTTTTATTGATTCTTTACATTTAATTTTTAAAGTTATATGAATATTTAATATTATCTATAAAATTCTTTTCAGGACAGTAAAAGGCATATTGCTACTATTGATCATAAAGACTGAGCATTGGGCTTCCCTGTTGGCACAGTGGTTAAGAATCTGCCTGCCAATGCAGGGGACAGAGGTTCCAGCCCTGGTCCGGGAAGATCCTACATGCTGCGGAGCAACTAAGCTCGCAAGCCACAACTACTGAGCCTGCACTCTAGAGCCTACGAGCCACAACTACTGAAACCCACGCGCCTAGAGCCTGTGCTCTGTAACAAGAGAAGCCACCACAGTAAGAAGCCCATGCACCGCAACGAAGAGTAGCCCCTGCTCGCCACAACTAGAGAAGGCCCATGAACAGCAACAAAGACCCAACACAGACAAAAATAAATAAAATAAAATAAATAAATTTTTTAAAAAAGTAGAACTCCTCCTGTGGAAAGAGCAGAGACAGAATGGCTTCAGACAATCCACCTTTAAAAAAAGAAAAAAGACTGAGCATTACACAAAAAATAACTCAAAATGCATCACAAGCTTAAACATACAAGCTAAAGCTATAAAACTCTTAAATGAAAAACATAGGCATAATTCTTCAGAAACCTGAATACAACACCAAAAGCACAAGTGACACAGTAGATAAACTGGACTAATCAAAATTAAAACCTTTTGTGCTTCAAAGAATGTTACTAAGAAAGTAAAATGACAATCCACAGGATAGGATAAAATATTTGCAAATCATATATCTGATAAGGCACTGGTATCCAGAATAAATAAACAACTCTTACAGTTCAATAATTAAAAGACCAATAACCCATTTCATAAATGGGCAAAGGATCTGAATAGACAATTCTCCAAAGAAGACATACAAAAGGCCAATAAGCATAATGAAAAGAAGCTCAATATCATTAACCATCAAGGAACTGCAAATCAAAAACACATCGAGATACCATTTCACACCCCTTAGGGTGGCTACAATCAGTTCCACTCCTAGGTCATCCAAGAGAAATGAAGACATATTTCCACAAAAAAAAAAACCCACAAAACTTGTATGTGAATGTTCACGGAAGCATTATTCGTAATACTCCCAAAATGGAAGCAACTCAAATGGCTATCAACTGATGAATGGATAAACAAATTAATATATTCATACAAGGGAATATTATTCATCCATAAAAATGAACCAAGTACTGATACATTGTAACATGGATGAACCTTGAAAACATTTTTAAGTGAAAGAAACCAAAACAAAGGACTACATATTGTATGGCCATTTATATGAAACACCTACAATAGGCAAATGCAGAGACAGAAAGTAGATTAGTAATTGCCTGGGGCTAAGAAGGATGGAGGAAATGGGAAGTGAGCTCTAACAGGCAGGGGTTTTCTTTGGGGGCATGATGAAAATATTCTAAAACTGATCTGGGTGATGGCTGCACCACCTGGTTAATATACTAAGAAGCACTGAATGGTATACCTTAGAGGGTGAATTATATGGTATATGAATTATACCTCAATACAGCTATTTAAACAATTAAGCAGGTGTTGAATCTGTTGGAGTCAGAACTACTGGTCTAGACTCCACTTGGCATGTCTCTGGTATCTTGGGATTAAAGCTTGCGGAGAGGGCTTCCCTGGTGGTGCAGTGGTTAGGAACATGCCTGCTGACACAGGGGACACGGGTTCCAGCCCTGGCCTGGGAAGATCCCACATGCTGCGGAGCAACTAAGCCCGTGCGCCACAACTACTGAGCCTGCGCTCTAGAGCCCGTGTGCCACAACTACTGAAGCCCATGGGCCACAACTACTGAGCCCGTGGGCCACAACTACTGAGCCCGTGGGCCACACCAAGCCCACAAGCCACAACTACTGAGCCCACGTGCCACAATGACAGAGCCCGCGAGCCACAACTACTGAGGCTGTACTCTAGAGTCCACGGGCCACAACTACTGAGCCCATGTGCCACAACTACTGAGCCCACATGCCACAACTACTGGGCCCACGAGCCACAACTACTGAGCCTGTGTGCCACAACTACTGAGCCTGTGCTCTAGAGCCCACAGGCCACAACTACTGAGCCTTCACTCTAGAGCCCGCGAGCCACAACTACTGAGCCCACGAGCCATGACTACTGAGCCTGTGAGCCATAACTACTGGGCCTGCAAGCCACAACTACTGCGCCTGTGGGCCACAACTACTGAGCCTGTGCTCTAGAGCCTGTGAGTCGCAACTACTGAGCCCATGAGCCACAACTACTGAGCCCACGAGCCACAACTACTGAGGCTGCTCTCTAAAGCCTGCAAGCCACAACTACTGAGCCCGTGGGCCACAACTACTGAGCCTGTGCTCTAGAGTCCACGAGCCACAACTACTGAGCCCACAAGCCACAACTACTGAGCCCGTGAGCCAACTACTGAGACTGCTCTCTAAAGCCTGCAAGCCACAACTACTGAGCCTGTGCACCACAACTACTGAGCCTGCACTCTAGAGCCCACAAGCCACAACTACTGAGCCCGTGTGCCACAACCACTAAGCCCACGAGCCACAACTACTGAGCCTGCATGCCTAAAGCCCATACTCCACAACAAGAGAAGCCACCACAATGAGAAGCCCGTGCACCAAAATGAAGAGCAGCCCCCGCTCACCACAACTAGAGAAAGACTGCGTGCAGCAACGAAGACCCAATGCAGCCGAAAATAAAAATAAATAAATAAGTTGATAAATAAATAAAATAAAGCATGTGGAGAATTCCATTCCCAGGCACTCACCTCTGGAGGGCTTTATACGCAGTCTCTATGACCCTGCAGAAGGATCCACTTAAGCCCAATGACTGGATGTTTGACATCAATGGTTGCCAGACCTCAGATGACTGACCCCATCTGCATGGTTCTTGCCATCTCTGTGGACCACACATGATAATGTTTACTTCTTCAAATGATACATTCTTTAACAAAAATAAATTGTTTGCCACTAATTTTAGCCCTGTCCAAATAAAGTTACCCACCTCATTACTAATTGTGATTAACAGCCTGACTTCTTTTTTTTTTTTTTGCGATACGCGGGCCTCTCACCGCTGTGGCCTCTCCCGTTGCGGAGCACAGGCTCCGGACGCGCAGGCTCAGCGGCCATGGCTTACGGGCCTAGCCGCTCTGCGGCATGTGGGATCTTCCCGGACCGGGGCACGAACCCGTGTCCCCTGCATCGGCAGGCGGACTCTCAACCATTGCGCCACCAGGGAAGCCCCTGACTTCATTTTTGATGACTGACTGCTGACAGCTTTCAACCTCCCATCCTCACCACCACCTACTGCCCCTTCTCCTTCTGCGAACGAGGCAAACTAACAAGAAAGCCTGAGTGTTTTCTCCTTGGTGTTGGCAGGAAGTTCAAACCATGCAAGCCCCAATCAATGCAAGGCCACCCTCATCTCAACTCCATTAATCACTATAGAAGCCCAGCGAGCTTCCTTTTCCTGCTGTCTCACGATTTTTGTTTGTTTATTTGGTTTTTGGCCGCGCCACGTGGCATTCCGGATCTTAGTTTCCCAACCAGGGATTGAACCCACGCCCCCTGCAGTGGAAGGGAGAAGACTTAACCATTGGACCACCAGGGAAGTCCCACTCACACTTTTTTGGATCATCATGGGAAGTCTGCCCTGCTGTCCAAAACAGTCTCATTACTGAATAATAAACCTTTTGTCTTCTTGTGGGAGGGTGTGTAAGATATAAAAAGATGTGTGTTTGAGGCAGGGAGAAAAGAAGGGTAAAGCTAATGAGGCAAAGTATTAATAACTTGATAATCTGGATGGTTTTACAAGTGTTTATTGAACTATTCCTGCAACATTTCTGTAGGTGTAAAACTTCAAAATAAAAAGTCGAGTGCTAAGGGAGAGAAACAATCAATAGAAGGGAGAAAAGTTGCTTGCTATGGGTGGAAAAAATAACAAAGTCTTAGTGTTCAAAACATATTTTTACAAGCCCAAGTCGCTAATAAGCAATTTTTTTTAAATTGGCAAAGGATAAGGGATCTTTCTGGGGTGATGGTAATTTTGATAAAGGTTTGGACTGCATTTGTCAAAACTCATCCAGTGATACAATGAATATCTGTGCATTTCAATGTAAGTCAGTTTTCCCTCAAAAATTTAAAAAGCAATATTGAACTCTAATTGATGTTAAGCGTAGTAAGGTGTTTGAGGGGGGAGTGGAGTGATATCTGCCATTTACTTTGACTGTATCCCAAAAAGATTAGTGGGTGGCTAAAAGGGTGGACAAAGGGAACAAATATAGGGCATACAGCAAGTATAGCAGAGTTAATGAGTTGGTATAAGGACGCACAAGTGTCTTAACTTTTCTATATGTAGAAAAACTTTTATCGTAAACTACTGCGGGAAGAGGAGCTAAGGAAACGAACCCACTAAACCAAGGAAGAGGAAAGCGAAGTGGCCACTAGCAGTTGGAAAAACGCAGCCCTCATTGAGAAGTGCAGCAAGATCTGATTTTGCAGCTATTAGGTGGGGAAAAAACAGGTGATTTGACACCTCCCGGTCTGCAGAGTGGTGGGAAACGGCACAGTCTGCGGGCGCAACGCGGCCCCCTCGGCCCAAGACCCACCGACGCCCACACGGGTCCTCCCACCACCAGGCAGCAGAAGGGCGGCAGACCCGGGGCTCGCCCCAGCGGCCGGGCCAGGACACCCGGCAGGCAGGGGCAAAAAGGCCCCTATGGAAGGACGAGCGCGGAACAGCCGGGAAACGCGGAGGAAATCGCTAGGGCGTCCTCACCCTAAGAGGGAGCTTCCACACCCGCCGAGGTACGTCCACACCCGCAGCGGGGCATCCACACTCGCCGGGGGGGTGTCCTCAACTGCAGGGGACGTCCACACTGCAGAAGGGGGGTGTCCACACCTGCCGGAGGGGGCGTTCTCAACTGCATGGGATGTCCACACTGCAAAAGGGGGGCGTCCACACCCGTCGGGGGACATCCACTCCGGAGAAGGGGGGCGTCTACATTGGCCGGGGGCGTCCTCACTCGCTAGGGCCGCCGCGCCTCGGGCGGACCCCCGGCCCTGCGAGTCGGACGCGCCCACTGACCCCGGGAAACCCGCCGGCAGACGCTCCGCTCCTGCGTCACCAAGACCCAGCGGACACCGCCCCCCGCGACACACACACCGCCCTCGGGGGAAATCGGGGAACCGAAAGGGCGATGGGCGCAGCGGACTCACCGGAGGCTGGCCGGCGGCACCAGCGGCAGCGGCGGGAGCTGCCGCGGCCATGTTCGGTACAAATGCGCGTGCGCGCGCCGGGACCCGGATGTGCGCGTCCCAGGAGACTCCGCGGCCACCGCTGGACCCTTGCGGTGTAGAGACCCGAGTGCCTGCTTTTCGCTTCTGCTCGGCACCGCGCCGGATCCAGTCCCCTCGCCCTGGGCGGGGGTCGGCCGCAAAGTTCCGGGCTGTCACCGCCCGCCCTGCGCCCAGTCTTCGCCTCCAGCCCAGGGACTTAAGAGCGGTTCTGTCAGGAAGAGTTGTCCCTTCGCCTCATTTACTTATTCAGTTATTTATTGATATCAATGTGGATTCGCTGACATTTATTTTCGCTTTATCCCAGGACATCATTATTGTGCAGCCTTATTTTTATGTACTGCATAGTTTGCTGAAATAATTCTATATCATCACATTTTTAAGAAAAATATGTTAAAATTCAGATAAGGGCAACTCATTATCCATTGACAGTATAGTTATTTCCTTAGAAATCTAAAGAGAAGCTGCACATTTTTGGAATTAATGGGAGTTAGGTAAGGATTTTAGATGGACGATTAGGAATGTAAATCAATGTATGTGTTGTGGAAAAATCAGCATATAAAAATTAGCAGCAAGCAGTTAGAAAATGTGCTTTTAAAAGAAATAAATGTTCTCAGTTTTATGTATGTGTATAAAATAAAACAATTTCAAAAAGAAATAATTCGTATATGTACAAAAAATAATAAATACCCACACTTCCACTATCCAGCATGAATGTGGGGGGGCAACCCCCAGAGTAGCCCAGGCAGGATGTGTGTGAGGCCTAGAGTTCCAGGCACAGTTCCTACACAGCCTAAGTCAAGGTGAAGGAGACAATTCTCAAAGAATCTCACCCAATATATACACTTTTTTGTTTTCGTATTGGTGATTGTAGGGTTTTTTTCGTTGAAGTATAGTTGATTTACAATATTGTGTTAGTTTCAGATGTACAACAAAGTAATTCAGTTTTTTTTTTCAGATTCTTTTTCCACTATAGGTTATTATAAGATATTGAGGATAGTTCCCTGTGCTTACAGTAATCCTTGTTGCTTATCTATTTTATGTATCATAGTTTGTATCTGTTAATCCCATACTCCTAATTTATCCCTACCTCTCTCTCTTTCCCCTTTGGTAACCATAAGTTTCTTTTCTCTGTGAGTCTGTTTCTGTTTTGTATATAAATTCATTTGTATTATTTTTTAGATTCTACATGATATAGATATAGTGATATAATATTTATATATATTTGTCTTTCTCTGTATGACTTATGTCACTCAATATGATATTCTCTAGGTCCACCCAAGTTGCTACAAATGGCAATATTTCATTATTTTTTATGGCTGAGTAATATTCCATTACATATGTATACACATATATGTATATGCAATGTGTACATATATAATATATACATACCACATGTATATATGTAATATATACATACCATATCTTATTTTTTAATATTTATTTTATTATTTATTTGGTTGCACTGGGTCTTTAGTTGCGGCAGGTGGGCTCCTTATTTGTGGCACGCAAACTCTTAGTTGCGGCATACACGTGGGATCTAATTCCCTGACCAGGGATCGAACCTGGGCCCCCTGCATTGGGAGCACGGAGCCTTAACCACTGCGCCACCAGGGAAGTCCCCATACCTTCTTAAATCAATCATCGCTGATAGGCACTTGGGTTATTAGGGTTTTCCTCTTAGTCCCCACCCAGGGACACAGGTCCCAAAGTGGTCGCTTTTCTTCCCTTCCTGCCCAATTACTTGTAGATCTCTCTTACAGCCTTGGATGTACAGGAGTCCTTCTGCCAACTTCCAGTTCGTTTTCAGTGAGAATTGTTCCACATGTAGATGTATTTTTCATGTGTTCATGGAGGGAGGTGCGATCCATGTCCCTCTTACTCCACCATCTTGATCTATCGCCAATAATCTCCCTTTTGATTAGGTTAAGGTCAACTGATTTAAAACCTAAATTACATCTTCAAAATCCCTTCCTTTTTGCTGTACAACTGAAATGAATCAGGGTGTAATACCAGGAGGTGGAAATCATGGGCGCCATCTTAGAATTTTGCCTACCACAATGTCCACTCTGGAAGTTGAAATGCATTGATTTAACTTGCAGGCCCTTGACAACCAGCAAGTCTGCACACTTCCTGTATGTCTGTTAATTAGCTACCCAATCTTTTTCGGGACTGGTCACTTTACATTGTTTATCCATGTATATGCTGGAGTCTATCTCACAACTGTGTATGAACCTTTATGTAGCAGCTCCCCTGACTCCTTTTCGTCTGATGTTCCTGTCTGGCTTCTCCAGGTGTCATAGTCAGGGTCAGCATACACTGAGATGGAGTCAGAAGTACAAAAGTTTATTGGGGAATAACACTAGTAAAAGAATGAAAAATGAAAAGGGGAGAAAGCAGGATTGGCCAGGAGGCACTGTCAGACCACCATGCTGCCCAGCAATAAGCTCAGGGCAGACTGCCGGTGAGAGGAGTCTTGTGTGGGGTGCAAACATCCAGGCCTGTGGACCATGGACTTGCGTGCTTGGTGGCCAGAGGCTGCTGGGAAAAGAGTGTAACCTGGGCTCCTAAGGAGCTCACAGCTGACAGCAGGTCCCTCTTTGAAGGCAAGTCAGGGTAGCAGCCAACCAATAGTCTATCCTTGGTGCCTTGTCCTCTGTTGGTGCACACAGTGCCCTTAAAGAAAAAGATCCTTCACTCAGGTTACAAAGCCTTGTCTTGTCGAGTCCTGCCCCCCAGCTCCATCAGGTTCTAGTCCCTTGGTTTCTGTGGCCTCTGATCCTCTTTCAATTCCTAGACTTCTCCATCAGGAACAGAAGCCAGAGTGCTCAAGATTCCTTAAGGGTCTACCAAAATGGTATCATTCCTTTTAAAATTAGAGGATAAAAATGAATGTAATCCAGCCTGGCTTATGTTCATCTTTATACCAATGTAGTAATAAAATGTATTTTTTTCCTATTTTTTGATGGAGGAAGGAGCCCACGAAGGCCAAAGTGCCTCAGGCTTGAGAAAGAAGGTCGGGATCTGCCCCTGCCTTGCCCCTCCTCACACCAGGTTCTCCGTTCTCAGACACCTCTGCTCTGGAGAGCACTCTCCTCTGTACTCCCTCTTCTGGGCAGTGCCTCATTTTTTCAGATTTTCTATTGCTGATGATCCACAAGTACATCATACCAGCCCAGTCCCCTCCCTGTACTCCAGACTAAAACAGTCTCCTGCCTCCTTGACTCTCCACTGGAAGGCCTGATGAGCATCTTACATGCCCCAAAGCGAATGCCAGTGCTGTCCTCAATCCCAGCTCCTCTCACAGCTTTGCCTGTCTTGGTCACCAGCGTTTCCATTCTTTCCCTGATAAAGGCCAAATCTTTTTTTTTTGGTAATAAACTTATTTATTTATTTATTTATTTATTTTTGGCTCTGTTGGGTCTTCGTTGCTGCATGCAGGCTTTTTCTAGTTGTGGTGAGCAGGGGCTACTCTTCGTAGTGGTGCACGGGCTTCTCATTGTGGTGGCTTCTCTTGTTACGGAGCATGGGCTCTATGTGCGCAGGCTTCAGTAGTTGTGGCACGTGGGCTCTAGAGCACAGGCTCAGTAGTTGTGGCTTGCGGGCTCCAGAGCGCAGGCTCAGTAGTTGTGGCACATGGGATTAGTTGCTCCACGGCATGTGGGATTCTCCCGGACCAGGGCTCGAACCTGTGTCGCCTGCATTGGCAGGCAGATTCTTAACTGCTGAGTCACCAGGGAAGTCCCAGGCCAAATCTTCTTTGATGTCTGGACTCTGCTAATTCATATCCTACCTGTGACTGGACAGCAGGTCCTGCCAGCATCATGCTCAAACCTACCCAGAATGCAGCCGACTCTCACTGCCTGCCTGACGGCCAGCATCTCTTACAGTGATCATGTCACCAGCCCCCCTGGTTCTATCATTCTCCCCAGCTAAATTTCCCCATAGCAGCCAGAGACTTTCCCTGGCACCTCCCTCCTTTGCTCAAAGTTTTTGAGGGCTCCCAGCTCCCTCAGTGGGGAAAGTCCACACCACAGCCTGCAAGGCAGCCAGGTCAGCCCTGAGCTCACACTTTTCTTTCTCTTTGCCTTAGCTCCAGCCACACTCGTCCTCTCCCTGGTGCTCCCATGCATGATATGCTCCCACGTCAGGGCCTTTGCACATGCTGTTCCCCCCTTGCCTGGAATACGCTTCCATCAGATATCTGCCCAGCTCATTCCTTATCCTCTTTAAGTCTTTATTCATACCTGGCACATACTGGGTACTTAATGAATATTCATTGACTGAAAACCAGTCAGTTGAATTGTTGGTCCCAATTTTTCACTGCCCTCCTTGAAGAAGAATTACGTGTCCTCACATGCTGCTAGTGACTTGCAAAGCCTCCCTGTGCAAGTGGGAAGGAGGCATATATATGTGATATATATGTATATGTATATATACACACACACACACATATATGTCTATATTTGTATAATTATTTATATTTTTTCCAAGCTTGGAAACTGGATTCAAAAACAAAGAGTTAGCCAGAAATCAGGGCATTTCTCTTAGAATCATATGCTGTCCTGAAAATAGAAAGATTCACAAAGGCTGAACTACATCCCTCCACATTTGGCTGAGACCAGGAATGTGAGGCTCACTTAAGGAAGCAGCAGGAGAACCAGAAGAGAGGGGTGGAACACATGGCCCTTGAGGAAACACTGATTCAGGACAGAGGCGGCAAGAATAATACATTTGGGGGAAAAGTTAATTAGAACTCAGTCCTTCCTTCTTCCACTATATAATGACATCAGAGAAGTCATACTCAAGAGAGATCATACCAATGTGTTGAGTGTACAGAAATCTTAACAGAGCTCAACCCTTATAACCATGAGCAAGCTCACTCAGGAGACAAATCTTACAAATGTGTTGAGTGTGGGAGAGTCTTTTCTGAGAAAGATTGTCTTTCAGTACATTTTAGGACTCATATAGGAGAAAAATTCTATAAATGTATAGGCACAAATTATCCCTTACTCAGTATGAGAGAATTTATACTTATGAGACACTTCATATTTGCAGTGAATTCAGGAGCTTATTTTCAAGGTGTGATTGCTTTATGTTACATCCAAGGATCTATAAAGGAAAGAAACACTACAATGTAATCATTCAGGGAAAAGTTTCATGCTCTTCTCAGTTACTCAACATCACAGCACACACACTGGAGAGAAACATATGGATATATTCACTGTGGGAAAAGCTTTAAACATAGCTCAGCACTTATGATGCTACATCAGAGAACTCATACTGGGAAAACCCTATACATGTAAATGGTGTGGAAGAGCCTTCAGGAGGTGTTCTCACTTTATCCAACACAAGAGGACTCATACTGGAGAACATTTTGAAGAGAGGCAATATTGGCAGGCTTTCAACTATGGCTTTCACATTATTTGACACCAGGAAATTCATATAGATTAGAGAAACTCATTGAACATAATATGGAAAAGCTATTGGTTGGAATTCCATGTGATTTGATATCAGAAATAAACCACAAAGGAGGCAGAATCCACAAGTTATTTTTGACCCATAAACAGGTACGTGAATGTAATAAGACTCTGCACTTGTAACTCCCTGCAGTCACAGATAACGAGGTATGAGCAGTTATGCTCTGCATATGCCCTTGATTTCACATAGAAAGTCATTTAATGGGACTCGGGGTCTAGGCCTGATGGACAATGTCTCATAGAAATGACTGCCATAGATAATAAAATGCAAATGTTTCGATGACAACAGCATATTTTTTACATCATATAAAAATCAGAGAACCACCAAATTTGAAGTGTCATGCAGAGATCATTTATCTTATAGTATCATAGGGATCAACATATGTACAGTTTTATAGTAGTCATAGAGGAGAGCTGAAAAATATGCCAACAATTTCTTTCTTGCATAGTCCTGTCACGTCAAACAAATTACAGACTTTTATAAAAACTCACAAATGTTTCACAAGTGGCATTCCACTACTAACTTTAAGAGAGGTATCATAAAGAGTTGCCTGCATCTTCATGTTTCTAGGGGCATAGTCAGTGTTCAGGCAGGACTAAAAAGACATACCACACACAAAACTACAAGAACTCATCAATGAGTTCTGTAAAGTTTCAGGATACAAAATTAATATACAGAAATCTGTTGCATTTCTATATACTAACAATGAACTATCAGAAAGATAAATTAAGAAAATAGTCCCATTTACAACTGAATCAAAAAGAATAAAATAACTAGGAATAAATCTAACTAAGGAGGTAAAAGACCACACTGGGAAAACTATAAGACATTGATGAAAGAAACTGAAGATGACACAAACAGATGGAAAGATATACTGTGTTCATGAATTGGAAGAATTTATATTGTTAAAATGACCATATTACTCAAGGTAATCTACAGATTCAATGTGATCCCTATCAAAATACCAATGGCATTTTTCACAGAACTAGAACAAATAATTCTAAAATATGTATGGAAACACAAAAGACCCCATATAGCCAAAACAATCTTGAGAAAGAATAAATCTGGAGGTAGCATGCGCCCTAATTTAAAACTATACTGCAAAGATACAATAATCAAAACAGTATGGTACAGGCACAAAACCAGACATATAGATCAATGGAATAGAATAGAAAGACCAGAAATGAACCCAAACTTATATGGGCAATTAATCTACAACAAGGGAGGCAAGCATATACAATGGGGAAAAAGATGGCTTCTTCAATGAATCGTGTTGGGAAAACTGGACAGCTACATACAAAAGAATCAAACTGGACTACTTTCTCACACCATGCACAAAAATATATTCATAATGGATTAAAGACTTAAACGTAAGACCTGAAACCATAAAACTTATAGAAAAAACCATAAGCAGTACACATTTTGACAATGGTCTTAGTAATTTTTTTTTTTTTTTTGCTATGTCTCCTCAGGCAAGGGAAACAAAAACAAAAATGAACAAATGGGACTATGTCAAACTAAAAAGCTTTTGCACAGCAAAGGAAACTATCAACAAAATGAAAAGGTTGCCAGCTGAATGGGAGAAAATATTTATAAGTGATATATATGATAAGGGATTAATATTCAAAATATTAAAAGATCTCATAGAGCTCAACATCAAAAAAAAAAACCGAATTTTAAAAGGGCACAGGATCTGAATAGACATTTTTTTCAAAGGAGACATACAGATGGTCAACAGGCACATGAAAAGATGCTCAACATCACATTCAAAAGCACAATGAGATATCACCCCATACCTGTTAGAATGACTATTATCAAAAAGACAACAAATAACAAGTGTTGGCAAGGATGTGGAGAAAAGGGAACCCTTATCCACTGTTGATGGGAATGTAAATTGATGCAGGCACTGTGGAAAACAGTATGGAGGTGTCTCAAAAAATTAAATCAGGGAATTCCCTGGCAGTCCAGTGGTTAAGACTTTGCACTTTCACTGCTATGACCCAGGTTCAATCCCTGGTCAGAGAACTAATATCCCACAAGCCACGCAGCACTACCAAAAAAAAAGAAAAAAATTAAATCGAACTACCATATTATCTAGAAATTCTACTCCTACGTATTTATACAAAGAAAATAAAAACACTAATTTGAAAAGATATACGCACCCCTATGTTCACTGCAGCATTATTTACAATAGACAAGATATGGAAGAAAAACTAGTGCCCATCAGTAGATCAGTGGATAAAGAAGATGTGGTATATATACACAATGAAATATTACTCAGCCGTGAAAGAATGAAATCTTGCCATTTGCAACAACATGGATGGACCTAGAGTTATTATGCTAAGTGAAATAAGTCAGACAGAGAAAGACAAATACAGTATGATTTCACTTATATTTGGAATCTAAAAAACAACAACAACAAAAAAGAACAAACATAACAAAACAGCAAGAGTCACAGATTCAGAGAATAGGTGATTGCCAAAGGGGAGAAGGGTGGGAGGAGGAGAGAAATAGGTGAGAGGGATTAAGAGGTACAAACTTCCAGTGGCCAAATAAATGAGTCATAGGTATAAAATGTACAGTGTGGAGAATATAGTCAATAATTATGTAATATCTTTGTACGGTGACAGATGGTAACTAGACTTACCATGGTGATCGTTTTCAAACATATAGATATATCAAATCACTATATTGTGTATCAGGAACTAACATAGTTTTGTATCGTAGGTCAATTATACTTCAAAACAAACGACCAAATAAACTTATTAAAAAAAGATCAGATTTGTGGTTACCAGAGGGGGGGGGGAAGGGGGGGGGGAGGGGGAATCGGATGAAGGCAGGTTGATGGTACAACATGATAAATATACTTAATGCTGCTGTATGCTATATAAGAAAGATGTTAAGAGAATAAATCCTCAGTTCTCATCACAAGTAAAAAACTTTTTTTCTGTTTATTTAATTTTGTATCAATGTGAGACAATCGAAGTTCACTAAACTTATTGTGATAATCATTTCACGATGCATGTAAGTTAAATCATTATGTAGTATGCCTTAAACTTATAGAGTGCTGGATGTCAATTATACCTCAATAAAACTGGAAGGGAAAAAAATAAAATGTTTATTTTAAAAAAGACATACCACAGCCTGGTGAAGTGTCTGTACTCCAAGGGTGATACTGGGACTGGGAGCAACCTCACCCATAGCTGCTGAAAAGGGTATATGGTTCTGGGGAAGGGATGAAGGGAAATGTCCCACACATGAACTCTGAAGACCTTCGTCTCCCTCTCCCTTTATGAGAATCCTTTGAAAATCTGGTTTTCGTCCTAAACCCAAGGGAGAGCTCCTGCTCTTCCCTTATACTCCATGGAATACCACCTTTCCTTTCCAGCACTACCATCAAATCCTCCACCAAGATCCCCATCTCCTTGCTGCTCCCTGGATGTTGAGACTTTATTCAGTTCCAGATCCCTGCTGGTAGCAAGTCCAGAAACTTCCAGCACCAGCTGCTCTCAGATGGGGCATATGTCCTTAGAACTCAACTTGAAGAGAGGCTTCTGGGGCAGATGAGCTTCACCCAAGCTGGCTTTTGTGCCAGCCACCGTGGAGGGGTCACCTACAGATGCCAAAATGTGAGCCACTCTTTTCCAGCTCTTGTCACAGCCAGGACATGGACACTTGTGTCAACCTGAGCCAACGGGACCTGAGGAAGTCTACAAGAAAGAGTGCTTCTGAAGAGAATGCATGCCTTTGTTGAGGTAGGCAGAGTAATGGCTCCCCAAAGCTGCCCACATCCTAATGCCTGGAACCAGTGACTATGTTATCTTACAGGGCAAAAGGGGCTTCGCAGATGCAATTAAGCTAAGGATCTTGAGATGAGATTATCCTGGGCCCAATGTAATCACGAATGTCCTTGTTTTAAGAAGAGGCAGGAGAAGTCAGAGTCAGAGAAGGCAATGTGATGAGGAAGCAGACGTCAGAGCCAGAGAGAGACTTATAGATGCTACACTGCTGGCTCTGGTGATGGAGAGAGAGGCCATGATCCAAGGAGTGTAGGACGTCTCTAGAAGCTGGAAAAGGCGAGGAAAGCGATTCTCCCCTACAGCCTCTAGAAGGAAGGCAGCCCTGACAATATGTTGATTTTCGCCCAGAAAGACCCGTGTTGGACTTCTGACCTTCAGAGCTGAGATGATAAATTCGTGCTGTTTTAAGCCACAAAGTTTGTGGTAATTTGTTACAGTGGCAAAGGAAACAAACACACTCCCTGATGGCTATATCTTCAGCCAAATGTTGTATGGCTTCGTGTGATGCATGAAACTGTGACAACCTCCTTGAGGCCATGAGGACACGAGCCTTGGGATTAAGCAAGACAATACACTGAGGAGAGCTGAGCAGAAGATGCAGAGCACCTGAAACCATCCCTGGAAGCCCTTGCTCTGGATTTCACGCGACGAGATAATGAATGGTGGCACATTCTGTTACTCGTGGCCCCAAAAAATCTCACATGATAACCCTTTCTTGCTCCCAACCAACTTCTGCTCTCAAGTCTCTTGTTTAATCATGCTGAGACACAAGTCAGGGACTCCTAGGAGCAGCCATCACAGGTAATAAGCTTCTGCAGGCTCAGGCTGACGCTTGCTTACCTGACTTAGAGTCACTCCTCAGGAGGTGGACACCCCACAAAGAGCAGAGAACCACTGTGGTCAGCATGAAGGGCCAGCTGCAGTCTGAGAGGCGCTGCCAAGGGGCTACAGAGGAGGCAAAGAAACATTCCAGAGTTCCAAGGATATGACGTGAAAACACACAGGAACAAGGGTATATGGTGGATTCATCAAGTTACACATGCAGACATGGGTACACTCTCCCCCTCAGTCTTCATAGTGGGTGACATGGGTCTTCTCTGGGTAGGGGAAAAAAAAAAAAGGTGCTTGAAGAAAACCATACCTCCATTAAAAAAAATGTGCCAACTTGCTGAACAAGATGAATCCTCTGCCACCACACACACAAAAAATTCTATGATTATTACTGCATGCTATTGATGGCTTTGAAGTCTAAATTTATTGGAAAGAAAAAGAATTTTTTTTGAACTAGTACTTTCTGAGGGCATTTCTCCTTAAGATGAGTTTGAATCCAACTTGATTGTTCTTGTGAAGATGGCAGTCAGTTCCTTTCCTCACATTTTAAAGAGGAAGTACAGAGCAAAGTCAAGGGCCAGGCTCCCAAAGAGCCCACTGTAATCCCGTAATCCCATTTGCTGTTGTATTGAGCCCAGTGATGATTTGGGATTTATAGTTGGCCTTCCCAACCTGGAACATAAAACTCATCTTCATTTATGCAATTTTACTTGTAATTCTTTCCAGAAACTTATCTTCCTGTAGGTTCCTTGCATTTCCCAACAAATTAATCCCAGACAGTTACGTTTTTATGCTTCTACTCTGAATCTCCTTTTCAATATACTTGTTAAGGTTATACAGATTTTGTGTGTACCTGTGTGTTGATTCATGCATCTTTCTTTCTTTCTTTTTTTTTCTTTTTTTGCGGTACGCGGGCCTTTCACTGTTGTGGCCTCTTCCGTTGCGGAGCACAGGCTCCGGACGCGCAGGCTCAGCGGCCATGGCTCACGGGCCCAGCCGCTCCGCGGCATGTGGGACCTTCCCGGACCGGGGCACGAACCCGTGTCCCCTGCATCGTCAGGCGGACTCTCAACCACTGTGCCACCAGGGAAGCCCTCCAATTGGATTTTTAAAGTATTCTAATGTTATCTATTTTTTAAAATATTTATTTATTTAGGCTGCACTGGGTCTTAGTTGTGGCATGCGGGAGCTTTGTTGTGGCATGTGGGCTCTTAGTTGCAGCATGCATGCGGGATCTAGTTCACTGACCAGGGATCGAACCTGGGCCCCCCGCACTGGGAGCAGGGTGTCTTACCACTGGACCACCAGGGAAGTTCGTAATGTTATCTATTAATAGAAGCATTTTTATATTTTCTTTTCTAATAGTTACAGCTCTTACGTCTGTTTCCTATCTTTTTTGTGGTAACAAGGACATACAGAAATCTTAAACTTCAGATTGCTGAAAGCAGATATCCTTCTGTTCTGGATGTGTATATCAATCCACGGTTATTGAACAGAGGAGTGAATAAACAAGAGAATGAAGAAAGATGGGGGTCAATTTTCATCAGAGAGGAAAAGGTCAATTTCCTAAGGCAGAGAGAAATATTGAAATGGGTTGTATTCAGGACCAGCAGTAAGCAGGTTGCTGGCTTATCCCTTGTCTACATCCTAGTGGCCAAAGGATGAGACACTCCTACACTTGATGATACCAAGAGGGAAAGTAGGAGCCTGGTCCTGGATGACACTGGTGGCTTAACGAGTACCAGGAAGCTCCTACTTGTAGACATTCATTTCAGTGAGGAAATGGTGTTTATTTATGGTAGTTGGATTTTCAGTTATTTACAGCTAAACACACCCTATAGGATACAGGGTACAAAGCTTTGAACTGGATTATTCCAAAGTCAACTTACTGGTTTGTCCAGTATTCTGTGGACTTCTTACACTCCTTTTTGAAAGAGATCACTTTCTGGAAGCTGCATGTGGTCTGTCTCTGCTCAGAGCTCAGGTTCTTCACCTTTCCCCCATGTGCTACATCCTGTCTGGATTATCATGATTTTGAACTATTCTTGATGTGTGGGAGAACAGGCAACGAACAAATGTGTAGCAGTAATAAATAGACCCCAAAGCCTATTTTCAGGAAATAGTTATGATACTAATAATTTACAGGTAAAATGCTGATTAATTTATTCCTCCTTCTCTAACCTGAAGTTCTTAAGCTGAGGAGTTGAGAAGTGTCCTAGAGGCTCATGTTTCAAAGACAAAAATATACATCTTCCTTCGTTTTCTTGTTTTTTTAATGACTTTTAAAGTGTTCCCCTTCACATGGAACACTTTGAGATGCTATGTGTGATGAAATAATAACGGTGAATGGAGATCAAATTGTAGGTCCATGATTCAGTCGACTGAATGCCACCAGCTACCATAGTGATTTGGTCAATATATAGTTTTATATCTCTTATTCTTAGTCATATATTGTTTAAATTAAACCAATAGTGGACTACTGATTTTAAAAAGCATATGAAAGAATGTTAATATATTTCAACAATTCAGTATCTCAATAAACATGTTTGTCAGACTATACTAAGAGAGGAAAAGGGCAAATTAAACTTTTCAATTGAATGAAACGATTATTACTGCTAATCCAGCAATTTTCATAAATGATCCACAATGCCTTTTCTGCAATTCTAAATTCTAAAATGTTTTCTAATGAAAAGCTTCTTCCCCCTATTATGTCTCTGCAAAATTTACCTGAACTAACACGGCTATTTACATTTTGTTTTTCTCTAACTTAGTGGGACTCCTCATATATTTTCATACAGATATACCCAGACGCTGCCCCAGACCTGTTGGGATGTTACATATTGCGCAGTGTATGCACCTTACTATACTGCTAAAATCCAAATGCTTATGAATTCTAAAATACTTCTGGCCCTGAAGGCTTAGAACAAAGGATTAGGGTCCTGTATGCAAACAGGATGCATAACATTTTTGACATTTTACATGCATAATAGTTAACATTTGTTCAGAAATGTTTTTTAATGTAATCAAATTACAGTAAATTAAATAGTATGATTAATTTGCTAAATGAAAAAAGAACATGCAATTTATTATTAAAAATTGTATTCAAGTGGGTTTCATGAATCAATCTCAAATACTATACTTATTTAAAAACACTTTTTAACCTAAAATCATGTTTTTTTGTTTCTTTTTTTTTGTGGTACTCGGGCCTCTCACTGTTGTGGCCTCTCCCGTTGCGGAGCACAGGCTCCGGACGCGCAGGCTCAGCGGCCATGGCTCACGGGCCCAGCCGCTCCGCGGCATGTGGGATCTTCCCGCACCGGGGCACGAACCCGTGTCCCCTGCATCGGCAGGCGGACTCTCAACCACTGTGCCACCAGGGAAGCCCTAAAATCATGTTTTTATTCTATACCATACAAACAGAAAAAACTGAACTTCCAAGAAGGCTTTCTTTCTTAAGATGTTAAGGCCTCCATCAAACGTGAAGGTGAATCACTGGAAGCATCTCTAGTCACATCCAAAACAAAACAATAATATGGCTAATTAACTGCCCAGTCATACTACCTAGGGCTATAGAACATCAATTTTTTTAAAGTCAAAGTACGGAAAAGAGGCCTAAATTATTTAATGAATGGGATGTTGTTTTATCAACAGCCAAGTAAAATCCAGGGAAGTGCTGTTAGAAGTAAAGACATCTGCATAGTCTCTAAATACTAATATGCAAAAGTCAACAGATATACTGTCTTAATTGCAACAAATAAGATGAACAATGTGCAGCCTGCACGTGGATATTCTCCACAGTGGCCATAGAAATTAACAACTCCTGGAACAAGTTTAGCATGCAGTGGACAGGATGATCCAAACAGAGGCACAGGGCTGCTGAAACCTGCTAGGAAACCCCAAGGAAGGGGAGAAAGAGTACACTGAGCCCTGGGTCAGAGTAGGATAAGAGAGCCCCAAGCACCAAGGAGGAGAGAGGACATCAGAGCCTGGGCCCTGGAACCTAAGGAAGATGAAAGGACACCAAATACTGGACTCTGAGGAAGACATGAAAATAATTTATCCTGGGCTCCCAAGAAAGATGAGAGTGGGCTGGGTTCAAGGAAGAAGAGCACACACCGGGTCCTGGGCAGCGAAAGACTTCTCCCATTTCCTAGATATGGGCATCTCGCTCATAGAAGAGGACACGGGGTAGAGAATCCTGTCCAGCCCACTCCAACTCCCTGATTCTTTGCTTAACCAAACATCAGACAGGCTACCCTGAACTTTCTCCCCAGTAAGCCCCATACGTGTACTTCCTCGTAGAATCCCATTTTAGCAAGAATCCTAAGTCAGTTTATCACGAATTCCTTACTCTTGATATCTGATCAAACTCCTCATCCCCACTCTCTATCCCAGGTGATATCCCATCACCTGGGCCTGCCTTCAGTAAAAAAGCCTATTATCTTGGTTCAGCCAGAATCCCCCCAGACTTGATGTCTCCTTTTCTTCATTTTCTATCCACCAGTATCCCACTCCCCCAATCCTAGGCCATAAATCCCCACTTATTCTGGTTGTATTCAGAACTGATCTCAGTTCTACACTGGAGTCTCCCTTCCCCGGTTGCAATAGTTTATTGAATAAAATCTACTTTCACCGCTTTAACTTCCGTCTAGCTCTGGTTTACCGTAGACAACAGCCACGCCCCCATCCCTGTGTCTTGGGTCCACGTAACCCTGCCCTTCGCACAACTTGAGTAGACAGTCCTGACCCCCACTCCCCTCCCTGGGCCTGGAGGACATTTAGTCTCAACCTCTGCACACTTTGGGGCAGGCCCGTCCCTCTTTTCCTCCCAGGATCTCTGGCTGATTTCAGTCCCGTCTCCAGAACATTTCCCACCCTCCCAACCCGCCCCTTTTTCCTCTCCATTAGACATGGACGCACCTTTAGCACCGCCCTCTTCCCAGAACTTGGCAAGACTTTAGCCCCGCCCCTCCGCACTTCCGGCCCGCCTCGCCTCCCCCTACGTTGGGTGTGACCAGAAGCTCGCCCCGCCCCTCGGCACTTCCGGCCCTGCCCCTCCCAAGCTTCCCTTTCTCCACTTCCGGCCGGTCCCATGCGTTAGCAGCCCTCGCGGCAGGGTGTGGATCCCTCCCGGCCTGCGTCGTCGCCCACCCAGGTGCTGGGGCCCAGCGGCCTGACTTGCCCCTCCCAAGGCCTCCTCCTGCCCAGCGGGACCGCCGAGGGCGCTCTCCCCCGCCTAGGCTTCGCCTGCCGCCCCGAGTTGGCCGGCCAAGATGGCCACCGCCCGCTAGGTGGGGCGCACCGCGGGGATGCCTGGGAGCTGTAGTCCAGGCCGGCGCGCTGACGCACTTCGCCGCGGGCCGACGGGCGCCATTGTGCGCCGCGCGCAGGGTGAGTGCGGCGGGAAACTTGCACCCGTCGGGGGCTCAGTTCTAGGGCCGCTGCGCGAGGAGCGCCGAGCCGCGGCCCCTACCATACCAATCGTAGCAGCCCAGAGCCAGCCTCGCCTGCCGTCCTTCCCCCGTGTGGCCTTTAGGGGCAGTGGGACTCGGGGACTCGGGGCCCAGAGGACGCGGGGCGGGGCCACCCCCTCCCGGCGCTTGCGGGCAGACGGGGGCGGGGGGCGATTCCCTCTCGGTGAGGAAGGTGGGAAGACGTCCCTTTGCGTGTTCAAGAGCAGGTGGAGACATTCCTTTAGGGCGTCTTCCGAGGTGGGGAATGGACTTGTCATTTCCTGTTGATTGGGCCGAGGGGGGCGGGGGGCCTTGGCGTAGCACTCATGCCCCTCCCACCTCCCAAATTCGACCTTCTCAGGACTCTGCCCACTCCCACGAGACACGTTGAGGAAGAGGAAGGTATGGCCACCGGGCTTCCGACGGCCTGGTTCCGTGTGAGTAGAGGCTTCTTTATGAGTTTCTAAGTCTACCCCTGGATTTGGGAGCGGGGGTGGCGGGCTGATGGTGGGACACCACCTTCCCTGAGATGCCCCCGGGCCCCGTAGCATCTCGGGAAGGGGAAGGGGAGGAGGAGTGGATGGGAAGAAGAGACCCTAGTGAGTGGAGGGATAACAAGTTACTTTCCAAGGGAGTGGTTAGACTAGAGGTCCAAGTATGGGGGATACTAATTTACCGTTTAAACTGGGGGTAGGATGGGGGTATGCATTGTCAGGTCTAAGCAGGGATCAGGCTTATATTTAAACAGTACTTTGGCATTAGAGCTTAGTCCCTAAGAGAGCTGAGGATGAATCCTTGACAGGTGAAGGAAGTAGAAGCAGTATGGGAAGTGGGTGGGGGCTGAAGGCTGGGGTTTGATCATGCAGCTCACACAATCTCCTAGCAGGAGGTATACACACTGATACAAATGTTGGAATCCCCAGGTCAATAAAAAAATGGAGAGGTTTTCAGAGAATGAAAAACCTTCTCCAGCCTCATGGGTTGTCTTCCTTGCTGTGACCTGATAGGGTCAAGCTTGGGTTTGCTGTTTCAGACAAATGCAGGAACTCATGATGAGACACACCTGGAATGCTCAGGTCACCGTGTTGATTGTGCCTACATGTGCTCAGTCAGCTTCCCCTTCCTGTCAGCATGGGTGACAACAGGCCCTGGCTGAACACGCACCTGTGGGTTTTAGGAACCAGTGACCTTTGAAGATGTGACCCTGGGTTTTACCCCGGATGAGTGGGGAATGCTGGACCTCGAACAGAAGTCCCTGTACAGGGAGGTGTTGCTGGAGAACTACAGGAACCTTGTCTCAGTGGGTAAGGATGGCCTCTGTGTCAATAAAGATCTGCGCTTTGCAGCACGAATGTGGTGCCTCTGAAGTGTGTGTCTGCTTCGGCTCAGCCTGCAGGGATCCGAGTTCAAGTGTCAAGGCCCTGGAGCCTGAGGGAGAGGGCTTTACTTTGTACCCATTGGAAAAGGGCAATTTCACATATAACTTCTGAAGCTTTACCTAGTCCATCCGTCAGAGGCGTTGAATACCAGGGAGGTGGGTCTATGAGGAATGTTTCCAGCTGCCGCAGTGGATGTTTACTGTGTTTGTAACAAGAATTTCAGGACGTGGTGTCTGTGTCTGACAGCTCAGGAGTATCATCAGAGACCCTGATCCTTTCCATCTCTCCATGGTTAGTGTGAAGTTTTCCATTCTTAGGTTAGTATATGCACGGCTGTGATGCCAAGCGTCATGTCCATGTTCAAGGCAGAAAGAAGGAGAGACGGCAACCCTGGCTAGTTCTCTTTCTACAGCTGTCATACTTACAAAGAAAAAAAAAATGCCTTAGGCCCCCAGCTGACAAACTTCCCTTTGTGTCTTGCTGGCCAAAACCAGGTCCCAGTGCCTTCTTTACTGGCAAAGGAGTCCAGAAAAGCAAGCAGCTGGCAAGTGGGATGGGTAGGGTTATTAACACTGCCCTAGACCAGAAGTCATGCCCTAGCAGGGGAGAACACAGGGACAGAATTGCTACAGCAGGAAAGTATTTTCTCCCAAACACAGACCCCCGCCCCAAGCACTGTCTCTTTTCCCTTGGGCAGAACATCAGCTTTCCAAGCCAGATGTGGTATCTCAGTTAGAGGAGGAGGAAGAGCTCTGGTCGGTGGAGAGAGGAATTCCTCGAGACACCTTTTCAGGTGAGAACCAGGCCCATGGGAGTCCTGGCACGGGAGTCCTGGTTAGTGAGGAACTAGTGTATTAGAAAAGGAGGTGGATGGGGAAAACCCCCAGTGGGGTGTTGTGATGTGTAGCTGCAGACATGCTGAATCAAGCCCTGCATTTTCCTCTGGCTTCAGAATCAGGGTGTACTGCTTGGTTGAACATGAACATGAACCTGTTGCCGGTGCCATGTTGGCAACAGGGGCTCCCTCACCCTGCTTCACTCATTGTCTAACTGCCCTTCCATCCTGTCATCTCCAGTAACTGGTGTGTGTCTCTGGCTAGATTTTTTAGATACGTTTACATTTATGGATATACGTTTGTTTTGGGAGGTGTTTCCATACTCAGTGCAGACAGGTCTACATCATTCATTTTAACAAATGCAAGTGTAGTCCACATTTGATTTTTTTACTTTGTTTTTTGCGGTACGCGGGCCTCTTACTGTTGTGGCTTCTCCCGTTGCGGAGCACAGGCTCCGGACGCGCAGGCTCAGCGGCCGTGGCTCACAGGCCCAGCCACTCCGCGGCATGCGGGACCTTCCCGGACCGGGGCACGAACCCGTGTCCCCTGCATCGGCAGGCGGACTCTTAACCACTGCACCACCAGGCATGCCCTGGTTTTTTCACTCTTGATGGACATTCAAGTTGTTGCAAAAAACTTCCTCGCATAATTTTTTTTGCACTCAAGTTGGTTTTTTGTAGGTAAGGATTTCTAGAAATGGAACTTAGAATCAACCAAGATGGAAGTGAAAAAATCTGGTAGCAACAAACTGCTAAGATCTTTTAAAATACATATAGCTGCTCAAGAACATGAGAGCTTTTCCTTTTCATAAGATACTAGTGATTTATAGTCCTGTTTTAAGATTTTCAGATCTGATGGGAAAAGATATGTTCAGTTTAGTTCATATTTCCCTCATGAAGTTGCACGTATTTTCATAAGTTTACAGATCATTTGTATTTTTGCTTTTGTTTATGTATTTTCCCTTTTCCTATTTGGTTTGTCTTTTGTGTGTGTGTGATCAGGAGGACTCTATATACTATATGTTATGGATGTTAATACTGCAAATACCAGTCCAACATTTTTTTTTTTAAAGGGCTTCAAATGCTTGGCCTTTTTATTTATTTATTTATTTATGGCTGTGTTGGGTCTTCATTTATGTGCGAGGGCTTTCTCTAGTTGTGGCAAGCGGGGGCCACTCTTCATCGCAGTGCGCGGGCCTCTCACTATCGCCGCCTCTCTTCTTGTGCAGCACAGGCTCCAGACACGCAGGCTCAGTAGCCGTGGCTCACGGGCCTAGTTGCCCCGCGGCATGTGGGATCTTCCCGGACCAGGCCTCGAACCCGTGTCCCCTGCACTAGCAGGCAGATTCTCAACCACTGCGCCACCAGGGAAGCCCCAACATTTATCTTTTACCTTTATTTAGTCTCCATAAAGAAGTTTTATGATTTCAGATATTTTTTCTTTCAAATCTGTCTTTACTCCTATTCTAGGTTTCATGTCATACATAGGCAGGTTGTACAAATACTTTTGTCAATTCTGGTATTTTTGTGGGCGGGGGGGGTAGCTGTTTCCTATAACTGGGTTTCCTTGTGTATATGATGTGGGGCACAAGTTTTTTCAACACCGTTTTCTGACTTGGTTCTTCTCATTATTGGAAACGCCATCTTTATCAGACTTAATTCCCATAGTCATCACCATGTGCAGGCCTTCTTGGCCCCTTATGCTCCCATGGTCTCTGTCAGTGTCTGAGTAAACACCATATTGCTGTACTTATTGTAACTTTACAACAAACTTGGATAAATGGTAGTTCCTCTCATTATTTAAAAAAACAACACATCTGTTTTCAACCAAATGAACACTCACCATCAGCTTGTCAGGATTCATTGAGAAAATCTTGTTAGAACGTGTCTTACATTTGATTGGATTCAGACATTCCTTGATGCAGAACTGGTCTCAGTTGAGTTTTGGCACAGGTGTACAGAGGGATGTGCTTACCTCACTGTGCTAGTCAGGCCTTCCAAGTGCTGCTGGGAGTTCACTGTAGTTGCTGTTAATCTGCTCAGGTTAATCATCCCTTGCAGTCTTCCTTAGTTGTTGCAGATGAACCTGTCATGCTGCTAAATTCTCTTATTATTTGTAACAGTTTTGTTAGAGTCTCACTAATTTTCTCAGTACAAAGTCATCTTACTGGCAAGTATAAAGGAGGAGGCAGTTGTATTATTTTATTTCATTTGCACGATCATGTAATTGCATTCATCATATCTGGTACTTCCAAAACACTGGGCTGAGAGTGTGCTGATTTGAGTATCCGGTCTTAGACTTAAAAGGGCATGTCTCTAGGTTTTGACAAGCATGCTGCTGGATTCTGTGATTCAAATCAGTTTTTATCTGGATAAAGAAATAGTCACCTCACCCTTTCTAATAAATGAAAATTAGTAATAGCCCCAATTTCCCCCCTCCAAAGCGACCATAGGGATTTTCTCATTTGAACAATTAACAGTGACATAATCATAGAAGTGCCCTTGTTGTAATGTGTTGCTGGTGTCTGTTAACTTATTTTTTTAGGGTTTTTGCATCAATATTCATAAATTAGGTTGGGGATGTAGGTGGTTTTCTTCTTTTTGTTATTTTTGAACGCTTCTGTATCAGAGTGTACTGGCTTTATAAGGAGAACTTTGGGTGTTCTCCCCGCCTTTGTTCTCTGCTCTCATGAAAGTGGCTTCGGAGCAACCTGGCAGTCTTCAGCTGTGAAGCCTGCACCTGGCCCCATCTTTGGTGATGACCTTCTGTTTGCCACAACATAGACTAGAGTCTTCACTGACTCTTTGTCCCCCTTCCCTGGACTCCTTTGTTAGCCTGATGGCTCAACATTAATATTTTTTCTTTTCCATATTCACGTCATTCCTTTCATTCTCTACAGTAAAAACCTCCCTTCTAACCATGAGCACAGGTAACTAAACCAAACCTTACCTGGAAGGTCCCCAGCAACACAAGCACTTTGTATTCACCCAACATGGTTTCTGTTCCCCCCGGTTGATCCAGCTTCCTAAGGTCTCTTCCCATGTTTGTGGCTCTGGCTTAGGTCTGTGTCTCATCCTCTCTGGAACTTAAGTCCCATGTGGGCAAACCTCCCAGCCATGCAATTCTGGATGGTCTAGTAGTTTCCTAAATCTAGCTGCTGTCGGGGGGGCATTGGGCGCCTATGGTTCTGCACATCTCAGGGGAGCTGGCTTGACAGGTTACAGGAGATTTAGGGGTGGTGCTCCAGAACGAGAGACCTTGTGCAGGGAGGCTTACCAGGACAATTGCAGGCTAGGCCTGAGGTGATAGGTGCTTAACACGTTTCTGCTGTGTCACAAAGAGTCCTTTATGTGATTTTTTTTCCTCCACTGCTTCCCCTTTACTTCACAAATATTTGTGGAAGGCCTCTTGTGTCCTATGCAATATAAAAAAACAAAAACTGTACACTTAGGTAGTAAGCCAAAGACCTAACATAATCCCTGCCATTGTAGACTCCTTAGTCTAATAGATGACAGCCTTCTACAAACAAGCTACATAGATATAACTGTGTAAACACAAACAGTGGTAAGTACTGAGAAGAAAAAGAACATGGTGTAAAGTAGGGAGCAATGGGGAATTACTCTAGAAGAGTTGGTCAGGTGACAATGCAGGGGTGAGATTTAAGCTGATTCCTGAAGAAAAGAAAGTCAGCAGACGTAAGAGTGGTGGGGAAGAGCTTCCAGATACAAACACCACTTGGGGTTACTGTGAGAATGGAGCAGGCATGGCACATTCTGGGAATGGAAAGTCACCCACTGGGCTGGGAGGAGGTAACCGAGGTGTACTGACTTGCAAGTTAAGTTTGGCAGAGCACACAGCGCTTCCACTGTGAAGGGGGTTTGATTTTCATTGAGTACGTGTGTGGTGTGCTTTTCACAGCTCACTCTGTGAAGATGGAAGGGCACAGACGGAAGCAGGCAGCAGGCTGTGGTAGCATCTAGGGAAGAGGTGGCAATACCTGGCCTGAAAGCGTAGCAGCAGGGTTGGGGAGAAGCTGGCTCCTCCCCATTCGTAGGTGGATTCAGTGGGGCTAGTTGAGTAATTGAACCAAGAGAGCAAAGGAAAGGAAACTGCCAAGAACTGCTCATAGGTGAAAGCTTCAAGGGATTTCCTGTGACTGTTCTTTGTAACATATGTATTTACTATATATATATTTTTTTAACGTATCAGTATTTCATTTTAAAAATACAATAACAGTGATATTAACGACCCTGGAATTTTTGGCATTAGTCATTGACATGGTTAAGTCTGATAAAGGCAGAGACTTTTGAAGGGTGGAAATAGAGGTTTTCTTTGGTTTTTATTTTTATGTTGAAATAATTTTAGGCACAGTTAGTTGACTAGTACAAAGAACTACCTAATAGCTTTCACCTAGATCCAAATGGTTTTAGAACTCTCCCATGTCTTGACTGGTTCTGTTAATGAAGTATGAATGAGAGGGGACTTAGAAACACCCAGGTAGAGGTTTGTGAAGCCAGCTGAATGTATCTGCCTGGACCTCCTCTTGAGGCAGTACATAAAAACATGGGAATCATAGGTGTTTGGAATGGCCTGCTTTACTATTAAGAGAACTTCTCATCTCCTGCAGTGGTCTCTTTCTCCCAGCACTAATGTAGCTGTGCCTCTCCTCAGTGCAGAGAACTGGAACTGAATGAAAGCTAGGCCTCTCTGATGCAGCTCATTTTGCATGTGTCTTCAGCTCTCCATGACAGTAAAAATGGCAGCATAGGCATTGGTTGAAGTAGAAGGGAGACTGGATAAATGCTGAAGACAGGTATTCATCTTCAAGAAGGCACTAATTTGAAGAGATGCTATGAAGATAAGGAATGTGGAGAAATACTTGATGGCACTCAAATCTTCCGCCTTCTCACTCAAGTGTTCTTCAAGAAAGTATTACTATATGTGTGGTTTGGGTGGAAAGCCTGAGACATAATCTAGATTTAAACATTAAGAAAGCAATAAAGACACTATTTTGAAGATCATGATTGTAGGAAAGCCTGAAGGATATTTAACTTTTTTTGACTGGTTAAGAATTTAAGTAGGAGAAGAGCCCTGCAAATATGAACGTGGCAACTCTCAAATTAGTACAAACATCAACAGAAAAAAATAGCTTGTACAAGAAGATTTTTTTGTTGCGAGGAAGAGAAGGAAATTTTTCTCCAGATTTCATCCTTTGTTTAGCCTGAGAGGACTCACATGGGCTATATAAAACCAACATGTGGGGAATGTAGGAAATCAATTGTTTTATACAAAGGATAATTCTTTCAAGAACAAGACTAGTGTGAGAAAGCCTATTCTCAGCTCAGCCTTTAAGAGAAAGCTCACACAGGAGACCCTGAATGGAGGAAATCCTTTTCATCATGAGTTTTCAACATGAGAACTCAAACATGGAAGAAATCTCAGGAATATAATCATAGCAGGAAAGGCTTCTGGCCTGATATAGTCTGATTTGAGAGAATTCATACTGGACAAAAAGTTCCAGTTCTGTTCAATTTGGAAAAATTCTTATACCAAATATATCTGAGAACTCTGAAATCATGGGAACATGATTGCTGTGGAAAGGTTTCATGAATAGCTCTCTTTTTCAGCATCACAGAAGTCATACTGGAGAGTGTCTGAGAAAAATAATTAGTGTTAGGAAGGTTTCAGGAGTCACAGAACCCACTGGCAAGAAGCCCTTCAGTAGGAGTCCTCATTGTGTTCAGATCAGAGGACTCATATGAGAGTAGACTCTCAATGCAATATGCACAGGCAAATCATTAATCTTAGCTCTCACCTTATTTGACAGAACAGAAAAACTTGCACTGAAAAGAACCACACTTAATAATATAAATGAAATGTCTCATTGTTTTTATATCAGATAGGTCATAAGGAAGGCGAACTCTGCAAAACTTTGATCACGTAAGGATAGCCATCCCTTGGTATCCATGGGGGATTGTTTCAGACTCCTATGGATACCAAAATCCGTAGATGCTCAAGTCCCTTATATAAAATGGTGTAGTACAGTGCTCGCTTTGGCAGCACATATACTAAAATTGGAACGATACAGAGAAGATTAGCATGGCCCCTGCATAAGGATGACATACAATTCATGAAGCGTTCCATATTTAAAAAGAAAATAAAGTGGCATAGTATAGTCAGACATGAAGGGTCAACTGTACAAATATATAGTAAAACATTCTGTTTTTCCAATTTGGGTTCTATTATCTATCTGAACTGAACATCTAGAACAGATGTTAAGTAGCATGGGTGACAGCATGCATCCTTATTTCAGTTTCCCTTGTAAGTCCCCAGTTGCTAGGACAATGACTGACTTTCTAGCTCAGGAAACTGTTGAGAGAATAAATGGTTGGAAAATTTTCAAGAGACAAGAGGGAATCTTCAAAGAGGAGACTCTGAAGACTAGGCCAGGCTCAGAGACAAGAGAGTAGGTAAGGGATGATAAAGGGAGATCTTAAGATACTGCTACAAAGAACTTTGAGAGGGTCACATCCTTGGGGACGGTGCAAAAGTCTAGAATCTTGAGTGACCATCAAACATGTTTTGGCAGGAATCCAGCCTATCAGGGTGTGGTCACATACTGTGCAGTCTTTATTCAAGAATACTTTATGTTCTCTGTTACCATCCATCTATGTGTTCTCTAGGACCACGTAATCTTAATCCTTTTATCTGGGGACCACTCTCTCTGGTGTCCAGATACAGTCCCTGGAGTAATTTCAAAGCCTGAAGTGCTTTAACTGTTAATTGAATAAGAAGGAAAGTAAATGAACTAAGCATTTGACTCAAACCTTTTTTGGCGAAAAAATACTTCCAAAAGTCCTGAGGGAAAATAAGATAAAAGCAGGAATAAATGAGTCAGAAATGAAGAAGAAAAAAAGCCCGTTTTCTGGATAGACAGAATAAATAAAAGGCAAACTAAAAACCTATACAGGGAAAAGAAACTCTATTCAGATACTCAGCAATACATGTAGTTCTCATTATAGTACTTTACCCAACTGTTATAAAGAATAAGCCAGCTCTATGTACTGATATGAAACAATCTCCAAGAAATATATATTTCTTAAAATATATATCTTTTAACATACATATCTTCACATATATAAAGATATATAGATGTACATGGGTTTTTTTCCTTACAACTATACACACACCAAGTATGAATGTGTCAATTGGTTATCATTGGGAGAATATAGAAACTGATAGAATGTAACTGTCTCCCAAGAAGGAAACTGGGTGGGAGGGTGACTTTCCATTTTTAGAGGTGCTGCCAGTAACTATGCTTATAAAATGGAAACGACTGTCTTCTTCCTGCTATGTCACCAGTTCCTGCCACAACGTAGGGGCTCAGTAATTATTTGTTGAGTACAGGAATGAACCAACAATAAGATGGAAAGATTTCTGGAAAAGCGTAAAGTTGGCAAAATTGGTCCCAGGAGAAATGTAAAAACCAACTTTTTCTTAGAACAAAGTGGCCAGTTAGTTGTGTTTCTATATTGACCTGGGCAGTGAATATTTTCCAGCTTCCTGTTAAAAGACAGTTTCCATGGAACATGAGCTACTCAATAACAACACAGGGTGCTATGTTAACAGGTTCTTCTGCAATGTATACATAGCATCGTTCTCACCAAAGCACAAAATGAGAAAAATATTGAAAAGGAGGAAATATTTGTAGCTTGTAACAATTAACACCTTTTTTAAAAAAAGCTAATCCTCTGAAATAGTTATAAGAGTTGAGCAATTGCAACAGATTGCAAAATACAGAAGTGAATAGCTCTGGCTTATACCAGGAATAACCAATTTAACACAGATAGAGGATAGATTCTGTGAGTGATACTTCTTTGAAATGGAACCTAAGAATAAATTGTTAATGAGCAGGCTCTATTTGGAGAAAGTTATGTTAGAATGCCATGGAAGACTTAAGTAAGTACTGTAAAAGCATTGACTTCTTTTGAGAGCTTACAAAGGCTAGAAGTGTGTAAAGTCCCTTTCTGAAGTCCTATAAGTCCTCCACAGAAGTGCTGCTGTGGGAGCATGAATGCAAGTCCCTGACCTGGCTGGTCTGGGAAGAAGCAGGTGGGGTGCAAACCAAGTGTCCTCTTACCCCATGGCCTGCTTAGGCTCCTAAGTAAAAGATGGGAACTTTGTAGCAACAGCCATCCTCCCATGGTAACTTCAGATGGGACACTCACAGTGCCAGTGAGATTTCCTGAAATTTGAAATATGGGTAAATCCAGACATAAGGCTAAAAGGCCCAAATGTCTTGGTGAACCGTTCACCAAGGCACTTAGTAGCTGTGTTGTGTCAACAAATACTGCTTGAGCACCTGCCAAAATGCCAAGTACTGTTATAGGGGTGGGTCACCACGATGAACAGGGTGGAAAGGCCCCCTGTCTCACTGGGCTTACATTCATTCCAGAGTAGCCACTAGCACATGTGGCTAATTAAATGTAAACCGACTAAAATGAACTTACCAGTCAGTTCCTTAGTCGCACTGGCCATCTTTCAAATATTCACTGGTCACCTGCAGCTAATAGCTACTGTGTTGGACAGTGCAGATCTAGAACATTTCCTTCACCAAAGAAAGTTCCACTGGGCAGTGCTGTTCTAGAGAAGGTGGAGAGAGAAATTAGTGAGTCAGATACTTTAAGGTGGCAATCAGTGCTATGAAGAAAAATGAAACAATAGGGTATCTATCAGGGAGTGGGGAAGCATGGGTGGGCAATACTAGTTTAGAACTGGGCAGGAAGATAGCTCTGAGATGATGACATCAGAGCTGAGAGCTGGATGGGGAAGGAGATCAAGGTGGAGATGCTAGGAGAGACTATCAGACAGGCAAGTGCAATGACTTCTGGATAAGACACATTTGGGCACGTTTGAGGAAAAGTAAGATAGTTGCTATGTGAAGCCCTCTTTGGTGTAAAGGGCATAAAAGGAGGGTTTGGATCCCAGCTGCTCCCTTCCCCAGTGTGTGGCCTTGGGCAGGTTCCTGTCCTCTCCCAGCTTGCATTTCTTTTGTGTAAAGGTTGGACGCTATTGCTTAGTGGGGCTGTGGTGGTGTAAAAGCCCAGGTCCTGGGGGGCTTTCATGAAATGGTAGCTACTGTTACTGATTCAAAGACTCTGACTGATGTAAAGATCGTCATAAGTGGCTTTGGCAGATCGTCCTCTGGATCTGGCCTAGGGGTTTCCAATGCACGAGACCCAGTTAGCAGCCTTAGCGGTGCAGTGGGGGGAGACACGTTTAGAAGGCAATATAGCAGGGTGCCCAGCAGAGCTGAAGAGCGTGATGGGGAAAGGAGAAAGGGTGAGAGCTGGGGGCATCCTGAACAAGGAGGAAGAGGGACAGGGGAGTATGCAACAGGGATGAGGGGAGCTGACCCTGCCCCCGCCCCCCAACAAGCTGGTAAAAGATCATTGTAATTAGTTACTATTACATTTGTGGACTGGTAGCCCTAGTGTACCTGGTTAAGCAGTCCGCATTCCCTAGGAAAGTGGGCACTATGAAGGAGACAGCTTACCTGGAAAGGAGCAGCAGAGAGAACATGAGAGTAGAAAACGGTAATTAGAAGAAGAAAACAGCAGCTCCCATCAGCCTTTACTATTGTTCATGCAGTACTGGCTTTGGGTCCCTAATCACTTAGGACTTAGGGGAAACTGAGGCCCAGAAGAATTAAGCCCCTTGCCCAAAGGCTCAGTGAATTTGTGTAATAGCCCCCTAGCTAGATAGGGGAGTTGCAGGGGAGGGGACTAAATTGCCCAAATTCCCCCCAGGGTTATTCAGCTGGTGGGTTGAAAGCCAGTACTTGGAGCTGCAGCTGATAGGGATAATTTTATGCAGCCCCAGGCAGGTAGGTGGGAAAGTGGGTGAGTCAGTCAGCCCTGCCTCAGTGAGGTGGGGATCCAGTTTCAGCCTTGTTAGCTGGTAAACACAGCTGTCAAGTGGGGCGAATACTTTTCTGGAACGGACAGCCGTGAGGATTACCTTAGAGGTTTTGGGGAGTGGTCCAAGAGATGAGACGGTTACAGGACTGAGGTGCCTAGGATGACATTTACCCATGGGTTTAGAGGCTTGTGGCCATCTCACAAACTGCAGAGCACCCTGTAGGTGCTTTATGACAACTGCAGAACCAGTGTCCGCCTGAAGGGCTGCTACAGCAGGGGGAGGGCGGATACACTGGAATCTCAGCGCCAAAAACATCGGCAGAGTTCCTGACATCCAAACCCAGACAGGCTCTACAGTTTAAAACTGTAAACATTTTCAGTGAGCATTCAATGCAAGATTCTAAGAAAACACCCTGGTGCCCCCGAGGATAAGAGGAAGTAAATATATGATCAAGATTAAAGGAGAAGGGGTGGGGATGGAGGGGATGAAGTAGAATAAAAAGGACCCAACGTGGTTTATTTAAAGGAGAAAGCATTAAATAAAAATTCCTCTGATTAAGCAAGGAGTACAAAACGGAAATTTCAGAATTTAAAAAGCTATGAAGCAATACGGAAAATTAAGTTTGTTTTTAAGTGTCATGCATGATTATTGCTCAAAATGGTGCCTGTGGCCCAGCACGGAGCCGCTAGGGAGCCCCACGCCCACCCCTTGTGGGGGCTGCTTCTCAGGCCAGTGTTGCTGAGATTCTGGTATAAACTCCTATCTCCCAAGTTATCCTCAGAGAGAAATTCCAACCAAGCCTTAAGAGCTGTAAGTGAAAGAAAAGTGAACTAAGCTTTCAAATCAAGAATGACCAGGTGGTGGTGGGGATAACCCTCCAGAAATCCTAAGCAACAGGAAGGGAACTAAATGCTCAAGATAACGCAGATATGAATTGGGCGGGCAAGCCTCCCGATGAAACTAACTCAAAACCTTATTTGGGAGGAAGTGGGGGGAAGAGGTTAGAAGTGAGAGATCAAATGCCTGCCATGATTTTTATCAAGGAAAAAGTCACTTTAAACGTAGGAAATAAGTGACTGGCAGCGGCCGTTAAGCCACAGTATGGCCCAGGACCTGTTTTTCAACCCTGGAGCGCCCAAGGCCAGTCTGGGGTGGCGGGGCGGCCCCACCCGGCACTGGGCGATTCCTGACCCCGAGCTGACTCACTCGGATAGCGCGCCAGCAACGGGCGACGCCCGTGAGATCCGTGGAGGCCGCCGCCGACCCGAAGTGTGTAGTCAGGAATTTCCGAGAACGGAAGACAAAGCCGTAAGGAGACAGGGGAAGAATGTGGGGGCGGGGGAGGAAAGTGGGTGGGGAATCCGGGTGGTCGTTGCTCTCGGGGAAAGCGGCCGCGCTCCCCTCACCCCGCGTCACCCAACGGGGAAGACCTGCAGCTCGGATAGGTGTGTGTGGAGGCTGCGTCGGCGTCGCCCCAGGACGCGTCCACCGTCGCCGGGGAGGCCGGGAGAGAACGCGAGTGGAGGCCAGAGGCGAAAGCCCCACCACTAGCCGAGCGGCCGCCATCCTGTCAAGGCCCTCAGGCTAACCCGAACCCTCAACATGGCGGGGCCGGAAGTCCGCGGCGTGGAGGCTCCTGGGAATTGTAGTGAGGAGGGTGCCTGACGCACTTCCGTCCAGGCCGGAAGTCGCGGCTCAGCGCTCCTGGAGCTCTGAGAGGAGCGAGCGAGGCTTCAGGGTCGGGGTGGGTGGGGCATGGGCTTTTTTACTGCTTCACCCTTTGGAGGAGGGGCCGGGCGCGCTCCGCGGACTCTGCTAGAGCCAGCTCCCCAGCAGCCCGCGCTGTCTGATAAGTGCGCCCGGTGGCCGATGTGGCAGGTGCTTGGGAGGCCGCAGACGGCGAGGAAAAGCACAGAGGCAGCGTATGCAGGGAGCCGCTGCTCCTAATCGCTTCCTGAGTCTTTTTTTTTTTTTTTTTAACGCAATTGTAATTACTCCCACAGTAGTGTGAGCAAAGTTGCTCCTGTGCTCCAGGGATAGAAAGCCAAATTCTGACAGCAGGAGTTTGCAGCAAACTAAGAGTTTATTGCGTGGAGACAAGTCTCAGATCCACTCCAACTTGGTCTTTGAGTTAGGAGTGTTTTAAAGGAAGAACTGAGAGTCTAGGGTTAATCATCGTCTTGTGACATTACTTAATCGTGGTTTCAGAAGTCATCATGTCTCTGGTTTAGGATTCTCTGGCTAGGTGGTCCATGGTTCCAGGATCTGTTAGCTCATATTACCGTGAAGAGATAACTTGAATTTGTACTTTAATGATGTTATCAATCACAGCAGTATTGGTCATCTGACACTGGTTGATTGATGTTCAGTTAGCACAGGATTGAGGTCAGCAGGGACAAGAAAGGGGATAAAGTTTTGGATAACAGAGGTTAATCATAAACTCGGCAGGGGAATCGGTTTTAGGGGGACTCATTCAATAGTAATTTCTTGTTCTGCTTTTTACTTCATGTGACAGGAACATTTCTATGTTGTCATAATCCCCCTAAAACCAGTGTATTAATTTTTTTAATGCTTACATGGGAATCTTTCACAATTTTCTTGACTTGTATTTTAACACTACCTGTGTCTTCCAGTTTTATTTCATCATTTACCACATTGCTAGGAAGTGAGTGTTGTGGAAATAAAGACCACTCAGAGGAGGACATGCAGAGGCTACTTACTCAGAGCCCAAGGCGGTCAGCCACCGTCCCTTATGTTTGGTAGAGACTAAGGCAGGCAGGGAGTGGGAAGATTCATAGTGGAAAAAAGGAGAAGGTTCTGATTGGAGATTATTGGCTTGGGGTCAAAAAGAAAACTCTATAAAACAGAAATCTAACCAAAAATAAATCATAGTCTGTGTTATTTACTTTTTTTAATTAATTTTTTTAAACCTCTAAGTCATTTAGAATTAGCATTTCTTCTTGGAGTTATAGAGAGCTTCCCTTAGCATTTCAGGACCATCCTGGAGTTCTGTTCAGCAAATGCTCTGTGGACTCTATGACAAGACCCAGCGTCCCTGCCTTTCCCAGACATCCTTGTTCTTGGCCCCCATGGAGGTGGCATCAGGCTCTATTCCCCTCATGGCTGCAGGCATATACAGCATAACAATTCTTGTTATCTCTTGGTCTTTTTTTTTCCTTCTATGTTGAGATATAATTTATATACCATAAAGTTCACCCTTTGAAAGTATACAATTCAGTGGTTTTTACTATGTTCACAAGGCTGTGCAACCATCAGTATGATCTAACTTCAAAACAGTTTCTGCATCCCAAAGAAGAAACCCTGTATCCATTAGCCATCACCCCAAAGCCCTTCAGTTCCCCCATCTGGAAACCACTCATCTGCTTTCTGTCTCTATATATTTGCCTATATTGGGCATTTCATATAAATGGAATTATACAGTATGGGGCCTTTTGTGTCTGGCTTCTTTCACTTAGCATAATGTAGTCAAGGTTCATCCATGCTGTATAGCTAGACCACATTTTGTTTGTCCCTTTATCACTTGATGGACATTTGAGTTGTTTTCCCTTTTTGGCAATTATGAATAATGCTGCTGTGAACATTCTTGTACAAGTTTTTGTGTTGACACATGGTTTCAATTCTCTTTGATTGAAACTCCTGGATCATGATACAACTCTGTGTTTAACTTTTTGAGGAGCTGCCAGACTGTTTTGCAAAGTAGTGTAGCAGTCTGTATTCCTACTAACAGTGCACAAGGGTTCCAATCTTTCCACATCCTCACTAACAGTTGTTACCACCCATCTTTGATAATAGCCATCCTAGAGAGTATGAAATTGTATTTCACAGTGGTTTTGACTTGCATTTTCCTGATGGTTAACGATGTTGCTCACCTTTTCATGCATTTTTTGGCCATCTGTCTTGCTCTGCTTTTGACGTACAGAGTGTCCTGAGGCCCATTTGGACCCTCAGTTCCATCCTTTTCCTGCTGGGAATCCCCTGATGAAGATCGAGGTTGTTGAAATCCTCACACTGAACGAGGAGGTGGCTCTTCCCCGGAATGCCCAGATCCGTGCCCTCTATGCTGAAGATGAGGGCCTGAGCCCAGACATCCTCAGGGAGCCCACTCAACATCTGGATAAGCATCCAACTGACCCTGAGACCGCTCGCCAGAGGTTCCGGGGGTTCCGCTTTGAGGAGGTGGCAGGGCCTCGAGAAGCCCTGGCCCGGCTGCGTGAGCTGTGCCGCCAGTGGCTGCGGCCCGAGGTTCACTCCAGGGAGCAGATGTTGGAGCTGCTGGTGCTGGAGCAGTTCCTGGGCGCGCTGCCCGGGAAGCTCCGGATGTGGGTGGAGTCGCAGCACCCAGTGGACTGCCAGGAGGCAGTAGTCCTGGTGGAGGATGTGACCTGGATCTCTGAGGAGGAAGGTGAGTGCAGTGGAAGAGTGGGGAGACAGCAATTCCTGTGAAGGCATCTTGGAGGGTGGGGGCGAAGGAACCCCAGGCTTCCTGGGAGGGGTAGGGGAAGGCTGGTGCCCACTCCATCTACACCAAGGGCATCTGCTTCCCCCCCTCCCCCAACCCCAGTTCATGAATCAGAGCTTTAGATACTTGCTTGCTGACGTACCTGTCACTACCCCTGGGCCAAGGCTCTGAGAATGGCTTCCTCTCTGGACGCTTTTGTGGAAATGGGAGGTCTCAGGCCCCACGTCAGAGCTGCTGAAACCCTTGGGTGAGGCCTGGCACTGCGTTCTTTAATGAGCCCACCACACATTTCTGATGGAAGCCAGCAGATAATGCGCTTCATTTTCATCCCTCTGGGATCCCTGCTATATCAATATCAGTCACACAGGTGTTGTATTTCTGGTACGCCTTCTCTTTTTTTTTTTTTAATATTTATTTATTTATTTTACTATTTGGTTACACTGGGGCTTAGTTGCGGCAGGTTGTCTCCTTAATTGCGGCTCGCGGGCTCCTTAGTTGTGGCAGGCGGGCTCCTTAGTGACACCATGCAAACTTTTAGCCGTGGCATGCATGTGGGATCTAGTTCCCTGACCAGGGATCGAACCCGGGCCCCCTGCATTGGGAGCGCGGAGTCTTAAACCACTGCGCCACCAGGGAAGTCCCCTGGTGTGCCTTCTAACATCATACACTCAGTGGAGGCTGTGGATAAAATGGTGACTGAGATAGACAGGACTCATGGACTTACGAGCTCAACAAGCCTCCAATCTAGCAAGAAAGACGGGAGTCTGACAAATGAACGTGTGTTTGATGGTGTGGGGTAGAGAGGGTAACGGTGGTGGTGGGCCAGGGGGACGGCACAGGTTCGGGACGTATTTGGGAGCCAGCCTCCATGAGGCTTGATGTCCTTCAAGCTGAGTTCCGTGGAGCGCAGACCCTGCTTTCTGTGTCTGTGATGGGTACCTGGAAGATGTTTCTTGAGTGAATGCGTGATTGACTGATTGATTTTGATGCTTGAGGAGGAGGGGGAAATCTGAGGCTGGATGGTGGGATTCAGAGAAGAGGGCTTCCTGGAGAAGCAGGTGCGGGGAAGGAGAGGGGCAGGCGGCAGTGGGAGTGGTCTCTTCCACAGGCACCGAGTCTGGGGTGCTGTTGTCTGCAGGGTGAGGGCCCCAAAGTTATCCACATTGGAACCCCTTGAACCTCACATGGCAAAAGGCATTTCACATGTGTGATTAAGTTAAGGATCTTGAGGTGGACGGATTATCCTGGATTACTTGGATGGGCCCAATGTCATGAGGGTCCTTATGAGAGGCAGGCAGGAGGGTCAGAGTCAGAATAGGAGATGTGAAAACTGAGGCAGGGGTGATACAAGGAAAGTGTCACGAGCTATGTATTTTACATAGCCTCTAAAAACTGGAAGGAGCAAGGAGTATGTTCTCCCTGAAGCCTCCGGAAGGAATGCAGCCCTGTGAACACTTTGATTTTAGCCCTTTGAGGCTGTGTCAGGCTTCTGATCTCCGTAACTGTAAGACAGCAAATTTGTGTTATTTTGAGCCACTGGCATGGCAGCTTGTTACAGCAGCACCAGGAAACTAATATAGGTGCCAGGGAGGCAGTTGTTGAGCTCATTGAGATGAAAGGCAGTGAGTCCGTTTCACACCTTGGGGGTGAATGAAACCAATTAGTGTTACAGGGGACGACAAAAGAGGCCTTCCAGGGAACCCTATGAGTCCTGCGTTTGTGGTCAGCATGTCCATTGAACCTCTTGGGCATGACTGCCACAAGCCTTACACAGAGTGGCCCAAGGGAGAAGGACAATATATTGAAAAAGTCCAAGCGTGATCCAGCTTTAGGCATGGCTAGACCCAGCAGCTCCACTCATCTTCAGGACTCGTCCTCTCTGCTATATCATACTTCTGCTGGCCTCTGATGGCTTCACTCAAAGGCACTGTTTCCATGTAGGGGCTCCCAGGATGGAATTTCTCTTTCCTAAATGTTCCAACAGATTCCCCTTTGGCTCTGATTGGCTGGCTGGGGGGCCCATGTTCATCCCTGATCCAATCATTTTGGCCAGGAGGAAGCGACGGCCTGCTGGGCCAGCCTGGGTCACATCGTGTGTCCCCCTTGATAGTGGGGTGGCGTCATCATTATAGAAGCCCAGGGACCATGTGGGGACACATAAAGAAAGACAGACATCAAAGAGCCATGGTCAAGAGGGGCCATAAAGCCAGGCAGAGCTGTTTTCTGAGGTGGAAGAAACTTGGTAAAATTTGCATCAAGATGGGTTTGGGGGAATGAGTCTGGTCCTGGGGCCAGGGGAAGTTCCCCACTCCGTGGTGTAGCAGGAAGGAAGGAGGAAGGGGTGGAGGGCGTGGAGGCCGGAAATGGGGTCTTTGTCTCTGAGGAGAAGGTGTGAGGCCAGCTGCTGAGGTGAGCGTGGAGGTGAGGCAGCTACTTCAGTGGAGGGACTGGGTCCGGAACAGTCCTTGGAGGGGGAGTGGGTGGGACCCACAGTGGGGACAGTGGTGCCCTGTGGTCATGGGGATTTGGACACAGGCTTTGAGAGAAGAATGAGGGGCACGATAAGTTATGGGTCCTGGAGATAGACGTGGGCTGTCCTTGCCCCACCTCACCCTGCGCTTTCGTCTCTTCCCAGCACTGCCCACCCAGGGCCCCACCAGCTCTCTCCAGACCACAGCTCAGCAGGAGGAGGACATGGCCACCAGGCTGGTGAAGGCACTGCCTGAGGTGAGTGGGGAGTGTCACCCTTTCCTTCTCTGGTCCCAGCATCCCCCTGCAGGCCTCCCACAGGCAGGCCTTTCAGAGTGCTGAGTGTAAAGGGCAGGCCTGCCCTCCAGCGACTGTGGTGTCATTGGAGACCACGACAGGGCACAGTGACCAGGAGTCGGGAAATCTGGAGGGAAGAGTGGGAGGGGCCAAGCGTTCGCAGCCTCGGGCCCAGGCGTCCAGATCAAGGCTGTATCCCAGTTAGAACAAAAGAGGCTTCATCCTTCAGAAACGCAGAGCTGGGTGTTTATAACTGAAACAAAACCTGGGATTTGCTTCAAAATCATCAGAGCTGGGGTGTAGCGAAATAGGACTGGCCCTGTCTTGCTGACTGTTGAGGCTTAGAGAGCAGCCAGTGATGGTGTCTACGTGATCTTGGCCGGGGCTCACATCTGCCTTGAGCATAGGAGTGAATTTACCAGCTCTCGTGTAATGAGTGGGCTGGCGCAGGCTCCAGGCACAACTGTATTCCGGGGCTCCAGCCTCTTCCTTCTCAAGCAGGCTCTGCCCCTTTTGGGCAAAATGCCTCCCAGATCCAGACAGAGGGCGGTGGGAAGCCTCTTCCTCCCGGAGTGCTGGTCAGCTCCTCGGAAAGGACTCATCACGGTGCGACCCAGGCAGCCACCCCACCCCCAGGCAACCCCTGTCCCCATGGGGAGGGGCTGTTCCAGAATGGGGTATGCCCAGGGAGGTGCAAGGCTGGCCCGAGGGGTGGTCTCCGGTGGTAAGTCATGGGGAAAGGGTGGAGGCGGTTTGTTTGTGGCACTCTGTAGTTCCTTGTGAAGTAGGGCTCTTCCTCCAGCCTGGGCCCCAGACTCTGGTTTTGTGAGAGCAGACCCATTGGACTTTTTACAGGCCCCAGTCAGTGTTTCCAAGCAAACCTCCAAAGCTGGGGCATCCCAGCACAGTGAGCTCTGTCGGAATGTCCCCGCCAGCCTCTCTTCTGTCCCCAGCAAGGACTCCCTGACCCTCCTGCTGAAATACAAGGTGTGTGACATTGCAGGAACCGGTGACCTTCCTGGACGTGGCTGTGGACTTCAGCAGGGAGGAGTGGGGGCTGCTGGACCTGACACAGAGGACCGAGTACCACGACGTGATGCTGGAGACCTTTGGACACCTGGTCTCTGTGGGTAGGGCCCTCCACGCTTCCGGGACTGGGATGCCATGGGGGCTCTGAGTCAGGGCTTACACCCTCTCTGGGCCCTGGACATGCCCTCGAGTCCCCTGCACCGTCCAGGGCCTCTAGCTGACACTGTACTTCGGGAGGGGTGGGGCTCGTAAGAACAGAGGCAGCCTCAGGTCCAGTGAAGGAGGGATTTGCTGTCCACCCTGAGGGTGAATGAGAACAGGGACTCTGAGAGCTGGGAGATGCTCGCAGCCCTTGCCCAAGGTCAGTGTGCCGCTCTTTGCTGCTTCACTGCTTTCAGTCTCCCTCCCCAGGGTGCGTGACTGTACTTGGAAAACACAGCTTCTGGATATTTAATTATGTCGTACTGTCGACCCGTTTTAGCACTTTCTGTTTACAGTATCTGTACCTTTGTGTTTCTTTCAGGGTGGGAGACTACTCTGGAAAGCAAACAGTTAACTCCAAACCCCAACACACCCGTGGAAGAGCCAGCCTGCCACCTGAAAGTGGAGGAATTCTCGAGGGATGACACCCAGCCCTCTACCTCAGGAGACACCTTGCAGGCTGGGGCCCCGGAGGTCTTGGACACAGCGTTGAAACCAGTAGTGCTCACTCAGGAAAAAACCCTCCCTCAGAAGCCACCCGGTGAAAGCCCCAAACCCCAGGCAAGCACAGGTCCCGACACAAGCCACATGTCCCTTCAGAAGACCATTCCTAGAAAACGCTTGCGCAAGCGTGACCCCACGGTCAAAAAGATGACACACAACCCCTGTGTAAAACTTCATCAGAAGAGCTGCAGCAGGGGAAAGGACCAGGAGAGCGGGAGCTGTGGGAGAACCTTACTCCGGAGCACTCAGCAGATCACGTTTACGCGAATTCACAAAGGGAGCCAGGTGTGCCGATGCAGCGAATGCGGGAAAACCTTCCGGAACCCCAGGTACTTCTCCGTGCATAAAAAGATCCACACGGGAGAGAAGCCTTACGTGTGTCCGGACTGCGGGAAGGCGTTCGTGCAGAGCTCCTCCCTCACGCAGCATCAGAGGGTTCACACTGGGGAGAGACCCTTTGAGTGTCACGAGTGTGGAAGGACTTTCAACGACCGCTCGGCCATCTCCCAACACCTGCGGACTCACACCGGGGCCAAGCCCTACCCATGTCAGGACTGTGGCAAAGCCTTCCGCCAGAGCTCCCATCTCATCAGGCATCAGAGGACTCACACCGGCGAGCGCCCCTACACCTGTAACAAGTGCGGAAAGGCCTTCACCCAGAGCTCGCACCTGATAGGGCATCAGAAAACGCACAGCGGGGTGAAATGCAAGAAGAAACAGCCTACCTCGTAGCCCCCAAGCCAGGTGAAGAGACATCGCCTTTGCAGCCTGATCCTGCAGTGTCACATGAGCGAGCCTGGTTGAGATTCCGGACTGAATGTGGAAAGCCTTGAGTGATGAAGTTCTCAAGACCAAAGGATGACCAGGGAGACCGCCCTGTACGTAAGTCAGTAAGGAAAGCAGTGGGGAGTATCGCTAATGAATACATCAGTTGGAAAAACATTTAATTTTTCGCTCAGTTGATTTGCCATTTTAATTTGTTCGTTGGTTATTAAAAGTGATATTAGTGAAACCTGAAAATGCTTATAATCTGTTTAAAAAGCCAGGTACCAAAAAGCCTGTGCACTGATATTATATTTGTGGTAAAGTATTTATGCATATGGACAAGGATTGAAAGAGAACCTAGATAAATAAACTATATATTTCTGTGGTAGGATCTCTGTGTGTTTTTTCCCACCTATTTGATTAAACGTTTTTTCACTAATGACTTGATTAAAAGAAGCAATGTTAAAACAAAAGGGGTGGGCCCTGGGTAGACCTGGGAAGTTGTGCTGGGGTAGATAAGGGGAGTGGGGGCCGAGGCAGGTGAAGGAAATGCTCTGGGAGCATGATCAGCAGGTGGCAGGGCAGGTGGTTGCACGAACCTCCTTCAGATGAATGGACATCTGTCAGGATTATATGAGGAGCCTGGATGATGAGCGGGAGGATGATCAACCAAGGGAATGGTGGATGATGTCACCAGGAGGGCCAGCAATGCCCTCGTCTCATGGCAGGAGCCTCTGTACTCACCACTCTCACGAAAAGAAACCTGAAGGTAATAAATGCTGAGTTAGGAAAGATATAAGGCTATATGGATAACTTAATATCATAAGCTGACTTCTTCAGAAGGTCAGAGAAACTCAGCTCTGAGGTGAATGGAAGAGTTTCCACTTTCCTTAGCGTAGGATGAAATGATGCAGGATTTGAATATACATGCGACTTCCCTGGTGGTCCAGTGGTTAAGACTCCACACTCCCAATGCAGGGGGCCTGGGTTCGATCCCTGGTCAGGGAACGAGATCCCACATGCATGCTGCAACTAAGAGTTCGCATGCCACAACTAAAAGATACCCCCATGCCACAACGAAGATCCTGCGTGCTGCAACTAAGACCTGGCACAGCCAAATAAATAAATAAACTGGTGGTTCCTAATCTTTCCCCAACCGCACGTAATTCACACTTGTACCACCCAGCATTACAGTCATAAATTTGTGATCAGGGCTCAGGATGTGTCTGAATATCCTGGGTGGAGGGTTGTGAGTGGCAGAATGATGGCCCCCAAAGATGTTCACTGCTAATCCCTGGAACCTGTGAATATGGTACCTCACGTGGCCAAAGCGACTTTGCAGATGTGATTACATTAGGATTTTGAAACAGGGAGATAATCCTGGATCATCCCAGCGGACCCCGTATCATCACAAGGGTTGTTACAGGAGGGAGACAGGAGGATCTGAGTAAGAAAAGAAGATATGGTGACAGAAGCAGGGATTTGAGTGACGCAGGACCGTAAACAAAGGAATGTGAGGGGCCTCTAGAAGCTGGAAAAGGCAGGGAAATGGATTAATTCCCTAGCGCCTTCAGAAGAAATGCAGTACTGGCAACACCTTGATTTTAGCCCAGTGATAGACTTCTGATCTCCAGAGGGTAAAATAATAAATCTGTATTGTTCAAGCCACTGGGTTTGTGGTAATTTGCTTCTGCAGTAATAGCAGGGGGTGTACATGATTTGAAAGTTTCCACCAATGGACACTGTACCCAAAGGGATGGTCTATCCCTCCAGGAAGCACTGGATCTGGGAAACGGAGAGGGGGCAGGCACTGTGCCTAGGGTTGGCAAACCGCAAGGAACTAGGGGCTTGGAATTGTGTGGAATGGTTCTCTGTTCTCACAGAAACATGGAGATTGCGTAGGAAATTCCAACAGTCTGGAAGAGTAGGCTGCTCAGACTTTTTGGTGAGCCTGGGACTTAGACTTTTGTCTGGTGGAAAAGGGTGCACATGTATCCTCTGGGGCAGAGGCAGCTGAACTTGTAGAAATGGATGAGGATAGTAACTGGGAGAATTACAATGAGTCAGCTGAAAGCTGGAGAAGGTAGAGAAGGGTCCCATTCACAAAGTAAGATGTGGCTTTCCGCTGCCTCAGATTCCTAGATAACAGAACATAGAAACAGCCACCATTACGGTTCCTTTGTAGCTGGAATTTAATGAAAGCCAACCAGCGGATTCTTAACCACTGCGCCGCCAGGGAAGCCCACTGTGGTAAATCTATTAAGTGGAGTTCTCAGCTGGTTGCACATTAAAGAACTCATACCTAACAAAAACTGTATAATGTAATCAATGTGGGAAATCTTTCACCTGGTGCTCCCAACTTGTTGATATTACATAATTTGTACTAGAGAGCGATTCCATGAATGTGAACGTGGCAGAGCTTTCAGCAGGAGGTCTTAACTAATTAGGCATCAGAAAACTCACACTGAAGAAAAACTGTTCTATTGTATTCGATGTGGGAAGTTTTTCAGTCACATCCTTGATTTTAATGTGTATCAAAGAAAGAATAATGCAGGGACTTACCTAGTGGCGCAGTGGTTAAGAATCCGCCTGCCAATGCAGGGAACATGGGTTCAAGTCCTGGTCCGGGAAGATCCCACATGCTGCAGAGCAACTAAGCCCGTGCACCACAACTACCGAGCCTGCTCTCTATAGAGCCCGCGAGCCACAACTACTGAGCCTGAGTGCCAGAAATACTGAAGCCCGCGCACCTAGAGCCCGTGCTCTGCAAGAAGAGAAGCCACCTCAATGAGAAGCCCGCACACTGCAACGAAGAGTAGCCTCTGCTCACTGCAACTAGAGAGAGACTGCGTGCAGCAACAAAGACACAATGCAGCCAAAAATAAATAAATAAATATTTTTAAAAAGAATAATGGAAAGAAGGCTTATGAATGTAGTTAATATAGGAAGTGTTTCCTTCAGAGGTCTGGCATTATTTCACATCAAAGAACTCACATTGAAAAGAAAGAAGCCTTATGAATGTAATCAGTGCGGGAAATGCTTCAGTTGGAGTTCTCACTTTGTTACTCTTCAGAGAACTCACACTGGAGAGGAATCTCATGAATGCCATAAGTGTGAAAAGTCTTTCCACCGGAATTGTCACCATATTGGACATCAAAGAATCCATATTGGAGAGAATACATATAAATGTAATCAATGTGGGAAATCTTCAGACGGAGCTTTTATCTTATTGTGAATCAGAAAATTCATAAGGGTGAAAAACTACATGAGGGACTTCCCTGGTGGTGCAGTGGTTAAGAATCCACCTTCCAATGCAGGGGACACAGATTCAGTTCCTGGTTGGGGAATTAAGATCCCACATGTCTTGGGGCAGCTAAGCCTGCACACTGCAACTACTGAGCCTGCGCTCTCTAGAGCTTGAGCGCCACAACTAGAGAGAAGCCTGCTCCCGGCAACAAAGATCTGGTGTGCTGCAACTAAGACCCAACACAGCCAAGTAAATAAATATTTAAAAATTTTTTAAAATAGGAACTTCCCCGGTGTCACAGAGGTTAAGAATCTGCCTGCTAAAAAAAAAAAAAAAAAAAAAAAAAAGAATCTGCCTGCTAACGCAGGGGACACAGGTTCGAGCCCTGGTCTGGGAAGATACCACATGCCACAGAGCAACTAAGCCCATGCGCCACAACTACTGAGCCTGTGCTCTAGAGCCCATGAGCTGCAACTACTGGAGCCCGCGTGCCTGGAGCCTGTGCTCCACAACAAGAGAAGCCACCGCAATGAGAAGCCTGCACACCCCAACGAAGAGTAGCTCCCACTCGCCACAACTAGACAAAAAGCCCGTGCACAGCAACGAAGACCCAACACAGCCAAAAAGAAATAATAAATAAAATTTTTAAAAAAACAAGAAACTTGAGTGTACTGTGAAAAAGCCTTCAGCAGACCATCTGACTTATGGAACACCAAAGAATTCATAGTGAAGGAGACCTTATGAATGTAATCAGTGCAGAAAGGCTTTCAGATGGTGCTCTCCCCTTGCTGGACATCAGAGAACTCATTCTTGAAGAAAACTGTTAAACAACTGTTTTTAGTGTAATGACATATGGTCAGTCTCTGCTCTTATGACACAGTCCTACAAAAGCTGATCTACTAGGCAGTGTTCTTAATAACACTGAGGCCTAAATCTGAGAAGGAACAAGAACACGAAAATGAGTAATATAAGCACTGAGGTGGGGAAATTATTTCCTCAGATGATTACATTATTTGTACAGAGATTGAAATGGTTGATGGAAATGTAATATCAATGTTCTTTTTTACTTAGATATTTTACCATTTGGGGACATTTGTGTAGCTTCTAATCTGTTTTATGCAGATTCTGTAAGACATAATTATGATGTGAAGTGAAAAATGCATGATGTGCATGATTGTGCTGTCATATTAAAATATGTTTGTACATGGGCGAGAATAAAAGTGGAATGGATAAATAGTTGATTTGATTTGTCCCATTTAAAAATATTTAAATGTTCCTGTGATAATTACTTAACAACAAATTTTAAAAGTCCAGAACAAAAATAGAATCCTGTGGACTATTTACCTCCTTTGAGGATATCAGGAAGAAGGAGGACAAGGACCTAAGAAGTTAAGTGCTACCTGGCTTCCGGGAAGTATTTCTAGAAAAGTGTGTGATGGCCACACCTCCTATCATTCTTGGGTTCCCCAGAGAGTCACCATTGAGGACCCAGTAGTTTCTCAGGAGGTGACTTGAAATCCATTGGAGAATCTCATCACAGAATTGAAAGTGCTTGGGCAACACAGAAGGTATGTATGCTCAAATCATTGTACTCATTAGTGCCATTTACCCAGAACGTCCTTACGTCCTTCTGTGTTCAGCCTGGGGAGAGCGACCAGTGATGCAGGAAACCTAGAAATGGGAGTGTTACCACCCAGAGTTCTTGGCTTCCTTAATCAATAGAAACTGATAAAAGGCCAGCTAAGAAATTCAGGTAAGTCTTTATTAGGACTCATGCTGCAGCACAAGGAAGCGGAAACAAGTAACAGGTACCCTTTCTCGCCGCATGAGGGGGAGCCAGCTGGTTCCTTACATGGGGTGAGGGTAGGGGTGAGTCCAGCGGTTGGCCCAGAGGGGTGGCTTAGGTGGTCTGCCCGCCCGTTGGTGGCGGCGTGTGCAGGGCGCATGTGCGGTGCACTGCTCTTGCTCCCAGCACCTTGCTTTGCATTTTGTTGCTCGCGGAGACATTTGTCCAGGTGCCAGCTCCGCGGCAGAAGATCCTAGGTCCCAGGTTTCAGGTCCCGGCCTGTCTCAGGAGGGAAGAACTTCAACCCATTGCCCATCACCTGAGTCTATCGCACTTGAGTGTCTGACATGAAACCAGAGTGAGATTCATTCCATAAGCTGGCTGTAGTTTTCCTGGGGGTCAGTATTTGCTGCTTTCCCTTAATGGAAGAAATTTTATATTTTAAGGCAGGATGAGAAAAAATTAAACATAAAATTCTCTGTTTGTTTGCACCTCCTCTCTCCCTCCCTAATGTGCAGTGTGCATTTGAATTACGCAGTAACCAGAGCGCCTCAAAGATGGGAATGCCTGCTCAACCATTCTTCTGACACTAGCAATGAAACTTCTTAAGAGAATGGCTTTCATTCCCGGCTTTGTAGGGGGTCTAAAAGATCCTTCCCTACACTAAGCCCATAGAATCTTGTTTTTCACTGAAATCAAGCCCTCAGCAACAAGAAGCCCTCGGCCAGGTTCACTCTGCACCACCCCGAGGTGCATCTTAGGTATTAAGTTGGTGTGAGGCTCTGACTTTCAAATTCTGTTTAAATAAGACATGTAGGGGCTTCCCTGGTGGTCCTGTGGTTATGACTCCGCACTCCCAATGCAGAGGGGCCAGACTCGATCCCTGGTCGGGGACCTAGATTCCGCATGCTTCAACTAAGACCCAGCGCAGCCAAATAAATAAATAAATAGAACATCTAGCAGAAGCCTGTAATTCCACCCCAGGCATGGGGCTTGTGGCAACCACCGTCTTCTGGGGCTTTAACAAAGGGAACTCTCGGGATCTTGCAGGTGTCAAATGAAAGTAGCTCTGACCACAAGATCTGCATCTCAAAGGTCAGGCAGAAAAAGGCTTTGCTTTTACAGGGATGCTAGAAGGAAGAGGCATTGGGCAGTTGATCAAGCAATTTTTTAAAAATATTGTTTTGTTTGTCAGCTGATTTTCTGGAGGAGTTGTTAAGGAGGGGCTGATCAACATTCTGACGCTGGCCCAGGCTGATGTCAAAGTTCACGGTCCTGTGGGAAGGACAGAAGATTAACTAAAACTTGGTCAACAGAAGTTCTAACTGACCAATGGGACAAACAGCTCGGTTAATCATGTGTGAGACAAAGAATGGAAAAGTATCTGGTCTTATCCTAGGTAAACAAGGGGGTTATCTGCAAGTCTTATCTAAGTCAAGTGTGGAAGGGTGGTTCTTTGCAGTAAGAAGTTTCCAGGAGCACAAGGTAGAGAGGCTTCTTCTACTGCTGCTTCTTCTACTTCTTCTACTACTGTTTCCCTGGAATACAGGGCTGGGTAGCAGGGTCAACGTTCTCAGAAGTATATCATCAGGGCCACATTGGTGATAAGACAATCAATCAGAATTAGAGACTTTACTTAGAGGTTAATGTTTACTCACACAGGGGATAGCAACAGCTCCTATAGTCCAGGTGGCTGACAAGTCTCCTTACCTCTGCAAGGTGATCCCCTGATACAGCAGCGTAGCTGCTGCAGCTCTAGTGGCAGAGAATATCCCTGCTGTCTTCTCACTGAGAACAGCCAAAGGGAGGAATTCCTTTCCTTTCATGACACCAAGAGAAAGAAAAGCTGGTTTGAAAAGCTAAAAGCCCACAAAATGGGAAGGAAAGGGATGTGTGAGCAGTGCGTGGGAGTGGCGCCCCCTGGAGTTTTGTGAGGGGCTGCCCAATGGGGCAATGTTTTGTTCCTGGAACTAGGAGCACACTCAAGCCTGCGGGGGTCCAGCTGATCGAAGGCGAGCTAGTCAGCAGTGTTCCATCTGGTCCTGGATGGGGTGCTGGGCTTCTTCCGCCTGTAATATTCCCTCATCCATGTGAGACAGAGTGGTTCCTGCCAGTGGCACCAACACTCAGCTTTTACACCCCAACTTTGAGGGCTCCCCCAGTAACAATGAGGAAATTGATCTTCCAGAGGAGAGGAGACATGGCTTAGACCAAACCAGGAGTTGAGGGAATCTAGGATTTCCAAGTCAGTCTGGTCTAAAACCGGCAGATATTTGAAAACAGACAAACAAACAAACAAAAAACACAAGCTCTGCAGCAAGATGGCCTCGGTTCAAATCTGGGCTTTGTGTCTTACCAGCTGTGCCCTTCGAGTTAGTTACTTAACCTCTCTGTGCCTCAGCTTTCCTATCTGTTCCAAGGGGAAGTTCATATAGAGGCTATCTTATACGGTTGCTAAAAGGAGAACTGAGTCAATACACACGTGTGCTTTACCAGGCTGGTAGTCAGTAAGCCCTTAATCTATTACTGTTGTTATTACTATTATTACTAGCTCCTCTTTCAACACTTGACAATTTATAAGCACTAAATAATAACAGAGAAAAACCAGAAACACCCTGAAAAACAAAGGCAATGAGGGAAGACCAGCACTACTAGATAGTAAACTGTATTATGGATCATCTATAATTTTAAAGTTGTAGTATTGGCACATGAGTAGATAGACATATTCAACAGAAAAGAAAATCCAGAAATAGACTCAACTACATATGGAAAGTTAGTGTATGATAAAAGGAGCACCTCAAACAGTGAGGAAAAAGTAGACATTTTGCTAAACTACTTAGTCTACCTGTGGCAAAATATAAAATGAAATTCATTCCTCACACCTTACACTAGGATGAATTCTGAGTGGATCAAAGATTTAACTGTAAAATATGAAGCTATACAAGTACTAGGAGAAACATGGGTGAACGTCTGCAAAACTTGAGACTATTTCCTACCCATGAATCAAAATCCCGAAGCAATAAAGGAAAATACTGATAAATTTGATGGTGTAAAAATAACCGTTTGCATGAAAAAGAAACAACAACACCATTAGCAACATAAAAAGATTACAAACTGTGGAAAATTGCAATTTGCAAGGTTAATATTGCTAATAAGGAAATTCCAAAGCTAGAGTAAAAGACCAACAAAAAAAAATGGCTAAAATATGAACAGTTCACAGAACAAGAAATGTAATAGTTCTTAAACATGTTAAAAGATGCTCATAACTAGAGAAATTCTCACTCATTAGAGAAACACAAATTAGAACTGTATTGGAATACCATTTTTTACCTATCAGATTGGCAAAGATTCAAAAGTTTGGTGCCATAGCCAGCTGATGAGACGGTGGGGAACACGTCCTACCATACATTGTTAGTGGGATGCAAAAGGTATAACCTCAAAGGACAGGAATTGGGCAAAATTAAAAACACATTTATCCTTGACCCAGTAATCCCACTTCTAGAGATCTATTCCAAATATACACTGCCAAAAATGCAAAATGACATAGGCACAGGAGTATCCATGGCAGCACTGTTTGTAATAGTAAAACACTATTTAAATAGTAAAACACTCAGTACAGCTTACATGTCATCAGTAGGGGGCTGGTAGAAGGAATTGTGGTCCTGCAACACAATGGTGCCCTAGCAGCTGGCCGAGAGTGATCGCCCGCCAAATCATTAGGTATAAGCCACGAAGTACATCAGAGCACTATGTGTGGTATGGAATATTTTACCCAAGGAAGAGTGTGGGATACACGTGCAGAATGTATTTGCTTAGACACTTTTTTAAATGGAAGGGTAATCCAAAATTAATATAAATGATTACCAGTGGGAGAGGGCAGGGATAGAGGGAGGAGCAGCCAAAGAGGCTAGGCTTTGCTTTTGTAGTTTTCATTTTGGAACCATGAGAGTGCTTTGCATAATTAGAAATTACTTAAGTTTTAAGTGATCTCTAAAAATTGAAAGTGTTCAGTGAAAAGCTTATCACATGAATAATTATTTCCATTAACTTAAAAACACAGCAATTTCACCGTAGAGATAGATCTTAAGGACAAAAAGAACTGCAAATAACTCTTGAACTGTCAATAATAAGATTGGAGGTAATTTGAAACACAAAGCAACTAAGTAATTCTGCTGATGTAATTGGGAGCCAAGATTTTCAGCTTGAAAAAAAAAAATCAAAGCATAAAATAAATAATTAAAGCCCTGTCACACTAAATTTGATATAGAAATATCAGGATAAATCTAAAATGTTTCTCTTAAATATACACATATATATATATCCCAATTTTTAAATGTCCACTGAAGAGGTTTTTAACAATAACTACCATAGTAGCAATGAGTACTACTAGTACCCAGATTATGGTCTCTAAAACACATTTCGCATTAAACAGAACCAGGGTTCCTCAGCAAAATGGCCAATTCCAAGGCTGGTACTGGAAATTTACAGAATGAGCCTGTAACATCTTCTCAGACAGGAAAGTAAATAAGCTATCAAAGGCTACTGAGGTCATGTCAAAAGGACACAGGAGCCAGACTGAAGGAGCTGATCTTGGCCAAAGTTTGGTTAATTGAAGCATCAAATTGTTCACTGAAATAGGTTAAAACACAGAGAATATGTTTAAAATCCAAGTATATAAAACACACTCACTGGCCACCTTTGAAGGATGCTAACACATCTCAGTTTTTTCAAAGCAAAGGGAAAGAATGAAGCATTTGTCCTCTCTCTCCTATACGTCTTAGGTGGCACCCGAACAGGGACCTGAAGGTAAGTAATCGCATGATCGCGGGACCGAAGGGGAATTTGGTCCGCTCAAGAGTAAGCGAAACCTTCGGGATCAGTAGAGTGACTGTAATGGGGAATTCCCATTCAGTAGAATTTCAATACATTAGACTCCTGAAACAGTTATTACGGAGTTCAGGAGTAAAAGTGAAACCAGAATCTTTTGATGAATTGTTTGCGCTGGTTCGTAAACGTTGTTACTGGTTTCAACCTACTGGTCATAACCAGTTGAATTTAAAAGTTTGGAAACAGGTTATACAAGCCTTAAGAACAGCTCATCAGCATGGAGACCCTATATCTGTCCGTGTTTGGTCTCTTTGTAAATTAATTTCCCTTGCCCTGGAACCATTACAATCTAAAACTGAAAATAAAAATGGGGCGCGCCCTCAGCGTCCAGATTCTGCTCCCGATCATTCTGCTGCTTTTCGTACTCTGTTTCGTGAGTCTCCTAGAGAGGACCTTCCTCCGCCTCCTCCTCCCCTTGTGTCTGAGACAGGAGAGGATTTTTCAGGTTCCAGTGATGAAGGGGCTTTTTCTGATGATGATAAAGGTCGGGAGCAAGCTAGCAAACAAAATGAGATGCCACTTCCTCAACAGAATGAGAGAGATTTCTGATATACTTTCAAAGTTAAAAAATTTGATGGTTAAATTGAAAAAAAAATAAAAACAATGAGCCATGTCCTACTATTCCTTCGGCTCCTCCTTTAGAATTAACAGCTTATCCTGTTGGAGCCTCTCGTCAGTTTCGCTTTCCTCTAAAACCTGAATCTAATAAACTTTTATTGGAAGAAGAGATGAATAAGGAAAAAAAGCAATATTCTGAATCATTTTTTGCTTTCCCTGTTGTTAGACAAGCTATGCCTGCTAATGATCAATTTCAGAATGGATATGTAAATGTTGAGTATAACCATCATGATATAAAAATTTTTTAAATGCTAAAAGAAGCCATCAATGCGTATGGGATACATTCTAATTATATTTAAGGACTTTTGTCTGGATATGCTACAGAAAGCATATTAATTCCTCATGATTGGGAAGCGATTGCCAAAACTGTTCTTAAACCTGGACAATATATACAGTTTAAGACTTGGTAAAAAGAGGAAGCTAAAAACATGTCAAGGACTAATGCGGCCAGCAATCCTCCAGGGCCACTTTTAGATGAATTAATAGGAGCAGGCGCATTTGGTAATCTACAAGCTCAAGCTCAATTTGATGATTTACGAACCATTCAAATACGTATGTGTTGTTTACGAACATAGTTACGAATGGAACCCCCTGAAAAAACAGCACAATCTTTTACTAAGTTAATACAAGGGCCTGGTGAGCCTTACACTGATTTCTTGTCTAGACTGCGTGCAGCCACTCAAAAAGCTGTAGCACAAATAGACGTACAAGATTTATTATTACAATCTTTGGCCTTTGAGAATGCAAATCCTGAATGCCAGAAGGCATTGCGAACTTTACGGGCTGTAAACGCTCCGCTTGAGGAGTATATAAAAGCTTGCCATGATATTGGATCGCCTACTTATCATGCCAATTTACTTGCAACTGCCATAAAGGCTCAACTAGAGGATAACTGGCAAATTGCCTGTGCTCATTATATAGGCAAAATACATAATCACTATCCTTCTGATAAACGTTTACAATTTTTGAAAAAGACTAATTAAATTTTGACAAAAATAGTTCAATCAAATCCTGTTATAGGACCAACCTTTTTTACTGATGCCAATAAAATGGGAAGAACAGGATATGCTAACAGTCATGATCAAAATGTGTTACAATCTCCATATGTTTCAGTTCAAAAAACAGAACTATTTGCTGTAATACTATTGTTACAAGATTATCCAATTGCTCTTAATATAATTACAGGCTCTCAGCATGTGGAATTTACAGTTAAAAATATTGAGACCGCTTTTATCCCAAATGATGGATCAGAACTGCACTCTTTATTTTTGCAAATACAACATATAATTAGACTACGTACTGCACCGCTTTATATTACTCATATTCGTGCTCATACTCATTTACCCGGCCCATTGGTAGATGGAAATGATTTTATTGATACTTTAGTGGGTACCGTACAGTTAGCTACAGCAGAACATCCCAGATATCATACTAATGCCAGAGGATTGAAAAATAAATTTAATCTTACATAAAAACAAGCAAAAACTATTCTCCGTACATGCCCGCAATGTGCTGCCATTAATCAACCTTGTTTGAATATTGAAGTTAACCCTAAAGGCTTATCTGCTAATGCTATCTGGCAAATGGATGTAACTCAATATCCTGGTTTTGAAAAGTTAAAATATATTCATCATTCTGTAGATACCTACTCTCATTTCTCCTGGGCAACTCCATTATCTTCTGGAAAAGCTGATGATGTAATAACTCATTTATTAGAAGCTTTTGCTGTTATGGGAATTCCCGACAGCATAAAAACCGATAACGCTTCTGCATATCACTCTCAAAAATGTCAGACTTTTTTTTACAACACATAATATACAACATATTACAGGTATCCCAAAAAACAGTACGGGACAAGCGGTTATTGAAAGACAAAACCGCACTTTGAAAAAAATACTTATAAAACAAAAAGGGGGAGATGAGGTACAAAGTCCTAGGAAAAGAATACATATTGCTTTATTTACTCTTAATTTTTTGAATCATGGAGAAGATGATTTTAGTGCAGCTGACAGACATTGGACAAAAATAAGTACACAAGAACTTAGCCTGTTTTTATATTAAATGAAAATACTAACACTTGGGAACCTGCCGAGGTTCTTCGTTGGGGCCGGGGATATGCTTTTGTTTCTGCAGGAGCTGAATCCTATTGGGTGCCGGCTAAAAAGATAAAGCTTCGGGATGGCAACTAAGCGTAGCTTTGATGTGACAGGAATGACGAAGGGATTCGCGGAGATGGATTTGAGCAAGAGAGCATTCCGTGTGCCGTTGGATCAAACAAAGAGGGCGTCTCCATTGACCTGGGGGCAAATGAAAAAGTTTGCAGGCACTGCTAAAAATCTTGTCATTTCACAGGGTAAACCCCTCACTAGCACCAATCTTTTTGTGGCTATGTTGGCAGTGTTGTCTGCACAGATAATAAGCATATCAGCCAATGAGATAAATTGTACTAACCATACTTATTGGACTTATATTCCTAACCCTCCTCTTAATATGGGGGTTACCTGGTGGGATGCCCCAATTCTTGTATATGTAAATGAGCCTGGATGGTTGCCTGGTCCTTTTGATGATAGAGGCCCTTTAAAGCCGGAAGAAGAAGGAAGGATAATAGAAAATTACACGGTGGGTGTTAATGGACCTCCTATTTGTATGGGAAAGGGAGATCATTGTCTTAAAATGAATTATCAGGCATGGTTAAATGTCAAAAATGAAAACAGATATCATGGGTTATATCTTTTGAGTGCTTATAGTTTTAAAAGTTCTAATTCCACTCTTAATGAGAATGTTTCCGCACCTTACTTGCCTCCATGTCAGGTGCCTCTTGTGGATCGATTATCGGATTGGGTCCATTGGACTCGATGCCGAGGAGAAATGGCTCGGGTTCTTGCTAATACTTCTTGGGGAAGCGTCGTTGATTGGAGCCCTTTTGGGTCCGCCCGAGGAAAAAGGGGTCTGAAGAATTTACACTAACATAGAGAGGATAATACTATTTATAGCAATACTATTAATGATACCATAGTATGACATGCAGGAGGGTTTTCTCCTCCTGTCCTCATTTAAATGGATATCATATCCAAAAGGATTTATGGAAGCTTATGACAGCTTTGAAAAAGATTAATTCCTGGGTAGGACATATGGTTAACAAATCTGGAAATCATAGTTTGACTTTTCATAAAAATGTTACTCGGTATACTCGTAGTTGTGTAAAATTACCTTATATATTGTTAAAGGGACCAGCTGTATGGAATGAGACTCAAGGTATTATAAATATGTAAAAATTGCTCTCTGTATATCTGCATTAACTCTAGTATATCTTTTAACATATCTACTGAAAGTTTGTATATCTTACGAGCTCAGACATGTCTTTGGCTTCCTGTCAATCTTGGAAGGGAATGGCAAGAATCTCTTCCTATGGCTGTTTTGCAATATTTAGCTGATGCATTAAAAAGAAGTAAAAGATTTGTAGAAATGTTGATTGCAGCTGTCATGGGTATTATAGCCATAACAGCTACTGCTGCAGTAGCTGGAGTTGCTTTAGAACAATCTATTCAGACCGTTGATTATATAACTGATTGGCATAAAAACTCTGAAATGCTTTAGTCCTCTCAACGACAAATTGATTCGGAAATACATTCGGAAATAGCAGATTTACAACAAGCTGTGGTTATGTTGGGGGACCAACTTGTAAATTTACAAAGACAAATGAAGCTACGTTGTGACTGGAATCAAAGTGACTTTTGTGTCACTTCGGTTCCATATAATCAGTCTACATTCCCCTGGGCAAAAATAAAAAAGCATTTATTACATCACAAAAATTTGACAGAAGAAATCGTGAATTTACAAGGGAAAATTCAACAAACTTTTCAGAAGAGATTACAACGACTTAATTCACAAGAAGTATGGACTAGAATTATTCAAGGACTTAATAATCTAAATCCCATGTCTAAATTACATGCTTTATTTGGTTCTACTGCAGGATTGCTAATGCTCATTATAATAACAATCATATGTTTAACTGTAGTCCGACGACGAGTGAAAGCTACCCGCCATGCAACATCGCAACAAGCTGCCGTGTTCTCCTTGATGCTGCGCAAGCTGCAAAACAAAAAGGGGGAAATGTAGTAAAATAACTGAGGACATAAAAAGGACACGTGACCCATGAGCCCCCCCCCCCCCCCGCCAGCAAACTGGGGGCTGGCGAATAAGCCAGAACTGCAAGCAGTCCTGATTGCTTTGAGTACCCCCCCCACCCGGCAAACCGGGGGCATGCGAATAAGCCAGAACTGTAAACAGTCTTGAATGCTTTGAGCACCCCCCCACACCCGGCAAACCGGGGGCCTGCGAATAAGCATTGAGTGCTTCGGGCACTGATCCATAAGATGTCCTCAGTATAATCAGAATGGTGGGAACACAAGGAAATGTTCTTGTGCTACTTCAGTATAATCAGAATGGTGGGAACACAAGGCAATGTCCTTGTGCTGCTTTTGCTCAAGGACGAAGCACGGCATGTTTTCAAGAAAGCCCATTATTACTTGTATAATCAATAAAAACATATGTTGCTGCTTTGGCATTTCTGGAATGTTAAAAAAATAAGTCTTAAAATGTAAACATAGATAATGCTTTAATAAAAGCTACCACAACAAGACAGACGGCGCTGTTCTGCCTGAGCGAACGGCAGCCCTCTACTGCTGTGCTTCGGCACAATTCATCTCGTGTGATGAGCTTGCTTTCGGCCCTGTCATAAGATAAACTACAACATTAGGGAAACCAAAAAAGTTGGTAAGGGAAAATGTTTCCTTATGGAAGAATTCCAGCAAGTAGACACAGAAAGAATGATATAATTAGAAAACCACTATTTTGTAACTCCTAATGAAATAATGGGTGTAAGGCAACGATCATCAATGACTGCTAGAACCCATTCTGTGAAAAATGTTGGAGAACTTTGTAATAGACGGATCAGGCTATCAACACCTGAATGACCAAAATAAACATCAAAGAAGCGCGCCAGATATCATGTACCTTCTGATATGATGCAAAAGGAAACGTGCAACGCCTATGAAAGACTGTCAAATATACATACAAATTTGAACCTAATTAAGCCTCTAGATCCAACTACCAGTTTACAGGAAAAACAAGGGAAAGAGAAATGACACCATAAGGATACCATTACCAAAATCCAAAATGTAGTAAAAATTTACCTGGTTTCAACAAATAAATGGAAATGAAAAAGCATTTGTGGAGGAAATCCATAAACTACAAGACTTAAGCACACATTAACCAAATGCAAGGCGTGAACCTTTTTCAGATCTCAATTTGAATAAACAAAAAATTTTTAAGACGACACAATTTGGGGTAAACACTGGATATTTGACATTAAGGAATTATTGCTAATATTTTTAGGTGTGTTAATGATTTTGTAGTTATCTATTTAAACTCATTTTTTCCCATATCTTTTTTTTTTCAATCGCTCAGACATCCCAGGAAGTTGTGCCATCATTAGCTTTTTTTTTATAACATTTTATTTATTTATTAAAAAAATTTTTTTGGAGTATAGTTGATTTACAATGTTGTGTTAGTTTCAGGTGTACTATCTTTTTTCTAATAGATATTGGTAACCTTATGTACTGATTATTAACAGCTTTATTGAGACATCATTCACATAAAATTCACCCACTTAAACTGTACAATTCACCCACTTAAACTGTGTAATTCAATGGTTTTTAATATACTCGAGTTTTACAATTTTAGAACATTTTCATCACCCCCAAAAGACACAGATATCCATTTAGCAGTCACTCACATCGCCTCTAAAACTCCTCCAGCTCTAGGTAACCACTAATTTACTTTCTCTATGGATTTGTCTATTCTGGAAAAAATCATTATCTTTTAGAGATACGTTCTTAGGCATTTATGCGTGAGATGATGTGTCTGGGATTTGCCGCAAAATCATCCAGCGGTGGCTGAGAGCAGGTAGGGATAGATTAAATTTAAAAAGCAGAATGCTGACAGTAAATGCAGCTGAGTACTGCATAGAGGAAGCATGGGGTTTCATCATACTATTCTCTTTACTCTTGTATGTTTGTAATTTTCTGTAATAAAAACAAACAACGTCGTCTATTTTACCATAATGAAAAGCCCCAAGGTAGGCATAGGCAGTATTGATTCAGTGACTCCGGGAGGATCCCAGTACTTATTGTTTCTTTCCATCTTTCTGCTCTGCCATTCTCAGCATGTTGACTTTGCCTCTTGGGCTGGTTTCCTCATGGTGCTGGCATGACGGTACTTTTCTATACATTACATGCAGGCAACACTGTCCAGAGGCAATATAAGGGGACACACTAGTGTCTTATGTCCATTTTTAAGAGACAGGGAAACTGCCCCAGAAGCCCCCAGCAGACTTGTCATTTCTCCTTGGCCAGAATGCCCTTGACTAATTCAATCACAGGGCAAGAGGTATGAGACCACTCCACCAAGACTTTCCTTTGGGAAGTTAGGTTCCAGACATTCTGGAAGAATATACAAATTGCAGAGTCACATGAGCAAGTATGAAGTGTGCAAATAAGAAGCAATGGCCTTGGGTAAAGCAACCAAGAAGGTCAACTCCAGGAGAGTCAAGGCAAGGAAGACTGGTCACAGGAGCAACCCAGACACAAGAGCACAACCCAGGTGCTTAACGATGCCTGAGGTTCAAGTAGAGCCAGAGTGGTTCCCACCAGAAGGCAGGCCTGGGAAGGTTTCCTGTGGTCTCTCCCTCCTTGAAAAGCCAGGGCAGGTTTCCAAGCCTGTGGGTCTTAGCCCCACAAACAATGGCCAGACCACATATAACAGAACTCTCTGACCCACAATCTCTATTTTTTGCCCCTGTCCCACTTACGACCCGCCAGAGAAAGCCAGATAAGCTGCCCCGAGCAATCACATAGGATGACCCACTACTAGTTAGCCGGCCTCCAACTTCCATACTCCACACTCAGGACACACCTGAGGCCATTTCTGTTTGTTGCTGTCAAGCTTTCCCTCTCCTGTGCCGGCCTTTGAGCCTTTGCCAAACGCAAAGACTGTGGTGGACTCCCCTGCTCTAGCGGGCTCTGAAAAAACGTCTTCTGTGGTCCTCATCAGGTGGTCTCCCTTTACTTCCACGGCAGGTCTGGCCGTTGCAAAGGCCCACGAGGAAAGCACGAAGCCGTGCACGGTTCAGACACGAACGTCGCGCCCTCGACCTGTGTCGCAGACGCCCATGAGGAGAATCAGAGTCGTCCGTGAATTCGGGGCCGAGGGGCAGAGCTAAAGGGAGCAACATTCTCAGCCACAACCCGAGCTGTTGTAAGAGTTAAAAAGTTGGGTCGCCGACGCCCAGACACCAAAGGCCTCGACGCTGCCGCTGCCGCTGCCGCTGCCGCTGCCGCCGCCGCCCGGAGCAACGGCCACAGCAGCAGCTGGAAAAACTGCCACTGAAGCCAGAAAAACGGCCGCCAGCCCGCGGCCTTCTGGGACTTGTAGTTCGTTGCGCCGAGCGCGCGCACTTCCGCCACCCACCGGAAGTGCCGCCATTACCCGCGAGCGCAGGTGAGCCTGGCCCGGGAACCCGCGTCGGGGGTCAGCTGTACCCACGAGGCCACCCCAGCCCCAGAACGTGGACCCGTTTTCTTCCACTGGTACGTGGACTTTGAATTTAACTTGAAGAGAAAGCATATGTTGTCCAGATGAACAAAGAATTAGGGGCAGTCCTGGCAGAGTAAATGGCATCGGGCAAACTCCGGACCAGGGTGTTGGCCTGTGTTGGTTGTGTTTGGTGATGCCCCAAGTTAAGGGCTCGGTGTGAGAGGGGGCTGTATTGGTGAGCAGGACTAGTGGTGTGGAGAGCAGGGACACAAATTCCGTTGTGCGTGAGGGCTGGGGTTTGGATTACAGAGCCTCAGTAAGTAGAAGCATCAGGCGGTGGATAACTCAGTGCAAGGGATAGTGCCAAGGGAGTAGAAAGAATGAGGAGGACTCTGACTTTCCATGTCTAGTGAGGAGCCAGGATGGAGGCCGAAGTGCAAGAGATGAGGAACCGTGGTCACTCTCAGCTGTGTTGAGTCCAGGAGTCTTGTCAATGATAGAGTTAATCCATAGTTGATCTAAGAAAGAAACGGAACTTTAAAAAAAAATTATTTGTTTTATTTATTTTTGGCTGCATTGGGTCTTCGTTGCTGTGCACGGGCTTACTCTAGTTGCAGCGAGGGGGGGCCACTCTTCGTTGTGGTGTGTGGGCTTCTCACTGGGATGGCTTTTCTTGTTGCAGAGCACAGGCTCTAGGTGCATGCTTCAGTAGTTGTGGCACGCAGTCTCATTAGTTGTGGTTTGCAGGCTCTAGAGCGCAGGTTCGGTAGTTGTGGAGCACACACGGGCTTAGTTGCTCCACAGCATGTGGGATCTTCCTGGACCAGGGCTCGAACCGGTGTCCCCTGCATTGGCAGGCGGATTCTTAACCACTGTGCCACAGGGAAGCCGAGAAGTGGAACATTTTATTCAAGCGAACCTAAGGATTATAACTCAGGAAACAGTCTTTCAGAAAGCTCTGAGGACTGTTCCACCCTAGAGATCAAAGCACAGTTATATAAATTTTTGAGACAAAGAGTCATATATCAAATGATGAGTTGACAGTTTATGTAATCCAGAGCTGCAGTACAAAGCCAGTAGTGGGTCACTGTGACCCCTTACAAAGAAGGAACTTTGTCTCCTAAGGAGATAGGGTTAATGCAGATACAGGATACACACTAAATGGGAGGGAAGAGACCCAAACAAACAGAGAAAAAGTTTATGTTTAAATTTTTCTTGTCTTGCCATAAAATATGAATTTTATTTCATCAAGTCTTTAGAGGCATGGCTGGATGTGGAGGAGGGAATGGCAGTGACAGGGAACTTGGGAGGGAGGTCTAGGCTGGACATAAAGCCTGGGGCAGCCCTTGAAACCCCACCCCCTCACAGGCAGGGAAAGAGGAAACTAGAAAAGGAAGGAGAAAGAGAGGCCTCTAGAAAGAGGGACCCCAGCCCCCTCCTGGGTCCAGCATGAGGAAAAGAAGGGGAGTTTTATGTCCAGCTATAACCAATATAATTAAATCTGCTGTGACCCTACTGTGTGTCAGCACAATGTTAAGCAATCATAAATGCAGCTCACATAATCATCACAGCAGCGCCACAAGGCAGGGCCTGCTCCTCTCCCGGATGTCTACAGCTGAGGCTCAGAGAGGTTAAGGAGGCCTGTTCAGAGTCCTACAGAGGCACGTGGTGGAACTAGGACTTCGAAAGCAGGCAGTCTGGCTGCGGAGGGGAGGTGTTCCCAGCCCTCACCCTAGGGTGTCTCCAGACTAGGAAGAAGAGGATCAGAGGGTGGAAATGGACACGGGTAGTAGGAGATTGCCCGTGGATGGATGGGAATGTCAGAACAAGGTAGCATCATATAGAGTCTTCAGCGGCCTTCTTAGGTGTGGTGAACATCTGTGTGTGGGCATGGCGTGGGTGTGCTTTTGGTACAGGCAGGGTGAGAGGGAGTCAAACATAGGGAAGGGTTTGGGGCAAGATTCGGGAGGATTTTTGCCTGGCTGTCTCAGTGGGACTGTCACGTGACTACAGCCAAGATACTAGATGGGCAGAGTATGGGAAGCAACGACAGTGTTAAGCAAAGCAGGGGATAATAGGTGTGGCCCACGGGCAGTGGGGCAGCACCCAGCAGCTCCAGAAGGATGATACCCACCTCTCAGAGTGCCCTCAGCTGTCCTCCTGGTGATTTTCATATCCTCCTTGTCCCCATACCCCACCTCCGTTTTTAGAAACCAGCTGATGTTTCATTGGGATATTTTTTAATTGTACGGTTAATTGTTTTGACACTGCCTCCACTTCTCCCTATTTAGTATCTTGAAATAAGAGGAAATACTGGTCCCTCCTTTATTTGAGTGTTGAAGGACTGCTGTGTATCTTTGGGCTCATGGTTCAGACACCGCAGCACGTGCCTCAAGGCATTTACCTTGAGCCTGGGGTAGCCCAGGCCCGGACCCAGGCAGACTGGCCCTCTCCACAACTGGAAAGCTGGCTCGGCCACCTCAGCTGACCTCAGAGCCTTGAACAGGGAGAACACGTGGTCAGAGCCCCGCCTCTCTGCCCCTCACTCCCCAAGGGATGGTCCTCAGCTGGCATTGGCCACCCTCTCCTTTGGGGATGGGAATGGACTCAGGAGCATGGAGATACTTAGGTGGGGCTGAATCCCTAATTGTTCCCCCAACCCCAGCCCTGCCTTCTGAGGACCTCTGCCCTCTTCAGGACAGCTTCTCCAGGTATGAGGAGGAAATGGAGGCATATCCTCAGCAGATCCTGTCTCAGGTGAGTTGGGGACCTTTGCTTTCATTGCCTTAGTCTCCTTGGCTGTAAAATGTGTCCAAGGATAACACCCAACTCCTCAGGCCAGCACACATGAGAGTTCTGTAATGCTGCCCTATGCCTTGGGGTGAAGTCTACAGGCTCCCTGCATGAACAAGCCAGGAACTCCACAAACCTGGTTCCCTGGGCCAGGTCTCTGCCTCAGACTTTTTATTTGTGGTTTTTGCTCAGTGGGCCCTTGAGGGCAGGCAGAACTGAGCCTCCATAAACACGCAGGCACTCTGGGCCCATTGATCCTCACTGAGACCACTCAGGAGGGCAGCTGAGAGTGTCCCCATAAAGAGCCACAGTCACCCTTAGATGGCTCACGGTGCAGCACACGGCGGGTGGGGGCAGGTCCCTGACCTCCTTCAGGGTCCCAGCATCATACACTTGCCTGTGCTTCCTGGGTGCCAGGGGTTAGTTGCACTCATGTCCTGTGAGACTCCCCGGTGCAGGAGGCTGTCTTCATAGTCGCATCAGGGCAGCTCATGCCGAGAAGTTCAGGGACACGTCCAGGTGTCCAGCTAGCAAGTCGTGAAGCAGAGAGGCCAACTTGGTCTACTTGGGCTGCTGTAACACAATACCACCCGCTGGGTGGCTTGGACAACAGCCATTTGTTTTCTCACAGTTCTGGAGGCTGGAAGTCCAAGGTCAGGGTGCTAGCAGGGTTGGTGTCTGGTGAGGACTCTTTCTGGCTTTCAGATGGTGCCTTCTCTATGTCTCCACATAGTAGGGAGAGAGAGAGGCCTCTGGTTTCTCCTCCTCCTCTTGTAAGGACACCAGTCCCATCACATTAGAGCCCTGCCCTATGACCTCCATTAGCATTAATTCCATAAAGGCCCTGTCTCCAGATAAGTCACATTCATGGGGAAACAATTCAGCTCATGGCATTAGCCTTCTAAAAACACACCACAGCCCTGATTTGTCCCATGGGCCACTGTGTGCTGACCCCTGATTTATAGCATCCTCTTTGACTGGCTTCCAACCTGTGATTTTGTAGAGAGGCTGAGGACGGGGATCTCCAAGAGGGGTCCCCGTTGTTTCCCAAAACAGAAAATCGGGATCACTGGTGTGACCAGTGGTAGATGAGATACCCAGGCAGAAATGAAAAAGCCATGGGCCTGAGTCTGGGTCTGATCTGAGCAAGGGGTTCTCCCTCCCCTGTACTGTCCTGTCCCCCCAACCTCCTCATCGAGAAAGCAGGGTCCCATGGTAACACCAGTGATGTTTCAGCCACCTGTGAGCTTCAAGGACGTGGCTGTGACCTTCACATGGGAGGAGTGGGGACAGCTGGACCTGGCCCAGAGGATGCTGTACCGTGAGGTGACTCTGGAGACCTGCAGTCACCTGGTCTCCCTGGGTAAGGCAGGCACTGCCCATAGCAGGACCCAGAGTGTGGCTCATCTCAAGGGTGTGCCCAGGCTGGGCCAAAACGTGCTGGAAGTGGGTCCCTTTGAGATTTGGGTCCTGGTATTGCCGCTCACTCCACCTCCAGAGCAGATCTGTGGCTTGTCGTTCAGGGAGTGGGAAATCTCCTCGGGAGGATGTGGGGGCCCTCCAAGTCCATTCATGTCTGACCCCAGGGGCGAGGGCTGGGCCTGTCACCAAGCAGAAGACCAAGCCCTCTGTTTTTCCTCCGTTGACCAGGGCTTCTGCTTTCAAAACCGGATGTGATCGCCCGACTGGAGCAAGGGGAGGACCCATGGAGGGTGGAGCCGGGATCTCCCCGAGGTGAGAACAGGCCAGCAGCCCAATGGTTAAGGTCCAAGGAGCAGGGAGGCCATTTTCGGGGAGTTTGCTCGGGTGTCCTCTGCTGCCTCCTCATGTCCAACAAGGCAGCTGTGTTCTCATCCACATCAGCCTGTCTCTGTGCCCAGCCCACCCACAGAGAACACTTGTTGCTGTCGTCAGGACATGTCTCACACATGGGTTCATTTCTGTCCCCGTCTTCCTCTGGTCTTCACCCCTCTGCTGCCGCATCCCATTCCCATGTCCTCATGCCCCCTCTTTTTCTCCATCCTCTCATCCTGACTTCTACCCAGGGTGGAAGCTCCTCAGCACTCCCCTTCAGGCTGGTCTTTGCTCTGCCATTTGGGTGATCAGCCCTCCTCCATGTTGGACGTTCCCATGTCTTCAAGATGATTCCAAAGTGTGGTAAAAACTTGTGCGTCCAAGCCTTCCAGAAGGATTCCTACTAAATCTTCCTGGACCTCCTTTCCCACCTCCCCTCATCCCATAGGCCCACCTCCTACCCTGTGTGTCAGCCTAATTGGAATTATCTTTTTTTTTTCTTTTTTTCTTTTAGAGCTGTATCAAAATACAGTTTACATACCATACAGTTCACCCATTTAAAGTATGCAAAGCCTCTTAGTATATTCGCAGTATGTGTATCCATCACCACAATCTATTTTAGAACATGTTCATCATACTGACTAATTGGGCTGCTTCTGATCTTTTGTTGTTTTGTTTTAATTCATAGACTTTATTTTCTTATTTATTTATTTATTTAGCTGTGCTGGGTCTTAGTGCAGCATGTAGGATCTTTAGTCACGGCATGAGAACTCTTAGTTGTGGCATATGGGATCTAGTTCCCTGACCAGGGATCAAACCCCGGCCCCCTGCATTGGGAGCACGGAGTCTTAGCCACTGGACCACCAGGAAAGTCCCCATTGATAGACTTTATTTTTTAGAGCAGTTTCATGCTTACAGAATGTACAGAGTTCCGTATACCACCCCACCCCACACAGTTTCCCCTATTATTAATGTCTTGCATTCTTTGGCACATTTGTTACAGTCGATGAACTTATATTGATAAATTATTATCAACAGAGATCAACAGTTTACATTAGGTTCACTGTGGTGTTGTACGTTCTGTGGGTTTGGACAAATATATAATGTTATATATGCACCACTATAGTATCGTACAGAGTAGCTCCGCTGCCCTAAAAATCCTCTGTGCTCCACCTATTCACCCTCCCTCCACCCTAACGCCTGGTAACCACTGATTATTTTACTGTCTCTGTAGTTTTACCTTTTCCAGAATATCCTATAGTTGGAATCATGCAGTACGTGTTCTTTGCTGAGTGGCTCCTTTCATTTAGCAATAAGCAACATGTTTGTCCTTTATACCACCTTGCCCTAGCCTGGAGGCGTTTAATTTATCTCATGTGTTCCTGCGCCTTTTTACCCTGTTACTCTCTTGCCTGCAGCTTCTGTTATTTCTTACTTCTGAACTCTTACCTACTTTTACTTACCTTTGGTTCTCAAATGACATCATTCTGAATTTAGTTTACCAGCAGTGTCTTTCTTCTCTTCTGTCATAGACGTTACTTTCTTGCTGACCCACACAATCTGTCTTCCTTATTTCAAGATCTTGGTGCAGATGCTACTGTAGAATTTTAACCTCCTTTGCCCAGTTTCCAACAGCCAGGCACATCTTGGACATATCTTAGCCACTCAAAGGTTTCTTTCCTTTCCTCCTCCAAATACCCTTTCACTCCCCTTCATGGGGCTGTTGTTTCATTTGAAAAGTTCTCATCGTCAGAGATTCCAAGTCAACACCCCAAAGGAACACAGCAGAGTCTTGGGAAGGAGAACAGTGCTGGTCGTGGGAGGGGTTGGGCATAGATAAGGACCTTCTCCATGAGGGAAAGAAGGTCTTTGTTGGGCAGAAGAGAAACGTCCTCCTGGAAGTCAAAGGATAGCCGGAGAGTGTAGGTCATACTTTGCCAAATGGAGGATACTTATCTCCTTGGCAGGCATAGGGAGAGAAGCATGGGACCCTGGGCAAAGGCCTTGATATTACTGGATGTGGGTGGCTACCTGACTGAAAAGGACAGTATGTGGACAAAGTGACAAGTAAAAAGGGAATCCTGGAGGACGCAGGCAAGGATCCTGAGCTGGGAGCCTGTGGCACTCTTTGTTAAAGGCCCAGTATCTTCAACAGGCGGAGGAATCCCCTTTAGAACCATAATAAGGGTGACGACATCAACAGTACCATGTATAGCAGTGCACCGTGTGCCAGGCACTGTGTGAGGCTCACATGCTGATTCGTTTATGCCTCGACGTAACCCTTGTTAGCTAAGCATTCGTATTGCTGGCTTACTGCCAAGGAAATCGAGCCTCAGAAGTCGCCAGCTCGTGGAGTCCACTTGTGGCCCAGTCTGGCCAAGCACCCTGCTTCAGGGACCACAGCACTTTTCTGGGGAGTCTGTGACATCAATTCTGGAGTAGTTAAAGGGACTTTTATTTCTCTGTGGGCAGCCTGAAGTGATGGTGGAAATGGTGCATTAAGAATATTAAATTAGGGCTTCCGTGGTGGCGCAGTGGTTGAGAGTCTGCCTGCCGATGCAGGGGACACGGGTTCGTGCCCTGGTCAGGGAAGATCCCACATGCCACGGAGCGGCTAGGCCTGTGAGCTGTGGCTGCTGAGCCTGCGCGTCTGGAGCCTCTGCTCCGCAACGGGAGAGGCCACAGTGGTGAGAGGCCCACGTACTGCAAAAAAAAAAAAAAAAAAAAAAAATTAGTGTTGGTATTTGGGATCTCGTTTCAAGATCCAGCACCAGGAAATGGATAGACTAAGATTGTGGATCATAAGGTTGAGGCACGTGTTAAGATCCTGTTTCCTGTGACTGCTATTACAGATTACCAACTTGGTGGCTTAAAACAACACAAATTGATTCTCCCACAGTTCTGGAGGCTACAAGTCCAAAATCAGTATCATTGAGTTAAAATCAAGGTGCAGCAGGGCCATGCTCCCTCCAGAGGCTCCAGTAGGGAATCCATTCCTTGTCTCTTCCAGGCTCTGGTGGCTGTGGGATTCCTTGGTCTGTGCCCACATCACTTTAGTCTTTAAGGCCAACACCTTCAGATCTCTTTGCTCTGTGTTCAGAATGCTTTCTCTGTGTGTATCAAATCTCCTTCTGCCTCCCTCATATAAGGACACTTATGATAACATTTGGGGCCCATCCAGATAATCTCCCCATCTCAAATCCTTAACACATCTGTAAAGATCCTTTTTCCAAATAAGGTATCATGTTGACAGGTCCCAGCAAAGAGAATGTAGGTATCTGTTGTGGTGATTGAGGGCTTTATACCTTCAGACCCAAATTTTTTGTGTGAATTTCTCCTTTAAGCTTCACCCTTCCCTGCTTATTTTATTCCTCTGCTCCCTCTTTGGGGACCAGTCCTCCTGAGTCATCTCTTCATTACCTTTGCTTGCTTTTTTGTATTTTACCACTAATTTTCTCTTTGCTGAGCCATCCCTTCCTTTCACACCCTACATGAAATTACAGTCCATGGATTAGAAACAAACCCAGAGATACCTCTCATACTTGGTGGTCTCCTTCATCCCACTCTCCCCTCCTAATGCTTCTCCAGTAATTCAGGCAATTTGGATTTCTTTCAGACTGGAAGACTACACTGGAAAAGAAAGAGTCAGCTTCTGAAGAGGGTATTGCTGTAGAAGAGCCATCTCACCACATGGAAATGAAACACTGTGTACAGGAGGAGGGCCCCTGGTTGGTGTCATTAGGAGAAGTGCAGCATTGGAGGGACCAGCTAGGGAAGCACCAGGAGGACTCTCTGAGTCAAACAGTACTTACCTCAGAGAGACTTTTTGCTCAAGGGGGTAGTTATCTGAGTCTAAGCCTTCTACCTCCAACATTACCCACAAGGATACATTTCCATAAGCCCAACTCACAGGTTAAAAGGTTGAAACAGAACTCGGTTTTCATTAATCATCAGAAAAACTGGGCTGATCTGAAGTCCTGTGAAGGTCATCAAAGTGCTAGAGCCTTCTGTCAGAGCACTTACTTGAATAAAATTGCAAATGTTGAAATGGGAAATAAAAAACCTTATGATTATACTGTCAGTAGTGACTCTTTCAACTGTGGTACCTCCCTTCATTTTCTTAATAGAATTTTTTCAGCAGAGAATGGCAATGACAGTAAGGACGATGGAAACAGCATTAATCATAGCATGTCTCTGAATGAACACAAGCCAATGAATTTTGGAGAAAGTCAGTACGAGTGTGATGAATGCCTTGTACAAACCGAAATAAGTGATCCTGGAGAGGCACCATTCAGATGTGAGGAGGACTGTGGTGCCTTCCACGTGGCCTCATCTTTTCCTGACTGTGACATCATTCAGACTGGAAAGAAGTCATATGCATGTAATCAGTGTGCAAAATCTTTCAGCTGTTGCTCTAAGCTTGTTGTACACAAGAGAACACACACGGGAGAAAAGCCATATGAATGTACTCGGTGTGGGAAGTCTTTCAGCCAGAGCTATGACCTGGTTGTACACCAGAGAACTCACACTGGAGAAAAACCCTATGAATGCAACCAGTGTGGGAAATCCTTCACCCAGAGTTCCAAACTTATTAGGCATCAACGAACTCACACTGGAGAAAAACCATATAAATGTCATGAATGTGGAAAATCTTTCAGGTGGAACTCTAACCTTACTGTTCATCAAAGAATTCATACTGGAGAGAAACCTTATGAGTGTGCTCACTGTGGAAAGTCCTTCAGTCAAAGCTCTGACTTTGTTGCACATAAAAGGACTCACACTGGAGAGAAACCCTATGAATGTAACCAGTGTGGAAAATCTTTCATTCGAAGCACTCAGCTTATTAGGCATCTGCGAATTCACACTGGAGAGAAGCCATATAAATGCAATCAGTGTGACAAAGCCTTCACTGGGAGCTCTCACCTTATTGAACATCAGAGAACTCATACTGGAGAGAAACCGTTTGAATGTATTCAATGTGGGAAAGGCTTCACTGGGAGCTCTCACCTTCTTTCACATCAGAGAATTCATTCTGGAGAGAAACCGTATGAGTGTAATGACTGTGGGAAAGCTTTTCGGCAGCGATCTCAGCTTGTTGTGCATCAGCGAACACATACTGGAGAGAAACCTTATGAATGCAGTCATTGTGGAAAAGCTTTCAGCCAGAGGTCTCCCCTCATTGTGCATCAGAGAATACACATTGGAGAGAAACCCTATCAGTGTAACATGTGTGCTAAAGCCTTCAGTCAGAGGTCACGCCTTATTGAACATCAGAGAACACATACTGGAGAAAAGCCCTATGAATGCATTGACTGTGGGAAAGCCTTCAATGATCGATCAACCCTTACAAAACACGAGAGAACACACACTGGGGAAAAACCCTATGAATGTAATCATTGTGAAAAGGCCTTTAGCCAGCGGTGTCAACTTACTAGGCATCAGAGAATCCATACTGGAGAGAAACCCTATGAATGTAATGAGTGTGGAAAAGCTTTCAGTTATAGTACATCCCTTATTCAACATGAGAAAACCCATGGGAGAGAAACCCTATGAATAATCAAGATGGAAAAGCTGACTGCCAGACTTTCTTTACTAGACATCAGATGACCAAGGTATGATTCTCAGAGTGTAGTCTAATGACCATATACATCAGAACTGCTTGGAGTGTGTGTGTTGAAACTGCATGTTACCAAGCTTATCCTCAGTTTACTATATCAGGATATCTAGCAGTAAAATCCAGGAGCCTGCAGTTTCCAAAAGGAGCGCATGTGATTTGTATATATACTAAAATTTATATACTTCTGCATTTAGGTCATGAATATGACCACTGATGAAAAACATTCAGTCAGAGCTCTTGGCAGAAGTTAGAAAACACAGAATGGAGCTGTACCCACCAGATAGTCTTTTTAGTGCGTACAGCCATGCAAACTCAACCAGACGTTGTCTCCACATTCATGGAGATGATGGGGAACTGAAAGATACTCTTTACACAGAGCCCCAAACACTCAACCTAAGAAGAAACCATTGCATGAGGAAGTTGGTGTTTGGTAATGAAATTTGAAGCCAGCCATGTTCAGTGTAAACCAGCAATTAACAACACAAATTGGGGGATTTTTTGGTGGTCCAATGGTTAGGACTTGGTCCTTTCACTGCCAGGGCCTGGGTTCTATCAACGGTCAGGGAACTAGGATCCCGCTGCATGGCATGGCAAAAATAAACAAACAAAAAACAAATTGAAGGAAAACTAATGATGGGAAGTCTTCTAAAATGATTTTTATTGGAATTAAAAGTAGACTCAATTTTTCAGGGACTCTGTCATGCTCTAACTTAAGTTTGTTGCTCAGTTAGGTTGACTAATCAAAAGATGTCAAGTGAAGTGAAAACAGGGCTCAAAATGGTATATACACAGAATGTTACAACATATAAAATCATGTGCACAGATGGTTGGTTAAGAAGGTCAACTCGGCAGCATGTTCAAAAAAAGGCTGAAGTGTAAATCAGTGGTGAAGCAAGTGGGAGAGGCCATTATTGCAGGTTTGAGCAAGGTGAAAGCAGGTGAGAGCATCGCCTGGAGATGCAGAGTGGGAAAGGCTGTAGCTAGGAACTTGCAAAGAGGGAGCTGCAGGAGTGGAGGTCACAGCCCCCCTGTCAGAGCTGTAGACTGACAAGTGGGGCAGGAAAGCAGGGTTCATTGAAGGTCTGTCCATGAAACTTCTAATTTGCTGTCCCCTCTCTTGCGTTCAGTATCTGGCCATGGGTAAGCAAAAAATATAGTAGAGAATGAATTATGTGCTATAAGAAAAAGTCTGAGGTCCTCGGCGCTGCCTACGGAGGTGGCCGCCATCTCTTACTCGGCATCGTGGCTGCCCTCAGACCCCTCGTGAAGCCCAAGATCGTCAAAAAGAGGACCAAGAAGTTCATCCAGCACCAGTCAGACCAATATGTCAAAATTAAGTGGAACTGGCAGAAACCCAGAGGCATTGACAACAGGGTGCGCAGGAGATTCAAGGGCCAGATCTTGATGCCCAACATTGGTTATGGGAGCAACAAGAAAACAAAGCACATGCTGCCCAGTGGCTTCCAGAAGTTCCTGGTCCACAACGTCAAGGAGCTTGAAGTGCTGCTGACTTGCAACAAGTCTTACTGTGCTGACATTGCGCACAGCGCCTCCTCCAGGAACTGCAAAGCCATTGTAGAGAGAGCAGCCCAGCTGGCCATCAGAGTCACCAATCCCAACACCAGGCTGCACAGCGAAGAAAATGAATAGACAGCTCGTGTGCACGTTTTGTTTAATAAAACCGTAAAATGGCCAAAAAAAAAATGTCTGAGGGACTAGGGAATCTGGTGTATTATGCTCCAGAACAAGTGCTACCTCATTTTGGCATTTCAAGGACGTTCATCCTAACAGCTGGTTCTTACCCTTTTAATCCTAAAGCAAAGTGTGCCATTAAACCAGCCCCACCCATCTGTGGAGCTTCCCCTCTGCTTTCTGATAGCTTCTTCAATATCATGAGAACTAGGGAGTGAATGATTAAGGAAGCCTCCAACATGAATGAAAAAATATCTGGGGCTTCCCTGGTGATTCTGTGGTTAAGAATCCACCTGCCAATGCAGGGGACACGGGTTTGAGGTCTGGTCTGGGAAGATCCCACATGCTGTAGAGCAGCTAAGCCCGTGTGCCACAACTACTGAGCCTGCACTCTAGAGCCCGTGAGCCACAACTACTGGAGCCCACATGCCTAGAGCCCATGACCGGCAACAAGAGAAGCCACTGCAATGAGGAGCCCCCGCTCGCCACAACTAGAGAAAGCCCAAGCACAGCAACAAAGAACCAACGCAGCCAAAAATTAATTAATTAATAAAATTATTTTTTTTTAAAATCTAAGATAAAACAGAAAAAAAACTGCCAAAGAGAACAGATATTCAGGAGAAATAAATATTTTAAATGTTTTATTCTAGGAGTGAGTCAAGAAATAATTGCAAACGAAAAATAAATCCAAGATGCTCTTTTAAAAAGAATAGACTTCCTGAAATTAAAAGTAAGACTGTTGGGCCAGAAAGCAAAGAAAAGAAAGAAAGAAAAAGGGAAACTTCACCAGAGCTGAAAGATCTTCAGATCATGGATAGATTCACGCAGCATGAGAAATTGAGAACACAATTAAAAAAACATCACAGACTGGGACTTCCCAGGTGGTGCAGTGGTTAAGAATCCGCCTGCCAATGCAGGTGACACAGGTTCGAGCCCTGGTCCGGAAAGATCCCTCATGCCATGGAGCAACTAAGCCTGTGCACCACAACTACTGAGCTTGCGCTCTAGAGCCCGGGAGCCACAACTACTGAAGCCCGCGTGCCTAGAGCCTGTGCACCACAACAAGAGAAGCCACCATGAGGAGCCCACGCGCCACAACAAAAAAGTAGCCCCTGCTTGCCACAACTAGAGAAAGCCCGCGCAGCAACAAAGAGCCAAGACAGCCACACACACACACACACACACACACACACACACAAAAATCACAGAAACTTCTGGAAAGAATTTTGAAAGTAGAAAAGGAATATTTTTTAAGAAAAAGGAATGTTTCTTCTAATTAAAAAAAAGTTAATCAGAGACTTCAAAGTAAGCAAATTGTTCGAGAAAATGTACAGATTGTACAAGACAATTGCAGTCCAAATGTGAAGCAAATTTTTTTTAATATAAATTTATTTATTTACTTTTGGCTGCATTGGGTCTTCAATGCTGCACGTGGGCTTTATCTAGTTGTGGCGAGTGGGGGCTACTCTTCGTTGCGGTGCACGGGCTTCTCATTGCCGTGGCTTCTCTTGTTGGGGAGCACGGGCTCTAGGCTCGCGGGCTTCAGTAGTTCTGCCACTCGGGCTCAGTAGTTGTGGCTCTCAGGCTCTAGAGCTCAGGCTCAGTAGTTGTGGCGCACAAGCTTAGTTGCTCTGTGGCATGTGGGATCTTCCCAGACCAGGGCTTGAACCCGTGTCCCCTGCATTGGCAGGTGGATTCTTAACCACTGCGCAACCAGGAAAGCCCCTGAAGCAAACTTTAGAAAGGAGTATTCATTTGACCCTTGTGTTAATAATTCTTCCTGGAAGAGGCAGAGGACTCAGGAAATCGGAAAAAAAGAGAGGGAAATATAATCGTTGTTTTGATTGGCCCTTCACTGAACAGTGTTTGCATAGCTCTGATATAAAGAGTAGATACTGTTTATTTTTATTTTTCAATTTTAGGAAGAAACCCAGATCTGTGACAGAATAGATTTCATAATGGCAACAGAGTGGCGTGCCATTGTTCCCAGTCCTGTCACCAATAGTAATGGCACAGCCTGTGACTGTTACAAAGTAGAAAGGGGAAGAGAAGTAGAAAGGGGGGAGTGTATCCCCGTATCATCATCTTAGGAAGCGGGCTTTTAAATACAATACTTTAGGTTACTTAGGAGACCAAAACTAGAGCTCAAAACAGTAATATGACAAAAAGTTGGAAGCAAATAGAAGAGCAACGACGTGAGTCAAATCTAAATTCCTTATCAGAGCAGGAAGCCAGTAAGGTCTATAGACTGAAGGAATTGCAGAGGTGGCCTCAGGAAGAACCAGAATAGAAATGGCTAAAAGTGGTTGATGGGATTTGTGACTGTTGGGTAAGGTGGGGCAGGAGACAGCTGCTTTCCATTTTAAAACTTCTGTAGTGTTTTATTCCCTGGTGGTACACTTCTTATTTGGGTAACAAATTATTTCATATGTGTACCTATAGGTGAGCAAAACTACAGTTCATGAAGACATCTGCAGTTGATTTGGGGGTTATGTACATGTTTCCTTTTGATTCAGTGTCACTGTCAATTGAAGATTAAAAAAGCAAGAGCTTAAAGAAAAGATGTCAGGCTCTTCTGTTTTGCCAATCAGAGTTGATTCCAGTAGAGCAGGCAGGCTCCTTGGCTTCTTAGAATTCCTTGGAGTCCTTTTAAGGCTCTAAGACTTTATTTTCCAGAAGCCTTATCACCAGGAAGTCAGTGGGCCCCAGAGAGGTGCTGGTATCCTGGGACACCTGGGTGGACAAGACAGGTGTGTGAATTTGTATAACCACCAAATACTGAATGCACTCCCCCACATGATTCATATAAGACTCGGAGTTTGAGACAAGGAATGCCTTCCTACAGTGACCTGCACAGAACAGAGGGGACTTTGCTGCCTGGTTAGGCAGTTGGTCCTGCTGCTGAGACCAACCTTGTGTAGCTTTCAGAAGATGCTGGGGCCTGGGAGGAAGGACTTGTGCAATGGATCTAGCAAAGTGAGTGTTGTTTGACAATTCTTGTTGACCAAACACCCGAGAGACATTTCCATTCAGCAAGTCTTAAAATTAGCTTTGTTCGGTGAAGGCACTATTTAGGGACTCAGTACAGAAGATGCTGTGATGCCGCAGCGCCCTCAAGTCCCTTCTTCCCAAGATGGGGACGCCACACAGGAGCATAGGGGTTATGGGTTCCTGGAGACCACACCCTGTGGGAATCACACAAGAAGGATGCATGTAGGGGGCTGGGGGGAATGGAAGACAGAAGTTGCTGTGTACACAGTGAGTGCTTCAGGCCCTGCTCTGAGAGGGGTTCTACCCTTTCATAAATCGGAAACCGGAGGCTCTTAAGGACCCAAGAAGTGGGCTCATTTGAAATAGGACCCTGAGACCTTTCCGCCCAAACGATTCTCATACCCAGTGTTTCCAAATCAAAACGTGCATAAGACCCACCTGAAAGGAAGTGTTAGAATTACAGCTTATTGGACCCATCTTAACATGTTGTAAAGAGTAATCTCGGGCTTCCCTGGTGGCGCAGTGGTTGAAAGTCTGCCTGCCGATGCAGGGGACACGGGTTCGTGCCCCGGTCCAGGAAGATCCCACATGCCGTGGAGCGGCTAGGCCCGTGAGCCATGGCCGCTGAGCCTGCGCGTCCGGAGCCTGTGCTCCACAATGGGAGAGGCCACAACAGTGAGAGGCCCGCGTACCGCAAAAAAAAAAAAAAAAAAAAAAAAGAGTAATCTCAAAATTGTATGTCCATGTATCTATTTCCTCTTTGTTGGTTTCACTTACATTTGTGGCTTAATTTTTAGAAGACCTTAAACAGATACCACACCTGTGTTACATGTGACCCAGGGGCTCCTTTTAACAGAAATCCATTCTCCCTGCCCACCCCCACCCCCACTTTTTAAAACACAGATACCAAAATAATCATCATGTATTTTTGATACAACCAGTAGTGAATCTATTGGTGGCCCACAAGACCACTCCCACATCTAGAGATTTTTCTAGAATTCATGGGGCTCAGCATCCAACTGTACTCACGGCTGAAATGTACGGCAGTGGTGTACTAAGGATACACAGTTGTTGGGACTTCCCTGGTGGTCCAGTGGGTAAGTCTCTGTGCTCCCAATGCAGGGGGACCAGGTTCGATCCCTGATCGGGGAACTAGATCCCACATGCATGCCGCAACTAAGACTCCATGTGCCACAACTAAGAAGTCTGCATGCCACAACTGGAAAAAAAAAATTCCGTATGCTGCAACTAAAGATCCCGCATACTGCAATGAAGATCCCATGTGCCTCAACTAAGACCCAGTGCAGCCTAAATAAATAAATAAATATTTTTTTAAAAGATACACAGTTGTAGGACTTCCCCAGTGGTCCAGTGGTTAAGACTCCACGCTTCGACTGCAGGGGGCACGGGTTCAATCCCTGGCAGGGGAACTGAGATCCCACATGCCATGTGGCACAGCCAAAAAATTAAGAATAAAAATAAAGGATACGGGGCTTCCCTGGTGGCGCAGTGGTTAAGAATCCGCCTGCCAATGCAGGGGACACGGGTTCAAGCCCTGGTTTGGGAAGATCCCACATGCCACGGAGCAACTAAGCCCGTGCGCCACAACTACTGAGCCTGCAAGCCACAACTACTGAAGCCCGCGCACTCAGAGCCCATGCTCCTCAACAAGAGAATCCACCGTAAGAAGCCCGCCCACCACAACAAAGAGTAGCCCCCACTCGCCGCTACTGGAGAAAGCCGGCGCGCAGCAACGAAGACCCAACACAGCCAAAAATAAAATAAATAAATTTATATATTAAAAAAGCTTTACTTTAAATAAATAAATAAATAAAAACAAGAGCTGTTCCCAAGAAGATAATAGACTCAACACCCCACCACCACCTCTCTACCCTCTGGGCGGCTGCTGCTAAGGGGAAGGCAATAGATCCTCCTGGGACCTTCTGGGTCCCTCCTGGGACCTTCTCTGCCCACGGAGAAAGGAATACCACCAGGAAATTTTGTTGGGCTCCCAGTAGAAGCCATATTCGGTCTCCTGGAGGCTGCCTGACTCGTGGTTCCCACAGCCACGGTGAGTGGTGAGTGAACACATGCTCCTCCTGGCATCGCAGGCCTGGTGGGGTTGGGTCCTGGGTGTGGTTGCAGGGGAAATGCCCAGCAGATTGCAGAAAGGTGGTTGGACTGAAGCGGAGAGATGCAGGAGCAGCAAAGGGATGACAGGGATGGGAGTGAGTGCGGAAACAGCGTGCCCCTTGGAAGCCGGCTGCCCCATCCCCGCAGTGACCACGGTCGTTCACCCTTTTGTCATGTTTGTGGTTTACTGTCTGTCTCTCCCCACAATACCAACAGCCCCGTGGGGGCGGGCGAGTATCTCTGTTCTCTTCCTTGCTGTGCCTGGTTCCTAGCACACAGTACATGATCAAATAAATATTTGTTCTGGTTCGACTGCATCCTGGTGAACATCTGCTTTTCCTTTCTTCTTTTCTAATAAACTTTTTAATGGACTCTAACAGAACCACAGATATGACCCTTCGCAAAGGGAATACCCCAAATTGAGAAACAGAACATGATCAGCTCTCAGAACCCGCCTGTGCCCACTCTGGGCCACTAGCCCCCTAAACCTATTCCATTAACAAAATCTTTAAACGTTCATGTAATTGTAAAGCATAGAAATATTTTAAGCACAACGGCAGTATACGATCCACAGACAAACAAGGAAAGCCCCAGGCCTCCTCCTGCGCCTTTCCAGCTGAGAAGAGCAGGCCCAGATTTCAACCCGGGCCGTGGCATTCCGGGTTGCAGACTGGCTTTCCGATGCCAGGCCACAGGGCGCAGACTGGCATTTGGAAGCGGGGCCGCAGGGCGCGGACTGGCATTTGGTCTGGGAGAACGATTCCCCCACCATCGGGGCCCGCAACACCATAGCCACTGGCGCTGGACCCCCGCCCGCCTAGGCCCAGAGCGTGGCGGCCTTAGGGGCCCCATTGGCCGAAGGGCAAGCGAGAGGAAGCCCCCATTGGTCGAAGGCTCGATGAACGAAGGCTTTCATTGGCCGGGGCTGCAGCGCGCTGCACAGCCTTCTGGGAGCTGTAGTTGCAGCGTCGCCTGCGCGGCCGCCATTGTCCGGCGGGCGGCGAGTCCTGCGGTCCCTGAAGCGGGTGGGGCTCTCTGGTTCAGGTTCACCTCGGGCGCCTGTCCTCGACCTGTCGGCCCAGGATGGACCCCGAGGAGGAAGCGGCGACACTGGCGATGGCTACGGGGCCGCCGGCGGAACGGCTGCAGGTACGGCGGAACAATAATAGTAACAATAACAACGACGGCCGCGGGCCCCAGGCCGGGCATCTCCCTCAGATATTGACCCTTTACCCCTCGCAGCGCACGATGAGCAGGGTCGGGCGTTATCCCCTGGTCATACGGGGAGACTGAAGCCCAGGTCGGGCGCCCCGACTAGCCCAGCTGGTGAGGGGTGGCGTCGGGAATCGAACCCAGGCCTTCCAGTCCCCGATTGCGCATGCTCCGCAAGTCCTCCTGCCTTTCCGTCCCGGCCTAGAACTTGGGGTCATTCCCGAGGACCGGGCTGGCCCCGCCCCGAAGGCCGACCACCATGAGCATGGGTAATAGTAACTGGAGCAGAGATGCTTCAACATGCGGAGTCAACCGACACCCACCCAGAGCCCCGCTCCCCGAACCCCCTGGCCCGCGGACGGGGACAGCCTCTGGGGTGAGGACAGGTGACCACACACCGCGTTAATGGGGCGGGAGCGACCACCGGGTCTGACCCCTGCGGGGCTGTGGGGTCTGCAGTACAGGGTAGTCTGCTTGCAAGGCCATCTGGGAAGGCGCCTGATTCAAAGCTCCAGCCTTTCTAGACAAAGTGACCTCTGTTCTCCATGTAGTGCTGACTCCACGTAGCAGGAACCAAAAGAAATTCATAATTCCTGAAGCTCCGGGTCTTTGAAGTTACAGACTTTCTTTTTGTTGTTGTCTGCGGGGGGTTGCATTTATTTCACATTTGGAATGCAGAGTGAGACTCTCAAAAATCCTAGGTGTGCATGTGTTCAGAGACTTGTTGTTGCAGATTGGCAGGAAATGCAACCACGCTTTAGTTTGCTTTTGCTGTGGATGGCAGGGAGTGAGCAGTGTCAAAGAATACCAGAGCTGGACAGTAGTTAAAGCAGTAAAAACAGATTTTATTTGGGAACTGTTGCAATAGGGGGAAAGAGACTTCAGTATAGAGCTGGGCTCTATTCCGAATACAACAGGGAAAAGTGGGTATTTATAGTGGGGGGGCGCGGGGTAATTCTTGCTAAACTGACCTAAAACAGGATTATTGCTGAAGCACCCAAATGAGGGGATGTTATCTGGAGGATTGTGGGGGATGAGGACTTTGAAAAGATATCAAGAGTGGTCAGATATAGAGGGTGGGATCCTGGCTAAATCAGTGGATTTTTGGTAAAACTGAGTGATGCAGAAACGGACACAGAAGCCCAGAAGTCAAAGCTTAGTTGGGAAGAGGGTTGTGAGGAACCAGACTAAAGTTTGGTCAAGGAGAGAGTCTTTGTCAGCAGTGAGAGGCTTAAGAGAAAGTGTGTTCATTATTGGTTGCTGTGTAACAAATAATGAAAAATGTAGTGGCCTAAAACAACAATAAATATTATCTCAGTTTCTGATGAAAGGAATCCTGGAATGACTTAGCTGGTGGTTTTGGCTTGGGCTCATGGCAGTCAAGGTGTCAGCCTAGACAGCTGTCACCTGAGACTTGACTGGGTCTGGAGGATCCACCTCCAGGATGGCTCATTCGCATGACAGGCAGGAGGCCTGTGTTCCTTCTCATGTGGGCCTCTCTGTGGAGCTGCCGGGGCGGCCTCACAACATGGCACCTAGCTTCCCACAAAGTGAGTGATCCAGGAGGGAGCTATGTGGAAGCCACAATGTCTTATGACCTGGGGTCAAAATTCACACTCTACTATATCCTATTGGTTACATAAGTCAAACTTGCTCGTATAGGAGGGGGCTACAAAGGGCTGGGGATCCTTGGGGGCCATCTTGGAGGCCAGCCACCACAGGAGGCGAGGACCAGAAGTGGAGGGCTTCTGGTATTAGCATCCTCTGGCTGCCATAACATTACTACAAATGTGGTGGCTTAAAATATATACATTTGTTCTTAGAGTTTTGGAGGTTAGAAGTCTGAAGTCACCTTCACTGAGCTGTGATCAACATGTGGGCAGATCTGCCCTTCCTGTCAAGGCTCTAGGGTAGAATCTGTTTCTTTGCCTTTTCCAGCTGTTAGAGCTGTACAGCTTGCATTTTTTGGCTCATAGCCCTTTGTCCATCTTCAAAGCCAGCAGCATAGCATTTGCTTTAGTGGTCACGTTGTCTTCTCCCTTCTGTTGTTAAATCTCCCTCTGCCTTCCCTTCAGAAGAACATTTGTGATTGAATTTAGGGACCTCCTGGATAATCCAGGGTAATCTCCCTATTTTTAAAATCCTTAATCACGTCCACAAAGTCCCTCTTGCCATTTATGGTAACGTTCACATGTTCCAAGAACTAGGACCCAGATACCTTTGGGGGCCGTTTTTCAGCCAACCGTAGCCAGGCTAAAAGAGGTCATCCTGTATCCAAAGATGGAAAGGAGCCATTCAAGTGTTTTAAGCAGGAATGGTATGGGTTTGAGAAAAAACATTCAGACATCTGGGGGGTGGGGGTAGGAGAGACACTGAGAGCTAACTAAGGCACTGGGTGAGGGGGGAGGATGGGGTCTGACAAAGCCCATCCCTCCGGGACCCAACAGTGCAGAGGAGGAGGAGGTTTGCAGGGGTCTGAAGACCTGGTGGCTGGGCTGTCACTGGTACCCCATGCAGATTAGGTGGTGGTGGGTGGGGGCAGGAGGCACAGGGAGCATGTTGTCAGGATTGGAGGACCTTCTGAGTGGGAGGTGAGGATATGAGGACAGGAGCAGAGACCTCCGTTCCCAACCAAAGGGTTCTGCATATTTGCTGCACAATTTTTGTCAGAGCCATATGGCACCTGTACTATATTTCCTTAATATCTTTAATATTTTTAAATCTGACTGTGTTTTTCTTAAAAGAAAATACAATTTTAAAATTGAAGTATTTGGTCTGTGATTTTGACTTGCATTTCCCTGGTGGTGAATGATGTTGAGCATATTTTCATGTGTTTATTAGCTATTTGTATATTCTTTTATATCTTCTTGAAGAAATACCTGTATAGATCCTATGCTCATTTCAATTGGATTGTCTTTATTATTGAGTTTTAAGAGTTGTTTATATCTTGTGGATACAAGTCATTTATCAGATATATGATTTGCAGTTATCATCACCCATCATATGGGTGTCTTTTCACTTTCTTGATAATGTCCTTTGGAACACAAAAGTTTTTAATTTTGATGAAGTCCGTTTTACTTATTTTTTTATTTTATTGCTGGTGCTTTTGCTGTTATATCTAAGAATCCTTTGCCAAATACAAGGTTATAAAGATTTAGCACTGTGTTTTCCTCTAAGAATTTTTTTTTAATATTTATTTATTTATTTTGGCTGCACCGGGTCTTAGTTGCAGCATGTGGGATCTTTGTTGCAGCATGCGGGATCTTTAGTTGCGGCATGTGGGCTTCTTAGTTTAGTTGCGGCATGCATGCGGGATCTAGTTCCTGGACCAGGGATTGGACCTGGGCCCCCCGCATTGGAAGCACAGAGCCTTACCCACTGGACTGCCAGGGAAGTCCCTTCTTCTAAGAATTTAATAGTCTTAGCTCTTACATTTATGTCTTTGATCCATTTTGAGTTCAATTTTACATATGGTGTGAGGTAGGGGACCAACTTTATTCTTTTGCATGTGGCTATCCAGTTGGCCTGTAAGAAGTGTTTACCAGCCACTTAATCCCTATCACAGCTCCCAAGGAGTGATTGTTTGTAGACAAGGAAACGAGGAGGCAAAGGTGGGTACCTGCTCTCTGCCTCTCGAGGAAATGGCAGAGCCAAACCTTTGATCCAGCTTTTAATCATGGCCACAGCCAGCCCACAGAAGGGTTGGGAAACATTTTAAATACATTGCATAAACTTACCAAAATTTAAAGTTTTCACTTCATAAAATGTGACCGAATTTTCAGCTTCTCACCAGAGATTGGGAAATCTGACCACATGGGGCCTGTATTTCCCCACAGTCAACTGATTCTGAGTCCCAGCCACCCCTTCAGACAGGTCACACATATTACTCATCACTTCCCGTGTCACCTCTTATCGGTTAAACCCTCGTAAGCTCTTACATGGGCTCACTTTAGTCACTTGTGAGCCTGCCCAGTCTCTCAAGGCCAGCGAGTTTCTGACCTCAACTGCACATCCCTCTTTCAGGGAGGATGATAAGCCTTGCTTTGAATCTGAGGATTTCTTAGTGTGTCAGTTAGTTGTTGCTGCACAACAGACTATCCCAAAATTTAGTGGATTAGAACAGTAACCATTTCTTCAGCCCACAAATCTGCAGGTTGGCAGTTGAATCTGGTCTCTGTCAGCACCGGCACCTGTCTGAGATCAGTTGTAGGTCAGCTATGGTTGGCTTTGGTCTTGCCCGGATACTTTCTCATGTCCTCGCCATACAGCCCACCCCCGCATGAGGCAGCCCAGTAGGTACCCAGAGAAACCTGACTTGCATCGCTCAGAACGTGCGCTCTCTGGACACTGGCCTGCTTGTCTTCGCCTTCCCCTCTCCTTCTCCCGAGCGTGTTGATGAGGACAGTCCAGCTGATTGAGAGTGTGTGTGATGTTTCAGGAGCCGGTGACTTTCCGGGACGTAGCTGTGGACTTCACCCAGGAGGAGTGGGGGCAGCTGGGCCCTGCCCAGAGGACCCTGTACCGTGACGTGATGCTGGAGACCTTCAGGCACCTGCTCTCTGTGGGTGAGGCCCACTTCCCAAGCTGACGATCAGATTCCTGTGGTGACTTATTCTTCGTGGGTTATGGGTCGTGGGGCCTCTGGTGTGAGGACTTGACCTGGGCTAGGGATCAGAGACCTTGAATTCTCATTTCCTATGGGACATGCGGGTAGGAGGGTGTCTGCCCTTTTCTGTCCCAATGCAAAAACTTATGAGGCGCCCCCATATCCTGACGGTCAGGAGTCTAGGGCTGGAGCCTGGGCTGGTTCTTTTTCTCCAGAGCAGGCTCCCACCTCCTTTGTCTTTCTCTGTTTCCAGGGCCTGAGCTTCCCAAACCTGAAGTCATCTCCCAGCTGGAGCAAGGGGCTGAGCTATGGGTGGCAGAGAGAGGAATTTCCCAGGGCCGCTGTCCAGGTGAGAACCCGCCAAGTGGGAACCCCTAACAGGAGCAGTTGTTCTGCTTGGAAGGGGTGGTGTGTCAGGATCCCCGAGAAAGGATACAGAGGAAAGTCAGCAAAGGGAAGAGGCCAGTGGGGCCGAATCCAGAGGGGGCCAGACGCCAGCTTCAGAATCCCTCCCTGGACGGGCAGTGAGTTGTGACAACAGGGGAGAAGTGTTGGCTGCCAGGGAGGCTCACTATAGGCTCTGTGCCAGGGGGTTTATTGGGGGCTGGTCACGTGGGCACCCCCTACCTGGCACAGACCAAGACTCCAGGCTCCCAGGAGAAAGCAGGTGTTCGCCCTAAACCATATTGTTGTCACAGAGTTTGGGCACAGTGAGCCTCTGACCGGTTAGGTTTGTGGCAACCCTCCTCCCCAAATCCAAGTTCCCAGACCCAGCCAAAGACCAGCCTTGAAAGCTGGCGCTCTTAGGATGGCAGCCTTGGGCCGACCCTGTAGCTCTTTTCTGCACGGGCAGTCTGGGCCCTGTCCTCCCGTCCCCTTCCTGGGGCGCTCCCGGTGCTCTGAGGCCTCCTCACCTGTGCTCTCTTTTCTCTGAGCTCAGAGACCTCCCGCCTCTCCTCGAGGGGTCAGAAGGCACCACTTCTTCCCTCTCTCAGCAACCTTCCCAGCGTGCCCTTACCACAGGATCGTTTCTGATGTGTGAACTTGCCCTTCATCTTCTCCGTTGCATTCTTGCACGTCCACATCCTGTAAACCTCTTCCCTACACCCTTCTGTTCTCTCGGGAACAGGATTGTGTTCAGCCGTAGATACCTGACAACTGGGCTCGAGCTCCTCAAAGCAAGAGAGCAGCATTTTTCTCACGAAGCAGGAGCCCAGAGGTGGCCATTGCTGGTGCTGGCTTGGCATTCCAGGAATGCCAGGGCTGATGGTTCTGATTCTCCTGGCCTTTCCTTGGGGCTCAGTGTGGCTGCAGCAGCTTTGGCCGTCACATCTGTGCTCCAGACAGGGGCAGGAGGAGCTGGGAAGAATGGCGCCAATCACATTTGTCCCCTTTTATCAGAATTCCAGATGTTGTCCATTGAGGTCTCCTTGGTCAGGAGGGGGTCAGCCCAGCTGCTGGGGAAGCTGGAAGGAGGGAGTCTAGATTGTCATCACTGGCTTATCCATCCCTTCCCTGGGGCTGGTGCGTTGGTACACTGACTACTTTCTGAAAGAAGTGGGCTCTGGCCACGGGATACGTAACCAGCTGTACCTGCAGCCCAGCCTCCCACCTGAAAGCCTCTGACACCATGTGTAGGGAAGCCCCGGTACCTCCACAATAGGGTGTGGCCCATCACCCCGGGGGCAGGACTAACAAGTACCCTGTCTCCTCTGAGGCCACGGAGCCTGTCTGACATCTTCCAGCCCCAAATGCTGGCCTTCACCCCCAGGCCCTGAACTAACTCCCATCAGGACAGCCTCCTTCCAGCTGCCAGGTCCCAAGCATGCCATAAAATTCATCCGTGTAAGGTGTACGAGTCTGTGGTTTTGAGTGTATTCACATGTTGTGCATCCATCAGCAGCGTCTAGTTCCAGAACATTTCTGCTGCCCAGAAGTTGTCCATTAGCAGTACCATGGTTTGTTTTTACCCACAGAACACTCCTGACACCAAACGTGTGGGGTTTCCACATCAACAACCAGTTCTCCACCCCTCCAGACACTAGCCGCGTGTCCCAACGATTCAGTCCAATTCTGACGCTATCTCCGTGGAGCTGGTGCAGACCCCACGGCTTAAGGACTCAGTCCCATACGGCTGCCCCCACTTCAGACACTGGCCACAAGTCAGGGCCTCCCATACTTCTGACCGACTGGCTGTAAATCGGGAGTTCCCACGGCCCCTCAGGTTCAGTAATGTGCTGTAACAGCTCACAGACCTCAGGGAAACACTGTTTATATTTACTGTTTTTTGTAAATGATGATATAAAAGATACAAATGAACAGACAGATGTCAGGGGAGAGGGGCTGAAGCTCCCCCTGAAGCTGTCCAGAGGCCCACCACGAGTCACCTCGTTAGCTTGAACTCATATGGTTGAGGGGGACTTATTACAATTAACAAAAGACACTCCTGACCCCTCTCACTAAGGAAATCCCAAGCCTTTTAGGAGCTGTGTGCCGGGGACCAGAGATGAAGACCAAATACATATTTCTTATTAAATGACAATATCAAAGGCAGTCACTCTATCGCCTCATCCCTCCCAGCCCCCGGCAACCACTAATCCACTTTCTGTCCGTGGATTTGCATATTGCATTTAAATGCAATCTTACAGTATGTGGCCTTTGGTGTCCAGCTTTTTCTTTTTTTCTGTTTGTGTCTGTTATGTTTTATTTTTTTATTGAAGTATAGTTGATGTATGTATTATATAAGCTATAGGTGTACAATATACTGATTCACAGTTTCTAAAGGCTGTACCCCACTTACAGTTATTATAAAATATTGGCTAAATTCCCTGTGTTGTATCAATACAATATATCCTTGTAGCTTATTTTAATACCTAATAGTTTGTATGTGTCTAGCTTCTTTCAGTGAACATCTTGTTTTCAGGGTTCAGTCACGTTGTAGCGTATGTCAGTACTTCATTCCTTTCCATGGCTGAATCATATCCCATTATGTGGATGGACCACACTTTTGGACATTTGGGTTGTTGCCACTTTTTGGCTCTTGGGAAAAGTGCTGCTGTAACATTCCTGTAGAGTGTTCTTGTGGACTGGCTGGTGTTTTTGTCCTTGTGGACTGGCTGGTGTTTTTGTTAAGTACCCTCTGGGTGCTGTGCATGGAGTCCAGTTTGGGGACTGGAGGTGAGCGAGACAGGCGCCTGCTGCCTGGTCAGGCTTGGCTCCTACGGCACCTGTCCCCCAGCCAGTGCCTCAGTGCCTCGCATCTGAAGCATGTATTTTTGAGAACCTGCTCCCTGTCAGCTGTAGGAACTGGCTGTGGACATTCTGGTGTGGTGAGATGGACCCTAAGTGAATGAACACATAGAGTGTGCTGTGGACAGGATTGCAGCAGGTGAGAAGGTTGGAGAGGGCTGGGGTGAACAGGGAGCCTGGCCCCCAAGGATGTCCACGTCCTGATGCCCAGCGCCCGTCCATTGGATTATTGGGCCAGCCCAGTGCAGTCACAACAGTCCTCTAGTGAGAGGCGGGAAGAGGACAGGTGACGTCAGAGAGGGATTGGCAGGCGCTCCGCTGCTGGCTCTGGAGGCGAGGGCAAGGGCCAAGGAACGTGGGCGCCTCTAGACGCTGGAAACAGCAAGGAAACCCATTCCTGCAGTCTCCAGAAGGGGCACAGCCCTGCCAAATCTGGCTCTAGACTCTGCCTTCCAGAGAGTAGGCGTGTGCTGCTGTAGGGGTGAGTGTGCGGTAAGTTGCTCCACCGCCACTCCACGCCCTGCCTGGGTGAGGGGCGATTCTGGAGGATCCGCAGGCCAGATGCTGCTCCTCCAGGGTGTCCGCAGACAAGAGGGCACCTGCACTTGGGGATCTGGCCTGTCACACCTAGGTCTTCTGTACTCAGCTACTCGTTTCCCACCCAAGCCTGCTCCTTCTGCACTTTGTTCAGTGTCTGCCTCCCTAGCTCCAGAGGGTCACTGCGTTGTCCCCAGCATCTAGGGCCAGACCGTAGATATTTTAGGCTTTGCGGGCAACCGTCACCGCTGAGACAGATTGCCACAAACACGGCTTAAGACAACATACATTTATTATCTCCCAGTTCTGTCAGACCTGACTGGTTTATCTGCTCTGGGGCCCACAAGGCCAAAGACAAGGCGTTGGCGGGCTGGGGGTCGGGGGGCCGACTTACTGGGAGGCACAGGAAGAATCCGCATCTAGACACGGGCAGGATCCAGTTCCATGCGGTCATAGGACTGAAGTTCCTGTTTCCTTGCAGACTCAGCCGAGAGCTTCTCTCACCTTTGAGAGGCCCCCGCATTCCCTGGCTCATGCCCCCTGGCCGGCCAGCCTCTGCCTTCTACCTCCTGCTTTTAAAGCTTGAGGGGATTGCTTTGGGCCCAGGCAGCTGATCCAGCGTCAGCTCCCTACTTCGAGATTTAAGGCCAGCTGATGAGCAAGCTTAATGTCACCTGAGCGCAGTACCTGGATGACTGCCTGGACAGCCACCGACAGCTTCAGAATTCCGCCCACCCGTCACATGTTTTTTCCTACAGCCCTTTAGAACATAAAAAGCATCGGTCGCTTGGGGGCTGTAGTTGGCCAGCTCCTGACCTAGGCCAATATCTGGCCCACGGCAGGTGCTCAAGAAGTTTTTGTGGAAAGGATGAATGAGTGAAGCTGTGTTTACAGACAGGGCACTGGGGTCAATGTGAGAGCAGAATTGGGAGGTGGGGCAGGAGGTTAGGTCACAGGCCCAGGGTGTGTCCACTAGCCCCTCACAGCTCTTGGGTTTTCTTTCAGGCTGGGAGTCTGGACCTGAGGGCCGAGCACCACCCCAGGAGCAGGACCTTCCTGAGGAGAAGGGGCGGGAAGGCTTCCTGGGGGAGGCTCTGTGTCCCGCTACACCGGGGGAAGACTGGGAATATGAGGGCCGGGTGCAGGGGCCCGAGAAGGACCAGGGTAATTTGAGGCAATTGGAATTCAGCCTCGAGGAAGCACTGGTTCAAGATGGAAGTCACGAAGGTCTCAGACTTGGGGAAAACTGTGTCCTGAGTCCAAACCCAGATCCCCTCCTGGAGACTTCCAGGACAGAGTGTTTGTGTGCTCCCGACTCATGGGTTACAAGCTCGCAGCAGAACCCGAGTGCAGTCGGTGAGCAGATGGGCTCCTCGGGAAGACAGCCACGTGACAACAGTGACTGCAGCAACTCTTCTGGTCAGGCGGTTCTGGAACCAGAACCCGAGCCTGTGCGCAGCCTAGTGCTGGACAAACCCTACAAGTGCGCGGACTGCGGCAAGTCCTTCAACCACAACGCGCACCTCACGGTGCACCGGAGGATCCACACGGGTGAGCGGCCGTACGCGTGCAAGGAGTGTGGCAAGGCCTTCAGCCAGAACTCCTCGCTGGTGCAGCACGAGCGCATCCACACGGGCCACAAGCCCTACAAGTGCGCGGACTGCGGCAAGTCGTTCTGCCACAGCACGCACCTCACGGTGCACCGGAGGATCCACACCGGGGAGAAGCCCTATGCGTGCCAGGACTGCGGGCGGGCCTTCAACCAGAACTCGTCCCTGGGCCGCCACCGGCGCACGCACACCGGGGAGAAGCCGTTCACGTGCAGCGTGTGCGGCAAGGCCTTCTCGCGCACCACGTGCCTGTTCCTACATCTGAGGACGCACACGGCCGAGAGACCCTACGAGTGCAGCCGCTGTGGCAAGGGCTTCCGGCACAGCTCGTCCCTGGCCCAGCACCAGCGCAAGCACGCCGGCGAGGGCCCCTATGACTGCCGCCAGAGGCTGGCCTTCGAGCCCACGCCGGCATGGCCGGAGCCCCTGACCCCTGGGGAGGGGGCTACCCGCAGCGACAGGCCCTTCAGGTGCGGCCAGTGCGGCAAGTGTTTCACGCAGAGCTCGCACCTCATCCGACACCAGATAACGCACACCAGGGAGGATCCCCGAGGCCGGGGCCGGCGGCGGCCGCAGCCCTGCAGCCGGAGCCCGCACCTCGGGCGGCACCAGCTCGGGCCCACGGGTGAGAGCCCTGGGGCCGGGACGAAGGCAGGGCAGCCGGCAGGCAGGGCACTGGCCCTGTTTGACATCCACGAAATCATGCAAGAGAAAAACCCAGTGCACGTTATTGGGGTGGAAGAGCCTTCTGTGGGCACGTCCGTGTTGTTTGACATCAGAGAATCCACCTAGGGGAGAAACTCTGCGGATGACTTTTGAACCACAGGTACAAAAATGTGGTAAGTCCTACAAGGTGTATTTATGGAAGGGGGGCTGGGGTAGAAATGCCCTCTGATTTCCTAAGGAAATGACGCTTCCCAAACACCTGAGCTCAGTGGTTCTCCAATCTATCAAGCCCAGTACCCTGAAATGAATTGACAGGTAATGTAACCCCCACACGTGTAATGTTGAAAAATCCATACGTGCCCCCATTTTGTAAAGGATAATTAAAGCAAAAGTAATTTACAGTAGGGTAACGTGTGCTGACTTGGTGGTATCTCTCCCTGTGACCTTGTGGCCATTGTGCCCGGAGACCTGGGGCATTGCCTGTTGCCGTCTGGTACACGGGGTGTAGTGTTGACCATGGAAGCATTACGAGAGGCATTCCTGTGTGGGTGTGATTTCCCAAAGTGGTGACTAAGTCTTGGAAAAGGTTTGAACAAAACAAAATGCCAGTGCGTTTCTGGAAGGTTTATGTATAACATTTAAACTTGCAGGAATTAATTGGTTTGTACCTGGAGTCGACCCAGGGTCTCAATTCATACATTACAGACAGGTGGTTGCACACATATGTACACGGTCCCTTGGGGCCAGCTCTGCACTTCAGAGTCATTAGAGCATGCATGGCAGCCACATTCATGCCCAAATCAAATGTCAGAGGAGCCCCCGTGAAATTCCACAGTGTTCCCTGGGGGGTGTCACAGCTCCCGCAGGAAGCCATCGCCTTAGAACAGCAGTGTGGCCTATGATGGAGGGTCTCACTCAGAGTGCTTTTGTTCCCCAGGAGACACTTGATGATGTCTGGACGAATTTTGGTTGTCATGACTGGCGGAAGGGAGGGGTGCCCCTGGCATCCAGTAGGGGAGGCCAGGGATGCTGCTGAACATCCTATAAAGCCCCAGACAGCCCCTCAGCAAAGAATCACATGGCGCTGAGGTGGAGAAACCATGCCCAGCACAAGAGCCGATTTTCCCCGGACTCTGTAAATTGATTGATCAGGGCTGTGTTAACAATCCTATACGTTTGATTTTAACAAGTGACATCATGAGCACGTGCACAACATGGTTTTTAGTAATTTTTTTTCACTGTTTTTTAGCATTCGTAGTTGGTATGAAGCAAAAGAATCCACTTATTTTTCTGAGTAATCTAAATTTTAGCATTTTATTTTGGACATTCCATGTAAAACATGGATAATACATTTTCACTGGCACCCCTGCCTGCCACGGGATTATTTTTACATCAGCCTCAGAAATCTTGTCATTTCATCCATTTTTCTGGATATCTCTAAAAAGCATGGACTTTTAAATATGTATATAAAATCATGTTAGCCCACGCTGACAGAAGCCGTTTTCATAATCATTCTGAGCCGTCATTTGCCTTTTTCACCAAGTTCAGTGAGTAAAGCTGCCAGAGCCTGAGTGGGAATCAAGGAAGTGGTCCCGAGCTTGTTCATAGTCTTCCTTCCCTGGCACTTCAGTAAAGGAAAAAAAAAATGTTGGTTTCATTTAAGAATGTCTGGGATGAAGCAGGAAAAATGATTAATTTCATTAAATCTCAAGTAAAACTATATTACCATTTTCACATCTAAACAGAAATAACAGTAATTCCTCAATATATTATTAAGTGTCTAGTGTTCAGATGTTCCTGGTTGCCTCATAAATTTTGTTTTGTTCTCTATTTGGTTTGTTCTAATCATGATCTAAACAAAAATCACACGGTGCATTTGCTTAATATTTTTCTTAGGTCTCTTTTAATCTATAGGTCTCCTTTCTTTTTCTTTTTTAGTCTTTTATATGTTGGGGGAAACAAACAACAGGATAACCTAAATTTTGTCCCCATCCCAAGCCTGCCCATCAGACCCTCCTTGGCCTGGTGGAGTGACTTCTGATTTGGCGTCAAGTCACCAGGCTGTGCTGAGGGGCTGTGTGAATGGTGTGACTCACTGTTCTGTTCTCAAAGTTTGTCTGCCCCATCTCAAGCACGGCTCCCCATCTTGCTGGGGTCTCTGCTGGAAGACCTTCGGAAGACTTTCCAGCTGTCAATGCCCAGGAAAGAGAGACGTCTGAGAAAATGGTTTATTTGTATACGATGCAGAACATTCTAACATGACCATTTTCATGTCCACAATTGGAAACTTCGTCTGGATCATCTTTTTGCTTTCCTCCAACTTTACTCCTCAGGAAAGCAAAACCTTGTGACCTTTGTCTATGCTGTTCTTGACATAAAGAAGAACATTGTGTTCGAGATGTGATCCTTGGTATCTCATAGCAGAAAGGATGTAAAAACCAAGGATTTAAACCTGCCTGCTTTCTAACCTACAATGAAAGAGCGAAATGCCCATCCCGCCGGGACACTATGTCGTGTGCTCCAGTTATACAACATGGTTCCTTTTTTTGTTTGCTGTTCCCACTGCAGCTGAGTTCTAGTGAAGTTAAACACAAACCATAAACATCAAAAATTGGAAGGAAGGAAAATTGGTTATGGCACATCTCAGCTTGTGGAAATTGTTCCTAAAAATAACCACAGAATGTTGGGTTAGCAGAGCGCCAAGTTGAATGGAAGAAGTATCATCGTGGAAGGATACAACAGCAGTTCTAAGACCTCTGTCAGAATGGCTGAGCATCAGAGCTCTCACTGCTGAGACGTGATGGTTGAGTGTCAGAACCCTGTCAGAACTTTCTCGTGTCCATTTCTGTTCTTTGGGTGCTGTGGGTGTCACAGCCAGTGGGGTTTCCATCCCAGCAGAGCTGGCTTCCAGGACGCTCAGAGGCAGCCTCACTGCTCATCTCCAGAGGTTCCACAAGAGCTCTCGAAGCCTCGCGTTTGCTTCTCTGCGCTCACCTGTCCTCTGGGCTTGTCCTCATGGACTTCCCTTGTCGGCTCTCACTGTCACAACACCTCTGTCCTCGTGGCTTAGCCCGCACCACCTGCCACTTCATTCTCAGCAAATATCCTTCTCTTTCCATGGCTCAGAAAAGGTGTGTTTTCAGACAGGCAGTGCCTCACAGTTCTGTGAGGTGGTGCCATTTTACATGCAGGAAGATGGGGCACAGGACAAAAGTAGCCATGGCCAGCTCACACAGCTAGGAGCCAGAACTTGAAGTCAGCATCCCGTTAACAATGACTTAAACAGATCAGGCTGTGTCCTTAGGGCCTCAGCTACGTCAGAGGCAGTGTTTTCTCTCCCACCCGGGCCCTCCTCATCGCAGGGAGACTGCTGCAGCAGTTGCGTCCACGATCAGGACTGGAGGACGGGGGAAGGGCAGGCCTATGCTCGTCTCTCCGGTGAGGTTTCAAAGAAAAGCCTTTCCCCGAAGCTTCCAGCCGGTGCTCCTTATGTCTCGCTGGCCAAGCCTGGGTCACAGGGCGCCGTCTAACGACGAGGGCGCTTGGAAAGCTAGTGTTCAGCTTCTCTAACCTCTGTGGCTGAGACCACACCCTTCAGAAGAAGGTCTGGGGAAGCAGGTAATGGATAGGCAGCTGGCAGCACCCTCAGCCCTCCGCCTCCAGTCTCTTCTTGGAGGAGTCGCGAGTGCTCCGCACTTCCTGATCAGATGCCGCCACCACCTCTCGGCTCGGCCTCTTCATCCCCTGGATAGTTCAGCCTGCCGGCCAGGCCCCCTTCCCTATAATGCTTGGTCCCCTGACATTCTGGAACACCCCACTCTTCCAGATCCCTTCTACCTCTCGAGGGGCTTCTTGCCCTCCCCTCCCCTCCCCAATGTTGGGGTCCCTGGGGTGTGGTCCCGGAGGCCCATTGCATGCTCCGCTCACTCCCACATCTTGGTCTCTGAGCTTCAGGCTAGAACAGCAGCTGCATGCTGCTGGGCAGCTCCCCTAGATGTCCTGCAAAGTCCCAAAACACAGCCTACCTGGAGGGAAAGGCCATTTTCCAGGCCAAACCTGTTCCTCCTCCCCTGGGCCCTTTCACGGGGATGGTTGCTACCCCTCACCCCATCCCTCAAGCCAGAAGATAGATATCCTGTTAGTTTTACCATCTAAACATCTCAGCTGTCTTCATTCCATTCCATTCCCACTGCCACCACTGGTGCAGGATGGCCACGAGAGGGGGAGTGACATGACACCAAGTGGCCTGGCCACCAGAGCCCTCCCCACTTTTGACTTTACCTCCTCACGGCCCCACCAGCGGTGTGGGGTGCAGACTCGGAATGCTCCCACTGCCAGTGTGCTCTGAGGAGGGGAGTCCCCGCGGTAACTTCACAGCTCTGGACAGCTTGGAATCCAGGCCTGCGATTGCCCCGTTCCCTCTGCCTTGGCCCGAAAAATGGCAGCTGCCAAAGGGTCATGTTTCCACAGTTCTCAGAGTGGACACTGGGTGGGCTGAGGCCACAGTGGCCTCACCAGGTAAGCCTGGAACAAGCTTGTCACTGTTGCCATTTGCCGCCCTCTCCCATGCACTGCAGATCTTTGGGAATTTTCCATTTCTCTTTTCGGGTCACGTTTTCTAGGCGTCATATTCCTACTAATTTCCTTACAGATGCTTTGAAACCAAGTCAGATAAGAAACTCCTCAGGGGAAATTACTATAAACTAGGGAGAATATATGGTTTTATCAGTTTGTCAAAGTAATGCAAATTCTTTGTAGCAAAACCTGTAAAATGCACAGAAGTAAAATACACATAAGTATGGAGGCTTATTTAAAATTTAATTCCTCATACTTCCACCATCCAGAGATGGTCATTACCTAAGATTTTGTTAATTTTCCTTGTAATTTTTTCTTGAAATATACATGTGTGTATACACAGAGTGAACATTAAATCTTATACACACAACAAAAATATTTATGTGTAGTTATCTTGTGTTTAGAAAATTAGAATCCCTTCTATTCTCTTGTAACATGTACTTCTTTCTCTATCTTGAACATTTTCCTCTGAAAATGGATTTCATATAGCTTTTTAAATTACCTTTCAGGAGGATTGTAACAATGTGACCTCCACCCAGCATCTTACCAGCCTTGACTTTTATCCAAAAGGGGGAGGAGGGATTCATACACATTTCTGAAGGAGTATGAATTGATACAGCCTCTGTGAAGGGCACTTTGTTGGTTGCTATCTAAATTACAAACACTTTGTCTCAGCAAACCAGTTGCTGATAGTGAATCCTACAGATATATTTGTACCCGTGCAAACTGTATGTAGTTTTAACCATAGTATTGATCTCAAAAGTGAAAATTTGGAAACAACCTCAGTGTCCACCACATGGAACTGGCTAAGTATTTATGGTGGACTGGCTGGCTTTTACACAGCCCTTGGGGACTGTCTGTATGAACTGTGGAAAAGAGCACCAAGATTGTTAAGTGAAAAGGTATAAAACAGTTTGTATGGTATGTTTCCATTTGTGTAAAGAAGAAGCCATTGCTTATGCGCACACACACACACACACACACACACACACACTATATCTGAAGGGTACAGAGTGAACATACATACTACTATATATACTACTTGCTCTTGGAGAGGAGAAGTGAGGGGAAAGGATGAATAATTTTCACTCTATATCTTGATATTTTTGGAATTTTGAAACATGTAAAAGTATTACCAGTTTAAAAAATAAATTTAAACAAAACCTTAATTCTTTAAAATTAAACTAAGTTTGTTCATTTGTTTCATTGTTCATTGTATGTCTCCCCCCAGTTAAATGTCCCCATGACTGTGTGTCTTGGCCACACCTGTTCTGTGTATATGCACACGTGTGTGTTGAGCTAACAGGACCAATTGAGTGTAAAACAGCATAGACTCCATAAAGTTTCCTGCAAGCTAGTTGTAGCACATACATTTCCCATCAATAAACCAATCTATAGTAGGAATAGAAGAAAGTTTTATTTGAGCCAATGAGGACTATAGCCTGGAAGACAGCATCTCAGATAACTCTGAGGAACTGCTCCACTGAAGCATGGTTTTCAGTGCAGTTTTGTATCTTCTCAGAACAAAGAGCATCAGACAAGTCAAGGATACCTTCCTTCAAGGTTTCAAAAAACAAAAATAGGGCTTCCCTGGTGGCGCAGTGGTTAAGAATCCACCTGCTAAAAAAAAAAAAGAATCCACCTGCCAATGCAGGGGACACGGGTTCGAGCCCTGGTCCGGGAAGATCCCACATACTGTGGAGCATCTAAGCCCATGAGCCACAACTACTGAAGCCCGCGCGCCTGGAGCCCATGCTCCACAACAAGAGAAGTCACCGCAATGAGAAGGCTGCGCACCCCGACGAAGAGTAGCTCCCACTCGCCGCAGCTAGAGAAAGCCCGGGTGCAGCAGCGAAGACCCAACGCAGCCAAAAATAAATAAATAAAACATAAATTTAAACAAACAAACAAAAAACAGTCAGTCAGTATGGCCTTGGCACCTGGGAAGGGAGCCTTATCATTGAAGGAGGATGGGCATTGCTGTCCCAGGAAGGAAGGTAGGCATTTAATCGTTATTTTTAACATGGACATTCTTTACTTCTGGTCAGTGCACTCTTTTCTTTAATGATTAAAGCAGATATACAATGTGTGTGTGATAGGCTGCAAACAGGCTTAAGTTTTAGTTAGCATAAAAGTAAAGTTAAATCGTGTACAAGCCAGAATGACTTCCCCGTACCTCAATACATGAAAATTTCTTCCATTAATACTTATACATGTATATGTGTGAGGAGGAAGAGGACAAAAAGTACATACGTTGCATATCTAAAAGGACACAGGAAACTGTGCCTGTCCCTGTATGTCCAGTCCTCCAACGCCCCCGGGGAAGACGGACTGACACGTCCCCACGCTCTTCTCTTGGCGGTGCACTTGGACTTCATTTCCCAGAAGGGCCTTCACCCTATGCCGGCTGTTTCCAGGCACGGAGCGCGCGGGGCCCGCTGGGAGATGAAGTCCCCAACCACAGGCGCTGGGCGGAAGTGGCCTTAGTGAGCCTGCACAGGGCGGCATGCGCGAGAGTGGGGGCGCTCCCCGAGTCTGTGGTGAGTTCGCGGTCCCAGCGGGTTGGCGGTGCGAGTGTGAGGAACGGCGAGGCCCGTGTGTGCAGGCGGTGGGGCCCAAGGGGCTTGGACCGGGGCGGCCGGGCTGTGGGGGAGGGGAGAGAAGAGGCGGTGATACACGCCAGGGAGTGGGGGTGGGGAGCGACCTGTGCTGGCAGTTGAGACCTCAGGTGTGCATCCGAGTCCGACCCCGCATGTGTGACACCGCCTGTGTATGCAGGTGTGACCTCAGGTGTGTGCCTATATGCCCTGAACCCGTAGCCACCACTCCCCCGTTCACCTCCTCCCCAGCCCCTGGCAACCGTTAATCTACCTTCTGTCTCTGTTCTGGACATTTCATATACATGGGGTCCTACAATATGTGCTTTTGTGTGTGTGCTTTTCTCACTGAAAGTAATGTTTTCCAAGTTCATTCATGTTGTGTCGTGTATCAGTACTTCATTTTTGTAGTTGAATAATAGTCCATCGTATGGAAATAGACCAGTTTGTTTACTCAAGCATCACTGCTGTGAACATTCACACACAGGTTTGTGTGTGGACATATGTTCTCAATTCGGGGGACTGAGGCAGTTGGTCTGTCCCAGGGGAGCCCATGTGTACGGCTGTGGCCACACCCACTCCCTGCCCTGTGCTCAGCCAGCAGTACTTCATTTACGAGAATCCCAGCCCTGGACCCCAAGGTTCAAGCCAGAAGCTTGGAGCCCCACTGCTGTGTGAGAAGCAGACTCTGGGGACAGGAATCCATCCCTGCCAGTGTCACCTACAACCTGGCTCCTCAGCCTGAGACTAAGACGACTGTCATGTATCTGGTGAGGCCAAGCAGTCCAGAGACCGAGCAGTTGATGGAGCCCGAGGCACCAGGTGAGGCAGACGGCAGGGTGGTGGTCACAGGGCTGGACATTTTTCAGAAACCAGGTCTCCCTCAAAATATGCCCTTCTCCTTGCCTTCCTCAGCCTAGCCCAGACCACCACCTCCTCACAGGTCTCTGCCACCCTTTGCCCCTTCCACCTCTCGCCACATAAGACTGGAGGGGTCTTTAACCCTGAATGGTGAGGCCACCCCTCCCCTTAAACCCTCTGTCACTGCCCAAGTCATCAGAGCAGGGTCAGCAAACTCTCCCTGTAAAGGACCAGATAGCAAGTATTTTGAGCTTTGCAGTCCAAGAGGCAAAATCAAGGATGTCATATAGGTTCTTATCTAACAAGAGAGAAAGCACACATCCACACTCTTTTCTTTTTTCCTGACGAAATCCACGACTTTGTTGATGGACACTGAAATCTGACTTTCATGTAACGTTTGTCTTCTTTTCACCTTTCCCCCCCCCAGACACTTAAAAATGTAAAAACCATTCTTAGCTCATAGACCATACAAAAACAGGCAATGGGGCCGTGTTTGCTGACCCCTGATTTGAAACAAATTCACACTTCTTTCCATGCCTTCCAGGCCCTGCATGACCTGACTTCTGTTTTCCAGGCCTCCCCTGTGGCTCTCCCTTTGCCCATCATTCTCCTCCTCCACCCCACCGGCCACTCAATAGGGTATAAGCTTAGCCGTTCAGAGGCCTTCCCTGGCCACCCAAACCCACATCACGCTTTTATCTCTTACCACATTTGAACACTTTACACTTGTTCCCATTCATCACAGACCGTAAATTTCATGATGTGGTGCCCAGTCCGTGGAGTACTTGTTAATGAATGAACAAACAGCCTCCCACAAAAGGTATTATTACCCCATTTTACAGATAGAAAACTGAGGCCCCAGGGGACTTGAGCAGGCCAAGGTCACCCATCAGGGAGTGGTGAAGATGGGTTTGATCCTAGATCTGACATACTCCACTTACCCACCTCCCTCGCTTAGCAATGACACCAGGAGGAAGGGCGCACTGGGCCCCAGGGATCTGCTCACCACTCTCACCCCTGTGGGGAGGGGCAGAAGGCCTCAGTCAGCCGTTCCCTCCTGGGAGTCTCTGTCAGGACCTGAATTCAAGGCAGCTGGGACTATGATTTTCAGCCCTCTTGAGTACTCGCCCACCTGGTAGCTCCACTTCATCCCCAACTGTCCCTGTAACAAGGGATCCTGAAAGGTGCCTTCTGCTGCTGTCGCCCATAAGCCTTAGAGAGCTTGGAGCTGAGACTTCAGACTGTTACACAGCATATCATTCACTTTGTACGAAGTTCAAGAATAGGGACAACTCCTGCGCTGTCAGAAATCCCGGCAGTAACCACCTCCTGGCTGGGGAGGGCATTGCCTGGAAGGGAGCCAGGAGGGGGTCTGTCCATGGTGCTGAAACGCCCCAGGGCTGAACTTTCCAACTGGTATCTTTGAGCCACGTTGTACGTATTGAAATCTGAAATAAATAAACTTAAAAATCACAAATCTAGTTTCTCAGTCACACCATCTGCGTTCCTACTGCTCAGGAGCCACATGGGGCTGATGGCTGCCAAATTCCATCCTCACAGAAGGTTCTAGAGCTTGAGCTGGACGATGGTTGCACAGGTGTGTGCATTGCTCAGAACTCATTGAGCTGAGCCCTGATATCTCTTTTTAAAAATTACTGTTTTGAAGGCACAGACTCAAGTCTGACTGCCTTGTTTCAAATCCCCACCTACCCATTATTTGCTTCACAAACTTAGATTTAACGCTTCTGTGCCCCTGTTTCCCCCCACCTGTATAACAGAGGGTAGTGACAGTACCTGATTTTCCCCACATTAGGGAACTGGGCCAGTGTGGCCCAGAGAGCCTTTGAGAAGCTCACGGGCTGGGGGTGGCATGGGACTGCAGCTCAGGGACTCAGCCTAGGCTCAGGGACGGTTTTAGAGGCAGGGTCTGAGGCCCAGCCCCCAAGCATCAAATCAGAGGGCTGCTTTCTATGGATCCCTGAGCCCCATGACCCCTTGCTCAGCCTAGGAGCCATGCGGGGATGCAGGGTGTAAAGGTAGTGTGGCCTTGGGCAGCAAAGACCCTGTGTGCTGTTCCCGTGTTGTGTTTCATTTCACAAAGACTTTTCACAGCATAATGCTGTCCATCCTCCCGGAGACTGTCCCTGCTGTACCTGAGAGGAAACAGGCCCAGAGCAGGGATATGGGGCCAGAGGTCCAGGACTTCCTGGTCCAAGCATGCATCTTCCCCGGGTCACCCTGGATCCATGGTGGCTGTGCAGACCCCTGCACCAGAGCCGAGGTGGTGTGCCACATCCCCAGACTAATTCCAGGGGCACAGATCACCCCGTCTGTCCATGTGAACGCAGGCATCTTCCCCTCTTGATGCCTCAGTTTCCTTCCTGTCAAATGGGTCAGGTAGTGTTGCCTCACTCGTAGGGGCAGAGTGAGGATCAAGCAAGCTGATGGAAGGTTCCCACAGCACGCCTGGCACGTAGCAAACGTTGGGGGCTGTGGTTCTGTGAGCCCTGGAGGGTGAACAGGAGGGAGCAGGCCGAGGGCAGGCAGCACAGGAGCAAACGCCTGTGGGAGGGTCTGGTCGGGGAGGGCCAGGGTCCCTGGGAAAGGGGCCACTGGCTGGCAGGGCTTCTGGGTGAGGGGACTTTGGGGCTGCGGTCCCTGGGGTCTGAGGGCAGATCTGGCCTACCTCAAGCCCCTCCCCTGCCCTCCCCCAGCTCCTCCCTCTCAGGGGAGGATCAAGGGCCATAAGCCTGAGGCCCAGGACACCACATTCCCGTCAGATGCTGTCCGCGTGAGTCTCCAAAATGCCTATGTTCTCAGCAGGCACACCCGTTTCCGCTCCTGCTTCTGCGCCACTTCACCTGCGAGCTGAACTGGAGCTGCAGCCCCCAGGGAGGGTGGGTCCTGGGGCAGGGCCAACCTCCTCCTCTCCCTCCCTTCCTCCTCCTCTCTTCACCCCAGGGTGGAGCTCAGTGACTCTGTCACTAATCGAGGGCACCTTGGGAGAAACCCTGACCCTGGGAAGATCTGGGACATGGGGTTCTCTGTGGCCACACTGTTTACCAGCCAACACCCAGGCTCATGACCACATCTACAACTAATCACCCCCAGCGGGCCCACCTCCAAATACCTTCACTTTGGGGGTTAAGGCTTTAACATAGGACTTTGGGAGAGACACATATTCAACTGGAATCACAGCACCCGGTATCAAGGTGATAACAGCGCCAACTCTTGGCTTGGGCCACTCAGCGTGAGTCCCCCCACTGCCTCCCCTATGACAACAGGGTGTTCACATCCTGCTGTTTCCCATGGGACTGACCCCTGTCAGACATAGCCCCTGGCTGAGCCAATGTGTGTGGGATGTTTCAGAGCCAGTGACATTCAAGGACGTGGCCATGGACTTCACAAGGGAGGAATGGGGGTTGCTGGGCCCAACGCAGAGGATGCTCTGTGTGAGTGTGTGTGTGTGTGTGTGTGTGTGTTCATCCCCTGCCTCATGCCTGGTCACTCACACCCAGATGTGTCCTTGCTCTGTGTCCCCAGCTGGGTCCCCTTTGTACAGACTGGATACCTCTCCCTGAATCACCAGGGAGAGGGCTTTCCCATGCCTCAGGGCACACACTGCACTACTGTTGAGCCTCTTGGGGCCTGACTGACTTGTAGCAACCCCCTCCTCCTTTGTCACCATGGACAGGACTTCCTGATTCCAAACCAGACGTGATCTCCAAGCTGGAGCAGTGGGAAGACCCGTGGACTGTGGAGAGAGACGTCCCAAGAGGTCCAGGTAAGTGAAGGAAGGTCTCTATCTAATCATTTTTTAAATTAAATTTCGTTTTTTCTCTCCCAGCTTTACTGAGGTGTAATTGACAAATGAAGGTTATGTATATTTAAGGTGTACAAGGTTGTATTTTGACATACGTATACATTGTGAAATGATTACGACAATCAAGCTATTGATTCAGAGTTACCGTGGTTTTTTTAATAAATTTATTTATTTTTTTATTTATGGCTGCGTTGGGTCTTCGTTGCTGTGCACAGGTTCTCATTGAGGTGGCTTCTGTTGTTGCGGAGCACGGGCTCTAGGCGCGCGGGCTTCAGTAGCTGTGGCTCGAAGGCTCTAGGGCACAGGCTCAGTAGTTGTGGTGCACGGGCTTAGTTGCTCCGCGGCATGTGGGATCTTCCCAGACCAGAGCTCGAACCCGTTTCTCCTGCATCGGCAGGCGGATTCTTAACCACTGCGCCACCAGGGAAGCCCAGAGTTACCATTTTTCACCATAGTGAGAACACTTAAGATATGTCTTAGGACATTTCAAGTATACGATGCAGTATTATAACTATAGTCACCATGTTTCAGATGAGTTTATTTCTCCTCCTGGGGCAAGGAGGTGGCGTGTACACCCAACAGAAAAGAGCCAAACCCCTTACTCATTAAGCAGTCAGTCCCCCCAGCCCCTGACAGCCACTAATCAGCTTTGTGCCTCTGTGGAATTTTTGTATCTGGCTTCGTTCGCTTAGTATAATGCTTTCAAAGTTCATCAACATCGTAGCACATTATCAGCCCTTTATTTTTTGTGGCTGAATAATACTCCATCGCATGGATAGACCACATTTTATTCATACAGTCTTCAGTTGACAGAGAGTTGGGCTGTTTCCACGTTTTGGCTGTTGGGAACATTCACATACATACAAGTTTTTGTTTGAGTGCCTGTTCTCCACTCTGCTGGCCAGGCCCTGGTCCGCTGAGGGCGTGGCTGTGCCCCTCATGGCATCTGACCAAGGAGATGGCTCTCGGTGGCCTTGGCCCGTGCCTTTCTCTGTTCCCTTCTACCGTTTTCCTTCCTCGCTGTGCAGAGAAAGGTTAACACAGCAGGTCTGAGGCTGCTGTCCTTGGAAGGGCCTGATGCAAGGCTGGCCTTTGGCTGGTGTCTGAACTTGGATTTCGGGAGCGTGGGGTTCTCACCACTCCCTAAATGGTAACAGCGGCTCACTGCGCCTGAACCGTGGGTACCAACAACATGGTTTATACTGAGCACCTGCATTCCTCCTGGGAGTCTGGAATTTTGGTACGTGCTCTGCGGTGGGTGCCCTTCCTCAGATGCAGGAGCCTCTGCTCGAGGCCGCAGGTCCGGGCCAGCAGCTCATTCTGTTGTCCAAGTCAGGCCGCTGGGGCTCTGTCCCCGCGCAGATTGGCAGTGCACGTTCAGGTCGCGGCTTGAGCACGTTTCTTGCTTACATTTCAGAATCAGAGCCTGGGTCCCGAGCTCCCGACAAAGGGCAGGCTCCAGGGCAGGTGATGCTCTGGTTCCAGGGCAGGTGACGCGGGGGCTGCCAGGGCACACACCATCGTGAAGTCACAGAGCACAGAGGCCAGGCGGCAGCGGGGACGCGCAGCCGGCGGGAGCAGAGCCCCGAGCGGAGCCTCGCAGGAGGTTTTCCCTGGCTGCCCTTCCTCACCGAGCATCAGGACACGCCGGCACGGGCGCAAGCTCCCGCGAACCATGTTCGCCAAGAGGGCGTCGCGTGCATTTCAGCCCTGGATCCGGGAGAGGGCGTGTGCGTGGAAGCCTTCGGCTCTTTTCCAGACCACAGTCTCCCTCGAGGAGTCGAAGCTGGGGAGGACGCGCCGGCGCGCGGTGGGTGGGGAGGTGCGTTTGGCGAGAACGCGTGCCTCGTGGGCTGTCCGCCGAGTCCCGGCAGACGGAAGCCCCACGCGTGCAAAGAGCGTGGGAAGGTCCAGAGGACCCACGCGGGTGAGAAGCTGTTCCCGTGCCTGGAGTGCGGGCGCGCCTTCAGCGAGAGCTCGTCCCGGGCCCAGCACCGGCGCATCCACAGGGGTGAGTGGCCCTTTGCCTGCACCGAGTGCACGCAAAGCTGGACCCTAGGCAAGCACCTGAGGGCGCACAGGGACGAGCGGCCCTACGCGTGCGGGGAGTGCGGAGGGGCCTTCCGCCAGAGCAGGTCCCTTGTGGGGGGGGGGGGCGTCAGGGGGAGACCACGCGAACGCAGCGGGTGTCAGAAAACCCTCCGTGATCGTTTGGTTCTCATGCATCAGTGAACTGCGGACGTGCCAGATGCGGCGGAGACCTGTCCGTCCTGGGTGTGTTGTCCCCCGAGCCTGCGAGGGCCCTGGGAGCGTCAGGAACTTGGGGCAGGTACAGAGCTGCCACTGTTGCACTTCATGCACTTCTCCACGCAGGGTCACCTGGTCGGATGAGAAAGCTGGGTATGGGCCTGGGACCTGTCCTCTGGAGATGCTTCTCCGTGAACTTCAAGGGGAGTCACGGCCACCCCGAATCCTCCCCCATGTGCAGGTTCCCGCGGGTGCCCACTCTCTGGTAGGAAAGATCCACAGGTGTGAATGGTCTTCCTCTCAGCAGGCCTGGAAGAGCTCATTTCAAAGTTTTCGCCAAGGGAAAAGTGTAATTAAAAAAACAAACAAGAAAAAAAACTATTTTTAAAAAAGGTATTTTTTTTTTTTTAGTCCTTTGTGCCTTGCATTAATTCGGGCCATGTGGTTTTCTGTTTCCCACCCCCCCCCCCAAAAAAGGAAGCTCTGTGTGCTGAAACGTGGTGTCACCAAGTTCAGCTCTTTAAAAACTGTGTCGCTCCTCAGCTTCAGCATGAAGACTTTGTTGAAATCAGCTGCGACGGTGATGCCGGTGTAAGGCTTCCACACTGTGTGAGCACTTTGCAAGTGTTGTCCCATCTCATCCTGTCAGCGGCCCTGGGATGCAGGCACTTCTATCCCCACTTAGAGCTGAGATTCTGAGAGGTTAAACTGCTTGCCCAAGGCCAGCTGGAAGCCATTCACTGTTCAGGATGGAAATATTAGATGTAGCAGATAAGGACAGCGTGGTGGAAGTCCATCCATCCCTTTCAGCGGACACCAAGACGTGTGGAATATAAAGCCCCCTTGAGTATTGGGAGACAACAGGAGGATTGGGTCCCATCTGAAGAAGCAACTCGAGGCAAAGGCAGCGTGGGAACTGGGCAGCCCTTGCTCAATCCAGACGTCGTTGGGGAAATGCCTGCTCGGAGCCACGAGCTTGTTCCCGTCACAGGCGGGGGCCTTTCACTTCCTGTACAACTTTGCTCAGGGCTTTCCTGTGGCCACCAAGGTAAGAACCAACCTCAAGCCCAGCCTCGAAGCCCCTGCACTTCCCCACAATGGCCCACCTTTCCAGGCTCATTTCTCGTCATCCCCCAGACAGCTTGCAGTGACCAAACCTACCTCCTTCCGGTTCCTTAGACAGCCCAGCTTGTTCTCGTTTCCTGTCCTCAGCATCAGCTCCAGGGTGACTCCCTGAGCAAATCAGAGGCCCGTGGCCCCCTCGGCCCCCCCAACCCTGGCAGCACATCCCTTGTGTGGCTTTTGCCCGTGTTTTTGTTTAGAGCCCCCCCCCCCCCCCCCCCCCCCGGGCCAGGAGCCCCATTAGCACATGTCCACGTCTCTGTGTCCCTATCTCCTGGCACGTCACGTATGGGGAATGCGTGAGTGAGCCAGTGAGACACCGAATACAAAACAACTACTGGGGGAATGTTGCCTGCCATTCGAATAGACAAAGAGCAATCCATCAGCCAGCGCATGCCTCCAGACGGTGAGCCCTGAGGGGAATTCAGGATGGAGAAAAACAGGAAGCATTCTGTGCTTTGGATACTGGCCTAGATGGTTAAGATACATATCTAAGGAATAATTTCAATGAACCCAGACTCTTGCATCTTCCAATACATAGAAAAGCACTAACGTTATTAACTTGAGGTGTCTGTTCTTTGCGATTAGCAGTAATCTTTTGATGTTCGACTGCATGTTTTGTTGTTTGTTTTTCCAGCAAAAAGACCTCTGTATCCTGGCTCCTCCCTTACCTCTTTGAACAATGTTACTGCGAACATTTCTGTATAAGATTTTGTGTGGACATATGTTTTCATTTCTCCAACTGTTTTCCACAGAGGCTGCATCATTTTACATTTCCACCAGCAATGTATGAGGGTTCCTATTTCTCCACATCGGCACCTACACTTGTTACCTGTCTTTCAGATCATAGCCATCCTCTTGGGTGTGAAGTGGGATCACAGTGGGGCTTTGATTTGCAATTTCCTGATGACAAAGGATGTTGAGCATCCATTCATGTACTTATTGGCCATTTGCATGTTTTCCTTGGGTAAATGTTACTGTCTTTGCCCATTATTATTTTATTTATTTATGTAGCCACACTGTGTGGCTTGCAGAATCTTAGTTTCCCCACCAGCGATGGAACCTGGGCCCCCAGCAGTCCTAACCACCGGCCCACCAGGGAATTCCCTGCCCATTTTTAAATTGGGTTATTTAGGGGCTTTGTTGTTGGGTTATTTGAGTTGTAAGAGTTCTTTATATATCCTGGATGCAAGTTGTGTTTTTGTGTGTCTGTGTGTCTTTATGTGGGTCTGTATGTCTGTGTGAGCCTAAGTGTGTGGCTGTGTCTGAGCAGGTACAACTTTGCCTCCCACCATGGACATGGAGAAGCAGAGGGCGTCATGATCATCTGGGAAGAGGAGAGGGTTTATTATCTCCGTGTTACAGAGAAGGAAGTAGAAGGCCAGATAAATGAAGTCATTTGCCCATAAAAGAGTTAAGAGGCAGAACTGGGGATTGAAATCAGCTGGGTCCCTCTCCATAGCCTTTGCTTCCTACTGCACTATGCTATTTCTTATCCAGTGGCTCTCAGCCTTGCCTGCACATTAGAATCATCTGGAAACTTTTAAAAGTCTGGACGGGGACTTCCCTGGCAGTCCAGTGGTTAAGACTCCACGCTTCCACTGCAGGGGGCACGGGTTCGATCCCTGATCGCGGAACTAAGATCCTGCATGCCGCATGGTGTGGCAAAAAAAAAAACAAAAAAAAAACCCAGACCAATGAAATTAGAATATGTAATAGGCAAAATAATGCCTCCCCCGCCCCCCAAGTTGTCCAAATCCTAATCCTCAGAACCTGTGAGTATGTTACCTTACGCGGCAAAAGGGAATTTGCAGGTGGGGAAAGCATCCTGGATTACCAGGTGAGTCCAGCGTAATCACAAGGGTCCTCATAAGTGAAAAAGAGATGCAGGAGGGTCAGTCAGAGAAGGGGATGGAATGATGGCGAGGCAGGTGCACAGAACAAGGAACGAGGGCAGCCTCTAGAAGGTGGAAGAGGCAAGGAAATGGATTTCTCCCTCAGAGCCTCTAGAAGGAACACAAATGCCAACATGGTGATTTTAGCCCAGTGAGACCCATTTTAGGCTTCTGACCTCCAGAAACCTAAGATAAGAGATTTTTGTTGTTATGAGCCACTGCATTTGTGGTAATTTGTTATAGTAGTGATATGAAACTAATACAGCCTCTTTAGACACAAACCAGACCAGTTAGCAGAGCCAACTGCACCCGTGTGTATAATAGGAAGAAGGACATGATGGTTCATAGAAGTGATCAAATAGGAACCAGGAAAATCTGGGGTTCCCTTCACTGGTGGGAGGCAAGTTAGGCTTGGAGGCAGGGAGGTATCAAGGCAAGTGCCGCAAGACGTCAGTGACGCGAAGCTGGGCTTGGTGGAGAGGGCAGGGCTGGAGGGTGGGAAGCAAGAGCTGCCAGCGAGAAAGCCTTTGGTGGTGCAAAAAGGGAGAAGGTCATGGGCAGAGTTGACAATCTGGGTGAACCGACTAGGCTCAGTAATTGCCTGGTGTGCAAACGGGGCTCAGTGCAGATGTGGTTTATGGTTATGATTATTGGGGGTGGGCGTCATGGGGCTGTGCTTTTGACAACAGAAGTGGGACAGCAGAAGGCAGAAGACCACAGAGAAGGCCAAGAAGACCCAAAGAAATGAAGGCCACCAGTGCCACCCGCAGGCCAAAGCCCAGCACTTGATGGGTGAGATGGGTCTTTGTTGGGGAAAGTGAAGGATTCCTTGGATTAGGGTGCCCATGGTGTGCCTACCAGTGGTCAGGAACTGCAAAGGGACCATTTACATAAAATATCCGGAATAGACAAATCCCCAGAGGCAGGAGGCAGATCGGTGGGTGTCAGGGGCTGGGGGCAGGGGGAATAGGGAGTGACTGCTAATGGGCATGGGGTTTCTTTTGGGGGTGATAAAAGTGTTCTGGACATAGATAGTGATGGTTGCACAGCCTTGTAAAGATACTAAAAACCACTGAATTGTACACTTTAGAAGGGTGAACTGAAGGTATGTGAATTACAGCTCCAAAAAATGGTAAAAATTTTTAAAGGGGAAAGAAAATGGAAAGAGGGCCAGATAAAGAGGCACTGTGACCACATGGTTGCAGTGGGCCACACACATGACATACATGATGCACACCTTCCCACAGCATCCACACCCCTCACCCCCCTCAACACCTCACCTCCTCACACCCGCCTCACCTCCTCACACCCCCTTCACAGCTCTCACCTCCTCACACCTCCTCACACACCCCTCACACCTCTCACCTCCTCACACACCTCTCACCTCCTCACACCCCCCTCACCTCCTCACACCCCCCTCACAGCTCTCACCTCCTCACACCTCCTCACACACCCCTCACACCTCTCACCTCCTCACACACCTCTCACACCTCTCACCTCCTCACACACCTC
>NW_021703766.1:57727348-57760608 GCF_005190385.1 Monodon monoceros
CTCACCTCCTCACACACCCCTCACACCTCTCAACTCACACCTCTCACCTCCTCACACCTCTCACCTCCTCACACACCTCTCACCTCCTCACACACCCCTCACACCTCTCACCCCCCACGCACCATGCACGGTTCCGCCTCCCGCACACCCTCCAGCTGGATCATCCACACACCGCCACCACTGCCCAACAAAGTCACGGCCGCTGTCCCCACGGCCCACGTACCTGGCCGGACTACAACTCCCGGCGTGCCCCCGGGCTCCTGGGGGCGGGCGACGCGGCGCCTTCTGGGAATTGTAGTCCAGGTGGGCGGGCAGTCGCACGAGCCGGGGCGCGTGAGACGCGGCGCGTTCTGGAAGCTGTGGTTCCCAGCTGGCGCACGGACTCATTACTCCAGCGCCGCCGCGTCGCCTCCCGGAAGCGTCCGACCGCGCACCAGCCGCGCACCAGCGGGTGAGGTGGGTCTGGGTGGGGACCCCCGCGGATTGCCGGAGAGAAACTACGGGAAACCCCGAAGCGGCGAACGCCTGCGGTGGTCTAAGCGAGATGTGTGGGACCGACACGCGCAGATGGAGAGCGAGGGGCTGACCCCGAGCCGCGCGTGGACCGACAGACGGACAGACCGAGTGTGGAACTCTGTTCCAGTGCGGGACCGGCTGACTGACCAGTTGTGTGAGTGTCTGGTTGTGTTTTTGTGTCTGTCTCGTATTGCTGTGTTTCTGACTGACAAGCTGGGAGCGTGTGGTCGGCTGATAGGATGTCTGACTGACCTGATCAAGTGTGCGACTGACAAAGAAGTTGTTTGAGATTTTGTCGGAGGGTTGTGTGTTGTGCGTGAGAGGGTGTGTCTGTGACTGACTGTGATTTCAGGCGTAACCGAGAGTCTGTGTATGTGACTGGCTGAGACAGTGACTGATGGTTATGAATGACTGGCGATGCTGTGAGCTCCTGTGTTTATTGGACTGTGTTTATTTGGGTGCAGGGGTATATTTTGGGATATGACTGACTATGCCTGAGGTAGGGTGTATGCATGGAACTATGTGACTGACTGGGATTTGTCAGGGGGACTATATTTGGATGATTTGCAGGGAGTTTACCAAGTATGTGACAGAGAATTTGTCTGCAGCTGAAATTATGTGACCTGCAGTCACCCAGCTGGGTTGATGTCCACTTGCACCTTCTGTGGCCTTAAGCTTGGCAGGGACTGTGGAGTCATCAGACTGGGCACCTACTGCATGTCTGCTGTGTGCCAGGCCTGTTGTCAGGTCGGGTACAGGAAGGAGCAAGAAATGAAAGAACTGCTCTCCTAAGTTGGTTGAGCAGCTGTGGACAGGGGACCTCGACCTGATGTGAGGTCAGCACGTTGGGGGTGAGCTGATCATGGTTCACGTCCCTGTGTCTCAGAGACTGTCCTCAGGGATTTTCCAAGACAGCAGTTTCAGGGGTACAAAAGGGAGCTTGGAAACGGTCGCTGTATTTATTGTCAATCCTGCCACCCCTGTACCCACTCCTCTGAACAATGATTCCCTGCCTCAAACTCCGCCTTTCCTGGTCTCTCCGTTTTCTCAGCACCTGTTCACTGTGCACTTGCTATAGGCACTGCGGCTCCAGCATGCCCAGTCTCTCTGGGGAAACAAGGTTAGAACACAGAGCTGGGGGAGAATGACCCGGGGCACTCAGAAGGATACTTAGCCTGCTTTCAGGTGCTGGGACGGTTCTTGGAGAAGATGACAGCTAAAGTGGGGCCTGGAGAACTAGGAGAAATTGCTCAGGTGCAGAGGGGGATTTTAGGACAAGAGAGTAACAGGGACAAAGGAATTCAGGAATTGGGATAATGGCAAAGGCAAGGTTGCAAGAGGCCCAAGTAAGCTTTACAGTGGAGTTAGGGGCTAGAGCACAGCTTTGCCAGAAATCACCAGCTGCCACTGAAAGTTTTCAGGATTGAGGTCTTGTTTTATTCGTGCTCACTTCTCCCTGTGCTCAAGGTCATGGCTTCAGTGCCAACAGTTGTTATCTGTTATTTTGCGTATTAGATCCTAGCAGGTGTAAAGTGATATCTCATTGTGCTTTTGATTTGTAATTCTCTGGTAGCTGATGATGTCGATCATCTTTTCATGTGCTTGTTGACGATTTGTATATCTTCTTTGGAGAAATATCTAGTCAAATCCTTTGCCCATTCTTTAATTTGGGATTATTTGTCTTTTTATTATGGAGTTGTTCTAGATACAGGTCCCTTATCGGATGTATGATTTGCAAATATTTTCTCCCATTCTGTGGGCTGCCTTTTCACTTTTTCTTTTTTTTTTTTTTTTTTTTGCCTTGTCACACAGCTTGCACGATCTTAGCTCCAACTCCTAACCACTGGACTGCCAGGGAATTCCTCTTTTCACCTTCTTGACGGTGTCCTGCAAATCACAAAGGTTTTTAATTTTGATGAAGTCTAGTTTATCTGTTTTCTCTTTTGTCACTTACCTAAGATGGCTTTGCATTATTTTTGAGTGTGTGTGGAACACTGACCACAAAACCACACACTGGGTCACAAACCAAGTCTCAAACCAGCAAATATCAAAGGATTAAAATTGACCAAAGCACATTTTCTGAGCACAACAGAGTTAATCTGGAAATCAGTAATAAAAAGACTATCAGAAAACTCTGAATTGTTTGGAAATGAAGCAGCAGAGTTCTAAGTAACCCATGGTTCAGGAAGAAACCAAAAGAGAAATTAGAATATATTTTTAACTAAATGATAATGAAGATGCAAAACCAAACTTGTGGGTGTACAGCTAAAGCTGTGTTTATAGGGAAATTTATAGCCTGAAATACATGTATTAGAAAAGAAGAAAGGCTGAATGTCAGTTATCTAAATATTCATCTCAGAAACTACAAAATAATTAGCAAATAAAGTAAGGGAATGCCCCTGTGGCTCCCAGGGGAGTGGGGTGTGTGTGTGAGATAGAAGACAGACCCACTCTGTGTGGGAGGAGCATAGGCCTGAAGCAGACTGGCCATGGGGTCAGGCTACTGGGGTTTGTAGCTCAGCAACCGCCCTTCCTTTCAGTATCTGGGAAACTTTGGGCAAATCTTTTTCTCCTGTCTGTCTTTATGCCATATAATGAGAGAAAGCTCCCACCTCCTGAGTTTGTTGTGAGTTTTAAACGAGTTACTATATGCAAGCATTTAGAAAGGTGCTCAGCACCAAATGGGCGCTGCCCTAATTATTTTGATCATCTGTGACTCTGTGAGACTGAGTCACATCTCACAGGCCCCAAGCCCACATCTGCCCTACTCAGCAGCCACAAGGCAGGGCACCAAGTTCACAGGATAACCAAGTTCTGATCCTCCTGCAGACCCAGTTCCAAGGCTCCAGCCATTCCATATCTCACTGGAGGTCTGCTGCCCAATGGCCATCCCCAAGAGCCTTGTGAGCCCGGTGCCCTGGGAACAGGATGACTTTCTGCGAGTGAAGGTCGAGCATGAGGAGGCCAGCTTCTCTCAGGTCCAGGAGTCTAACTTTGGCCACACCTCCCACCCTGAGGCTGCCCGTCTGTGCTTCTGACACTTCTGCTATGAGGAGGCATCCCAACCCACGTGAGGCGCTGGCCCGGCTCCGTGAACTCTGCCGCCAGTGGCTGCGGCCCGAGGTGCACTTCAAGGAGCAGATGCTGGAGCTGCTGGTGCTGGAGCAGTTCCTGGGCGCGCTGCCCCCCGAGATCCAGACCTGGTTGCGGGCTCAGTGCCCCGAGAGTGGCGAGGAGGCTGTGGTGCTCGTAGCATATGATCATCTCAATAGATGCAGAAAAAGCTTTTGACAAAATTCAACACCCATTTATGATATAAAAAAAAAAGCTCTCCAAAAAGTGGGCATAGAGGGGACCTACCTCAACATAATAAAGGCCATATACAACAAACCCACAGCAAACATCATTCTCAATGGTGAAAAACTGAAAGCATTTCCTCTAAGATCAGGAACGAGATAAGGATGTCCACTCTCACCACTATTACTCAACATAGTTTTGGAAGTCCTAGCCGTGGCAATCAGAAAAGAAAAAGAAATAAAAGGAATACAAATTGGAAAAGAAGAAGTAAAACTGTCACTGTTTGCAGATGACATGATACTGTACATAGAGAATCCTAAAGATGCCACCAGAAAACTACTAGAGCTAATCAATGAATTTGGTAAAGCTGCAGCATACAAAATTAATGCACAGAAATCTCTTGCATTCCTATACACTAACAATGAAAGATCAGAAAGAGAAATTAAGGAAACAATCCCATTCACCATTTCAACAAAAATAATAAAATACCTAGGAATAAACCTACCTAAGGAGGTAAAAGACCTGTACTCAGAAAACTATAAGACACTGATGAAAGAAATCAAAGATGACACTAACAGATGGAGAGATATACCATGTTCTTGGATTGGAAGAATCAATGTTGTGAAGATGACTATACTACCCAAAGCAATCTACAGATTTAATGCAATCCCTATCAAATTACCAGTGGCATTTTTTTTTACAGAACTAGAACAAAAAATCTTAAAATTTGTATGGAGACACACAAAAGACCCTGAATAGCCAAAGCAGTCTTGAGGGAAAAAAATGGAGCTGGAGGAATCAGACTCCCTGACTTCAGACTATACTACAAAGCTACAGTAATCAAGACAATATGCTACTGGCACAAAAACAGAAATATAGATCAATGGAACAGGATAGAAAGCCCAGAGATAAACCCACGCACTAATGATCAACTAATCTATGACAAAGGAGCCAAGGATATACAATGGAGAAAAGATAGTCTCTTCAATAAGTGGTGCTGGGAAAACTGGATAGGTACATGTAAAAGAATGAAATTAGAACACTCCCTAACACCATACACAAAAATAAACTCAAAATGGATTAGAGACCTAAATGTAAGACCGGACACTATAAAACTCTTAGACGAAAACATAGGAAGAGCACTCTTTGACATAAATCACAGCAAGATCTTTTTTGATCCACCTCCTAGAGTAATGGAAATAAAAACAAAAATAAACAAATGGGACCTAATGAAACTTAAAAGCTTTTGCAGAGCAAAGGAAACTACACACAAGACAAAAAGACAACCCTCAGAATGGGAGAAAATATTTGCAAACGAATCAATGGACAAAGGATTAATCTCCAAAATATATAAACAGCTCATGCAGCTCAATATTAAAAAAACAAACAACCCAATCAAAAAAATGGGCAGAAGACTTAAATAGACATTTCTCCAAGGAAGACATACAGATGGCCAAGAAGCACATGAAAAGCTGTCCAACATCACTAATTATTAGAGAAATGCAGATCAAAACTACAATGAGGTATCACCTCACACCAGTTAGAATGGGCATCATCAGAAAATCTACAAACAACAAATGCTGGAGAGGGTATGGAGAAAAGGGAACCCTCTTGCACTGTTGGTGGGAATGTAAATTGATACAGCCACTATGGAGAATAGTATGGAGGTTCCTTAAAAAACTAAAAATAGAATTACCATATGAGCCAGCAATCCCACTACTGGACATATACCCAGAGAAAACCATAATTCAAAAAGACACATGCACCCCAATGTTCATTGCAGCACTATTTACAATAGCCAGGTCATGGAAGGAACCTAAGTGTCCATCAACAGACGAATGGATAAAGAAGATGTGGTATATATATACACAATGGAATATTACTCAGACATAAAAAGGAACAAAATTGGGTCATTTGTAGAGACGTGGGTGGATCTAGAGACTGTCATACAGAGAGAAATAAGTCAGAAAGAGAAAAACAAATATTGTATATTAACGCATATATGTGGAACCTAGAAAAATGGTACAGATGAACTGGTTTGCAGGGCAGAAACAGAGACACAGATGAAGAGAGCAAACGTATGGACACCAAGGGGGGAAAGTGGCAGGGGGGGTGGGGGGGATGAATTGGGAGATTGGGATTGACACACATACACTAATATGTATAAAATAGATAACTAATTACTTAGTTATCTATATAACTAAGTTATAAAAAATAAATAAAATAGGGCTTCCCTGGTGGCGCAGTGGTTGAGAGTCCACCTGACGATGCAGGGGACATGGGTTTGTGCCCTGGTCCGGGAAGTTCCCACATGCCGCGGAGCGGCTGGGCCCGTGAGCCATGGCCGCTGAGCCTGAGCGTCCGGAGCCTGTGCTCCGCAACGGGAGAGGCTACAACAGTGAGAGGCCCGCGTACCGCAAAAAAATTAAATAAATAAATAAATAAATAAATAAAATTCAATTAAAAAATAAAAAAGGATGACAAGAAGGACAGGACCCTGCAGGACCCATCACACATGTGATAATTGCACAACGCTTCCATCCCCTCTGGCCCTATGCAGGACTGGCCTTTGACCCAGGGCAGGTGAAGCCGACACCACACCCTCCCCTTGCTGGTTCTCCTTCCCCCACCGGTGGCATTGATCAGGGCTAATTCCTTGGAAATCCAACACTTCCCCCGCACTGTGGCAACTGCCACTTTGTACCTTGGTTTCTCCACCTGACAAGTTAGCCAGCTGGATCTCGAGACCAAAGGATGGGTACTCGGAGCCCCTTCTCCAAGCAAGTGTGAGGACACCTGGGTGACAATGAACACTGGCACATCTCACCCCCTGCCAAACTGTCCATGCGACCTGACAGACTCACCACCCATCACCACGTGAAAAAATGGGAGGATGTGAAAGAGAAACATCTCTTCCCCAAACACTTGTGGGTTTGAGTCCAAGGATATTCTTCCCAGGTGGGAAGTGGACTGGATGCAATCCTGCCTGTCCACCTGAGATACTGACTGTGCAGCTTCCTGAGAACATGGGTGGGGGTGACATGGGCACACTGGGGAACAGGCAGCTGTGGGCCCCACCTGCCCACCAGCATGATCATCAGCAGGTGGGGACAAATCTAACCTACAGCAGACACCAGCTCAGGGATGATGGAGCTGGGCTCAGTAGCCATGGCTCCTGAGGGGCCCTTCCTGGGGGAGGTCAAGGGAGGTGCTTTCTCTAGACTGTGGAGCCTGCTGTGCAAATAAAGTAGACAAGTTGAAAGGTCCAGGTTCCAAAAAGCGTCCTTGTACACCAGGACTGGCAGAGCTGCTGGCAGCAAGCCCTGTTGTGCGTCACCCACTGCAGGTAAAGTGCTCAGACTCATCCAGCACTCTCCACAGGCAGAGTCTGCCCTGACAAGGACAGATGCACAGGAAGAGCCGGCAGAAAAAGGCAAGTGCAGAACGCACTCCCACACGGCTGGTGGGAATGGAAAAGGACGCGGCCAGCCACTGTGGACAACAGCCTGGAAGTTGCCCCAAATGGTTAAACATGACACCGCAACTCCACTCCTATGTATCTACCCAAGAGAAATGAAGACAGGTGTTCAAGCAAAAACTTGTATGCTAATGTTCACTGCAGCATTCTTCATAACAGCCAAAAGGTGGAAACAACCCAAATGTCCATCAACTGATGAATGGATAAACAAATTGTGGTCTATCCATACAATGGAATATTACTCAGCAATAAAAAGGGATGAAGTACTGATACTCGGTTGGACCTCGGAAAATATGGTCAGTGAAAGAAGCCAGACACCAAAAGACCACATAGTGTATAATTCCGTTTATATGAAAAATCCAGAAAAAGCAAATCCAGAGACAAAGGGTAGATTCGTGGTTGCCAGGGGCTGAGGGGAGGAAGAATGGGGAGTAATTGCTTAATGAATATGGAGTTTCATTTTGGGGTGCTGGAATTAGTGATGATGACTGCACAACACAGAAAATACATAAACTAAAAAATATACCAAAAACCAACCTGAATTGTACACTTTAAAATGGTTCATTTATGTCATGTGAATTGTATCCCCCCCCAAAAAAATGGAATGCACTCATGCCACAAGGTGTTCCTGCCTCTGGCGTGCCAGTGTGTCTGCCCAAGGCCGCCTGGGCCAGACCACCCTGCCACATCCAGGATGTCATCTGAGCCCCGGCCACAGGGACAATACTGCATGGAAAGGAAGTGTGTGTGTGTGTGTGTGTGTGTGTGTGTGTGTGTGTGTGTGTGTGTTTAAACAATACTCTTGTAGCAAGAAAAACAAGGTCTTCAAAATTGTTAGGTAAAAATAAAACATCTTCTTGCCCATGGCCAAGCTAACTGCACACCAAGCTGTTTTCACATCAGAAGCTTAATGCCGGGTTGACAGCATTCTCCCACAGGGCACAGACTTTTCTTCAATTGGGTGTCTCTTAATCCACTCGTTTCTAGAAGGAAACGCTTTGTGGGAAGCTGGACATACTTGCTGGGAATAATGGGTAGCATGCTGGGCACAGGGCGATGCCTTATGGTGTCCCCAGCCCCAGGGCACTGCTGTCACCAATTCACAGATGGCAAGCTGTGATTCAGCGAGAGCGAGACTTGGGCAGGACGTGGAGCACGTGCGCTCATGCCGAGCCTGTCTGACCCTGGAGCCCTGTCTCCGCACCCAGGGGGCCCACTGGCTCCTACCACCACCCACAGCGTTCAGCATCTGCCTCTCACACGTGTGGGCTTCACCCTCTGGCAGGTGTCTGCCAGCCAGAGAGCTGTGCAGGGCAGGCCCACGCCGCCATCACCCCAGCTTTCCCTGTACCCTTGAGTCTCTGCCTCTGGGTGCTGCAGGTTTTGCGGATTTCCTTGGTCTGCCTCCGAGAAGCCAGGCTGACCCTGCAGGGGGATCAACTGCAGAGCTGCTGGCGCTGCCACCAGGACCCTCTACTAATGGGGATCAGTCCAGGGACACCACCAGGCTAGGATCTGAGGTCCCCACACACAAGGGAGGGGGGGCTCGCCAGCCACGAGTGCTTATGTGGGGACCCTGCCACCCCTTCTCCTTGTACAACTATAACCCCAGGGTGAACTCCAGCCCCTCACACAGAGGAGGGGATGCCACATGAGTGCGGAGCAGCAGGAGGGCAGGCACCCAGGTTTCTGTGCATAAGCTCAGGAGAGGGACCAGACTTCTACAATGTGTATCCTGGAAGCCCCAGAGCCGGGTTCCAGGTCCCTCTGACACAACACCAGGTCACCTGTGTGAAGGACACTGGGACCTGCCCCAAGGCTTCCAGTGAAAGCTGCCCCCGTGGGGTCATGACTGCTGGCCTCACATCCCGGTTTGCACAACAGCTGGCAGCCAGAGCAGGGCCTCAGGCCACCCTGAGTATGACTTCCTGGACCCCCAGGGACCCAGAGGCCAAGGACCCACAGTATGAGAGAAGACGCCAGGGCAGCCTGGCCAACCCAGGACAACCAATCACCGTGGAATCAGTGGACATGAGGTCACCTAGGACTGAGCAGGTTCCACTGAAGGAGGCTGTAGTGGATTGAATGGCACCGCCACCCCCAAAAGATATGTCCACACCCTAATCTCTGGAACCTGTGAATGTGACCTTATTTGGGGAAAGGGTATTTGCAGGTGTACTTAAGAATCTTGAGGACTTCCCTGGTGGTCCAGTGGTTAAGACTCTGTGCTTCTCTATTTACAATAGCCAGGTCATGGAAGCAACCTAAATGCCCATCAACAGACGAATGGATAAATGAGATGTGGTCCATATATACAATGGAATATTACTCAGCCATAAAAAGGAACAAAATTGGGTCATTTGTAGAGACGTGGATGGATCCAGAGACTGTCATACAGAGTGAAGTAAGTAAGAAAGAGAAAAACAAATATCGTATATTAACGCATATATGTGGTACCTAGAAAAATGGTACAGATGAACCAGTTTGCAGGGCAGAAATAGAGACACAGATGTAGAGAACAAACGTATGGACACCAAGGGGGGAAAGTGGCGGGGTGGTGGTGGTGACGGGATTAATTGGGAGATTGGGATTGACATATATACACTAATATGTATAAAATAGATAACTGATAAGAACCTGCTGTATAAAAAATAAATAAAATTAAAATTTAAAATTAAACAAATAAAAGTTTTAAAAAAGACTCTGTGCTTCCACTGCAGGGGGTGCGGGTTTGATCCTTAGTTGCGCAAGTTCCACATGCCGCTGGGTGCGGCCAGAAAAAAAAAAAAAAAAGGATCTTGAGATGAGATCATCTTGAATTCCTGGGGTGGTCCCTAAATCCAATGACAGAATCTTTATAAGAGGGAGGCAGACAGAGAAGACCAGGATTGGAGTGAGGCAGCCACAAGCCAAGGAACACATGGAACCACCAGAAGCCACGACAGACGTACAGGATGACTTCTGCCTCAGAGCCTGCCGAGGGCATGGCCCTGCCAACACCTTGATTTCAGACTTCTGGCCTATAGAGCTAAGAGAATAAAGTTCTGTTGTTTTAAGATGCCCAGTAGGTTGTAATTTGTAGTAGCTACAGGAAACCAATTCAGAGACCGGCCCAGCACCCTGTACAGGATGGGTGGGTTGCACAGGGGGCTCTCCTGATCCCTGGTGATGCAGTCAGATGACTGCTCAGTGCCTAGACAGAGGGTCAGGAAGACTGGGTGGTCCCAGGAAGCAGCAGCCCCCGTCTTACAGGAAGGGACCCTGAACTCACAGGAGGCAGGGGCTGAGGGCACCCATTAGCCATGTGCACAGGGCACCCCCAGAACTGTCCCCAGACACCCTGCTCCCACCGTGGCCCCTCTGCCCAACTGCTTCCCAGCACGGGACTCAGCAGAGGGAAGCTGCAGACCATGGCTGCGTCTCTCTGCCTCTCCTGCCCTGCTCCTAGCCTGCACCATCGAACTCCCTTACCTGTAGCTGGATGACTTTCCAGCCATGGACCCGGGATCTGTGACTGAGCTCGGCAAGGGCTGCCAGGAGCCTGTCCCTGGCCCTGAACTGCAGCTGCTTCAGGTGTTCTACCAGTAACCTCCCGTCTGCCCTGGGTAACCATGACCTCCACTCTGAGTGCTCGCCCAGCTTTTCTAACTGTCCCCGGGGCTGCTGGTGTATGGGAATAGGACACGAGGCAGCCACCTTTGGGCAGGGAGGTGGGGTGCTGAGAGGTTAACATGACCCAGGCTGAGTCCTGCAGAACTGCATGGCAACAGCCCATGGAAAGGAGGTTAGTGAGGTTGAACGTTCTCAGAACCTGGACATGGCCCACTGAGGCTAGTAAGAGGGTTTTCAGGGAAATCAAGAGAGGCAGCTTTGAGGTGAGGAGGGCACAGATTCCGTGCCGAGGCCGGGTCGGCTCCACCACCCTGAATCACAAGCCAAGCTCACCCCCACTGACAGCCCCAGAGGACGCAAATCCTAGCACGCCTGTCCTATTCTATACCGTACACCCAATGGGAAGGCAGAGCATGACACACAGTAGGGCGAAAGGAGTAACCCTCTGAGTGCGGGCTAAACTCCCTTCTATGCCTGTCCTCCCGGTGGTGCCTCCCCTCGTGGGCCTCAGCCTCCACGATCGGGATGCGGGACGCGGGAGCCACATCTACAGAAGACAGACCCGCCCGGACCTGAAGGACGGACTTGCGGCGGCCAGCCAAGGCCCGGAGCATGCGGACCGGAAGTGCTCATGTCAGGCCTCCGCCGGGGACCCCGCGTGCGGGGGTGGCGGCCGCGCCGAGCGCCCCGAGGCCCCGCCTCGCTGGTTGGGGTCGTGGGTACGCGCAGGATGCCACTTACTCGCTGAGGGCTGCCGGCACGGGTCCCCTGCTCTCCGTCCGCCCCAGGACTCCGGTTGTCGTGGTAACCGAGGCCAGCGAGGCGTGAGCCTGCGTCGTCGCCAAGGAGATGGCGTCCCGGACGGGGCAGTCCAGCCCACCCGGCCGGGGAAAAGCGGGTGAGTGGCCAGGACGGTGGTTGATAGCCCTTGCCCCAAGTCAGACTTCTGGGAGATCTGGACAGGGAAAGGCGTGGGAGGGTCGCGGGTGGGAAACACCTGGGCGGCTCTGAAACGCCCCGGTGAGCGGGTCGCTCGCCAGAGCTGAAATCAGAATCTCTGCGAGTGGGGCTCGAGCATCTGGGTTTGAAAGCTTCAGGGCAGATTCCGCGGCCCCCGGGGCCCCAAAGGTGACGCTGAGCCTGCTTGCTCTCCTGGGAGGGAAGCGCTGGTCAGGCCCCGCCCCCCCGCCCCCTATGTCAATCCGCATCTTGTGCCCACCTATCTCGTGGCCCCCGCGCCACAACCATACAGACACATCTGATGTTGTTAGCCGATGAGGCCCCCGTACGGCACTCAGCAGCCGGCTGTGACGGCCCCAACGGTCTGCTCCCACTGTGTGTCCCTTTCTCCATCCTATGGGTGTTTGCACATCAAACGCCCTGGCTCGGTGAGGTCTGTCTTCCTGCCCAGGGGCAGTGTTAGGGCTTGGTTGAAGCTCTTGGTGGGGCTTACCACGCTCAATGAGGTTGGAGCGGTGGCTGAAGCGCACTCGGAGGGCCGCTCGCCTGCATGCCTACCCTGATGGAACACGGAGGCTTGGCCAGGGTTGCTGCAGAGGAAAAAGTGTGGGTGCGCGGGTGTGCCGGCGTGTGGGCAGCTTCCACCTCTGGCAGAAGGCCCTTGTGCACTCCCTGGGGCTTCTCACTGCTGGCTCTCCCAGGGCTCAAGGGGCTTACAAAATTGGGACCTCTCATGTCTGTGGGTGCACTGCTGGAAGAGCGTGGAGCTCTTGTGAAAGGACCTCGCACTCTGGGTGCACAGAAGGGGCCACTCCCTCTCGAGTGAATTATCTGGCCCTGCCACAGGCCCGCCTACCAAAGGCCTTATTGCTGTCAGGCAGGCCTGGAGGTTGGAACTCCGACTGAAGGCGGGCGCCAGTGTGCGGGGCTTGTCTGGACGGGGGCCGCCTGCAGTGTCTGCTTTTACAGAAGCTTGTTGCCTAAGATGCTCTCCCCCTCCCCCAGCCCCCTGCCCCCTAGGGCTTCTGCTGGGAGCAGCACGAGAAAAGCACCTCAGTACACTCACGGGGTGCGGGGGGATTTAGGAGCAAGACCCCTGGTCACACAGGACGCTGGAGAGGAAGTGGGGTTCCCACACGAGGCTCCTTGAAAGGTCAGGTCCTGGACTGGGGCTCATAGCAAGGCCACAGCCCTGCGAGCCTGCGCCCTGGGGTAGCTGTCCTGCTGCCCACCACCCCTCCATGCAGGCTCCCCTCCCGAGAGGGGGGCCTCTCCGCACTGTCCTCTGCCGGGGTCCTAGGCTCCACCTCAGCCGCTCCTGACATCCCAGGGCAGCTCACTGGGAATCAGCCTGCTCAGTGTACTGGCCCGAAGAGCCGAGAAATGGAGAGGCTGGACGTTTCCAAGAGGGGAAAAGGTGCCAGGAGCCATGAAAGCAAACCCCCATGGCTGAGGCATCCTGGATGGCTTGGCCAAATTTCCTCAAGAGTCTTGAAAGCTGTAAAAAGGGGAGAACATAAAGAAAGGCGTTTCAGCAGGAGCTTAAGCAGCCGGCTCAGTGGGTGAGGTGGTCAGGGGTAACTCCGTGCATCTCCAGGCTTGCTTCTGCCCCGCCCCTCCACTGTCCTCTCTCACCCGTCTGACCACTGGGCCCCGGCTCACCTCTGCTTCCCTCCGACCCATCCCCTTCACCAGCTGCCCTGCACATACTTCCGGACTCACCCAGTGCTGGCCATCTGGTGGCTGCGCCAGCCCCACGATGGAAAGTGCCGCCGACCAGGGATTAGAGTGCAATGTGTATGTGTGCTCGATGGAACAACAGACTCCGAAGAGGTCCACATCCCAATCCCCAGAGCCTGCGGACGTGCCACCTCGTATGGCAAAAGGGACTCTGTGGATGTGATGAGAGCCCAGGAGATAGGGAGAGTGTCCTGGATCATCCAGGTGGGCCCTAAATGTGGTCACGATGCTCCTTATAAGAGGGAGAGCCAGAGTCAGGGGAGGAGGAGGTGTGATGACAGAAACAGAGGTGAGAGTGGTGCAGCCACAGAAATGAGGAATTCGAGCCGCCTCTGGAAGCTGGAAAAGGCAAGGAGCCTTCAGGAGGAGCGCGGCCCTGCCCACACCTTGATTTTAGCCCCTACGACTCACTTTGGACTTCTGACCTCCAGAACTTTAAGATAATAAACATGTGTTAAGTTTGTGGTAATTGCTGCAGCAGCAGCCAGCAGAAAACCTGCATGAGGCACTGGGAGGCACTGGGAGGCCTATGCAGGCACTGGGAGGCACTGGGAGGTCTCTGACATTTCCACTCTGGCCCCTCTGTCTCTCGTCAGAGCGAAGGCAGGCCTCAAGCCCGGGGCCTCTGCTTTCAGCATTATCAAGCACAGTTTAACCAAAGGAGTCTGTCCAGGAATTTACACTTCGAGTTCCCTTCTTTTTCTGGCTGTTTCTGTTTTGGTGGATGCCGTCAGGTTTCCTTCTAAGCAAAAACAAGTGAGTTGATGTAAGTCAGCAGTTCTCCACCAGGGAGAGTTTTGCCCCCCAGGAGGACCCTTGGCAATGTCTGAAGACAATTTTGGTTGTCACAACTGGGGTTGAGGGTGCTGTGACATCCACTGGGCGGAGGCCAGGGACCCTGTAACGCTCGGCACAGCCCCACCCCCAACCCCAGGACAACGTGTCAGTAGTGCTGAGGTGAAGAAACCCTGGTGTAAAGAAAACCATGAAGCACAGGAGGCACGTGCAGGAGGAAAGGGTCGCTTGGACAAAGTGGAACTGGGCTTGGAGCTAAGTGAAAAAAGCCAGACATGAAAGGGCATGTATTCCATGATTCCACTTTTATACAATGTCTAGAATAGGCAGATCCATACGGAAAGTAAGCTAGTGGCTGCCAGGGGCTGGAGGGTGGGGGGAATGGGAGTGACTGCTAATGGATATGGGGTTTCTTTTTGGGGTTATGAAAATGTTCTGGAATTACAAAAGTGGTGATGGTTGCATGACTTTGTGAAGATATTAAAAACACTCAATTGTACACTTTGAAATAGTTTTATGGTACATGACTAATATCTCAAAAAAAATTACAGTAAGTAGAATAGTCAGTGAAGGCCTCATGGAGAAGGTGGGATTCAAAACAATACCTGGGGGGACTTCCCCGGCGGTCCAGCGGTTAAGACTCCGTGCTTCCACAGCAGGGGTCATGGGTTCAATCCCTGGCCGGGGAACTAAGATCCCACATGCCATGTGGTGTGGCCAAAATATAAAAATAAATAAGTAAAAGACATGTGAAAGTCATTAAAAAAAAATTTTTTTTTTAAAAAGAAAAAAAAAACAAGACCTGGGGGCAGGGGCAGAGTGAGCCATGAGGCTCTCTGGGAAAGAGCATGTTCAGTGAGGGAACAGCAAGTGCAAAGGCCCTAAGGAGGCCTATGTGGCTGGGATAGAGCTGAGAGGGAGAAGAGAGTGGAGGGTGACAGGGGCCATATCCTCTGGGCCTAGCAGGCCACTGTGCGGATTGTTTTTTCCCGTGAGTGACACAGGGAGGATTTTGAGCAGGGGAGGGATGAAATCTGACTTGGGTTTTCAGAGGCTCCCTCTGGTTGCCATGTGAGAATGGATGTTTTCCTCTTTGGGGCCTAGCCCAAACCTCTAACTTTCTGCAGGGTTGAGGAGTGTCTGAGGCCCCATGGCTATGCCTGACTCCCAGACACAAGGAGCCTCACATGTCCCAACCCAGGTCAGAGCCCCATTCCCCTGCTTCCCTGGAAACCCAGGAGATGGCCTTGCCCCTGGCGCCACCCAACCTGAGTCAGGGGGCCACTCACTTGGCAGGGTCTGCTATCTGTCTGCCCCATGTCTTCATACTAATAACCTGGTGGTGGAGCCTCTGGTCTTTCCCTCACCATTCAGCCTCCTTGCAGACACCTGAGGGACCTAAGACTCCACACTGAAGTTGCTAAGTGGAAACAAAGGATGCAAAAGCGACCTCACAGGGAAAGTATTTCTGGCATTCAACTCACGGTGGCTGCCTCTGGGTGGATCTGGGACTGTGAGCCATCTCTTTATACCTCTGTGATCATACCTTTCCTGTATTTTGTCCAGTAAGTAGGTATTATGTAATCGGAAGGCATCACGTTTTTGCTGTTACAACATTTCAGCGGCCCACTTGTCCTGACACCGGGGCTGAGTTATCTACTGTTGAGTAACAAACCATCCCAATATATGCATCCCCCGCTTTTCAAAAGTTTGCTTTATGCCCCTTTGCTGTTATGAAAGACCTACATTAGTACCTATTTTATCTAAGTGAAATTTTCACTTTTAAGAAAAAAGTTAAAAAGCGAAAACAGTGTTCAGCATTTGTTTTGCAGTGAGCTGAGTGATAGAGGAAGCACACACCCCAATCAGGGGGCGAGGCATCGCCGAAGGAGCTCCTTCCCCAGAACTACTCTCACCACCTCAGCATCAAGCTGCCATAGTTTCGAACTGTGTCTGTGAACATCTGTGCTTTATTTCTATTTATTTTGCGCATCTATTAGCAAGATGTGTCCTAAGGTAATTGACTCTTCGCTGTACACCATTTTGACTTAGGAAAGGTTTCATAGAAACGCTCCACTTTCGGCCAGCAGGGAAAACCTGTGCTTTATTAGGCTGTGTGTGGAGATCGAGATTCAGGCAAAACTCCATTCTAACCAGATCCTCAGGGGATGTAGCTCCAAAAGCTGGAGCATCAGGAGCCTGTAGCACAGCAGAGTTTCATAAATGTCTGCTGAATGGATAATCCATTTCTATTTATTTTTTGGCCGTGCAGCGAGGCTTGCAGGATCTTAGTTCCCTGGCCAGGGATCGAACCCAGGCCCTCAGTAGTGAACGCACGCAGTCCTAACCACTAGACCGCCAGAGAAGTCCCTGGATCATCCATTTTATTACTAAGCTAAAAGCGGCCACAATTCTGCGTGCCCGCTAGGCACCACCTGGCCCTGTGCTAAGAGTGTTATACACACTGATTCTTTAGTCCTCATGTCAAGTCTAGAAAGGCGGTGGCAGTACCCCACCCATTTTACAGATGGGGAAATAGGGGCTCAGACAGAGGAAGCCAGGCGTGGGCCAAATTCTTAGCCTTCAGATTTCCAGGAATCTCCAAACTTTAGCGCCCAGTGCAGGGCTTTAAATGCAGCTCTGGGGTCACCTGGAAAGACTGGCGCTCACACACCTCTCCATGAGGTGGTTGCATGTGTCATCCCCACTTTACAGATGGGGAAACTGAGGCCCAGATAGGCAAGCCGCGCATCCCGGGCAGAACCCATGCAGCCGGACTGGCAGCCACCGTCCACGATACAGTCCAGGGCTCGACCTGCACCAACGCTTCACCTCAGCCCCGCGAGCCGCGGGAGCATCGTGACCCCGCCTCCATCCCCGAAGGGCGGAAGGGAGGGCCCCGGGGGCGGTATCCAGGCGCTCCCACCCTCACGGAAAATGGGTGGCTCCTCGGGAGCCCTAGCCGGCCCTCTACTCGGACCTGAGGCTCCGACAGAGCAGGAGGCTCGGGCCGGTCGCCCCTCTAGGCCGCGGACTCCCGTACGAGGCCGAGTTAGACCCCGAACCGCCTCAGCTCCGGAACCAACTAGCTGACCCCGCCGTGGCCCCGCCCGGACCGGAGGCGCAGGAGTCCTGGCGTTCGTCCTTCGGGGTGCCCTGAGCGGTCGGCTCTTGGCGCCCGGAAGACTGCCTTCTCCGTGGTTCTCCAGACCGGCGCGGCGTCAGGAGTGACCAGAGGAGGCCGGGACGGAGAGGCTTGAGAAAATGAGGTTCTGCCCTGGGTCCGCCCCAGGTTCTGCCGGGTAGTTCAGCGGCGGAGAACCTGGCGGGAGGGGAACCAGCGATCTTGTCCAGGCTTGACTCGGCCTTGGGGTTACCATGGCGACCCCCCATTTTCCCCCGCCTCCGCAGGGGGCGGTGGGAACTCCAGCTTCCGGGTGAAGCTGGAGCCTTCCTGCGATTCGCCATCGCCTTGGAGACGCATTACGTCATCCAGCCAGGCAATCACTTGGATTCTAGTGATTGGTCGTTCCCAGGGAAGGGCAGGGCTTCCGGCCTAGGTCCAAGCTGTCAGTCGGTTCCAAGTGCAGGACTGAGGTAGGCCGGAGCGTCCCCCCAAAGGTTTAGGCCGTGTCCTTAGACCCCCGCAAGATCCCCATGGCCGGGTCCTCCCGCTCTGTGACCAGTAACTTCTTAAGTTCCCGCCTCTACCTCCGCCCAATCCGGATGCCTGGTTCTCCCCCCAATTCCTGCCTCTGAGTCCCCCCCCGAATCCAGGTCTCTGTTTCTCCTGCAGGTAAGGCCTTGGATTCCCCTTCAAGTCCAGGTCCCCGTTTCTCTCCCAGTTTGTGCCTCGCACCTCCAAATCGCAGCCACCATAATCTGTATCTGTGAGACGTCTGAATTCATATATCTGGTCTCCAAGATTTGAGATCCTGTACCCACTAATTCTGGACATTTGGATGTTCAAAATGTGTTTCTGGATTTATCCTTAACCCAAGCCTCTGAGACCCCTATTAATACCCTGTACTAAGGTTTCCAAATCCAGCCCAGTTCCTCCTCCCCACTATTCTTTACCCCAAGTGCTGCAAGTGAGAAGACAGGTCCGGATTTGATCCAGCGTTGCCACCCCCGTCCTGCACATTCTGCCCTGTTGCCTCACTCCTGCCCCCAATTCCAAAGAGCCACCGTGAACACGTGGTCCTAATTTACAGCTAAGCAAATTGAGAATGGGGAAGGGGCTTAGGCTGGCCCACCTAGCAGGTGAACTGGCCCAGGCACCTCCCTTGCCTTGAGGTCTAGACCTTCCGCTCCTGTAGCACGCACCCAGACCAAGCCAACCACCCCTGTGAGCCCAGGTTTAGACTCATGGTCAGTGACCAAGGCAGTGGGAGGCCCAGGACAGTGGGAAAGATCAACTTGTTCTCTTCCAAGCAGCTGTGGGGGGGGGGGGAGACACAGTCCTGCAGGAGTTAGAGGAACAATAAATATGCTTGTTTGTTCGCATTCACTTGTTCCTTTGTTTGAGCAGGTTTGGAACCAAAGAGACCATCTTTCCTCAGTAATTACATGGTAACTGGCTCAGCAGCCTTTTCTTTAAAAAGGGAGAAGCCGGGCTTCCCTGGTGGCGCAGTGGTTGAGAGTCCGCCTGCCGATGCAGGGGACACGGGTTCGTGCCCCGGTCCGGGAAGATCCCACATGCCACGGAGCAGCTAGGCCCGTGAGCCATGGCCGCTGAGCCTGCGCGTCTGGAGCCTGTGCTCCGCAACGGGAGAGGCCACAACAGTGAGAGGCCCACGTACCGCAAATAAATAAATTAATTAATTAATTTAATTAAATAAAAAGGGAGAAGCCTAAGGCGCAGGGAGAGCCCCTCTCTGGATCATGCTAGATCCAGTGGAAAGGCCCAGAGTTGACTGAACTCATTTGTTTATTGGGCACTTTGTATGTTCAGAGATCGGCGGCACTGGGGGAGACATGATGCTGAGATGGTGGAGAGGCCAGCGGAGGAGGGAGAGGTCAGGCTCCGGGGCAAACCACCTTAGAATCCCAGCTCTGCCCCGTTTTGCTATGTGACCCTGGGCAAGTTACTGCACCTCTCTGGGCCTCCCTGACTGCCTAATCAAGTTGTTCTGAAGATTAGGTCTGAAATGGTCTGATTCCCAGACTCCTAATGCCTACCTGGCATTAGGAAGGCGTTTCCCCAGGCTGTGGCCAGGAAGAGGGGCAGACTCAGGTAAGGAGGTGTTCTGAACAGGAGACAGCAGGACTCTGGGTCTGGAATTGGTGTCTGGTGGATGAGCGAGGCCTAGCCGCTTGGTGTCTGCCTGAAGCCCAGAGAGGGAGCAGCAAGACTAGGGAGAACTGCCCCATCCATCCTTCCACCCATCATTTTTTCAGCAGTTACTTGTGAGCAGATACTGTGTGCCAGACTCAGTACTTCCAGCTGGGGACACAGTGGGGAAGAAACCAAACAGCCTCTAGCCTCATGGAGCAGTTAGAAAATCAGGGCAGAGGAGATGGCCAGAGCTGGTCAGCCCAGAGTGAACATGATGCACGAGGAATGCAAAGGGGCTTCTGCAGAGACTTTCCCCCTCCAGCCTGAAGAACACAGCACCAACATCCCTAGACTTATGGGATCAGACTCCAGATTTTGTGCCTGTGTCCTGGGGACCTGAGGAGGCTGGACTGTCTTAGGCCTGGCAAGTAGTGTGTGATCATCAGCTATGCAAGGTGACCCCCTACCCCACACCACATAGGGCTTTACTGCAGGACCTCTCTCCTGCCCTCCCATGCATGGTGGGTCATTCCTGTCAGGTCTATAAAGATGCCCATTATCGAGTGACCACTGACAGTCAGGCCACAGGCTCCAAACTCACCTTGTCTGATTTAGTTCTCACTTCCACACTGACAGGGGAAACTGAGGTTCAGAGGGGGTGGGCCCCTGTCCACTTTGGAGGAGAAAGAGACAGGGTTGGGGGGCCCCCTGGATTCTGCTGAGTGTGAGGGTGCCTGGTGCCTACTCCCAGCCTCCCTGTTTTCCCCCAGTCAGCACCTCCCCAGCTGTGTCCCCCAGGACCAGGGAGGGCCCCCAATGATCAGAGAGGGTCCCTCCAGGACCAGGAAGGAACCTACTTAGCTCCTCCCCAACCCCAGTAAAAGGCCCAAGGCTGCTGCTCTGTACATACCAAGGCAGAGGCCAGGGATAAGGCCACAGACTGCAGTGGCTGGGGGCCTTGGCCTCTCTGGGTGCGGCTCCCAGACTTCAATCCACCCGAGCCTGAGGTCTAACCCGCTGCCCAGACCAGCTTCAAGGCTTGTGTCCCCCTGAGCAGTGGCATGAGCTGTGACTGACGACGACAGTCCAAGGGGGCCCAGAGTTTCTGGTCTGAAACGCTCCTGGAATTGGGATAGGGATAGGGGCGAGCCTTTATAGTCAGTCAGTATCCTTTACAATCAGTCAACAAACATCGCGGCTGCTGAGCACCTGTAATGCGCATGCCCCGAAGGTGGGCAATTGGGGTTGGTGCGGACAAATGAAGGACCGCCTGGGTCACGTGGCTGGGCCCCTTCGGGTCTGAGAAGGGGAACTCCCACCCTTAGAAGATGAGGTGGGCACCTGGAGGTGAGGAGCCTCAGGCGCCTTGGAGACCAAGCTCTGCCAGATGCCGCTCCCTGCCACCCTGCCAGCATGGGTGTGCAGCTACAGTGGTCGCTGCCTCTGCGAAGCCCGCCGAGGAGGCGTCCACAACCCAGTTCGGCTCCAGAGTCTAGGCGGGGGATGTGAAGTCTTGGCACGTGCTCTCCACGCAGACCGCCGGTGTCACTGGGTGCGGCTGCAGAGTGCGCAGGGCACGCACCACCGTGCCTGCCCTGCACTCAATCAGTGACCTCGGCAGCACAGGCCCCAGCTGGATCAAAAAGGGCGGGGGCTGTCCCTCAGGCTCCTCCTCCAGGGCACCTCCCCGACCACCTCCCGCACGCGGTAACGGGCCAGGAGAGGCGGGGGCCAAAGAGAGACAATGGTCGGTCGCGGGGGGACCCCGGCATGGGGTGAAGCGAAGGGTCCCCTTTCGGAGGCTCAGGCCCCAAGCAGCCCAGAGCGCGCGAGTGTGGGGGAGGGGGGGCCCGCGAGTGGTGCCCGCCCACGCGCGCGGGGCCCGGACCACAGTGGACAGCAGTCGCGACGCCCTGGCCTCACTGAGCCGCCGGGTCCTGTAGCGGGTGCTTGTATGGGCAACGACGAGCGCACGCCAGACTTCTGCCCTCATTAGACATGGCGGCGTTGACCTCATAGAGACCTCTGCGCCTGTGCAGGGGACGCCTACGAACTGGCAAGTGCTGGAAGTTGGACATCCGCCAGGCACAACCTTTGGGCCCGCTTCTGCAAGTACGCATGCGCCGGGGGTTTACGGTTTCCGTTTGGCCCAGAGGGCGCCTTTACATGCTCGCTCCGAATTGGTCCGTAAATACGCCTTGTTCTTCTGCGCACGCGCGGCCTCGATGACCCGGAAGTTCTCGCGTCCCTTAAAAGCGTCGGCCCGCGGCGTGCGGTCTTTTCTTGTCTGTGCCAGGGCGACGCGTGGTCTATGCTGAGCGATCGAGACGCCTCAGCTGCTGGTTAAGGTGAGGCTGCCGCGGAGTCGGAGCTCTGAAGGCCGATTCAGGGTCTTCCGGGAGCCGTGGGTGGGACCCGAGACCGGGGGCTTCCCTCGGGCAGGGGACAAGGATGGAGGCGCGGGGAAGGTTACTCTCGCCCCTTTGCTGATGCCCCCCCCGCCGCCGTAGCCTTGCCCCTAGCGGACTGGGGAATGTTGGCTTGGTCTTTGCAGTTGTACTTTATTTATTATAAGAAGTTCCCGTTTTCCTTACATGCACGATGCACACTTTGGTCTGGACACGCTTTCTTCTAAGTAGCAGCCCCTAATCCCCACGTCGGGGTCGGACACCAAACTCGGCCTGTGCACTGGTAAAGCGCAGAATTCATACCATTGATCCTTCTGTTTTACTGATGAGGAAGCTGAGTCCACAGCGGCTTGTAGACTCTCCTAGGGCCGCAGAGCTCTTGAAGAACAAGGTTGGGGTTTGACTTCGAGCGGATGCCGCATCAGGGCATTTGGCATCCCCTGCCCGTCTCTGGGCCGCCTTGCAACCGTTGAGGGGGTGCCTGCCAGCTGTTAGCCTCAGGGTTCCTGGGTGAGAGACAGGTGTTTCTTGCTGACAGATGAGTGGTTTTTTTAAGGTTCCACAAGGTGGACTCAGATGTTCACAGCTTTTCTTAGTTCCTGGTAACTTCCCAGTTCTCAGGTTGTGCGCTAACCTCAGAGTCTGTGGTGAGTGTGCCTGGGCTTTGACAGTTTCTGTCCCTAGGATGACGGAGTGGGAGACAGCAGCACCTGCAGTAGCAGAGACCCCCGACATCAAGCTCTTTGGGAAGTGGAGCACCGATGATGTGCAGATCAATGACATTTCCCTGCAGGTGAGGGGGGTGTAATGATTGTGCTTCCCAGCTGGGGGTGAGGTCGCTTGAAACTTGTAGCTGCCCCACTAAGTAGAGTTGAAGATGGGACAGGTAACGAAGGGATCCCTGGACCACCACACCCATCGTGTCTGTTTTTCCTTGTATCCTGTTAGAGGTTGCTACAGTTTTTGTCAGGAGATGGTTCCTTCCTCAGAGGGAGTATCACGTCCCACAAGTTGTTTAGTTAATTGTTTTGTAGTGAAATACACAATTTATTTATCTTTTTAGTTTCATATATTTTATTTTTTAAAAGTCATCTATAAGTTTTGAGTGTTCTTATTTTACTCAAGTATTGACGATGACAAGGACAATACTTCATTCAGGCTATAAAATTTTATTTAAATTATATGTTTTAGAATTAAATAAAAATGGACAATGTTTTTCAAGTTCAGAAGTTGTGCCTTGGAGAGAAGAGTCAAATTATAAAGATTCAAATGCCTAAAAATCTAAATGCCTTACCGTCATCCCTCAGTATCTGAGGGGTGTTCTTTCCAAGAGCCCCCAAGTTTACCAAAATCTGCAGATGCTCAAGTCCCATAAAGTGTAAGGGCCCAACGTTATCATTTTGTGTGGGGAAATCCAGTTGTCCCAGCAGCTTTTGTTTTCGTTTCTTGGAGTTTTCTGTATCGTACTTAAATTTAGGCAATAAAATGTAACTTCAATCTCATTTATACATTATATGTATATGTCCCATCATCATTTGTTTTTTTTGTTTGTTTTTGCAAGAAAATGAACCCTTTTATTATGATTAAAGGGTCAGTACACCAAGATGACATAGCAATCCTATATGTGTGTGCACCAAACAACAGAACTTTGAAATACATGAAGCAGAAACTTACAGAACTTGTAAGAGGAATAGACAGTTTCTCAGTTATACTTCAGGACTTCATCATCCCTCTCCCTGCAACTGACAGAAATACTAGACAGAAAGTCAGCAAGGATGTAAAAAGTCTTGAGTAATAACCCCAACCAAGAGGATTGTGAAGACATTTATAGAAACTTCACCCAGTGACAGCAAAATACACATTCATTTCAAGAAGCCTTACAGAACATTCAGCGAGATATACCACACCCTGGGTCATAAAACAAACTTGAACAAATTTAAACAATCAAACCAAACGTGAAACAAATAAGAAATCAGTAACAAAAGGATACCAGAAAATGCTCCAAACAGTAGGAAATGAAACAATATACTTCTAAATAATACACGGGTGATAGAGGAAGTCTCTAAGGGAATCAAGGGATATTTAGAACTGAATAAATTGTAATGAAAACTTGTGGGATAAAGCTGGAACAGTACTGAAGGAACTTTTTATAATAATGATTTGTTAGAAAAGAAAAAAAAGTTTCAAATCAATAATCTCAGCACCCCTCAAAAAATAAAAAGAGCAAAATACAACTAAAGCTAAGTAGAAGATAGGATATCATAAAGATCAGAACAGAAATCAGCGAAATTAAGAACAGAAAGGTAAAGGGACTTCCCTGGCGGTACAGTGGTTAAGACTTTGTGCTCTCAATGCAGGGGGCATAGGTTCGATCCCTGGTTGGGGAACTAAGATCCCCCATGTGCAGCACCATTTGTTGAAGAGAGTATTTATCCCATTGAATGGTCTTGGCACCCTTGTTGAGAATCAGTTGAGCAAGGATGTAAGGGTTTGTTTCTGAACTCTGAACTCTATTTCATTGGTCTCTATGCCTATCCTTTTGCCAGTACCACACTGTCTTGTAATAGTGTTTTTTTTGTTTTTGGCGGTACGCAGGCCTCTCACTGTTGTGGCCTCTCCCATTGCACAGCACAGGGTCCGGATGCGCAGGCCCAGTGGCCACGGCTCACGGGCCCAGCCGCTCCGCGGCACGCGGGATCCTCCCGGACCAGGGCACGAACCCGCGTCCCCTCCATCGGCAGGCGGACTCTCAACCACTGCGCCACCAGGGAAGCCCTGTAATAGGTTTTGCAATTGGGAAATGGGAGTTCTCCCACTGTATGTTGCCCCCATACTGTTTTACACTTGGCCTCATTAGGACTTTTGTGGGGCCTTCATAAAAAGAAATTTATGTTTTGTGACTGCATTGGTATAATGACGAATAAAATTCAGGTTTGATCATATTTTTCTCTTTCTTCTTTTAAAAGAAATTAAAACTTTTTGTTGCCTCTAAATATATCATGGTACTTAGGTACTGAGCCTAACAGAGAATTCAAACCTGTTTTTCACTCAATGTCTTGTAGAACTGTTTTCCTTCATGGGTTTGTTGGGGGAGAGGTCTGCAAACTTAAAAGGGCCAGTTAGTAAATGTTTTATAAAGTCTTCGTAGGTCACATGCGTGTTTGCTTCTTTGTTTTCTTTTTCTTGCTTTTCTTTGTACAACCCTTTAATAATGTAAAAACTAATTTTCACTTTCCCCTGGTCCTCTCCTAGGGGCTGGGAAAGCAGAAGTCAGCTGGTATCAGAGCTCTCACTCTCTTGAAAGCTGTGCTGGGCTCTACCATGGGGCCCAGCAGCTTAACCAAACGCTTGCTGGGGCATTTGGTATTCTCAGGTTTTTTTGGCACAGTTTGAGTCCCTGCATGGACACCTGTCTGTCTACTTGCCTATTTGTGCAAGTGGTCCTCTCCAGGCTAGACACCAGACTGTTGTGCCTACATCAGAATCTTCTGTGTTCTTTTCCTGTTAATCCTTGTATTTGTAGAAACTCATTGTTTGTACATGTTCTCATGTGTGTGTGGTAGAATGACTTTGTGTAGGTTTCGTACTGGAAATATCAAAAGTAGTCCTCACATAGACAGTCCTCTGACTCAACCCCCCCGAATGGTTTAGTGTTTCTAGACACTATCTTGGCATATGTATGTATATATAGGCAAAATTGTTGAACGATTGTTTTGCAACACTGGTTCTCTGGCTTAGTTCCCCCCGCCTCTACCCCTTTAGGGGTACATTTTTGGGGGTCAGTAATGAGGAGTGCTCCTGGCATACTACAGTGCACAGGGCAGCCCCTCCAGAACAAAGAGTTAGTTGACATAAAACGTCAGTGCAGAGTGAAGAACACTTTTAAAACAAGACTGGTATCGTGGGTGGTTACCTACTTAGTTTTCCATACCCTTCCTCCCATTAGGAAGGAAGTACCCTTTTCAGTGTCCTGGTAAAGTCACTTGCTTCGGTTTTGCTTTTCTGTGGCAGGCAGGTGGGTGGGAGCTACCCTGAGTGGGTGTTCAGTCTCTCTGGTCCCCTGCCAAGATCCGTCCTCCTGACCGTGGTCCCTTCACCCCCTCTTCCTGCTGCCCCAGGATTACATCGCAGTGAAGGAGAAGTATGCCAAATACCTGCCCCACAGTGCAGGGCGCTACGCGGCCAAGCGCTTCCGCAAGGCGCAGTGCCCCATCGTGGAGCGCCTCACCAACTCCATGATGATGCATGGCCGCAACAATGGCAAGAAGCTCATGACTGTGCGCATTGTCAAGCATGCCTTTGAGATCATCCATCTACTCACAGGCGAGGTAGGGCCCCGAGGCCAGGTGGGGCAGAGTGCCCTTAGTACACCCTAAAGCCAATGGCCGCCCCACGATATGCATGCCAGGGTGCTCCAGGTTTTAGGGGTGAAGGGTCAGGGAGGGATGCTTGCCAGGTATCTGGCTCATGGCCCCCCTCTCTTAGAACCCCCTGCAGGTCCTGGTGAATGCCATCATCAACAGCGGCCCCCGGGAGGACTCGACCCGCATTGGGCGAGCTGGAACAGTGAGGCGGCAGGCCGTGGACGTGTCCCCGCTGCGCCGTGTGAATCAGGTGGGCTCGGGGCTTTGGGGCACACGTGGGTGGCCAGGAACAGCCACCAGGCTCTGGCAGAATCCTGCCTGGGGCAGCAGAGGCTGGCAAGTGGGAATGTTCATCTCTGTCTGCATGTTTACCTGAGTGTCATGAAGGGTCATGAAGGCTTCCTGGATTCCCACCCCACGCAGAGCACGTCCTAGCTCTGGGCCCTCTCCTGGGCAGCATTAGATTGAAGGGCCCGTCATTTGGGTATATGTTTTTACACTGTTTTTATTTTCTTGGACCATTTGAGAATCAGTTGCAGGTGTTTTGACCATTTCCCTATTAACATTTCAGTGGGTGTCCCCCTAGAATAAAGATGTTCTGTCCCCACCATCACCCCCAAGAAATGTAACAGCAATCTAACATTTGACATTACATCACTGTTCCAGTTTATGGAGCTGTCCCCAAGCATACCCTTTATAGCTGTTCGTTTTCAGTCAAGGGTTCCAGGCCAGGAACACATTGCATTTCCCTGTCACGGCTAGTTTTAAGTCACCTATCATCAGGGACCCAGTTCAGCCTTTGTGTCCGCACACTTTTTTGTGCCCCTCAGTCTGATCCCAGATCTAGCAGCATGGCACCTGGGCAGCGCTGTGGGCTCCCACTGTGTCTTGCCTCAGTTGGCCTGCGGATGGCAACGTGGTAGGCAGCATTTGTTGGGTCCCAGGGTACTGGAGAGCCGTGCCCCTGCGTGGTGTAGGGGCAACCCCTACTTAGCACAGGGACCCCTGTGCTCCCTAGGCCATCTGGCTGCTGTGCACAGGTGCCCGTGAGGCCGCCTTCCGGAACATCAAGACCATTGCCGAGTGCCTGGCAGACGAGCTCATCAACGCTGCCAAGGTGGGTGAGGACACCTGGGCGGGGGTGCGAGTCTCAAGGGGAGGGTCCTCCGACATTAGAACTAACCATCCCTTCTTGCAGGGCTCCTCCAACTCCTACGCTATCAAGAAGAAGGATGAGCTGGAACGTGTGGCCAAGTCCAACCGCTGATTGCCTGGCCACAGCTGCAATAAACCTGTTTGCCCTTTGGGGTGGCCCCACCCACCTGTGCCACTGTCTGTGCTCAATGGGGAAGGGTATCTGGGAGCAGGGGGTGAGGGGCAGGATGACTGGTGTTTCTGAGGAGCTGCCCACGTTCCTGGCATGTCTTCTGGTCTGTTGGGATCTGGACCCACCAGGGAAGTGCTCGGCTCGGGAAGCACCACTGACTCAGAACCATGGCACCCTGGGCTGCAGGCCTGGCTGCCTGGACTGTTCCAGCAGGTGTTGGAAAATGAGGGGTGGGGTTGTCCTGGCAGAGATGTCACTGGTCTGGGGAGGGGCTTGGTGGCTGCAGCCCACTGCCCTGAGAGGCGTGTTGCCAGGAAGCAGCCCCAGGGGGAGGAAGCCAAGGCCTGGGCTCTGGACCAAGACAGTTTCTAGCCCCTTGTCATTGGCTGGAGAGGGCTGGTCCGGTCCAGTCTACTGTGGGGTCAGCCTGCCTTCAACCCCCAGGACTCCAGAAGTCCCACTCTTCTTCCTGGACACGCTGCCCCTGCCCAGAGCCACTGATACCCCAGGTTGCACTCACCCCACCAGTGGCTCTAGGTGGAGGATTCATGAGGTGTTGAAGACTGGGAGTGGTGGTGGGGACCCCCTCTCCTGATGAGCCTGGACTGTCAACGTCCTGTCAGCCTGTGCCTCCTTCCTTGCACCCCCAACATCTGGCCGTTGTCAGGCTTGGTGTTCCCTGTCCTGGTGGCACCCCCCTAGGGGCGGGGAGGGCAGTGTGACAGGTGTGGTGGGAACCTGGCATCTGGAGGGAGTGGCCCCACCACAGGCACCCTCCCATGGGGAGGAGCAATTAGTATCCAGCGGCTGGTAGGCCGAGGGTTGCGGGCAGAACAGGCAAGGAGGCGCCAGCCAGAGGGAGGAGGCACCAGCAGGTGGGAAGAGCCTGCTGGCCCGCTGGGGTCTGTCACTGGGGAATCTGACTCCTGGGCTGCTGGCCACCTATCCTGAAGCTTCCATCCTCCTTCATCTGCTTTTCCCGTTTGTCTTCTGTGGTCTCCCAGGGTCTGTCTCTGCCCAGCTCTCCTGGGAGTCCCTGTCTCCTCTCCACGCCTGTCTGGGATCCTTCCTGGAGTCACCCAGGTCCACCTGGCTCTTGGCTGGGGCATCCCCCAAGTGTAGCTCAGAATCTGCGGTGCTCCCTTTGTCTGTCCCTGTCCCTAATCCTCTTCGGAACCCCTCTGGGTCTCACCTGCCTGTGTGCCTCCAGTCCAGATCTCTACCTGCACACTCTGTCCCAACTCCCAGTCTCCTTGCCTACTGGGCTCTGCTTCCCCTTCTCTGGACGCCCCTGCCCTGTGTGGGGTGATCCTTCCAGAGCCCAGCCCCTGACCCTCCCCAGATCCCCTCTGCCATCTCCCCCCGGCCCCTTCGCTGCCTGACCGCCTGTCCCCGCAGGCCGGGTCCAGATGCCCTGCCCTCGGCCGCCCTGGATCCGCCGCCCCCGCGTCCCCCTGGGCTCGGAGCCTAGCATCCCGGACTCGCCGTCCACACTCCGGCCCCCCAGCAGGGGGGAGGACGAAGACGAGGGTGATGGGGAGGAAGGGGACGGCAGCCGGGGACCCATCCTGCCGCCCGCGTCCCCCGTGGAATGCCTCATCTGCGTGTCGCCCTTCGACAGCGTATTCAAGCTGCCCAAGTGCCTGGACTGCAGCCACGTCTTCTGCCTCGAGTGCCTGGCTCGTCTGTCTCTGGCCACGGCGGGCGGCGGCGACGCGGTGGCCTGTCCCGTGTGCCGCGCGCCCACGCGCCTGGCCCCACGCCGCGGGCTCCCCGCGCTGCCCACGCAGCTCGGCCTGCTGCCCGGCTCCGCACGCGCCCCGCCGCCGCGCCAGGGCTCCGTGCGCTTCGACCGCCGGCGCGGCCTGCTCTACGTGCGGCAGCCGCCGCCCGCGCCCGGACCGCGCAAGGCCCGCCCCCCGCCGCCGCCGCCGCTGCGCCTCGGCCGCCCGCTGTCGCGCCGCCTGACGCTGGCCAGATCGGCCCGGGTCTTCCACGCGGCCGTCGCCCTGGCCGTGCTTGTGGCCGCGGGCCTCGTGGTCACGGGCCTCTACATCTTCTTCCTCATCCCGCGCGCCACCACCTCCAGTCCCGCTCGGCCCCAGCTCGTGGCGCTCGCCCCGGCGCCCGGCTTCTCCTGGTTCCTGCCTCGGCCCACGCCGGCGGCGCCCTGGACCCCCGGCTGGATGCCGCGCCCCGTGGGCCATGACCTGAACGCCGCCCCACCGGGGGCTGCAGAGGACGCGCTGGAGCCCGAGGGGGTTCCCGAAGAGACAGAGACGCCGGACGGGTCCTTGGACCACAGGTGGGGGGCGGAGGCTTGGCCTGACTGGGCCCCGCGGGCACGCGGCGGGTGGAGGCGGTGGGGGGCGCAGTAAAAGCGTCCGCGCCGCAGGCCCTGCCTCAGGCCTGGGGACCCCAGTGTCATCCTGATGCTCGCCATGATCCCCGTGGAGGCCTTAGAGGGCGCATGGCCAGCACCCATTTCTCTAGAGAGGCCTGGAGGGATCATTCCTGGCATCATTAGCACAGAGCAGGGACCCTCTCAAGGAGCACCCCTGACACCAATCTCTGTGGGCATCCAGCTGTGGGACCCCCATGTCTGTAAAGGTCCTGCTGGGAGGCACTCATAAACCAGCTGGGGGTACACTCGATCCTCAGCTCTTGTGGGAGTCCAGCTGCAGGGTCCCTCTGACCAACATCGTGCAGTGGCCCTGCTAGGGGTACCCCATCCCTGATCCTCGTAAGGGTCCTACTGAATACACCCCAATCATCAGAACTCCAGGAGAACGCTCATCCTTGGCTGGCACCAGAGCTTAAGTCTCTGATTTACTCATCCTTTGGGCTTTCTGCAGGTGCTGGGGGCCTGTGAGTGGCCCACTGCAGGACCAACCACCCCACTCCTCCCCAGGCTGTGGAGTTGCTGCCGGCAGGCTGAGCCTGGGTGGGATCCAGCCATCTCCATGCTGGTCCTGCATTTGCTGCCTTACACATCTGGCTGGGGCTTGGGCTTGAAGGGGGAGGTGTGGCCTGGCCAGGACTGGGGAGAGACAGACAGGGCCTGAGCCTCAAAAACTGGCTCCCACTTGGGTCCTGAATATCAACTTGCAGTGGGATCTCGACTTCCCCTATGGCTAGTGGCTTCTGAGATTCTCCTAATATGCTGAGGGGCAGCTGCGGTCACTGAGCCTCAAAGAGGCCAAGGTTGCCCTCTGGGTCAGACAGTGTCACGTGATTTGGGGTGAGGGATCGCTCCTGGACATCCCTGGCCCCTCTCCTTAGCCACTAGAGCCCTCATCACCCCCATCTCCACTCATTAAATACTCAGCGTCGGTTACTTCACCTCCTCCAGGGCTCCATCAGCATTTTGTGGCAAGCCTGCTGTACGCCAGGGTGAATGAAGCCTCAACCCTCCTTCGGCAGGGAGAGTGGTCCTCCTCTCAGAAGCCTTCCTGGGTTAGTCACAGTGGTGTAGATAGCAGCCACCTTCTGCACAAACTAAACATGGACTTTCTGTCTCCCCCCCAGGCCCTGGAGCCCCGAGTCTGCCTCACTTCACCCCAGGTTGGGATCCAATATGCCCCTCCTCATGCCTTCCCTCCTACCCCCCAGGCTGGGAGAGTTACGGTGAGGGAGTAGAACTGGCAGGGATGGGCCCAGCCAGGGGGGTCAGAAGGGGCCCTTGGCTGGTGGTGCACGGAAGAGAAAGATGATGCTTTCTGCCTGAGGGTGTTCAAGGAAGGCTGCCTGGAGGAAGAGGCCTCGGGGCTGTATCTTTTTTTTTTTTTTCTTTTTTCTTTTTTGCGGTACGCGGGCCTCTCACTGTTGTGGCCTCTCCTGTTGCAGAGCACAGGCTCCAGACGCGCAGGCTCAGCGGCCATGGCTCATGGGCCCAGCCGCCCCGCGGCGTGTGATATCTTCCCGGACCGGTGCAATAACCCGTGTCCCCCGCATCGGCAGGCGGACTCTCAACCACTGCACCACCAGGGAAGCCCGGGGCTGTATCTTTAAGGATGCTAAGGGGTAACGCCAGCTGGCATTGAGGCGGGGGTGGGGGGGCCCTAAGCGGGGAGCTGGTGGCTGAGGGCATTGGGCAGAGCTGGCTCCTCCCTGTCCTAATGTGCTTCCTCCTCGGGACTGTGGGGAAGGGTTGCTTCTCCACCCTCCCAGCTGGGAGCCTGAGACCTCAGTCTCTCTTCCCGTAAAATGAAGCCGACTTCGATGTCTGCCCGCCCACTGCCCACGAACAAAGGGGCTGCCTGAAACCACCCCGGGGCTAGGATCAGAGGGGACTCCTCCCGACACTTGCCTGCCAGCCTCTGTGGCCACCTGGAGCTGTGCTCTCCCGGCCCTCCCAATGCCCATTCCATCCCTGCCGGACGCACCCCCCCCCCCCACGTATCTGCCCCAGGCTTGCTCCTCCTTCCACTGGTCCCAATGCCTGTGAACACCCAGAGAGTGGGGGTTAGCCTTAGTGCCTGGCATGGGTGCCCAGGGACGCCTTTACCGGCCAGACTTTGGTTCTCGCTTCTGTAAAACGGGAGACAATAAACTACTTGCAGGGAGAATTCGTTCATCCACAAGTATTTATTGAGCGCCTGCTGTGTACCAAGGGGGGACTCGGGGCACCTTGTGAACGAGGGACTTCGCATGGCAGATGGTGTCCAGAGGGCTGAGGAGAGGAGCCATCATCTTGGCAACACTGCCTCCCCCTCCACGCTCGTGGGGCCCTCAACTCCCCAAACCTTTTCCAGGCCCTCCGCCAGGACTCCTGCGTTTGCCCCCGAGGGGCGCCGAGTGCTCCACTCTACCGGGATCCAGCCAGCCTTTCTCCTCACGAGGGTCGGGGAGGCCTCTGCCCACACCACACTCGTCTCCTGTCATTGGGGCCTCTTGTGTTCAGGCCGAGGGAATAACGCCCACGGGGGGCCCTCGCTGGACACTGAGAGCGGAAGTGTCCAGCTTACAGATGGGGAAACTGAGGCTGGGGGCGGGGCAGGGCGTGGATTCGAACAGGGACCAGAGAGCTTTCTGCAAAACACCTCCCCTCAACTCCACACCCTGACAGGGCAGCCTCGCTTTTCCTTCCTCCCCGGGCCCCGCAACCGCAGCTCTCCTCCGTCCTCCGAGTTTGCCATCCTCTGAGTCTTTCCCGCTCACAAACCTAAGCGGTGTTCGAGGCGGGGAAAGCTAAGAGGTTGTCAGCAACGCGGACCAATCGGAGGCCGCATTCTGGGATGGGGGCGTGACGTTAATTGCCATAGCAACCTGGCCCGCCTTCGCCCCGCCGCTCTGTAGGGCTGCGCGCGCATCTTGCCCCTCCCGGAGCCTGGTGGGAGGAGCAGAGAAGGCGCGCCAGCGCTGATAGCCGATCGAAAGCTTGAGACTGTCGTTGCTATGGCGATTTTGCCCGCCTTCGGCCTGTCGAGCGCGTCGTCTGTGTGTGTGTGTGTGTGTGTGTGTGTGTGTGTGTGTGTGTGTGTGT
>NW_021703766.1:57760618-57861851 GCF_005190385.1 Monodon monoceros
TGTGTGTGTGTGTGTGTGTGTGTGTGTGTGTGTGTGTGTGTGTGTGTGTAATTGGGGGAGGCGTGTGTGTGTGTGTGTGTAATTGGGGGAGGCGTGTGTGTGTGTGTGTGTGGACTTGGGGGAGGTGTGTGTGTGGAACTGGGGGAGGCGTGTGTGTGTGTGTGTGTGTGTGTGTGTGTGTGTCCGACCAATCAGGAGCCCGAAGCTGAAGCGAAGGCCGACCTGGGAAGTGCTGGGATCCTCCGTCCCAAGGGGGAAACAGGCTGGAATGGGGAGCGTCTCCCCTAGGGCCACACACCTTGGCGGGGCAGAGCTGGGCCTGTCCTCCTGAGCTGCGACTTCCTCTGCCCTGTAAGTCTCTGCAGAGGCTTGGGCCAGAGGGGCCAGGAGAGACCTATGACCTGCGTCCCTCTTTCTGGGGCATGTATGTTTCCACTCTAATGGCCGTGGAAAACTCCACATTGGGTAAGGGACTTCTCCCAGGAATCTTCCAGAAATCTACTCGTTTTTATTTTTAGTAATAGCTTTCTTGAAATGTAATTCACACACCATACAATTTGCCCATTTAGAGTGTACAATTCCTCGGGTTGTTGGTATGATCACACAGTTTATGCAACCATCACCACTATCGAATTCCAGAACATTTACAAAAAGAAGCCCCATACCCTTTTGAGTCATGTCCCATTTCTCCTTTTCCTCAACCCCTGGCAACCGTTAGTCTACTTTTTGTCTCTATGGATTTGCCTATTCAGGACATTTCGTACCAATAGAATCATACAGTTTGTAGAAATCCACTCTTAAAAACAGCAATGTGTGGATTGTTCTTCCCAACTGGTGGGGCCAGCTCAGCCATGGGTGTGGACTCTGGAGCCAGAGAGATGTGGGTGTGACTCCTACTCCTATTATGGCCTTGTTCTTAGCCCTTCTGAAACTCACTCTCCACTTGGGGAGAGGTGGGGTGTACATTTGGCCTTGGGCTCTCCTGGCTTCACTCAGGCCGTGCTCCCTGCTCTCAGGTACTGGTGGACTGTGAGAGGGCTGAGGGTCTCTGCTGGATTTTGAGGAGCCACAAGAGGCCAGACGCAACAGGAGCAGATGGGCCCTGGGGGCTTGTCCTCTGGTCAGCCTTGTTTCAGGCCAAGCATTTGTCCCAGTGAGCCATGGACCTACTCAGTATCTGTCGCATGCTGAAACTTCATCTCAGTTCTTTCCTTATCTCAAGGGGCCCCTGTGATATTTGCCAGACTCTGGGCTGGCTGCTGAGGTTGTAGCAGTGAACAAGAAGGTCACAGATGTTCTTATTTCTCTCTTCCTTAGAAGTCACGTTCCAGGGCAGAGCTGGACGGTCCACAGCCAGACAAACCATTCATAGTATTCTTTAGGTCAAAGCTAAGTGTTCTGTAGAAGACAAAGCAAAATGATGTCACAGAGACTGTCGGGGGCCCAACTTCGATGGGGGGGGTCAGGGAGTAGGAGCACAGATGCCCAAACAAGGCAAGCAGAGGCCAGGGAACAGCCTGCAAGGCTGAGAAAATGGCAAGAACAAAGGCCCTGATGCAGGGACAGGCTTACTAGCACCACCGTGAGAAGCAGAGGGCCATTGGAGGAGGGGTGGCCAAGACGGACAGGAGTGTGGGAGGGTTGATGTTGGTAAAGAGCACTTAGTGATACGTGGGTTCTTTTGTTTCTCTTTCTTTCTTAAGGTATTAATTTAGGAAGCCAGTCTAGGTACTTTATGAGCTTCATGTTCTCATACTTGAGGTATCCCCAAGATAAGGAGGCAGCTTATTCTTGAGAGATGCTGCCTGTTTTCCAGGGGGTTTAAAGCCTCATCGTGTTTTGTGCTAAGAAGTAGGCTACAGTTGGGACTTCCCAGGTGATCCAGTGGGTAAGACTCTGCGCTCCCAATGCAGGGGGCCCTGGTTCAATCCCTGGTCAGGGAACTAGATCCCACATACATGCCGCAACTAAGACCTGGAGCAGCCAAAATAAATAATTTTTTTTTAAAAAAGGGGGGCAGGAATAGAGACACAGACGTACAGGACATGATTGGCGGGGGGGAAAGGGAAGCTGGAACAAAGTGAGAGAGTGGCATGGACATATATACACTACCAAATGTAAAATGGAGAGCTAGTGGGAAGCGGCCATGTAGCACAGGGAGATCAGCTCGGTGCTTTGTGACCACCTAGAGGGGTGGGATAAGGAGGGTGGGAGGGAGATGCAAGAGGAAGGGGCTACGGGGATATATGTATATGTATAGCTGATTCACTTTGTTATAAAGCAAAAACTAACACCATTGTAAAGCAATTATACTCCAATAAAGATATTTTAAAAAAAAAGAATTAGGCTGCAGTCTTGAAGAAGACATTGATCTTTCTGCCTGTATTAGTTTCTGTCTCAGCCTTTTCTATTGTCATATATTGTTGCTGGGAGAATCCGGCACTGCACTGGGAGGGGACACCTGGAAGCTTGTGCCTGGTCTCTCCTAGAACCTGCCCTGTATGCCTCTTTCCTTTGCCAATTTTAATTTGTACCTTTTCATTGTAATAAACTGTAACTAAGAGTTTGACAGATTTTCTGAGTTCAATGTGTCCTTTTAGTCAGTCTTCAGAACCGAGGGCTCTGAGGTAGCTCCTAGCTGTCTGGCAGGGCTTGGCATGGCCGCCTCCTGCCAGCTGCTGACTTGTGATGAGAGGGCGCCCTCGCGATCTTCGATCTTCACCTGCAGGCAGCGTTGGAGTCAGTCGCACTGCAACTGCTGAGTGTGGCCATCCCCATCCTCTCCTCCTCCAGCAAATTCCTTCCAACCACCTTTGTTTTACACGCCGCTCCTCTGGTTAAATTCTTCAGCTCTATGACTTCTTAATCAGGGGTCAGCAAACTTTTTCTGTAAGAGCCAGATAGTAAATATTTTCTCCTTTGCAGGATGTGAAGTTTCTGGTCACTGCTCAACTCTGCCACCAGAGTCAAAGTACCATAAACAATATGTAAATGCATGGCATGGCTGTGTTCCAATAAACCTCTATTTATGGACATGGAAATCTGAATTTCATGTAATTTTCATGTCATGAAATAGTATTCTTTTGATTTCTTTTTCAATCACTAAAAAAACGTAAGAACTGTTCTCATTTTGGGGATGAGACAAAAATAGAAAATGGCCTGTATCTGGCCCACAGGCTGTAGTCTGCTGAGCCCTGGCTTAAATTACTCATGACTCTCGACTTTGATTTCCAGGGATCCCTAGAAGCGAGTGTCCTTTCCTGACTGGTTGTGTGCATGTGGTCTGAGAAGCATCATTCACGTCTGCACCAGGCTGGAGTATGGCTCTTCTGATCCAGCCCACTCTGGGTGGTCCCCCCAACCCCCCATGGGATACAGACTTGGCTCATCAACACAGGTGGCCCCTCCCTTGCCAAGAGGCCAGTCCACAGCTTGATGCTCCCAGCAGTTCTGGACTTCCTCCTTAAGCAGAGTGAAGGGCTCTGTAGTGGGAAGAATAATGGCCCCCAAAATATCCATGTCCTTATCCCTAGAATGCGTGAATGTTACTTACCTTATATGGCTGAAGAAACTGCAGATGTGATAGAGGATCTTAAAATGGGGAGATTATCCTGGATTCTTTGGGTAGGCCCTCAGTGTAATCACAGGTACCCTTCAAGAGGGAGACAGAGGAGACGGAGAAAGAGATGTGACGACGGAGGCAGAGATTGGAGTAATGTGGCCACAAGCCAAGGAAGGCTGGCAGCCACCAGGAGATGGAAGGGGCAAGGAACAGATTCTCCTCTGGACACTATGAAGGCACGTGATCCTGCTGACACCTTGATTCTGGACTTCTAGCCCTCACAACTGTCAGACAATAAACGTCTGGATTTTTTTGTTTTGTTTGTTTATTTATTTATCTATTGGCTGCGTTGGGTCTTCGTGGCTGCACATGGGCTTTCTGTAGTTGCGGCGAGCGGGGGCTAATCTTCATTGCAGTGCGCCGGTGGCCTTCAGTAGTTGTGGCACGCAGGCTCAGTAGTTGTGGCTCTCGGGCTCTAGAGCACAGGCTCAGTAGTTGTGGCACACGGGCTTAGCTGCTCCGTGGCATGTGAGATCTTCCCGGACCAGGGCTCGAACCTGTGTCCTCTGCATTGGCAGGCGGATTCTTAACCACTGAGCCACCAGGGAAGACCTGTCTGTTGTTTTAACTCACCCAGTTCCTGGTCCTTTGTTATGGCAGCCTAAGAAATGAATACGCCTATTGTTCCTTCCCCTTTCTGGACATTCCACCCTCTTGCCATTTCTTTTTTCTTTTTTTGTTTTTTTGGCCATGCCACACGGCTTGCAGGATCTTAGTTCCCCGACCAGGGATCGAACCCAGGCCCCCAGCATTGGAAGCGCAGAGTCATAACCACTGGACCAACAGGGAACTCCCAGGATTGCCATTTCTAGTCTGACTTCCTCCCCTGCCTGTTTCCCACCTCTCTGTTCTCTGTCCTCTGCCTCTTATCTGCTCCTCTCTGCAGTGCTCCTTCACTCTTCACTGCTCCTTCTGCAGTGCTCTCCGAGTCAGCCTTCACTTAGTGTATCATGAGGTGCGCACATATGCTTGAATAGTCCTTGAACACCAGCTACTCAGTTACAGCTGGATTTTCCTGGGCCCGAACACATCCTTCTACACAATGTTCACAGATGAAACCCATTTACAGAGGAGTGTGTTTGAGAGTCTTCCTCCAAGCAGACTCTCCATCTTCTGTACTTCATCCCTGTCTCCTTGCCCTTCATGAGGAATCTTCCACTCTGTGATCTTGCACAGTAGCCCATTAACCTGACTCAAGCTCCTCAATGGACATATTCTGGGTGTCAGACACACATGTGTGATGGGGCTGTCCTCTCCTATCAAAGTCAAGATGCACTTTTGCCAGCATTTCTTGGCTTTCCCGTTGTTGACTTGGAGTGCGGGATGAGGAGGCATCTTTCAAGCAGGGTGTTTCTGTAAGAGTGTCACAAGTCCTCAAGGGAGGTCCTTCCACCCAGAAGACCACCCCTGTGACACATGTAGTCCAGTCTTTTTTTTTAATCTAAAATGTGTTTATTAGGATGGTTTCCCATTCATCTTGATTCAGTGTGCTTTTAGTGCCTTTTTTTTTTTTAACGTGTGGTTCAGTCTTAAAGACTCACACTTAGCTGAGCATTAAGAAATAATCCTTGGCGCTTCCCTGGTGGCACAGTGGTTGAGAGTCCGCCTGCCGATGCAGGGGACACGGGTTCGTGCCCCGGTCCGGGAAGATCCCACGTGCCGCGGAGCGGCTGGGCCCTTGAGCCATGGCCGCTGAGCCTGCGCGTCCGGAGCCTGTGCTCCGCAATGGGAGAGGCCACAACAGTGAGAGGCCCGCGTACCGCAAAAAAAAAAAAATAATAATCATAGAGTTAAATGTGTACAACTGTACAACTTCTAGAAGATAACATGGGAAAAAAAATCTAGGTGACTTTGAGTTTGGCATTGAGATGACTTTTGGATAGAACACAAAAAGCATGATCCATGAAGAAAAAAATTCAGTTGGACTTATCTAAAATTAAAAGTTCTGCTCTGTGAAAGATACCATGAAAGAGAATGAAAAGACAAGCCATAGACTAGGGGAAAATATTTGCAAAACATAAATCTGATAAAGGACTTTTATCCAAAATGTACCAAAAAAAAAACCCCACAAATAAACAAAGCCTTTTAAAATTCAAGAATACGAAGCCAGTTTTAAAAGGATAATGCGGACTTCCTTGGCGGTCCAGTGGTTAAGACTCTGCACTTCCACTGCAGGGGGCGTGGGTTCGATCCCTGGTAGGGGAACTAAGATCCCGTATGCCACGTGGCATGGCCAAAAAAAAAAGCAAAAGATCTGAACAGACACCTCACCAAAGAAGATACACAGATGGCAGAGATAAGCAGATGAAAATACTCTCAACATCATATGTCTTTAAGGAATTGCAAATTTAAACAGTATCACTACATACCTATTAGAATGGCTAAAATCCAAAATACTGACAACAGAAGGAACCAGAACTCTCACTCACTGCTGGTGAGAATGCAAAATGATATAACCACTTAGGAAGACAATTGGCAGTTTCATACAAACTTAAATACAGTCCTAGCATATGATCCATCAGTCACACTCCTAGGTATTTATATAAATGTGTTGAAAACTTGTCCATACAGACACTAGAACAGGAATGTTTATAACAAGTTTATTCATAATTGCTTAGAACTGGAATCAAACTGAGATGCCTTTCGATAGGTAAATAAATAAAGAAACTGGTACATTCATACAATGGAATATTATTTAGCAATAAAAAGAACTGAGCTATCTAGCCACAAAAAGGCATGGAGGAATCTTAAATGTGTATTCCTAAGTCAAAAAGTCAGTCTGAAAAAGGTACATACTGTATGATTCCAACTTTATGACTTTCTGGGAAAGGCCAGACTATAGAGACAGTAAAATAGTGATTGCCAGGGACTCAGGGGGAGAGAGGGGTAAATAGATGGAGCGGAGGGGATTTTTCATGCAGCAAAACTATTCTGTATGATACTGTAATGATTGACATGTGTATAAAAGAAAGCGTAAATTCATATTTCTTATTTTAAAAGCAACTGTATAAAACCAGTATAATTGTACTGTTTGGCCTATAACAAACAAATATATTTGCCAATAACAGCATAATGGAGGTGGGTGGGACAAAGCTGTATTGGGCTAAGGAGATAACTCCAGAGAGTGACTCGAATCTAATTAATGGGTGTATTTATTTTTCCAACCTCATCAAACTTTGCACTTGAAATGAGTGCATTTCAGTTGCACCTCTCTACGGCCGGGGTCACCTCGGCTCGGTCACCGCGGGTACAGGGCGTGGTGGGACCTCCCCGACTCTCGCACCTCGCCCGCTCCGCTGGCCGCGGGCCCGGGAAGCCTCCTGGACGCCACGCCCCGCTGCCGCAGCCCTTTCTCTCCGCCCCGGCGCGGGTCCAAAGGAACTAAAGCCGACACTGGAAGTCCCTGCCCCGCCCACGAGGCTCTCCCGGAAACGCCCCTCTCCTGGGCTGTCATTGGCTACGTCGGTACGGACGCAGTCTGCGACGTCACTTATGGGAAACGTAGTTCGCGCCCGCCCCGAACGAGGTCGCGGGTAACGCGGGCGCAGACTTAACGGAGGCGCACGGGCGGGGCGGGGCGGGACTTCCGGCGTTTCCCTGGGGTACTCGTTTTGCCACCGCTGGTGGTCGGTGCGAGCACTTTTGAGGGCAGCGCTCGCACCGCAGAGACTATCCCGGCTGAAAGAAGCGCAGGGACCCTCGCCACGCCTTTGCTTGCTCCGTGACCCCCGGGCATGACTTGCTTTTCCTGAGACTCGCTGTCGTACCCTGAGAACGTCCCGAGGCTGCTCCCAGTCCTCGGGCACATTTTCCTCGGTCGGCCGGAGGCTCCAGCGCGCTGGGCGGGGTGGCGGGTGCGGATCTCAGCTGCGTCCGCTGAAACTCTCCGCCCACAGGTTCCAATGGCAGATGAGGCTCAGGTGAGTGGGAGGTGCGCCCCAGGCTCTCACCACCCGGATCCCCACCCAGCGGGTCCGGACTCTGAATGAGCCCGTGACAGGTGAGGAAGGCTATGACAGGTGAAGGAACAGTCTATGCAGAAATAGAGAAGAGGAGGGCTGGGGGTCTCGGAGCTCCGTGTGTGGATCCCGGCGGCTGAGGGTTGAAGGATGAGTAGGTCCTCTGTGCAGAGCTGGGGGTTGTCCTTGGCTGTGGGCCATGGGAGGTGTGGGGTGGACGAGGCAGGATGGGATTGAAGATGCTCTCTGTGGTAGCGCACTGGAGACACACACCACTGTGCACAGTGGAACGCGGGAGTTGCCAGTGGGGTGGACTGGCGAGGCTGTGGTGAGGGTGTGGAGTTGTACCATGCTGCGGTACAGTTATGTGTCTGCATGCAGGACAGACTGGAGGGCCCTTGGATGATGTACTCAGGCCTAAGAGAGAGAGGAGAACATAGTCTTTTTTCCTTATGAAAGGTGACCTCTGGGACACGGAGAGAATTGGCTGGCAGGAAATAGGGTGGGGCCTGAGTGCTTGGCGGGGTACATAGATGGCATCTCTCTGGTCACCAGCCTGTTGTTGTGGGCTGGATGCAGAATTTAGTAGCAGCATGAAGGGAGAGGCACCAATGGTACTGGGGGCCTTGGGAATCCTCTGAGATCGAGGTGTTAGGAGGAAGGAGGTATGAGGGTATGTGAGGGGTGCGGGCTCAAAGGGAAAGATGATGTCAGTGAGAGATGTGGCAGGACCTTGAGACACAGGTCAAGGGCATGGATGTGTTTCTCTGTTCATATTTTGGTTGGCTTTCTGCCCACTATTGACCCTAAGGCTCAGTTGAATTCATCATTACAGGCCCCTGTGACCTTTGAGGATGTGGCTGTGTATTTCTCCCGAGAGGAGTGGGGGATCCTTAATTTGACCCAGAGGAGCCTGTACCGTGATGTTATGCTGGAGAACTTTGCACTCATTGGCTCACTGGGTAAGTCTCTCACACTTTCCCTCAGCAAAGTGACCACCTCTGCCTTTAATCCACGGGAAGTTCTGTGTATCTTAAAGCCCAGAGAGGCTGTGTGCTCTTCCCCTGCCTCTCTCTGAGCAGCCCTGTTGGCAGCCTCAACACCTGTTGCCCTACAGGCTTCTGGAGTAAGGCTTGGGGTTCAGATGTCTACAGTTTGCCTAACAAATCCTATCCAGCTCTTCCTCTTTCTGGCTTCGTGACTTTGCTGAAGCTGTGGGCCCTCTCTGTTCTGGTTTTGGCCTTCTTCCTCCAAAAGAAGTTTTATAGGGGCCTTTCTGGGCCAGGTGTGAGCCATGAATTTAAATCAGTAGATCAATTTGGGCAGGATTGCCGTTGTTTTTTTTTTTTTTTTTTTTTTTTTTTTTTGTCGCGTTGAGTGGCTTGTGGGATCTTAGTTACCCGACCAGGGGTTGAACCCGCACCCTCGGCAGTGAAAGCGTGGAGTCCTAACCACTGGACCGCCAGGGAATTCCCAGGATTGCCACCTTAATATATTTCAATCCATGAACATGGTTGTCTTTCTGTTTATTTAGCTCTGTAATTTTTTAAAGTGTTTTCAGTTTACAAGGGTAAATTTATTTCTAAATATTTTATTCATTTTAATGCTCTTTTAAGTGGAATTACTTTATTTTAGATTGTACATTGCTAGTGTATAGAAATATAATTGATTTTTGTATACTGATCTTGTATCCTGCAACCTTGCTAAACTCATTTATTTGTTCTAATGGTTATTCTTTTCGGTGGATTCCTTGGTATTTTCTCTATATATAATGTCATGTCATCTGTGAGTAGAGATATTTTTACTCCTTTCTTCGCTTAACTGACTTGGTTGGCTAGAACCTCAGTACTTTATTGAATATAAGTTGTAAGAGTAGACATCCTTGTCTTGTTCCAGATCTTATGGGAAAAGCGTTCAGTCTTTCACTAAGTATGATGTTAGCCGTAGGTTTGTTGCATATGCCCTTTTCAGGTGAGGAAGTTCCCTTCTCTTGTTTGTTGAGGGCATTTATAGAGAAAAGTCGTTAGATTTTGTGCAGTGCTTTTCCATGTCTATTGAAATGACCATGTGATTTTTGTCCTTTTTTCTGTTAATGTGGTATATTACAGTAATTGATTTTCTGTATTCATAAGAGTTATCAATGGTGTAGTTTTCTTTTCTGGTTATGTCTTTATTTGTATTGAGTATGAGGATTTTTGGCTTCAGTGGATGTTGGGAAATGTACGCTTCTCTTCTTTTTCTGGCACAGTTTGTGAAATATTGGTGTTAATTCTTTTCTTAAAAAAAAAAATTTATTTATTTATTTTGGGGTGCGTCGGGTCTTAGTTGTGGCACACGGGATCTTTTGTTGCGGCACGTGAGCTGCTTTCTAGTTGTGGCACATGGGCTCAGTAGTTGCTGCATGTGGGCTCCGTAGTTGTGGCACCTGGGCTTAGATGCCCTGCATGTGGCATCTTAGTTCCCCAACGAGGGATCCAACCCGAGTCCCCTGCATTGGAAGGTGGATTCTTAACCACTGGACCACCAGGAAATCCCCTGGTGTTAATTCTTATTCCTGTGTTATTATTAATCTGTGAAGCCATCTCGGCCTAGGTTTTTTTTTTTCCTGTGAGGGAAGTTTTTTATTTTGTTTTTAAGTCTGTTCAGCTGTTCTGTTTCTTCTTCAGTCAGTTTATCTCTGCTCTTTTTTATTGCCTTCCTTCTTCTAGTTTTGGGTTGCTTTTTGTTGTTGTTGTTCCTTGAAGTATAAAGTTAGGATATTGAAGATTCTTTTTAAAATTTTTTAAATTTATTTTTAATTGAAGTGTAGTTGATTTACAATGTTTCAGGGGTACAACAAAGTGATTCAGTTACACATATAGAGATCTTTTTTTAATATGTGTGTTGTGACATAAGAAATATATACTTTGTCTTTGTTCCCAGTTCCTTGGCATGCAGCTCCTAAAACCTTTGGAATCTCTGGAGTGATAAGAGAGTCTTTTGTATGCTAATGGGCTGACGGTGGCTGGGAACCCCTAGATGGTTTCAGGATGGGGGATGGTCACCAGAAAGACCAAGGCATGATTGTAAGGTTGGGTGTTCAGCTACTCCCAACCCCTCCTCTCCACCTCGCTACCCTGACCTTTGGGGAAGGGAAAGGGGCTGGAGATTGGGCCAGTCATCAATGGCCAGTGATGTAATCAGTCATGCCTATGTGATAAAACATCCATAAAAACTCCTAAATGACCAGTTCGGAGAGTTTCTGGGTTAGTGGACACAGCAAGATGCTGGGAGAATGGTGCCATCAAGGGCATGGACACTTCTTACCCCCTATGTCCTCAATCCCCACCCCTGGCATACCTTGGCCTTTTCATCTCTTCCATTGGGCTCTTCCTTAGTTGTATCCTTTAAAATAAATTGGTAATAGTAAGCAAACTCTTTTCCCGAGTTCTCTGATCTGTTCTAACAAATTATTGAACCTGAGGAGGAATCAATAGTTGTGAGAATCCCAGATTTATAGTCAGTTGGTCAGAAAGTACAGGAGCCCTGGGACTTTCCGTTGATGTCTGAAGTGGGGGCAGTCTTGTGGGACTGCGTCCATAACCTGTGGGATCTGATGCTAATTCCAGGTAGTTGGTGTCAGAATTGGAATGAATCCTTGAACACCCAGTTGGTGTCAGAGAGCTGGAGAAATGGTGTGGGAAAGCCCCCATGCGTGTGGTGTCAGAAGTGTTGTGAATAAGACAGCTCAGAGATGTTTCTGTAATTTTCCCTCTAAGCAATACTTTTCCTGATAACTTTTGGTATGTTGTGTTCTCTTTTTCTTTCGTCTCAAAATGTTTTGTAACTTTCCTTGTGGTTATTTAGGAGTACTTAATTTAAATTCCATAAATTTGTGAGTTTCCCAGACTCACTGACATAGAGAATAGACTTGTGGTTGCCAAGGGAAAGCGGAGGGCAGGGGAAGGATGGATTGGGAGTTTGTGACTAGCAGATGCAAACTATTATATATAGAATGGATAAACAACAAGGTCCTATTGTATAGCACAGGGAACTATATTCAATATCCTGTAATAAACCATAATGGGAACGAATTTTTAAAACTTTGTGAGTTTCCCAAATTTCTTTCTGTTGTTGATTTCTGGGGTTTTTTTGGGTTTTTTTGGTTTTTTTTTGCGGTATGCGGGCCTCTCACTGTTGTGGCCTCTCCCATTGCGGAGCACAGGCCCCGGATGCGCAGGCTCAGCGGCCATGGCTCACGGGCCCAGCCGCTCCGTGGCATGTGGGATCTTGGCTCACGGGCCCAGCCGCTCTGCGGCATGTGGGATCTTCCCGGACCGGGGCACAAACCCATGTCCCCTGCATCGGCAGGCGGACTCTCAACCACTGCGCCACCAGGGAAGCCCTGATTTCTGTTTTAATTCCTTTGTAGTTAGAGAACGTTCTTTGTATGATTTCAATTGTCTGAAGTCTACTGAGTCTTGTTTTATATCCTAGCAAATGGTCTATTCTGGAGAATGTTCCATGTGCATGTGAGAATGGAGGAGAATATGTATTCTGCTGTTGTTAGGTGGCATGTTCTATAGATGTCTTGGAGGTCTAGTTGATTTTTAGTGTTATTCATGTGTTATATCCGTGTTCATTTTCTGCCTAGTTGTTCTATCCATATATGAAAGTTAGAAATTGAAGTCTCTAAATATTATTGTTTGTCTGTTTCTTTCTTTAGTTATGTCAGTTTTGCTTCACAGGAGGGTCTTTTTTTAAAAATTGTGGTAAAGCAAATAAACCATGAGATCTACCTTCTTAACAAATTTTTAAACAGAAGAGGTTCCAACAAGGATCTACTGTATAGCACAGGGAGCTATATTCAGTATCTTGTAATAATCTATAATGGAAAAGAATATATATGTATATTTATATAACTGAATCACTTTGCTGAACACCGGAAACTAATACAACATTGTAAATCAACTATATTTCAACTTAAAAAATAAATTTTAAAAAATGAACATTACAATTGCTTCTCTGACAATTTTTTTTTTTAAATGTACAGAAGAGGTTCATGTTCTAATACTTGGTTTCCTAGCTGGTTGCCATGGTGACATGAGCTTCCTGTGGTACGTGTAGGGATGGGTCAGCCTTGATTTGGGCGGGTATCTTATTACCTTTCTACCTCCTAGGCTTTGCACCTTTGAGGTCCCTATGAAGGGTGAGGTGGCCCAAATGAAGGGTGAGGAAGAGCCCTGGGTGCCCAACATGGTGGATATGACTGTGGTCAGCAGAGCAGAGGCCAGGATGGGTCCTGGTCTTGGTGAATGGGGCTAGGGGGTGCCTTGGTTTCAGTAATGGGTATCTGAGTACACTGGCATTTTGGTGCTGGGGCCAGTGACCACACCTTATTCCCACCTTTCCTCTCCCCTCTTGTGGACTCACTGTGTGGTCTTGCTATCTCTACCATGGCTCTGGATGACCCACCTCTCTGGCCTCTGTGTCTTGTCATTTCCTCTCCTCTGTGCCAGTGCAGAACTGTCAACTGTGACCTCCTGTGTGTGTGATTTGAGGTGCGTACATATCCTTCAGTAATACTTGAGCACCAGCTACTGTGTCACAGTCATGTTTTCATTGGAGTAGACACAGCCTCTTCACAGTGCTTGCTGTCTCCAGCAGCTAAGGCCCTGCCGATACCCTTTGCACAGGAGTGACTTAGAGGCCCTGAATCCCTTCCCTGCACTGTTCCCATCTTTTGTGTCCTGGTCCCTGTTGAGGTCTCCCCTATTCTGGGCTCTGGCAGAGCCCTGTTCCACTGGGCCAGCCCTTTCTCATCCAGACCTTTCCTTGCAACCTCCTGGCAATTCTGTGGACTCCTTTATGGGTGTGTCCGACATGCACTGATGATGAAGGTGCCTCTTCCGTCTAAGCCAGCTCTCAGTGACTGACTCTTCTGTCTCAGGTTTTCTGTGTAGACTGCGGGATGAGGAAGCCCCTCCCGAGCAGGTGAAGAGCCACAGAGTCCGCCTGTCAGAGAACCCCTTTCTGTGCAGGGTGTCTGGGAAGGACATCCCTGCCGCCTTAGGCTTCCTCCAGCCCCAGGCCACCCACAGAGAGGGGACACCACGCAGAAGCACCGAGCGCAAGGCCTTCCCACCCAGCTCCACTCACCAGCAATGGCAGGGAGCCCACGCCACACAGAAGCCCTTCAAGTGCAGCGACTGCGGGCAAGCCTTCCTGAAGGCCTTTGCGCTCCTTGACCACCTGATCACTCACGCCAAAGAGAGACCCTTCAGGTGCCCAGCAGGTGGAAATGCCCCCATGGAGAGCTCAACCCTGGTTCATCACCGAAAAACTCACACTGGAGAAACATCCCATGTGTGTAGTGAGTGTGGGAAGGCCTTCAGTTACCCATCTAAACTGAGGAAGCACCAGAAGGTTCATACTGGCATAAAACCTTTCAAGTGTGGTGAGTGCGGGAAAACCTTCAACCGCAAAGACGCACTTGTTCTGCACCAGAGAATTCACACTGGAGAGAGGCCTTACCAGTGCAGCGAGTGTGGGAAGTCCTTCAGCGTTCTGTCTACCCTCATTCGGCACCGGAAAGTTCACATTGGAGAAAGGCCCTATGAGTGCAGGGAATGTGGGAAATTCTTCAAATACAACCATAGCTTCATTCTTCACCAGAGAGTTCACACTGGAGAGAGGCCCTATGAGTGCAGTGAATGTGGGAAAACTTACGTGACCCGCTCTGGGCTGTATCAGCACTGGAAAGTCCACACTGGAGAACGTCCCTACGAGTGCAGCCTGTGTGGGAAAACCTTCACTACCAGGTCCTACCGAAATCGGCACCAGCAGTTCCACACTGAAGAGAGGGCTTATGAATGTACAGAATGTGGGAAAGCCTTTAAACATAGTTCTACCCTCCTTCAGCACAAGAAAGTCCACACTGGAGAAAGGCCATAGGAGGACAGGGATGTGGGAAAACCTTTAGACATGGCTGGCACCTTGTTCAACATGAAAGGTCTCACTCCAGAAAGGAGATTGAGGAGAGTAGCCATTTGAAAGCTAAACATGTCACACCCCAGCACCCACACTGGGCTGGTGCCAGGTACATGGGAAGCGTTCAGGAGCTGTGTTGCACTCTCACCTGCCCAGGCTGTTGGCAGTGTTGAGTCACTGCCAGTTACTGTGACAGAAGCCATCCCACTTCTACCACCTGGCAGGTCCCCGTGGTAAGCATCAGTCACTGTGTGTGCTCAGGGAAGCTGACCTCTGTGTTCCCCACTTGATAAAGGAGAGAATCATGAGTGGTGGAGCCCATAATGGGTCTTATTCTCTCCCCCTCCAACTGGTTTAGGTGTGGACATGACCTAGTTCTTGCCAAGAGTAGCTGAGCAGTGTCTGCTGGGGCCTTCCAGGGAAGGTTAACCATTTTCATGGACACTGTTGACACTACATTTGGTCCCTGTCGTGCATTTATCCAACCCTGGAACTGGCTCACACTGCTCTGGAATGTCTGGTAATCTTTAGGCCTTTTTGTTTAAACCACCCTTAATCTTTGGGATCTGTGTGTGGAAGGATTGAGAACAAAATTGGGCTCATGGATAGAGGGAACGGTTTCTGTGGGGGTCCCTGACTTTTGTCTGCCTCAGTGGGGCCAGCAGGATGGCAGAGGACAGCTCCAGTCAAGGTTGGCCTAACTTGCACTTGTGCCTGAGACCTCCAGGGAAAGATTGAAGGGCTTTGTGGATAAATCTTCAGCCTGGATATCAGGTTTACTTGAGGATTCAGAGCTCACCTGAAGAATGGGGTGGTTGGTATAAGATCCCCGGGTGACTAGGGACAAGCACCTGGGTTCCTTGTTCCCAGGGAATGTTCTGCAATCTCCAGCATTGGTCAGAAGTTGTTGTTTCCAGAATCAGCTCAGAAGCCATGCCCCCTGAAATCGAGAACGTGGAGGTAAGTTCTAGACTGGCCATAAGTCCTACAGGGGCCTGATGGAAAGAGTAAGTGGACACAGAAGCACTGAGTGAGGTCCTGTGGAGTGGGGAATCTGGTAAACGAGAGGGTTTGAGCTGGTTCTAAAGAGGCACCCACAAATGTTCCAGGAACCATGGTTTCACAGGGTGCAGCATGCAGAATTTCTCAGGAATTGCAAACCTGTTCCCTGTGTCTAAGGTCACTGTCAGCAAATAATCTACAGGTTATTTGGATTCTCAGAGCCTTTCCGGGCATGTTCACCTCATGGCCATCACCCTGGGACTGAAAGAAGATCCTGTAGTCCTAGGATGTGGCTTTTGTGACCCAGCTAGTGTTCCTGATGTCTCTGCACACCATGGCTTTGGCTGTTTTTGCTGCCGCTCTCCCAGGGCTCCAGGGAAAGAAGTGGTTGAATCAACATATGGATCCAGATCTATGTTTAAAATTTTGGAAACTTTTTTCAAAAGGTAAATAAAATGTCAGTTCAGCGAAAGTTGTTATGTGGTTGTAGCTGTGTCCCTGGTCTAGAAATCATGCTTCATGTCAAGAAGGAAATGTTAGCTGGGAGGTATGTTTGGGGAGAGAGCCACCAACCCTGGACTTGAGGGGCTTTGGGCCATGGTGCTCAGCCAGTACTGTGGGTTGGGGTTGGAAACAGCTGCTTACTTTAGCTTCAGTGATTACTCTCACCCACCCCCTGATGGCAGGAGGGGTGGTGGCCACGTGGGGTAGGACCCTACGGAGTTCTCGGCCAGTCTGCTCAATGTCTCTCCAACACCATAAGGCATACGCCCACCACCAGGCCTGCTCAGGCCCTTCTCCCTGTGTGTAATAATTGTCTGCCCCTGGCATGGCAGTCTGTGTGGAAGCAGAGTAGAGTCCAGCTGAGCCGAGTAGGGCTCAGATGACAAACAAGTGGGGGTAGGGTAGACTAAACCAAACTCCTCACCCCAGCCAAAAGGGCCGGCATGACCTGTTTCCTGACCTCTTGGCCTTCTTCTCTTCATGGGCCACTGGGTCTCCTCATTGTTCATTCCTGCCTGGGGCCTCTGCACTGCGGTTCCCTCTGGCTGGAATACCCTTCCCCTGGAGTCACCTCCTCAGCTCTCCCCAACCAATCTGCAGTAGCAGCCATCACTTTTGTCACCTCTGCTTCATTTCTTTCATAGCTCCAGCCACCCTACAATGACGCTGCTTTAGTCTGTTTGCACGTTAAATCTCTGTACTGCACATCAGATGGAGATGAAATGTATCTACCACAGAGCTCAGGCAAGAGCTTGGCACACAGTAGGACTCCAGGGAATGTTTGGCTGCTCTGAAGGACTGTGCTGGGCCCAGACCACAGCCCTGTCATCAGAGCTGACTCAGGAGGGAGAAGGTAGGAGAGCACAGGGAAAGAGTAGTACATCCCCCTTCATGCACTCCCTGAGTGCTTACACACCTATCCCAGGCTGTGTAAACTGCTGCTGTGCTCTGGAGACTGAACTCACCCAGCAGAGACAAAACCCATAGGGGCCCTCCTGCATGAAACAGACATTCTAGTAGGTGATGTAGACCGAATGTTGTGTCCCCCCAAAATACATAGGTTAAAACCTAACCCTCAATGTTTGGTATTTGGAGGTGGGGGCCTTTGGGAGATGATTAGGTCATGGGGGAGGAACCCTCATGAATGGGATTAGTGCCCTCATAAAAGAGACCCTCCGAGAACTCCCTCTCTCCTTCCACTGTGTGAAGACACAGAAGACAGCTATTATCCAGGATCCTCACCAGACACCAAATCTGCTGGCACCGTGATCTTGGATTTTCCAGCCTCCAGAACTGTGAGAAATTTCTATTATTTATTAGCCACCCAGTTTATGGTATTTTTGTTCTGTCAGTTGGAATGGACTAAGACACGGGGAGACAGACATCCCTTAAGAAACCACACAACTGGCAACTGTGAGCAGGGTTGTGGAGGGGCCCCGAGTGTGTCAATGAGGCCCCTCCTGACGTTCTGCATTTCTGTCTCCTGGGGGCTCAGGTGACCTCTGCAATTGGCTTTTACCTTTTAGTGAAGGGAAGAAGTTATTATGGCTTGTATTTGTCATGGTTGCTTCTTTTGTTGTAACTTTTAAAAAATTGAGCATTTAATGATTCTTTTTTACACTCCATAGGGCTTATTCTTATTTCACTAGTATACATGGAGACACACACACAAATATTTCTCCCTTGGTACTGTTTTAGGTACATTCCATATGTTGTGATAACCTCTGTTTTCATTTTCATTCAAAATACTTTCTAATTTTTCTTTTGATTTCATCTTTGACCATGGATTATTTACAAGTGTGCTATTTAGTTTCCAAGTGAGGGTTTTCCACACATCATACTATTCTTGACTTCTTATTGAATTCTCTCATAGTCAGGGTCCATACTTTGTATTATTTCAATTCTTTTCCATTTATCAAGCCTTGTTTTGTGGCCCAGAAGATGCTCCATTTTGGTAAATGTTCTATGTGCCTGTGAAAAGAATGTGTATTCTGCCTTTATTGGACAGAATGTTCTATAAATGTCAATTAGGTCAAGTTGGTTGGCAGTGTTGTTCGTCTTCTCTGTCCTTAGCGATTATCTGGGATGGATGTGGACATCTCCAACTATAATTGTGGATTTGTCTATTTCTCCTTGCAGTTCTATCAGTTTTTGCTTCATGTACCTTGAAGCACTGTTAGGTATATTAACATTTAGGACTGTCATGTGTCTTGATTAATTAATCTCTCAACCAGCATGGGGTCAGTTCATTCCTTAACCCTCTCAGAGGCAATGGGAATGAAGCCATTCCAGTGAGCCTAGGACAATCCCAACACCCTCCAGGAAAGGAGAAGGGAGGCAAAGGGATGTGTTCTCTCCATGTATATGTAGGTGACTGCTGCAAATATTTGGATCCAGACAGCTAGAAAGAGGTTTATGCTCCAGAGGCGAGACAGTGCTGCCTGAGCTGCTCAAAAAGGGCAGAGTAGCTTCTGAAGGCTCTTCCACATTAGTCACACTTAGGTAATTTCTTTGTGGGTATTCTGCTGCATAAAGTTGGATGTGGCTGAAGATTTTCTCACGAAGATCATTTCTACAAGTCTCCACTCAGGTATGAATCCTCTTATGCTGAGCAAGGTTGCAGAGGCGGCTGAAGATTTTCCCACAGTGGCCACACTCATAAGTCTTTTCTCTGGTATGAACTATCTGGTGTCGAACAAGTGTGGATCTTTCACTAAAGGCTTTCCCACATTGGCTGCATTCATAGGGCCTTTCTTGTGTGTGAACTCTCTGGTGACGAACCAGGTGAGAGTTATTGCTGAAGGCTCTCCCACATTCACTGCATTCATAAGGCCTTTCCCCAGTGTGAACTCTCCAGTGATAAATGAGGCTGGACTTGCGGCTAAAGAACTTCCCACATTCAGTGCACTCATAAGGCCTTTCTCCAGTGTGAACTTTCTGATGTTTAATAAGAATGGAGTTTTGGCTAAAGAATTTCCCACATTCACTACACTCATAAGGCCTTTCTCTTGTGTGAACTCTCCAGTGCTCAATGAGACTGGAACTGTGAGCAAAGGCTTTCCCACATTCGTTGCACTCGTAAGGCCTTTCTCCAGTGTGAATTCTCCAGTGCTGAATCAGGCTGGAGTTGCGACTGAAGGCTTTTCTACATTCACTGCACTCATAAGGCCTTTGACCAGTATGTACTTTCTGGTGCTGAATGAGGGTGGAGCTATTGCTGAAGGCTTTCCCACATTCACTGCATCCAAAAGGCCGTTCTCCAGTGTGAACTTTCTGATGTCGAAGGAGGTGAGAGCTTTGGTTGAAGTCTCTTCCACATTCAGTGCATTCAAAAGGCCGTTCTCCAGTGTGGACCTTCTGATGCTGAGCAAGGTTGGAGTTATTGTTAAAAGCTCGCCCACACTCACTGCACTCATAAGGCCTTTCTCCAGTGTGAACCCTCCAGTGCTGAATGAGAGCAGAGCTGCGGCTGAAGGCTTTGCTACACTGATTGCACTCATAAGGTCTTACTTGGGTGTGGACTTTCTGGTGCCGAAGGAAATTGGAGCTTTGGCTGAAGGCTCTGCCACATTTGCTGCACTCAAAAGGTCTTTCTCCAGTGTGAACTTTCTCATGCCGAGTGAGGTGTGACCTGTTATTGAAGGCTTTCCCACATTCACTGCATTCATAAGGCCTTTCTCCTGTGTGGATTCTCTGGTGATGAACAAGTGTGAGTTTGTGGCTGAAAGTTTTCCCACAGTCACTGCACTCATAGTATTTTACTCCAGTATGAAATTTCTGGTGCTTCCTCAGCTTAGACGGATGACTAAAGGCCTTGCCACACTCCTTACATACGTGAGATGTTTCTCCAGTGTGAAACTTTTGGTCATTAACAAGAGTTAATTTCTCCTCTAAGGAATTTTCAACTCTTAGGCATCTAAATGGTATCTCTTCAGAGTGAGTTCTCAGGTGGTTGAGGAGGACAGAACTCTTCTGGAAGGCTTTTCCACAGTCACTGCACTTGAAGGGCTTCTGTGAGGCATGGACTTCTGGGAGCTGCCCAAGACTGGAAGGGTGTGGTAAGGCCTCCCTGCACTTTGTGCTGCTGTGTGGCTTCCCACTGCCATCTGTGTTTGGGTGCTGGAGGAGGTCATGGCTGTCTGAGACATCCTTACCACCTAATCCACATGTAAAGGGCTTCTCTGATAGACAGACTATTGAGCTCTGCACAAACAAGTCCCTGTCCTTGTTCCATTTGAAGGGCTTTTCTCCACTGCACTCCTTCTGATGCTGGTGAAGGTTTGCACCAAACCAAAACTCTCTGCCACATGCTACACATGTGTAGGGAGTCTCCTCAGCATGTGTTCCTTGATGTACATCCAGGTGCAAAATGTCTTTCAAGAATGGGTCACACATGTCACAACTGTCAGCCTTCTGGGTAGAAGAATGTGCACTGAAAATCCTGACCTGTGACACCACATCTACAGAAGCATCCTGCTTGGAACATACCTCCTCATCTTCCACTCCATACCAACAACCTGAAAGCCGAGAAATTTCTGGTTAACTGAGTGTTCCACTTAGTGGAAAGGGTGATTTCATTAGAAATGTGTGACTGACACATACGGAAATGGGCCCAAGGGTTTGTTGATAGGCCAAGGGGGCCAGAGTAAGAGTGAAAGGCTCACTGTGCAGGACAGGGCCCAGCAAGCCACAGAGTAAAGGGGCCTTACCAGAGGCATGGACACAGAGGCAAAGAACTTGAAAAGACATTTCTCAAAGAAAGATAAATATACACAAATGGCCAATAAGTACGTGAAAAAATGCTCAACAGCATTAGTCATTAGAGAAATGCAAACTCAAACCACAATGAGATACCACCCCACCAGGATAGCTATAAGAAAAAAGATAGTAACAAGTTGTTTATGAGGAAGTAGAGAACTCAGAACACTCATACACTGCAGTGGGAATGTAAAATGGTGCTGCTAGTTTGGGAAACAGTTTGTGAATTCCACTGCTATGTATCTACCCAAGAGCAATGAAACATATCTACACAAAAACTTGTACATGAACGTTCATAACAGCCATAATTTTTGTAACAGTCGAAAAGTGGAAACAAGCCAAATGCCCATCATCTGATGAACGGATAAAAAAAAACTGGTATATTGATACAATGGAATATTATTCAGCCATAAAAATGAACAACATATTACTGATATGTGCTGCAACATGGATGAACCTCAAAAACATTATGCTAAGTGAAAGCCAGTCACAGAAAAATGTATATTGTATGATTCCATTTGTATAAAATATCTAGAATAAGCAAATCTATATAGTCATAAAGTAGATTAGTGGTTGCCTAAGAGTCAGGAGGAATGGATGAGGGGGGGTGTAGAGTGACTGCTAAAGGCTACAAAGTTTTTCTTTAGGTAATGAAAATGTTCTAAAATTAGAGTATGGTGATATTTATTACCTCTAATTTTAAAAAATTTTAATTGAAGTATGTTGTGTTAATTTATGCTGTACAGCACAGTGATTCAATTATACATATATGTACAATTCTTTTTCATATGCTTTTGCATTATGGTTTATCACAGGATATTGAATACAGTTCCCTGTTCTATACAGTAGGACCTTGTTTATCCATCCAGTATGTACTAGGGTGCATCTGCTAATCCCAAACTCCCAATCCATCCCTCCTCCAACTCCCACCCTTGGCAACCACAAGTCTGTTCTCTGTATCTGTGAGTCTGTTTCTGCTTCATAGATATGTTCATGTGTCGTATTTTAGATTCCACATATAAGATCTCACATGGTACTTGTCTTTCTCCTTATGACTTCATTTAGTATGATAATCTCTGGTCCATCCACGTTGCTGCTAATGGCATTATTTCATTCTTTTATAAGGCTGAGTAATATTCCATTGTATATATACACCACATCTTCTTTACCATCTGTTGAGGGACATTTAGGTTGTCTCCATGCCTTGGCTATTGTAAATAGTGCTGCTGTGAGCATTGGGGTGCACGTATCTTTTCAAGTTTTCTCTGGATATGTGCTCAGGAATGGGATTGTTGAATCATATGGCAACTCTATTTTTAGTGTTTTAAGGAACCTCCATACTGTTTTCCATAGTGGCTGCACCAATTTACATTCCCCCCAACAGCGTAGGAGGGTTCCCTTTTCTCTACACCCTCTCCAGCATCTGTTATTTGTAGACTTTTTAATGATGGCCATCCTGCTCAGTGTGAGGTGGTACCTCATTGTAGTTTTCATTTGCACGTCTCTAATAATTAGTAATGATGAGCATCTTTTAATGTGCCTATTGCCCATCTGTATGTCTTCTTTGGAGAAATGTCTATTTAGGTCTTCTGCCCATTTTTCTTTTTCTTTTTCTTAATTTATTTATTTTATTTTTGGCTGTGCTGGGTCCTTGCCACTGCACATGGCCTTCTCTCTGGCCACAGCAAAGTGGGGCCACTCCTCGCTGTGGTATGCAGGCCTCTCGTTGCAGTGGCCTCTCCAGCTGCAGAGCATGGGCTCCAGGTGTGCGGGCCCTAGCATTTGTGGCACACAGGCCCAGCAGGTGTCTGCCCATTTTTCAATTGGACTTTTTGTTGTTGTTACTGAATTGTATGGACTGTCTGTATACTTTGTAAATTAAACCCTTGTCAGTTGTATCATTTGCAAATATTTTCTCCCAGTCCGTAGGTTGTCTTTTTGTTTTGTTTATGGTTTTGTTTGCTGTGCAGAAACTTGTAAGTTTGATTAGGTCCCATTTCTTTATTTTTGTTTTTATTTCTATTGCCTTGGGAGACTGACTTAAGAAAACTCGTATGATTTATGTCAGAGAACATACTGCCTATGTTCTTTTCTAGGAGTTTTATGGACTATGGTGATATTTATACAATGAGAACATATGAAAAACCACTAAACTGTACACATTAAAAAAGTGAACGTTGGGGCTTCCCTGGTGGTGCAGTGGTTGGGAGTCTGCCTGCCAATGGGGGGGGACACAGGTTCGTGCCCCGGTCCGGGAGGGTCCCACATGCCGCGGAGTGGCTGGACCCGTGAGCCATGGCCGCTGAGCCTACGCCTCCGGAGCCTGTGCTCCACAACGGGAGAGGCCACAGCGGTGAGGGGCCCGCGTACCGCAAAAAAAAAAAAAAAAGTTGAACGTGGGACTTCTCTGGTGGTCCAGTGGTAACGAATCCACCTTCCAATGCAGGTGAGACGGGTTTGATCCCTGGTCAGGGAACTAAGATCCCACATGCTGCGGGGCAACTAAGCCTGTGTGCCACAACTACTGAGCCTGTGAGCCTTAACAAGGCAGCCCGTGTCCCACAAACTACAGAGCCCACGTGCTCTGCAGCCTGTGTGCCACAACTAGAGAGAAGCCTGTGTGCACTGCAACAAAGAGCCTGCATTCTGCATCAAAGATCCCACTTGCCTCAACTAAAACCCGACACAGCCGAAAAAAAAGGTGAATGTTATGATATGTATCAGTAAAACCATTTAAAAAAAAATGTCTCTGGGAGAAGGGGCAGAACCTAGGCATGGCCCCACACTAGGTCACCCTGCCAGGAACTGGTCAAGCTCAGTGGGATCCTTTAGGCAGACCAGAATGCCTGATCCCCAACCTCTTCTCCCACAAGGCCTCTGTGGGACCTAACAGCTATTAGGATTGCTCATCAGGCTGCTCAGGGAGAAACAGGGCGAGTGCATACAGCTCAGCCCCAGCACTCACAGCACCTACAACAGGAAACCTGGGAAGGAAGCAGTGTCCATGGTCCAGCTTTGGGATGAACAGAGCTTTCTGTGGGGAGAAGGCAGAAGGCAGATGCTGGCCACCAGGCTGGGCAGGGCATAAGGACCTTACCAAGTGAGGTCATGAGCTCCAAGTTCTCCAGCATCACACTGTGGTACAGTTGCCTTTGGGCTGCATCAAGGAGCCCCCACTCCTCCTTGGAAAAGTGCACGGCCACATCCTCAAAGGTCACCAGACTCTGCAATGATGAGACAGCTAAGCCAGGGGGCCAATAGGTGGGGTGAATAACAAACAAATAGTCAAATGGGCACATCCAGGCCCTTGACCTGTGACTCAGAGTTCTGCCACATCTACCACTGTCATCGCCTCTTCTCATGACCCCCTCAGTCCATCCTCCCCTCACCTACCTGCAGCTCACCCCCCTCTCCAGGTCCTCACCTCAGAGAAGACAACAGGTGCTGGCACCACTGGTGTCCTTCTCTCCTCATACTCCCACTGGCCACTGTATCCAGACCAAACCAAACAAGAGGAACAAATGGAAGGTGGATAGATGGGTGCTGTTTCAGCTCTAGGTTGGCACACAGCCCACTTCCCCCATTGGACAATTTCCCTTGTGTCCTCCAGGTCACACCTCCCAAATATAAGAAAATTTGGGCTCTGTTTTCTTCCTTAAGCCTCTAGTACCAGGGCTCATTCCCTTACCTTGTACACATAGGAGCATACCTTCCTCATATCTCCACTCCCCACAGCCCACAATACCATCGCCCCTCTCCCTGGCCACACCACAAGCATCTCCCTAGTGTACCCATATACCACTGTGTACATAGCTTGCCGACAAAGGCAAGCAAAATCCAATACTAACCTTGGACTGCCCTTGATTGCCAAAACTTCCCACTGACAGAGACAGCCCTCACCCCTCTATTTAATGCCTCCCTTCTTTGCTCTGCTGCTTCAACCTTGCCCCCCCAGAACCATGAGTAAGATCTCAAACACCCTTATTCTCTTCCAGCTCTGACCTTGTGCATGCTGTCCCTTCACCAGTCATAGCTGTCCTTGCCCTTCCTAATACACGAATCCCAGACCCGCTGGCCCCACTCTTGGCTTAGGAACTCTTAGCTTGGGCTGACCCTTTATGTCCCTGCTACTCCAATAGCCTGACAAAAACCCCTGGACCCAAGGAGGATAGCCACAAAAACCTGGTGAGCTGTAGAGAGGTAAAACAATCTAATCTCGGGCCCCTCTGTTATCCTACCTCAGTTACTTCCATGCTTCATTTTTCATCCCAAGTCTACACTCTACTCAGAGGCTTGGTCATCATCTTGTACCCAGCTCACAGCTGCACACAGTGTCTAAGCACAAGCCTCCACCCCTTAGATGTCTCCAGCCTGGACCCGGCAGAAAGCACACTTGGCATCTCAATTTGGCAGTCTCTGGGACATTGTTTTTTAATATTTATTTATTATTTATTTAGGCTGTGCTGGGTCTTAGTTGCGGCATGCGGGATCTTTAATCATGGCATTTGGACTCTTAGTTGTGGCATGCGGACTTCTTAGTTGCGGCATGAGGACTCTTAGTTGCGGCACACATGTGGGATCTAGTTTCCCGACCAGGGATCGAACCTGGGCCCCCTGCATTGGGAGCACAGAGTCTTACCCACTGGACTACCAGGGAAGTCCCTCTGGGCCATTTCAAATACAATAAGGCCAAAACCCAACTCTTTATCTTCCCTCTGAAATCTACTCCTCGCACCACCTTCCACATCCGGAAAACCTATCAGGGTCAACCATGATACCTCATTGCCACACATCAGGAAATCTAGTCCGTCCTACTTAAAAAGCACATCCAGGAGCCAACCACTTCTCCTACCTCACAGGCACCTCTCTGCTCCAGCCACAAAGAGCACACACCTGGACTACTGCAGTCTCCTCCTCAATGGTCTTCCTGCCTGCAACAGCACCCCACCTGCCAGTCTCTTCTCCACCCAGCATCCAGAGGGAGCTTGTTAAGATCTGAGTCAGAACACCTCCCTCCTCTGCTCTACACTTCCCGTGACTCGCATCACACTGCGAACAGGCCCAGCACCTCACTCTGCTATTCCAGGCCTGCTTCCAGTTCCCCTGCTCGTTATTTCCACCAGACGAAATGGAGACCTGTGGTTTCCCTGAACACTTCCACCTTATACTCACCTCCAAGCAACTGGCACATGCTGATCCCTGTGCTACGGGCACCTTTCCAGACCTTATCCCACGTGATCCGCTCCATTTAACCTCTGGTCTAGGCTCCGGATGCTAGGGGAAAGTGACTCTCAGGGCCCCAGACTCATGTGCAGGTGAAGAATTCGGGACACGACCATTCTCTAACGGGCTCCAGGCACAGGAGGGGGGGATCCCAGCGGGTGAGGACCTGCGCACCCGCCACTCACCTGCGCCGGGTCCATCTGCGACGCTGCAGGCCCGGTCACAACCTGTGGGCTGGGCGGGGCCCTGCCAGGCGGCGACCGGGAAGAGCCCAGCGGGCTCATCCGAACCACCACACCCACTGGGTGGAGTGACCGCAGGCTGACGGTCGCACTCAAGGCCTTTGTCTTCCCCAGTATGATATAGGAGCTGTCTCCCGGGAATGTGGGACGAAGGCGGGGCGCGGAGACTCTCTGCGTCCGTTCCACTTCCGGGAAAACCGAGGCTCAGGAAAGAAGGGCCGTCAGCCGAGGGTAAAAGTGACTGCCAAGGTGCGATGACGGTTCCAGCACGGCCCCCCCCGGCCCCCTTCGCCGCACGTCCCAGCGACGGTTTGCGAATAGCCCAACCCGCCGCAAAACGAAGACTGCAATGGCCGCGCCGGAAGTCCCGCCCCACCCCCTGAGGCCCACGCGAAAACGCCCAAATCCTGACCCTTCACTGGTTCAAGGCTCGCGGCTGACTATGACGCTTTTCCCGGAGCCAATCGCGGTGCCGCCTAGTCGTTGCCTAGGTGATCAGGAAGGACGCACGTTGCGTCACGTCTCACGAGACACGAACTACATTACCCAGAAACACCCTCGCCGTGCGACCGCACACAGTGTCGACCAATGAGAGCCCAGGATAGGGACCAATGCTAACCTAAGTGAGGGGGCGTTTCCGAAATGGCCGCTCCGGCGGGGGCGGGACTTCCGGGGTCGGACCTTTGCTTCTTTGTCCCGCTTTTATGTCGGCGCTTCGTGGAGGGACGTAGTTGCTGGGCTGTGGACAGCATCCAGGAGGCTCCCCGGGCCCGCGGAAACGGGAGTAGGGTAGGTACGAGAGCCTGGGTGGTCCACCCGCTGTGCCTTGTGCGCCCCATGACCGCAGCGAACGTCCCGCCTCCCCGAGCTCGTGTGTCCTCGGCTGTCGGGGCACCGCCTGGCGCCGGGGTGCCCTGCGGATACCTCCGTCAAGGCCCGTCTGTGTCCGTGGCCGCCCCGGAGTCGTCGCCCTGTGCGTTGTGTCCGCTTTACGGAGAAAAAGACCCAGGCTCGAAAGCCAGCCATTCCGAGGTCTTGACCCATTATGTAGCTGGACTGCGGGCGTGATAAGCGAGCCGATCGACTAGGCACGGATGAGGTAGAGTCTCCTGGCCTCCACCTGGCTGGACTCCGAACCCCAGTGCCCCAAGTCCCTGACTCAGCCTCAGGCCTGGGTGTTCAGGACAGTGGAACGTTCACAGGTCGGGGGTCTCCCTTTCAGAATCCAGTGTGATAAAATGTGGAGCGTGCAGGCGGAGGAATGTGCATGTGCGAAGACTTGGAGGTGAGACTGACCTGAGCATTCAGGAAAGTTTTCCAGTCTCCGTTGCGGGTAACCGAGAGCGTGAGGATAGGAGTCCTAACTCTGTTGACGGGCTGAGGATGCTGGGAGCCACAAAAATTTTTCATTAGAAGATGGATGGCTATGATCTGAGTTAGGATTTTGAAACTATCCCAGTGGATCCCGCGTAAACACACTGAGCAGCCTTGTGGGAGAGGGGTTGTGGTGGGGCTGAAAGCAGGCAGCTTCATGAGGTTGCTGCTGCAGGTATATGTTGGGTGGCTTGCTCAGAATAGAAGCAGGAGAGGTGGGAGAGATACTCAGATTCTGGATGCGTCTTTCAAAGTGGAGTCGATGGGACCTCCAGTTACACGTGGAGAGTGAACGTAGTGGAGGGTAAAGGACTACCGTAAGTGTTCAGATGAAGAATGAGATGGAGATCGGAGGTTGGCAGGAGGAGTACATTTGGGGGAAGATTAGCAGTTGGGTTTTGTACGGGTAGAGACTGAGTTGTCTGGAGGCCTCTAGGTGGAGGTGACACATGTGCCCGTGAACAGATAGGGGATTTTGATTTGGCCTCCTGATGTCCAGACTGCAGTGCACTGGTGGCCTGGACCAGGGAAGATGCTGAGAATGGGATTTTGGAAGGAAACTCTTAGGTTGTTACAGATAGGCCTTGAGGTGAGTGTGGGGTGTCCAGGCTAAGGACCAATAGCTGAGTAGATGAGGTGGATGCAGAAAAAGAGAAGCATTGTCCAAACACCAATGGACATGGGGAGAGTGCATACCCAGGAGAACGGCCCATGCTCTCAGATACGAAAGGGTGGGCAGGTGTGACAGGGGACAGGGTTTGGGAGACATAAGGGGAAGTGTGTGGCAGGACAGAGACTGGCGTGTCAGGTCCAGTGCCCGATGCTTAGAACACATTCATGTGCCCCTTGCCTGCTGTTGCAGAACCCAGTGACCTTTGAGGACAAGGTCGTGTGCCTTTCTTTCAGGAGAAGTGGGTCTCCTTAGTGAGGCCCAGTGGGGCTTCTGCTGTGATATGGTGCTGTCTTCACCAGGTCAGGCTGCCAGTTTCCCCGTGAGAGGTGCTGCTGGCCCTAGTTCTGTCCAATGTTCTGCTACCTTTCCTCCCAGACTACAGTATAAACAACCCCCAACACCTTTTGCCTTGGGACCTTGACAACTGTGGTCCAAGGTCAAAAATACCACAACCGGAGTAGCCGGTTATTTTCTTGGTTATTTTCTTGTTATATTATATATATATATATATATATTTCTTGGTTATTTTCTGGTCTGATGAACCAGTCAGGGTCTGTGACTTTTCGGTCCCTCTATCACACCTCCTCCAGTGGAAGTTTCCTGCCAGCTGCCCCTTGTCAGCGCCTTTACTGGCTTTATGGGCACTAACATGGTCATTGATTCAGGGGCCACTGAGCTTTTCTAGTGTGGCCTTCCCGGAGTGTTCATTTTGTGAGGTTCAGTTCTCCCAGATGCATAAGTAATCCTCATCCACCTTGGTCTGTCATGGAATGAATCACCCCTGACCTGGGGCTGGCTGACCTCTCACAAACGCCTTGATCTCCCTTAAGAATTACTGTCTCCACCCACCCCAGTGCGGTCACCCAACTTGAACATTGAAAGGGGACCTAGCTGGTGGACAGGGTGGCTCGAATCAGTTCATGACCAGAGAGACCCATGGAAGACCAGTCCTGGTGAGTGCAAGACAGGTGTGGAAGGGCCTGTGGCAGTGGGCTGATCTCTTACCTGGTACCTGACCTGTGTCTTCTGTTGCCCTGGCATCAATGTGAGTACCCATGCCTCTTTTCTATCTTTCTGACACCCCATCCTAATTTACCCTGACTTCCTGTCCCCTGGCTAAACCCTCTTGCTCCTTTGCCTCTCAGCCTCTCTCTTTCTCCCCTTTTATGGCCAGGTCCTCCATCATTGGCCTCCCCTTCACATATCCTTAAATAGTTCTTGAAAACCTGTTCTTCCATGAGTCTGACTTGTCCCTCTGAGGAAGGTGGGCACAGTGTCAGGGGTCCCAGGCCTGGACTCCCCTCACTGCACAGCACCTGTCTGTCACCAGACACTGAGGCCCTGCCAGCTCCACATTCTGCAGAATCCACAGAGAACTGACACTGAAAGAGACACCTGATCAATGCACAGCAAATGGAGAGGTGTTCAAGGAGAGGTGTTCCCTTTTCTACCACCAAAAAAAACTTAAGAATGGGGAAAAAAATCCCAAGTGCATTTTGAAGGCCTTCACCTTTGTCTCCATCCTGAGAAAGCAGGAGTACGTTCACACCTTTGAATGTTACATGAGAAAGCCTCCAGCCAGACCTCTATTTCCATTGAGCACCAAAATATTTGCCCCATAGAAAGCCCTTATGAGGGCAGGGAGTGTGGCCCAAAATTTTGAGCAAAATTTTGCACTTCCCCCTGTACCAAATCATTCACACTGATAATCAGGACTCACAAGTGTGGAGAACGGGCATCTCCATTCAGAGCTCCACTCTTGTTAGCACCAGAAAATTCACACCAGGCAACAGTTGTGCAAGTGCAGTAACTATGTGAAAACTTCCAGGAAAATATGAAACCTGTTTCATGCAGTCCCCATCAGAGAAAGGCATGAGTACAGCTAGTGTTGGAAAGCCTCCTCTCAGAGTTAATCCTGTTTTGCAGCAGCAAGTTACCACGTTGTGAGTGAGGTAAGTAGGAGGGCAAAAAGCTGCAGCTCCTGCCTGTTCCGCGTAGAACGCTTCACACTGGAGAAGGATCCTGTGTGTACAACTGACCTGGGAGAGGTGTCAGCCACACTTCCTTCTTCCCAATGCCAGAAACCTCACTCTGGAGAGAAGCCTTCTGAGGGCAGGGAATACAGTAAAGTCTTCAGCTCTCCACCCCCCTTTTTTAACGTTTTATTTAAAAAATCAGCCTCTTTTTTTTAACCTTATCAATATAAGAGAATTAACACTCAAGAAACAGCCTACATGAGTAGCCTTCAGGCAGAAGCTGGACCTTGTATAGAAGGACCACCACCAGAGGAGACACTCCAGGACTGCCCTGCGCATGGGGAAGCCTGAAGGGGCAGTGTTGTACTTTGTGACTTGTTGGGGGACTTTGGGAGAGTTGTCGCACCACTGGCTCTTAGGGAAGAAGCCGTGCTGTGTTTGATGGTCACCTCACAATTGCTCAGCATAAAGCAGCCTCTGTTCCCTGTTTGCAGTGTCCTGGAGGGTGATGGCCCTGCACCCATTGGCATGACATCATGCTGCTCTCCCATTACTGAGTAGGGCATGGACTTCACTCCTGCTCTGAGCAAGGGGCCTGATGGGATGGCTTCTGGGGCCTTCTGGGTAAGGTTCCCATTATTCATGGACATTGTGAAGTCTGCATTTGATATCAGTGATGCCTTCATAGAGCTGCTTCAAGTACTCGTAACATGATGGTTTTGTGCATTCCTGTCATTCAGCCCTGGTACTGACAGTGACTACATCATTAATTTACCTTTGATATTGGAGTCCTATTTGGTGGGTGGAGTGAATTGAGAACATTGAATTGAGAGGTGCTCCCAAATTAGCCATTGGGCTGGAAAAAGGCACAGCAGCAAGGCATGGAGCATGTGTCCAGCTGTGACTCAATTTGCATTTCTTCCCCATGTCCCTGTGAAATGAAAGGATGGAAGCCTCTGTTCTGAAACTTCTGACCTGGAGTTCTCCTGGGGAAGACAGTGTTTGGTCTGGAAGAAGCAAGATGATGGTCTCTGTTCCAGGGAATACCTCCCTCCAACAATACACCCAGTATAAGTATACAATTTAATGATTTTTAATTAATGTAAAGAGTTCTGCAGCCATTATCTTACCCCATTCCCATTGCCCCAAAAAGCTCCTTATATCATGTATCAGTATTTTATTCCATTTTATTGCTGAATGATATTCTCTTGTGCAGATATACCAAAATGTGTCCATCACCAATTGATGGACTTTTGAATTTTTTTCAGTTCTTGGCAATTATAAATAATGCTTCTAGGAATATTTGCTTACAAATCCTTGTGTAGACATATGTTTTTGTTTCTGTTGGGTAAATGCCTAGGAGTGGAATTGCTGAGTCATATGATACTTTTATGTTTAACTCTTTAGAAACTCCAAAGCCATTTTCCAAAGTGACTGTACCATTAACTGTACAGTACAGTGGCATTAAATAAATTCACACAGTTGTGCAACTGTCACTCCTACACATCTTCAGAAATTTTTCATTATCCTAAACTGAAACTCTCTACCCATTAAGCAGTCATCTTACTGGTGTTTTAATCTACATTTTTTTTTGTGAGTAATGATGTTGGGCATCTTTTCATGTACTTATTAACCATCTCTTTATCTTTTGTGATGATAATTGGGTTGTCTTCTTATCATTGAATTGTAAAGTTCTTAATAGATTTTATATTCAGAATCCGTATATATATACACAAGCACTTTCTCTCAGTCTGTGGCTCATCTTTTAATTTTCTTTTATTTTTATTTTTATTTATTTATTTACTTGGTTGCACCAGGTCTTAGTTGCAGAAGGTGGGCTCCTTAGTCGCGGCTCACGAGCTCCTCAGTTACAGCACGTGGGCTCCTTAGTTGCGGCATGCGAACTCATAGTTGTGGCATGCATGTGGGATCTAGTTCCCAGACCAGGGATCGAACCCGAGCCCCCTGCATTGGGAGCACAGAGTCTTTAACCACTGTGCCACCAGGGAAGTCCTTTAGTTTTCTGAATGGTGTCTTTTGAAGAGCAAAATTTTACATTTGAAGTATAATTTATTAGTTTTTCCTTTTATGTATTGTCATAATGTCATACCTAAAAAATTCTTTGCCTAACCAAAAGTCAAAACTTTTCTCTGTTTTCTTCTGTAAATTATATAGTTTTAGCTCATATATTTATGGTCTTTTTCGTGGTAATGTTTACATATGGTGTGAGATAAGGATCTAAATTCATCTTTTTGCATGTGAATATCTAATTTTCCTAGAACCACTTGCTGAAAAGGCATCTTTCCACATTGTACCTTTGTTGGAAATCAATTAAGGGCATTTTGGTACTCTCAAATCTATTCTGTTGATCTGTATGTTTGGCCTTATGCCAGTACCACATTGTCTTGATTACCTTAGCTTTATAGAAACTTTTTTTTTTTTAATTGGCCTTGCTTTGGCTTGTGAGATCTTAGTTCCCTGACCAGGGATCGAATCTGTGCCCCCTGCAGTGGAAGTGGGGAGTCCTAACCACTGAACCACCAGGGAATTCCCAGCTTTATAGAAACTTTTGAAATTAGGTAAGGTAAATCCAACTTTGATCCTTGTCAGAATTCTTTTGGCTGTTGTCTTTTGCGTATCTATGAGTTTAGGATGAGCATGTTAGTTTCTACCAAAAATGTCAGCTGTGGTTTTGATAAGGATTGCATGGGATCTATGCATCAATTTGGGAGTATTGTCATTTTAACACATTGAGTCTTTTTTTTGTTTTGTTTTTTGGCTGCGTTGGGTCTTATTTGCCCCATGTGGGCTTTTTTTCCCTCTAGTTGTGGTGAGTGGGGGCTATTCTTCGTTGTGGTGCACGGGCTTCTCATTGCAGTGGCTTCTCTTCTTGCGGATCATGGGCTTCAGTACTTGTGGTGTGTGGGCTGAGTAGTTGTGGCTCACAGGCTTAGTTGCTCTGCGGCATGTGAGATCTTCCTGGACCAGGGCTCAAACCTGTGTCCCCTGCATTGGCAGGCGGATTCTTAACCACTGTACCACCAGCGAAGTCCCACACATTGAGTCTTCTAATCCATGAACATGGAATGTCTCTCAGCAGTTTCTCTTAGCACTGTTTTATAGTTTTCAGAGTACAAGTATTGCACTTCTTTTGTTAAATTTATTACCATCTTAATCTTTTTTAAGGTACTGTGAATGGAGTTGTTTCATGAATTTCATTTTCAGATTGTTGCTAATATATTTTGGGTTTTATCCTGCCCCTTGCCAAACTTATTTACTATAGAGGTTTTCTTTTTTAAATGGATTCCTTGGGATTTTTTTACATACAGGATCACGTCATCTGCAAATAAAGACACTTTTACTTCTTCCTTTCCAGTGTGTATCCTACTTTGCATATCTGCTCTCCTGGGAAAGGCTGAAAGAGTCTATGTTCCAAATCTTTTGATTTGGCTGCTAAGAGCTCACCCAGGGAAGGGAGAGGGCGCTCTGAAAACATACCAGTGATCCAGGAGGCGAGGCTGCTGCTTTCTTGTTCTAGAGGATATTTCACATCGCACCCCCAGCCGCAATGACAGGAAGCTCTTCTCCTGGGCTAGAAGTCATGTCCTCCGGACACCAGACCCTGAAAGGCAGGGTCACCTTGTATTCCTGTAAGAGCCAGGTGGGTATATTAAGTGGTAAAGGAACACTGGGTATGAGGAAATAGAGAGTGGGGGAGACTGGCAGCCTGGAGTGACTCTGCCCTTTCTGTGAAGCAGTCATGAGTCTGTTTTTTTTTTTTTTTTTTTTTTTGCGGTACGCGGGCCTCTCACTGTTGTGGCCTCTCCAGTTGTGGAGCACAGGCTCCGGACGCGCAGGCTCAGCAGCCATGGCTTATGGGCCCAGCCGCTCTGCGGCATGTGGGATCTTCCTGGACCAGGGCACGAACCCACATCCCCCGCATCGGCAGGCGGACTCCCAACCACTGCGCCACCAGGGAAGCCCATGAGTCTGCTTTGATGACTGAGTCCATGTGGGGTGAGAGTATGCAGACTTTCTGAGGATCTGCAGACCTGCACCTCTGCCAAAGCCATCAGTTCAATATAGGGGAATCGGGACTTCCCGAGAAAGCCCGTGCACAGCAACAAAGACACAACACAGCCAATAAATAAATAAATAAATAATCTATTACATAGAGGGGGAACTGAGACTTTGTAATATGTCCAGTGGCACACAGCTAATTATCAGCTGTGACGTGTAGCTCCAGATTTTGTGTCCTTTACCGGCTCAGTATTTCTAGAACGCCTATGGGGGTGCCATGAGCTTTAAATAAGTAACACGTTTTACAGGGAAGCCATGTGCTTATTTGCCATCCAGATATCTTCTTTAGTGAAGTGAGTGTTCAAGTCACTTTTGCCCATTTTTAAAAATTAGGCTGTGGGAGGTCCCTGGTGGTCTAGTGGTTAGGGTTTGTCGCTTTCACTGCCGTGTCCTGGGTTCAGTCCTGGTTGGGGAACTGAGATCCCACAAGTCCTGTGGTGTGGCCAAAAAAACCAAAAGTTGTAAGAGTTCTTTATATAGTCGAGATTCAAGTCCTTTGTTAGTGTTTTTTTAACAGATAGTTTTCCCAGTATGGCTTACATTTTCATTTTCTTGAGAGTGACTGTTGAAATACAAAAGTTTAAAATTTTGATGAAGTCCAATTGATTTGTATTTTTCTTGTTATGCTTTTTATGATATATTTAAGAAATTCAGCAAATCCAAGGTCACTATGCTTCCTTCTAGAACTTTTATGGTTATAAGTTTTATAGGTATGTCTATGATCAAGTTTGAGTTAACTTTTGCACATGACTTGATGTATGGGTGGAAGTTTGTTGTTGTAATATATGGCTGTCCAGTTGTTGATTTGGTTGGTTGAAAAAATTACGTTTTCCTCTGTGAATTGCTTTGGTCAGTTTTGGTACATGGAACCCAAAAGTCCACTTGGCATCTGGCTTCAGGCACTAAGTGGATCTGGGGCTCAAGTAACGCTGCCTTCCTCCGTGGCTCATTCACAGATCAGCCTTCCTGTAGAGTCAAGACAGATGTCAGTAGCCCCAGTTCATAGATGCTCAGAGCCATAAGGGCTTTATTTTGGATGTTCTGGCACATGCACATGATCATGTACCCACAGACGCATGTGTGTGCACACACAAACACACCCCCCACACACACACACACACCCGCAGGCCGGCTGCCCTGCACAGAGCCCTGTTGGGGAGACCACAAGGCAGGTTCAGGTCAAGGACACTTCACCAAATCAAGGACTCTTCACCAAAAGTCTTCATTTTACAGGATCTACACATCGCAGACCATTTGGGGTACAAATGATTCAGCTCTGATGACAGGTGTCTGCCCTACCTTGCTTGGAGGCCTGAGTTCCACATGTCTCAGCTGGTCTTTAATTCTGATCCCAAGCCACTCTCCCATGTTGGTGGGAGGCAACTGATACACCCAGGAGAGTGGGCCTGAGCAGGCCAAGGGTCCCTGGATATCTTGTGATGCTAGGGATGAATTGGTACTCTGGGGAAATCAAATGCTTAGAACCAGCACACCTTTGTTCAGTATGTTGTGGCATCACCAGGGAAATATTAAGGTTCCAGTAAGTTGGCTGGTGTGATAGAGCTCTGGTGGGGAGAGTAGAAGGTAGGTGAAGGGCTTCATCCATGCACTGGGGGCAGTGTTATGAGGCCTGTCTAACTACAGCTGACAACACGGGTTCAAGGACTTGAGCCATTGATGATGTGTCCACCCTTTGCCAGGAAGCCTGAGGCCCCAAGGTTCAACTGAATGTAACTCTGATCCCAAGCCTCCCAAGTTGGTGGAAGACAATCATTACACCCAGAAGGGATGGTCTGAGTTCAGGGGATTCCCTGACACCTTGGGTTGCTGGGGAGAGCTCAGGCACATCTGCCACGTGCTCGGCTGACCACAAGTCTGCCAGGAATGCCATCCCTCATATGGTCAGTTTCAGGGAACTGGCAGAGGATTGGGGGGGGTAGGGTACAGAGAGTCATCCTGAGTGGAGTAGCAGCAGTGCCACTGTCCCTGCTACGTGCTGTGCAGTAAACACTGGGCCAAAAGCCTTCGTGTCTGGGGACCCCCAGGGACCCTTGGGCTCCCTGAAGCCTGGTTTGCTTATTTTCTAAGAGTCACAAGTGTTGGTCCAGGAACACATATGGAACCCATATACATAGTTTGCATTTGTACCTATAAACTTTGAAGTTTGGGGGAAATAGTTTTCAACCTTTATAAAATCTAAAGCCTCCACATAAAAACATGGATCTCTCACTCCTCTTGGAAAACCAGAAAATGGGGCAACCATATGTTGATTCCACTGTCTCTGACCCCTATACCTGGGGACAGCTGTGCCTCAGTGGCAGCAGAAAACAGGAGATGATAAGGCCAATGGCCACCACACTCGCCTGGAATACTGACTGGGCCACTAAAATCCTGGACTGCAGGACCTCCCTTCTCAGTCCCAGGGTTCCTGCCTTTGCAGTGTTGGCCTTGAAGTGAGCAGCTCTGGGAGGCTGTAGGAATCCAAACCACCTCAAGATTATTGTCTGGCAGTGAGCACCTCACCCCTGGTTACACCCCTCAAGTGGCATTGCACTTGTTCTGGAGGACAAGGCAAGAGCATGCAGGACTCCCCTGTACAGCTGAGTCTCTCTTGTGGCCAAGGTCACTGTCAGCAAGTTTGGCAAACACTACAAATCAGGTTTTCTCAGTTGTGTTTTTTCCCCGAGAGCTATTGTTTGCTAATTTCTGTGGTATAAATTCCACCGTGGCTATTTCAAGCTGCCCACTTGATGTTGAACACACTCAGCTCTTGTGAGTGGGTATGATGTGCGTGGCCCAGGCACAGCGTTGGCCACATCTCCGTTTGTCACAGTCTTCCTGAGCTCAAACCCAGTGTGTCCACACCCACTTATGCTTCTACCTGGCCCCTGTAGATCTTAAATCCAGAGATACCTACCTACAGATTCTGGACATCAGAGGCCTTACTGGACCCATGGGCAGGTCCCAGGAGACATCCTCCCCTCAACACTTTTGAGGGATGTGGGACATTCCCAGGAATGCTGTGCAGGAATTGCTGGAGATACCCACACCAGTACTTAAACCCCAAAGCTCTGGGCCCAACAAATAGTCCTGGCACCCAGGATATAAGATTTGGCCCAGAGACCTTCAGTCTGTCCCAGGAGGCCTTGGGCTACAAGGCAAATTAGATTAAACTAGACTGCACGCTATTCCTTGCCATCCTACTATCAAAGTCTGGGCCCCCACAAAAGCCCTTCCCTCTCTTGGCACCATTAGAGCCCAATTCTGTTCTCCATCTCTCCCCATACACAATGGACGGAGTCTCAGGATTAAAGATGGCTTCAGCAATAAGGTCTTTATTATCACACTCTGCAGGCAGGCAGTTCCAAGGCTAGGTGATATGGAGGCTGGACCAGTTCACTGCAGGCATCATCTGTAGACTCAACAATGCCCATGAAGAAGGAAACTTCCTCTGGACATCGTCAGACTCCAGATCCTCCTGGAGAGAACTACGTCAGGGCAACACCTGAGCCACTGGGGACAGGGGAGAGGTGGAAAATGAGGCCACCCCAATGGGCTCCCAAAGTTTATGGCTCCCTCCAGGGAATGAGAACACAAGCCTGCATTCCCTGAGTATGTTGAGATGACAGGCACATGGTGTGGGGATCTGCCAAATGGTAGAGGTGAGAGGGCACTTGGCAGTGACATAATCTGGCAAAGCACCTGGACAGGTTAGAAAGTGCTGCATAGCTCCTGCAAGCTTCCCACTTACCACTGGCACTACAGCCAATCTCCCAGTAGGGGTGTGGGATGCGCAAGCTTCAAATTTTGGCTGATGGCTTCCTCACAAAGGTTCCTTTCATAGGAGTTTCTCAGGAGTGAGTCCTTTTATGGAACAAGGAGAAGGTCCCCACTAGTGCTTATCCACTCTTGCCACATTCCTAAGGCCTTTCTTTGGTGTGACCGTTCTGGGCTGAGGGAGGCTGGAGCTCTGGCTGAAGGTGATCCTATGTCCACTGCACTCAGACGGCTCTTTTCCAGTGTGACCCTTCTGGTGCTTAGAGAGGTTTGAGCTGTAGCGGAAAGCTTTTCCGCATTTGTTACACGCATAAGGCTTTTCTCCAGTGTGAACTCTCTGGTGCTGACTGAGAATGGAGCTTTCGCTGAAGGCCTTCCCACACTGGCTGCACTTATAAGGCCGTTTTCCAGTGTGAACTTTCTGGTGCTTAACAAGGTTAGAGCTGTAGCTGAAGGCTTTCCCGCATTCAGTGCACTCATAAGGCCTTTCTCTGGTGTGAACTTTCTGATGCTGAATGAGGGCAGAGCTTTGACTGAAGGCTTTCCCACATTCGGAGCACTTGTAAGGCTTTTCTCCAGTGTGAATTCGCTGGTGTGGAACGAGGTTGGAGGGGCAACTGAAGGCTTTCCCACATTGGTTGCACTTATAAGGTCTTTCTCCAGTATGACTCCTTTGATGCAGAATAAGTTTGGAGGTTTGCTGGAAGGCTTTTCCACATTCACTGCACTCAAAAGGCCTTTCTGTGTTGTGAACTTTCTGATGCCGGACAAGATGGGAGGTGTTAACGAAGGCTTTTCCGCATTCGCTGCACTCATAAGGCCTTTCTCCGGTATGTATTTTCTGGTGCTCGACAAAGTTGGAGATACAGCTAAAGACTCGCCGACACTGTCTGCACTCATAAGGCCTCTCTGTGTTGTGAACTTTCTGGTGCCGAACAACGTGGAAGCTACGAGTGAAGGCTTTCCCACACTGGTCACACTCATAAGGCCTTTCTCCAGTGTGAACTCTCTGGTGCTGAGTGAGTGAGTGTTTGCGGGTGAAGACTTTACCACATTCACTGCAACTGAGATGCGCTTTTCCAGCATGAACTTTCTGATGTGTCCTCAGGTTAAACAGGTGGCTGAACACCTTCCCACATTCCTTACACACATGGGATGTTTCTCCAGTGTGAGTTTCTCGGTGATTAAACAGGGTTGAGCTCTCCTTGGGGGCATTTCCACCTGCTGGGCACCTGAAGGGTCTCTCTTTGGCGTGAGTGATCAGGTGGTTGAGGAGTGCAAAGGCCTTCAGGAAGGCTTGTCCACAGTCGCTGCACTTGAAGGGCTTCTGTGAGGCATGGCCTCCCTGCTGTTGCTGCCAAATGGAGCTGGGTGAGAAGGCCTCCTTACACTCGGTGCTTCTGTGTGATGTCCCCTCTCCGTAGGTGGCCTGGGGCTGGAGGCCATGGCTGTCCAGGACAGCCTTAGCACACTCCCTGCATGTGAAGGGTTTCTCTTCACTGTGCTCCTTCTGGTGCTTGTGAGAGTTTGCACTGAGCCAGAAACCTCTCCCACATGTCTCACAAGTGTACGGTTTCTGCCTGGGTTGTATTCCCTGGTGCTCAGCCAGGTGTAATATGTCTTTTAACACTGGGTCATGCACATCACAGGTGTTGGCCTTCTGGATGGATGGATCTGCCTTGGGGGTCCTGGACTGAAGCACTGCTACATAAACACTCTGCTCATAAGATGCCTCCTCAGCCTCTGCTCCACACCCATAATCTGAAAGCAGAGAAATGCCAGTGAAATGTATGTAGGCTTTGTTGGGAGAGGGCAGCCCCTTCACAGATGTGTGTCTGACACATTCAGGAATGAGTCTGTAGATCAAGTTGGGGTGAGGTAGAGCCAGTGGTGCAGGACTGGGCCCAGGAAGGCCACAGAAAGCGAGGGCCCATCACCTGTGAGAACATGGGTGAGGTTCAGGCTGGGAGGAGAAGCAGAGATTCCAACTCATTCCTCAGCTTTCATCAGGAGAGGCGAGAGCTCTGCCAGGAAAAGAGGACACAGAGCCATGTGCACGAGCTCAGGAAAACCCAGGGAACCTGGTGCTCTGAGTCTACATGAGATACACATACATGTCATGACACATGGACTGTAGGCTAACCTGGGACAGCCCTGCAAAAGGAGGAAAGGCGGGGAATGGGGGAGAAATGGAGATCAGAGCAGTGAGGCTGTCCGTCATCAGGGCCTAGGTACAAAAGACAAATGGCAAGTAGGTGGTCTGTCCTTAATGAAGAAGGAAGGTGGGGGTCGGGTGGGGCTACTGGCTCCAGCAACAAGCTCCAGTGGACACAGGGGAAGTACCCAGTATAATGTGAGCCCACCACAATGTCGCCTCTGCCCCCAGCTCCCATTCACCAGAGCCAGGCCCCTTCCCAGCCTCTCTTGCTGTGGCTGCAGACATGGGCACCCAGGGTCCTTTGCCCTGTTCCTGTGGTTGGGCAACCACACAGGACGTGGAATATGCAAGTCCTGGCAGAAAGAGCGGATGAGGGGGTGGCCTAGCTCAGGGCAACCTATCCGGTGACAGACCAAAGGGAGTTCGTGTCATCTTTGCAACTGGGAAGAAAACCCAGTGTTACAAAATCAGCTCCTGAGGAGCGGCTCCCAGGAACAGCCCAGTCGTCTCCACAAGCAGTGACCACGTCGGTGTCTGCAGTCCACAGCACAGCCAGGCACAGAGGTGCCACCGATCCGGACCAATTTAGGCAGCCGGATTGAGACTCCAAAGCCTGAGCCCTTCCCCAGAAGGCTTCGGAATCAGGTGTTGGGGCTCCTCAGAGAAAGGAGCAGGCAAACACGAGGCAGGTGGTCCAGGGGAGCAAGCAGCACCCATGCTCAGCTGCGGGAAGACAGAGCTGCTTCTGGGAGAAAAGGAAAGGCAGAGCCTAGGAGGCTGGGAGGGCCTTACCCAGTGAGGCCACAAGTGCCAAGTTCTCCAGCATCACATCACAGTACAGGTGCCTCTGAGCCTCGTCAAGGAGCCCCCACTCCTCCTGAGAGAAGTACACGGCAATGTCCTCAAAGGTCCCGCAGCCCTGCCATGATGAAGACAATTAAGTCAGCTAGACCAAAGGGTGGTAGAAAAACAAAAAACAGTGCACAGATGAGCCCATACATACCTAGGTCTTTCACCCTGCATCATACCACCTCTCTGGTGGGCAGTCTCTGACCCCTAAACCATCCTCCCCAAATACTCCAGGTCACCCACTTCCCCCAGATGCAATGTCATGGGTGCTGCTGTCTCCTCATGTCCCATCGGTCACTGTCCTTCAAAGAGCAGGCAGGTGGACAGATAGATGCTATCTAAACCCTTAGCCTGGCATGTAGGGCCCCACTTCCTCCTGCTAGGTAATTCCCCTGGGTCCCCAGATCCTGCCACCCAGAAACACCAAACTGGAGGCCCCCTTTCTCCCACAGGACCCCCAGTACCAGATTCCAGTCCACTGACTCATCTCCTCTGCATGCACACATCAGGCTTTGTACTGCACATCTCCAGACCCCACACCATTCCCTGGCCCACACAATGGGCATCTCCCAGCCATCCCACATGCCACCGTGCAAATGGTGTCCAGAGCCTGGCTACTTGGTGAGGTCAACCAGTACCCCTTCCTGACCCAGACTTCAAAGAATTCCAACTGCCAGGGGTGGCATCCAGAGTTTCCTTCATTGTTTCTGCAACTGGGCCTATTCCTACCTTTGACTCTCAGCCACCAAGGCCAGACATGGATCTCTGGCATGTCCTGGCCTCTGACTTTCTGCATGCTGTCACCTCCCCAGCCACTGTATTCTTCTCTCCTAATGTATACTCAAAGTCCAGGCCCACCACCTCCCACCCCAGGCCTGCGACACTCCCAGTTGCCTGCCTGCCACTGAGCTAACCTGCTATCCTAACTGAAACTCACAGGCCCCACAGAGTGGGCCAAGAAAGGCTGGTGAGCCATAGAGAGGTGAATGGCCACCAGCCCTGGTCCTGCTGTCACCTACCTCCACCTACAATATGCCTCAGCCTCCACCCCAGTGACCGGGGGCCCCTTCTGGACCCTCCTCTCCCACACACCCCTTCCTTTGTGGCTGCTCCTCCCTTCACCTGAATTTGTGACACCCACCATCCCTGTCCAGGTACCCGAAGAGCCACCCCGTCCTCAGCTGCCCCCATGGGGCATCCATCACCATGCCCTAAAGAAAATCAGGCTGGCTTAACTTAAAAGACAGATCCAAGCTCCAACCACTTCTCCCAACTCCAGTCACCGCTCTGGCCAAGCCACTGCTAAATTAAGGTAGCATCCTTGTGTGCCTCCTTTTCTCTTCCCTCACTCTCACTCTCCTGTTTTCCACTCTGCAGCCCGAGGAAGCCTGTGAACGCCTGAGTCAGATCACCTCCCTCTTCTGCTCCAAAACTTGCGTGGCTCCCGCCACCCTCAGGTGACAGGCCAAGCTCTTGTCCACCAGGCAGCAGGGAGACCTTCAGTTCCCTGAACACTCCCAACTGAGCTTCACCGCCAAGCATGTGCACATCCTGGTCACTGTGCCTGAAACTGCTTTGCACGCCTTGTCCCGCTGGATTCCAGAATGAGAACGTTTCCACAAAAAAACCTGGCCAGGACGCGGCACCTTGGGCTTTCAGTGACCCCAGGGTCCCAGTAGCGAAGATGGAGGGGCACAGTCCGGGAGCAACCCCTCCCCTCTGTCGGGAGTCCCGGGCCACATGGGTAGGGGTCCGAGTGAGTGGGGGCTGCGGGGACCCTCCACTCACCCGCAGCGGGTCCCTCAGCGCCACCGCCATCAGACCCAGGCGGGCTCTGCCGCTCCCTACACCCCCAGCCCCAGGCCGGGGGCCTCCCACCGCCCGTTGCACGCGGGGCCTCTGTCCCCACGGTGTAAACGCCGCCTCCAGGGACCGTGGGGACGCAGGACACCACGTTACAGGACACTGCGGCTCGTACGGAGCCTGGAGGCCGGTCCCATCCTCCTCACTGTCCACCTCGGCCGGGTCCCGAGGAGGAGCCTGGAAAACGGCCACGACCCAACACTCGGGTCCCCAAGGGCAGTGGAAAACGACCTGTCAAGAGCAGAAGGAATGCCAACAATGGCGACGCCGGAAGTTCCGCCCCCGCCGACCGAGCAGCAGGAAACAGCCCTTGTTCTGGGCTGTGATTGGTCCAGAACCCGCCACCCCCGATGCCTTGTGGTCAATGTAGTTTCAGTCCTGTATTTCCACCCCACCCCCCGGCGCGGCGCCCACACATTCTCCATTCTCCATAGCAACGCCAAGCTACCTCTAGAGGGGCGCTGGGAAATGGAGAGCTGAGAAAAAAGACTGGCAGGAGCGTGTCTTTGCTTCCTTTTAAAGGGGCCGCTCCCAGGTTTCCTCCCGCAGAGATTGTTGTCCAGCAAGTGATCCGTGTCCTGGGCCTCGGACAACAAGCCGTGAGGAGGCCCCTGGGGAACCACTTGTTGCCTTTGAGGGTGTCAAGTGAAAATACTATCTTCCTCATGGAGACTTTGTTTAGTAAACTTAAATGTCTCTCTAATTCAGTGGTTCCCAAACTGTGGTCCCTGAATCAGCATCACTGGGGAACTGGCTAGAAATGCAAATTCTTGTCCCCACCCCCCACAGGGATGAGCCTGACAAACCCTTCTGGAGATTCTGATGCTCTAAATTCAAAGAATCAGGTCTAATTCAAAGTCCTGTGACAAAATTTGGAAAATACCACAACTTTCCTCATGAGAGGTGACATGAAAAGTGCTTAGCTGGGCTTCCCTGGTGGCGCAGTGGTTGAGAGTCCGCCTGCCGATGCAGGGGACACGGGTTCGTGCCCCTGTCCGAGAAGATCCCACATGCCGCGGAGCGGCTGGGCCCGTGAGCCATGGCCGCTGAGCCTGCGCGTCTGGAGCCTGTGCTCCGCAACGGGAGAGGCCACAACAGTGAGAGGCCCACGTACCGTACCGCAAAAAAAAAAAAAAAAAAAAAGTGCTTAGCACAGGGCCAGGCACGTGGTGCTACATATATGAGAGAGCTAGTACTGTTATTGTCCTTATCGTCACCAGCAGCATCATCCCAAGGCTCTTACATACACTGCCAGGGAGAGCAAGTAAGAGATGCCTGTCTACAGAATGCTTGTTGACACTGTCGCTGGAAGTAATCAATAAACAATCTCTACTAGGGATAGAAGACAGTTTTATCTGAGCCAAACTGAGGACTATAGCCCAGAAGACAGCCTCTCAGATAACTCTGAGGAACTGCTCCACTGAATCATGGCACATTTTTATATCTTGTCAGAACAAAGAACATCAGACAGGTCAAGGATGCATTCCTTCAAGGTTTAAAAAAAAAACAAAAACAGGTCAGCATGCACACAGTCAATATGGCCTTGAGAAGAAGCTAGTCTTATCATTGAAGGAGTACCAGCATTGGCATCCCAGGAAGGGAGGCATTTAAACTTTATTTTATTTTATTTTATTTATTTATTTATTTATTTTTGCGGTACGCGGGCCTCTCACGGCTGTGGCCTCTCCCGTTGCGGAGCACAGGCTCCTGACGCGCAGGCTCAGCGGCCATGGCTCACGGGCCCAGCCGCTCCGCGGCATGTGGGATCTTCCCGGACCAGGGCACGAACCCGTGTCCCCTGCATCGGCAGGCGTACTCCCAACCACTGCGCCACCAGGGAAGCCCTAAACTTTATTTTTAACATGGACATTCTTTACCTCTGGTCAATGCACCCTTTTCTTTAATGATTACAGCAGATGTACCATGTGTTTTTGGTAGGCCACAAACAGGCTGTTTTAGCATAAAAAAGTCAAATCATGTATAAGCAAGAATGACTTCCCCATCCCTCAATATGTGAATATAAAATGCACTCATTCTTTTTTTTTGCCAGTTCTTATTATTTTTACTCATTCTCGACTTAACGAGTAGCCAGGTAGGCAATGTTTAATGTTTTTTGTTTTTTTTTTTTAAGTATGCTCATGGTAGGCAGACTAATGCCTTCCCCTCCCCTCAAGATGTCCAGGACCTAATCTCCGGAGTATGTAAATATGTTATGTTACAGGGCAAGGGGGAATTAAAATGATAGATGGAATTACGGTTGATAATCAGCTGACCTTGAAATGTGGAGATCATTCTGGATTATCTGAGGTTGGGAGGGTGAGATGAAACAATGTAATCACAAGGGTCCTTAAAAGTGGAAGAGGGAGGCGGTAGAGATGGAGAGAGATTGAGTCAGGGTGATGCAATGTGAGAAAGAAGTTGCCGTTGCTGGCTTTGAAGACAGAAAGACCCACAAACCAAGGAATGCTGGCAGACTGTGGAGTCTGGAAAGGCAAGGGAACCCATTCTTCCCCAGAGTCCCCAGAAGCGACACAGTCCTGCTGATGCCTTGATTTTTTTTTAATATTTAAATATTTATTTGGCTGCACCGGGTCTTAGTTACGGCACACAGTATTTTCGTTGCTACATGCGGGATCTTTAGTTGTGGCGTGTGAACTCTTAGTTGTGGCATGTGGGATTTAGTTCCCTGACCAGGGGTCGAACCCGGGCCCCCTGCATTGTGAGCGCAGGGTCTTAGCCACTGGACCACCAGGGAAGTCCCGATTCCTTGATTTTAGAGTAGCTGACACAAGTGTCAGACTTATGACATCCAGAAATTTTTAATAATTTGTGTTATGTTTCTTTTGCTTTCAAGGGCTCATGTGATTATACTGGACTCACCCAGACAATCCTGGATATTCTTCCCGTCTCAAGATCCTTAACTTAATCCATAAAGCGGGCCATGTCAGGTAACATAGTAACAGGTTCTGAGGATTAGGATGTGGGAATCTTTGGAGGACCATGATTCTGCCTACCACATTGAACTCACATGGCTATTAGATATTTTAAAACAGGTGCTGGGACTTGCCTGGGGGTCCAGTGGTTAAGACTCTGCGCTTCCACTGCAGGGCACACGGGTTTGATCTCTGGTCAGGGAAGTAAGATCCTGCATGCCATACAGCGCGGCCAAAACAATAAAATAAAACAGGTGCCAAAATTATAAAAGCAGAAGTTTCCACAAAGAAATCTGAAGCCCTAGCTCCTCCACACACAATTCAGGTTTCCTGAATGCCCACCTGCAAGCTTGCCTCCAAGCCTTTGCACATGCTGGTCCCTCTGAAACAGGAGGGAAGGGGGCAGGGCACAACCTTTAAAAAAATGACACACATAGGACATGACAAAAACTGCGTAGAACCAACTAGGTCCATGATGGCAGAAGATTCAACTTCCAGTGGACCTTGAGACTCATTTTATGCTCGCTGTAATACGTTAGCTAAATGACACACCCACTAGTGCCATGACAGTTCTGAGGCCAACCATAAAATGTCAAAAAGTGGGTGGCGGCCCAATTCCTAGAAATCTCCACCCCTTCCCCCGAAATACTTGGAATAATCCTCCCACTCATTAGTCTATGAAATTACCCGGCCCATAAAAACTAACCACCCCATATTTCGGGGCCTCTCACCTTCTGAGATGGCCCACACTCTGTGGAGTGTGTTTCTCCCAAGGCTGTTCTCGCCTTTTGAGACAGACCGCATTCTATCTATGGAATATGTATCTGTCTAAATAAATCCATTTCTTACCTATCACTTTGCATCTCACTGAATTCTTTCGCGATGAGACATAAAGAACCTGAGCTTCATTAAGTCCTGAGACCAGGTGTGTCATCTCAGTTAAAATACGGTGGGTTGGGGCTTCCCTGGTGGCGCAGTGGTTAAGAATCTGCCTGCCAATGCAGGAAACACGAGTTCGAGCCCTGGTCCGGAAAGATCCTACATGCCGCGGAGCAACTAAGCCCGTGCGCCACAACTACTGAGCCTCCGCTCTAGAGCCCGTGAGCCACAACTACTGAGCCCACGCGCGTAGAGCCCATGCTCCCCAACAAAAGAAGCCACCGCAATGAGAAGCCCACGCACCACAACGAAGAGTAGCCCCACTCACCGCAACTAGAGAAAGCCCGCGCCCAGCAACAAAGACCCAACACAGCCAAAAATAAATAAATACAAGAAATAAATTTAAAAAAATTATACTGGGGGTTGGGACTTCCCTGGCGGTCCACTGGTTAAGATTCCACGCTTTCACTACAGGGGGTGTGGCTTTGATCCCATGTTGGGGAACTAGGATCCCCATGCCGGGCGGCACAGCCGAAAAAAGAGACCGTGGGTTCAAGTCCCAATCTGGGTTTAGGCTGGCTTCTAGTCTCGGCACGTGGGTTCAAGGTGAACCTCACGTGGGATTTGAACTTTTTTTTTTTTTAATATTTTTAATTATTTAATTATTTGTCTGTGCCGGCCCTTAGTTATTGCTGCATGCAGGATCTTCGTTGTGGCATGCAGGATCTTTAGTTATGGCATGTGGGCTCTTAGCTGCAGCATGTGGGACCTAGTTCCCTGACCAGGGATGAACCCAGGCCCCCTGAATCGGGAGGATGGAGTCTTAACCACTAGACCACCAGGGAGGGACTCAAACATTCTTTGTTTACTGGAATGGCAAGAAACATTCCCTAACCACAAATACATTAGATTTTCTTCATTTATTTCAAAGTGAGCAAAATTTACACACAAATACTCCAAAATTGATGTTATCTCTTGCATTACAAGGATTTACAAAGAGTAGTGATACTGCAGACAGAGCTGATATAGATGTTATAACAATCACTTATAACTTACCTAGGGAGGTAAGCAGGGAGGGAGACAGAGTGAATGAACTCGACACAGATTGGTTCCATATTAACTTACAATAGCCCTATGCGGCGGGTACCATTACTGTCCCATTTTGTGTATGAGGGCTAAGAACCCTGAAAAAAAGACCCTCAGAGTGAAACAACAAAGAGAAAACCTTTTACTCTCTGCCAGCAGCAGTCAGTCTGCATTGAGACTACCCTTCCGTTTGATTTTATGTGTCGTACCCATGTAGGTTGCCCCCTCCCCCCCAAATAAAGGAACAGGGAATCAACACCATGACGTGCGGGGCAAGGCAAGACCTAGACGACCTAGGGATAAGTGAGTCGGGGAAAGTACTTTTTGCGCGGCCCAGTTGAGCCAAGAAAACAGATGGTGGAGGAAATCTCAGAATGATTTCAGACGCTAGAAAAACTTAGGTTAGGGCTTTGCGACTCGGCGTGGGGGCTGTTCCCAACCATAACAGGACGTTGACCCGGGGGGGTCACACCCAGCCCTGGTGCGAGGCCCCAGGAGGCGGGGATGGGATGGGACCCCGGTCGTGCTCCGTCCCCGGTGCTGCGCTGGGCGGGGGTGGGAGGTGGGGGAGGCCCTCCCGGGCCCTCAGCAATTCAGCGTTCAACCGCAGCGCTGACGACCCCGCCAGCACCCCACCCCACGCTCAGCCCGGAAGCCTGGAGCTGCTGCAGACTCCACTTCCCAGCGGCTCCGGCGGCGGCGCTTGGCCGTTGCCGTGGAGACCAGGCGCGCTCCGCCTACCGCGCCGGCAGCCAGAAGGCTCTGCGCGTGCGTCCGCAGCGCGCCACGGGCCAATGAGGGCTCGCGAGATTGGACTTCTGGCGTCCGGGACTGTCACTTGGCTGCCGGCGTCGGGCCACGCCGGTGACGGCCGGAGAGCGCCGGGTCGGGGCCGGTTTTGCGGAAGGGTCTGGAGACCCGAGGTGCGGGCAGCGAGGACGTGCAGGCGGAGATCCGAGGCACGGGCAGCCGAGCCCGGAGGCCCACGGCCAGTCCCCGGCCTCAGTTTCCCGGGGTGCGGCGTGTGCGCCCCCCAAGCCACGTGCTCCGGCCTCCACGCCGTCCCGACGCGGCGCCCTTGACGGATTGGGAGAGAGGCCCGGAGCCTGAGCGCCCGCACCTTTCTGCAGGTTCCGATGGCGGCGGCGCAGACAGACCCGGCGCAGGTGAGTAGCGGGAACCCCAGGCCCCCACCCACCCGGATGCCTCCTTCATGGACCCGAGCCCCGATCGAGGGAGGCACTTTACCTGGACGTCTTGTCTTCCCCTCGCGCTTCGTCCTAGGCCCTGCTGTCCCGGCCGGTTGGGAGTGCACGCGTGGGATCCCCACTTCTGGCAGCTAAGGGGGTGAGGTGTAGAAGGAAGTTCCAAGGGGAGGGTCCCCCGTCTGCAAAACCTGGGAGGGAAGCCTGTGTGTAGGCGCTTCCGGAACTGAGCTGCTCGGCGGGGAGAAGATATGTATGTCTGAAAGGGCAGGCCGAGGAGTTAAGACTATCCCGAGGGCACCGGGAGACTGGACATGCTTTAAGTTAACGATTTTTTAGGGTATTCCACCTATTGTTGAGTGGAGAACAGAAGCAGAGGGGCGCGGCGGTGTGCAGGGAGGAGGCTACTGTCACAGTCCGGGCAGTGCAGGTGCGAAAAGCCGTTGGATTCTGGATAGATCTGCTGGTGCATCAAGTGCGGGGTGTGCGGGAGTGTCCTGCGTGAAGAGCCAGTCTAAGGTTTTCCGCCGGAGCACCCAAAAGAATGGAGCTGCCTAGCACTTTCACAGGTCCTCCCCCAGGCAGTGGGGCCAGGATTTGGTAGCTGGTGCTGAAATTGAAAACCCTTGATTGTATCCTTGCCCTGGGGCTGTGCCAGTGGCAACTGTCACTCAATGGGACAGAGAAAAAAAGAACGGAGCTGCTGTAGACAAAATTAGGAATTTGAAGGGAAAGTAGATTTCAGGGGAAAATTGGGAAGAGTCTGTGCTGTCTCAGAGTGGAGGTGTCACATGGACCTGGAATTGTAGATGTCCAAGGACAGAGTCCTGATGTTCTGAGTGAGGTAGAGCCTAGGAATCAAACTTAGGAAGAGGACATCTCACAGACTCAGCCAGGGATAGGCATGGGCAGTTAGGGCTCTAGGGAGATGAGGAATGGCTGGCAGCCCCTGGGGCTCTCAGGGGAAGTCTGGCAGGTGGCTGAGGGAAGGGAAGGTGGCAGCTACCTGAGGAGGAAATAGAGGGGGCCTGGCTATGGAGGGAGGAGGGAAATGGCTTCTTGTGTGCCCACCAGATCCTTGGCGCCACCCCTGTGGCAACTGGAGGGGATCAGCCAGTCCTTCAGGTTCAAAGAGCAACCTTAAAATGTCAGGCAAGTTCAGCAGGAGAGGGCATCCCTACAGGGATGGGCATGTCCTGGGGGCTCTGCAGCTGGGACTTGTACAGTTACTTATGCAAGAGCAATGAGAGCACCTTTGGGGAGGCTCAGCTTGTGCAAAGGCTGGAGAATGAGTGGACGCCAGGGGCTGGCCTTGGTGTGGCAGAAGGCCAGGGGCTTCCTCTGGCTGCCTTGTGTAGAGTGGCCAGGTCGGGTTAAAGAGGCATCTACGGCCTAGATGGGGAAGGTGGAGGGGAGGGGTCCAGACAGGTGAGGGAAGTCCCATCTGCAGAGCCTTGCGGGAGGAGGGTGAGCATCTGAGGGACACGAGCGGAGGTAGCCTTTGGGGCACGGAGCTGGGTCTTGGTTCACACGGCTATAGCTTAGATCATGTCCATCTTCCAACTCTCTTAGGGCCTAATGGCCTTTGAAGACGTGGCTGTGTACTTCTCCCGGGAGGAATGGGGGCTCCTGGATGCAGCCCAGAGGGCTCTGTACCGCCGTGTGATGCTGGAGAACTTCACGCTCCTGGCCTCGCTGGGTAAGCCCTGGGTCCTCCATGGGGAGCTCATGTGTTGCCAGGCTAGGCTGCCAGCACTAACCTCTTACCACCCGGCAGCCTGTGAGCAGCCACATGTCCTCTGGCTGAGTGCCCCTGTTAGCTGTGGTGCCTCTGTGCTCAGTCCCCTTCTGGTGCTGCCAACACGGTTCTCCTCACAGGAACCATCGAGCTGCTCTGAGATCCCTGCCCTGTGATGTGACCTCGGGTATCCTTGGTTACACAGATGATGCCGTCCGTGGCCCACGAAGCCCTGACTCCCGCCATCTGCCGGGGGTGACCCTTCACTTGCTTGTCTTCTCTCACAGGACTCTCTGTCTCCCGACCCCACGTGGTCATCCAGCTTGAGTGTGGCAAGGAGCCCTGGGTTCTCAATGGGACAGATGTGACCCTGGCCAGGAATGCCCAGAGGAGGCCGAGCCCTGGTGAGTGGGGGCTCAGGGGTGTGAGCTTGGGGCCAACCTATGGCCAAGCTTCTGTCCACCTTCCCTCCTGGATGCTCTCCTCTCCAGCTTCCCACCCGACCGACTCCTTTCACCATCAGCCTCTTCTGGAGGCTCCAGCTTTGGCTGCCCTTGAAGGGGAGCTCCAAGGGCCACCCCCAGGCCGTGGTGAGACCTGCTCAGAATCCCACCCTCAGCCAGTCTGTGTGGCCTCAGACCCTGCCCGTCTTCCCTCACCACCTCATCTGTGGGGCCGTTTGTTCTCGTGTTCATCGTTGAGCACTTGCAGTGGCCAGTCCCGTTCGCGGCACTGGGGACACAGCCTTGCCCAGACCGCTCTTGGTCCTGCCTTTGTGGGGTTGACCCTGCTAGGGGAGAGGCAGCCAGCAAGCAGAGTTGGTGAGTAAAATCTGTTCCATCAGGTAGCCATCAGTGTAAGGGGCAAAGCCACCTGGGGAGTGCCCTGGGGACGGGCTCCGTGCAGGAAGGGAGTCTGGCCCCAGCTCCTCTCCCCAGCCTCCACGGCCGGTCCCGCGGGCCCCTTTGCTTACCCACGCGGCCTGTCTGGGTGACCCAGGCGTCCACCGTTTCTGGTCCTTCAGCTTCCCCTCATCTGGCAGAGGACAGAGACGTTTCTGGAGAAGCAGCATTGCCAGGGGCCTTCCAGGACGGCCCCCCTCTGGCACCGACTAGGGTTCTCCCCAGCGCTGGTGCCTCTGAGCGTGGGAAAAGCCTGGAGGGTCGGCGCGGCGTGTCCCCCTCTCGGGAGAGGAAACCCACAGGGGTGTCTGTGATCTACTGGGAAAGCGGCGAGGCCAGCGTCAGCCTGCGGCTGACCTCTTCTCTGCGGGCCCCACCCAGGGAGAAGGCCCTCGCAGACCACCCTGCACCAGGCAAGCAGCCGAGGGCATCGGAGCGGCAGAAGCTGTACGCATGTGAGGCCCCGGGGAGAGCCTTCCCGGGCGCCCCAGAGGCTCAGGGGGACCGAGGAATGGGTGAGGCTTGGCGCGAGCCTCAGAGACTGCTCGCTGTCTCAGAGCCCCCGACCTGGGCCGAACTGGGCGAGGCCCTGCACGCTGGCCCCGGCCTCCTCTCTGGGGAGAAGCCCTTCGAGTGCAGGGCATGCAGCAAGGTGTTCGTGAAGAGCTCGGACCTGCTGAAGCACCTGCGCACCCACACCGGGGAGCGGCCGTACGAGTGCGCACAGTGCGGCAAGGCCTTCAGCCAGACGTCGCACCTGACGCAGCACCAGCGCATCCACAGCGGAGAGACGCCCTACACGTGCCCGGCCTGCGGCCAGGCCTTCCGGCACAGCTCCTCGCTGGTGCGGCACCAGCGCATCCACACGGCCGAGAAGGCCTTCCGCTGTGCCGAGTGCGGCAAGGCCTTCAGCCACCGCTCCAACCTCAGCCAGCACCGCAAGATCCACGCCGGGGGCCGGCCCTACGCGTGCACGCGCTGTGGCCGCAGCTTCTGCCGCAACTCGCACCTGATCCAGCATGAGCGCACGCACACCGGCGAGAAGCCCTTCGCCTGCGCGCTCTGCGGGGCCACCTTCAGCCAGGGCTCGTCGCTCTTCAAGCACCGGCGCGTGCACACCGGCGAGAAGCCCTTCGCCTGCGCGCAGTGCGGCCGCGCCTTCAGCCACAGCTCCAACCTCAGGCAGCACCGGCTGCTGCACACGGGAGAGCGGCCTTTCCGTTGCTCGGACTGCGGCAAGGCCTTCGCCAAGGGCGCCGTGCTGCTCAGCCACCGACGCATCCACACGGGCGAGAAGCCCTTCGTGTGCGCACAGTGCGGCCGCGCCTTCCGCGAGCGCCCGGCCCTCTTCCACCACCAGAGGCTCCACACTGGTGAGAAGCCAGCGCGGCGGCCCCGGGCCAGCCCGCTCCCCCAGGCCAGGCCTCCTTCGGGGGCATCGTGTGAAGGCACACTGGGGAGGGAAGCCGGGCCCACTGCTGCCTCGGGCCCAGCCACGGTTCCGAAGACGGCTGAGCCTTGAGGTCGCAGCCCCGACCTTCCCCGGCCTGTTGTGAGTCCCTTCCATGGGTACAGGGCCCTGCCCTCTGCAGAGCCACGCTGTGGAGAAGCTCTGCGCGTGCACTGCCATTCCCCCTGCACGTGGTGACAAGATTTGCCTCTTGTCAGCCACAGCTCACTCCTCCAGCCCCAAGCGGTCACGCTGAACAAAGGCCAGGGGGAGGCCAGCATGGTGCTGCCAGTTCGCCCATATTTTGACTGTGCGCGCGAACGGGAAGCGCTGGGGCGGGGTGGAGGTGGTCCTGAGAACTTTCTGAGGTTTACACCCAACCTGCAGGGTCTGTGTGGAACCTCTCCACCCCTACCCCCAGCGTATTCCCCCAGCCCTCAGTTCATCCAGGGCTTCCTGGGAACAGGCCCAGAAGACAGGAAGTCATGGGGGAGGCAGGTACTGGCTTCGGACAAGTGGCTGGGCTCTGAGCCTCAGCTCCCTCCTCTAGGGAAGAGAAAAGATTCAGCCCTGCAGAGGGTATTTGCAGCACCCTGACAGGCAGCATCTTGATAAGGGCCAATATGTGCCAACCGCCAGCCCCCGTTCTGAGCGCTGCGCAGTTTCTCCTGACAGCTCTGTGAGGTGGCTGCTGTTAGTATCCCCACTTCTCAGATGAGGAGACTGAGGCACAGAGAGGGGACGTGAGTTGCACAACAGCAGGGCCACCGGCCCAGCATCCAGAGAGCTCACCACTTTACCCCACACTTAGCCTGCCAGCTCTGAGGGCTGGGTGAAGCCTGTGTGGCTTGCGGCTCATGGCGGACCCTCAGGAGGTGGAGGAGGGTGGGGGCGGGAAGTCCCCGGGTGAAGGACGGAGACTGAGAGTGATGGTTCCCCAGCTGTGCTGGTGCATTCAGAGTGTGGTCCAAGCCTCAGCTTCGGCCGTGTCCTGTTGTTACCGAAGTCAGCGATACAGGAGCCTTTCCATCCCCACTGCCTTGACTGGAGGTGACCGTAACAACAGGTGCAGAGGAGACAAGATGGGGCTGCTTGATTCTCTGGGGTCCAATGGCCACGTGCCTGCCATTACCTAAGGCTGTGTGTGGCGCCCTCCCAAGATCTCCTCCCCAGTGTGACATAACCCACAGGGTGGGGACACCGAGGCAGACAAGTTAGGTGGGGGCCTGGTTGGCTTCTTGTGGCCTTCAACAGACAAGCCCCATCTCCACCTTGGGCCTCACCCGCAGGGAAGTTAATGGTGTTTTTACTGGGGGTAAAAAAAGACTAGAACTTACAGCTTGGAATGGATGGACACTGTAAATTCTTGCACGGCACTGTGTAGGTCCACAGCCTCAGCCTCCAGGTCATGGTTCAGAAGGTTTTAACAATACAGAGTCCAGAGAGGCTCTCTAATAAAGGTTTCTTTTTAAAAACGTGAGTGGTAGCAGCCTGAAACCGGTTTCATCCCAGCACGATGCAAACGTGTCATCACACAGCTGCAGGGACTTGGCTTCAACCCTGGTCCCTTTGAGAGGCCTCAGGGTAGAGGTGCAGCCTGTCTGCGGCCCACCGAAGGTCTGTGTCCCCTTGGCAGCCAAGAGACATGGACAGGGTGGGGCTGCCCCAAGCAGCAGCTCTGTTGGGACATGGGCCTTTGTGGATCCAGGCCTTGGAATCTGAGGCAGGGGGCACACATGGAGACCCGAAAGGTTGACCCCAACCCAGTGGGTGCTCCCGTTCAATCACCTCAAAGACCTCACAGGTATCTGCCATTGCCAAAGAACAGAGACGTGACACCCCCAACTCTCCACCTGCCAGCAGGGTTCCGCCCCTGAAACCTCCCAAGTTCCTGCAAGGAAAGGAGACAAGGGGTAGGGAGAAGAGTCACACAGGGCCAGCTCCCCAAAACTCCTCAAGGGCAGGTCCTCTGAGCCATTGTCCACCCCTCTTGGGGCCCATCCTCTCTCTGAGCTGGTCCATGCCCTGGCCTCGCCCTATTTCATCTTCCCCCAGGCTGGCCCCCATGAGGGATTCTTGAGCAGCTCACTTCAGGGTCAGTGTGGGTGGCTGTGAGATGCAGACAAACGCCACAGAGCTTACAGAAGGCTATTGTAGGGAGCCCGTGGGGTTCAGGAGCAAAGGAGTGTTGAACATCAAGTGGACGCCCAGAGAGCCACTTGCAACCTTTTTCGCGCCTTGGACAGAAGCTGGGCCTGGTGCTCTATCCTGTCTCCCCACCAGCCTCCTCCCTGCTTCACTGAGCCTTTCCTGCCTGTGTGCTTGGCCCCTACTATCCCTCCTTTCCTCCACCCTCCTCGAGTCCACCCTCCCAGCACCAGGGGTGGTCAGAGGCTCCAGCCCTGTTCTTGTGGGAATAGCAACCATGAGCACCCACCTTCCCCCATGTCTTGGCCCCTAAGTTGTCCTCCCCCAAACCTTTTTGATCATCTTGGGCCATGTCCTGCCAGGCTGACCCTTCCACTCAACCGTGAATGGGTCATGACTATAAAAGGTATCCGTGGGCTTTCTGGGTCAAGACGATGGACTGAACACATGCATCTCACTTGGTCCAGAAGCCCACTGAAACCACAGAGAGCCCTTAAAGCAAACCCTTGAGAATTCCCTGGCGGTCCAGTGGTTAGGACTCTGCGCTTCCACTGCAGGGGGCTCGGGTTCGATCCCTGGTTGGGGAGCTAGGATTCCGCAAGCGGCACGGCCAATAAATTAACTATAACACAAACCCACGAATATGAGGATGGTAAAAGAGGAGGCAGCGGCATTCTGAAGCTAGAAGAAGTTGGGGGTGGGAGAGCTGTCACTGATTTGGGGAAAGCCAAATGCTGAGTTGGCGCTGGCGGAAGTGGAAGGAGATTCCATCAGGCTTACGCTGCAGAATTCCAGAAGGCTTGAAAACCAGCAGCCCCCTGGAAGGGGAGACCCAAAACAAAGATGACTGAGTGGGAGCTCCTGGAGAAGCTGTTAGAGCTCCAGCTCTTCCCACAGGGTAGATGGTGGAAGAGTCCTTTCTGGGGAATCCGAACAGTCCCAGAGAAAAAATCAAATCCCTGGTAGCCAGGGATTCCTAGGTATTAGAAGAAACTCAAACAGGCAGGCAGATGCACCTTAGGATCGAATAAATAAGTCATTGTTCAGCCATTTGATGTGTGGAAGCAAAACACCCTGACCCACAGTCAGATTTTAAAAACACTAACATCGTCTACTGATATATACTAGTTCTGGTCCCCAAAGTAAATAAAAGGCTGAACACGTCCCATAATTCTGGACAAAAACCTCCAGCCCTCACTTTGCAGTACTGATCTAGCTGAAGGCATGTCTGAGACTCTGAGGGTATAAATCATGGAACAGTTTCTTCATCAGGAGATGGGTGCCTGCTGTCCCCGCATATCTTCAGGGCGCTCAGCAGTGGTCGAATGAAGGACCCCAGCACCATCCTCGCTGGAGAAATTCCTGGGGATGGCGGAGAAAGCCCGTGGGTTAGGCCAGCCTTCCCGGTAGGTCCCTGCTTCCTCCTAGGACCTCGGGCCGTTGTCTTGGAAACAGCTGGAGCAGGTTGGTTATGCTCCAGGGGTTACCAAGGCGTCCGCCGGGCGACCAGAAGGAAGCCTCAGGTAGGGCTCTGGGGGAGGAGCCTAGGCGTAGCGCCAACCCTGATTGACCGAAAGGTCACGCTCCTCCCCATCCGTCACCTCCTGCCAATAGGCGCCGGGCCTGTTGTGCACATGCGCAGGATTCGAAGGTCCCGTACGTCTCCGCCGTTGGTGAGTCTTAGGGTGCGATACAAAGGAAGAGCGGCTGCCGGGGAGGGGAGGGAGTCCCCCAAACCCTGCGACTCTGCAGATTCCTCTCGGAGGGATGGGGCGCCTCTCAGTCGTGAGAGGCCTCCGAAAATGATCATCTACTGGCGGAGGCCGCGCCTGTCCCTGTTTGCTGAGGTTCATGGGAAATGTAGTCCGAAGGGAGGGGGTGGTGCTGCCTTCGGAGCAGACGTGTGATTGGCCAGAGCGGCGTCGCCAGGGCAACGCGCGAGGGGCTGACCGCTGGGTCCGGGGAGAGGCGCGCGGGACCGCGTGGGCCCACTTACCCGAAGCGGCCTCGGGTGGCCGAGGTGAGCACCGGCCGGCTGGGTGGGCGTGGCCTTTCCACTACCTCCCGACGTGCCCCACCTCCGAGCCTTCTCCCGGGCCCCTCCTCCCTTCCGCAGCCCCGTTCCTCTCCTTCGGGAAGACCTGCCCCCCTTTCCTCTGTGGAAGGCGGACTCCAGGAGTCAGACCTAGTCCAACCTATCGGACAGGCCCCCCCACCCCCAAAGTGGGCGTGTTTCACTCCAGACCCTCTGCAGGGCCGGGACACGGTTGCCCGTCCACCGCTCCACACAACTCGTGATTCCGTTTTGCTTTGCTTCTGCGTTTCACACGCACGGTCCATACCGTGTGAATCATGCACAGCTCTCCGCGGTCAGCGAGCACGGTGTCTCGGGGTCCACATCAGCCCTTGCCTCGAGCCATGGCGCAAGCCAGCCCCTCAGGGTGCCCCACTTGGGTCAGCGTGTCCCGGAGATGGTGGGGACAGGCAGCCTGGCCCCAGTTCTCACCCTGGATCACGGCCCCACCGCCTCCCTGGCTAACCCCTTTCCCCGCCGCGGGGGCACCTGCCGGGGCTCCTCAGCCTGACCCTGGAAGCCTGTGCTAACTCCTCTTGCCTGCGCTCCAGAATCATCTCCCGACAGACAGTTCCCTGCAGTTTCCTGGAAGCTCCACTGGCAACTTGCCTCCAAGTGTCGGTTCCTTCTGTTCTCAGTTCCAGCTCCTGCGACCCCTCCCTCCATGAAGCTTTCCCCAATTCAGCCGCAAGCATCCCCACACCACGGTCCTCTCTGTCACAGCCTCAGCCCCCTGGGCTGGGCCTCTCTGCACAGTGCCTTACCCTGGCTGTGGCCTTGTGGCTGGCAGCCTGACCCCTCCTTTCCTGCAGGTCCCCCTTGGTGGCTCCAAGAAGACTCCCTGCACAACAATGCCATCCCCACTGGGCCCCCCGAGTCTGCCCTCTGTGGACCCCGAGGCCACCCTGGAGGATCCTGAGGCAGCACGCCAGCGCTTCCGGGGCTTCTGCTACCAGGAGGTGGCCGGTCCCCGCGAGGCCTTGGCCCAGCTCCGGGAGCTCTGCCGCCAGTGGCTGCGGCCCGAGGTGCACTCCAAGGAGCAGATGCTGGAGCTGCTGGTGCTGGAGCAGTTCCTGGGCGCGCTGCCCCCTGAGATCCAGGCCTGGGTGCGGGGACAGCAGCCAGGCAGCCCTGAGGAGGCCACTGTCCTGGTCGAGGGCCTGCAGCATGACCCTGGGCAGCTGCTGGGCTGGGTGAGTGTGGTGGTGTTGGCTTCTTGGAGGGACAGAGTGAGACTAGCGCCCCGATGACTTGCCTCTCCCCCTCAGATTACAGCACGTGTCCTGAAGCAAGCGGTGCTCCCAGCCACACAGAACACAGAGGAGTCTGTGGGGAGCTCCCACCCTTCAGGGACAGTGGAGCCCCTAAAGGCAGCCTCTTGGGAGGGGTCCAAGGATGCCCAGTTGGAGGGGAACGCCCAGCTCAGCTGCAGCGTGAAGGAGGAGCCTGATGGCTACGGGCAGGAGACAGGTGAGAGCGGGGGTGCGCGAGGGCTGGGGCCTCCTTGAGAGAGTGCAAACGTCCCCAGCTAGGGCGGGGAACCCAGGTGAGATTGTGCTGGAGCTGGGGGCTCCTGGAGGGAGTGCGGGTGTGCCCCCCCTGGGAGCGGGACCCGCAGGGACTGCAGACTGCAGAGCGGGGTGCCCGGGAGGCCGGAGGGAAGGGCTGGCTGCCTGCCTGCTTGCTATGTGCCTGGTACACACAGAGGACTCCTCCCTGCTGCCGAGGAGGGCCCAGGCTGCGATGCCAGCGCCAGCTCCTCGCCTGCTCTGGCTCACGTGGGAGCCCCTGACCCCTGTCTGCCTTGCTTCCTAGCACCGTCCAGCCCCCCACATCCAGCCCGGTCCCATGAGGGGCCCGCTGAACAACAGGAACTGACCTCCGTGCCCTTTCAGCCACCCAGGATTCAGGTGAGCAGCCCCTGGTGACAGGTGCAGGCCCACAGTGGGAGGAGAGTGTCCTGCCAGTTGTCCAGGCTCCTTGGCCAGCACTTCTTGTGCTCTTTGCTCCCCCAAAGTGGAGTTGGTATCAGGGTACCCCCTGCAGGTCCTGGGGGGCAGGGGGACAGACCAGTGCTTGGAAAGGATTTTGGCCTCAGGTAACTGGGATTCTGGTTTAGAGTGATTGGAACTGGCAGGGGTTGGCGTCCCACTTACAGAGAAGCCAGTTAGGGTGTTGACAGCTCCCAGCAGTTCTGAGCTGGCACCTGGGGAGGGGACAGGATGACCAGGAAAGCCTGAGTGCCACCCAGCAGTCTGGCCTCTCCTGCACACCTGAGATCAGAGTGGAGACAATCTTCCCAGGAAATGCCCGCAGCTCCCCCTCTGCCCGGGCTTTTCTCCAAGGCCAACCAGCCCTCAGCTGCGACCAGCTGGGCATGGAAGCCCCTGCCACCCAGAGGGCTTGGTTCCTGAGTGTGGGCAGCAGGGGTCTTGTCCTCTCCCAGCGACACTTCCTAATCCACTCCACACTGAGAAGTCGCCCAGGAGCCAGCCGCAGCCTGAAGGCCATGGTTGCTTCCACCCCCGGCACCCAGGAGCCAGCCCAGCCATGTCCTGAGTGGGAGGCTGTGCCTGGCCCTCTGCGGCACCTGCCTCCCTGCAGCCCGGTCCCCACAGCCAGGGATGCTGAGGCCCGTGGCATTTCCCCAAGGAGGATCTCCATTACTCTTGAAACCAGAGGCCTGGGAGAGGTGCTTGGGGTCCCTGCATTCCCCTGGCCTTTTGCTTTCGGTGCAGCACACACTGTTCAAGGCCCATCCTTGATGGGTCCTCAGCTTCCATCTGTGCGTCCAGAACATGGGGTGGGGCAGCTGAGGGGGACTGGTGCATCCCCCAGGTGAGCCAGAAGGCAGCTCCCTTCCCGGCCCTGCATCCCCAGCACTGACAGGTTCCCATCTCAGCTTCCTCTTTAGCCCCACCCCCAGGCAGGTGAGGGTGCTTTACCTGCCGCTCCCCAGGTGATTAACAAGGCTGGGCCCATGGGATGGGCCGGGTGGGGTGCGGGGTAGACGGGCCTTCTGTGGGTGATGGGCCGCGTCACTGCAGGAGGAGTGGGGGCTCCTGGACCGGTCACAGAAGGAGGTGTACTGGGACGCGATGCTGCAGAAGTACGGCACGGTGGTCTCCCTGGGTGAGGACCCCTCTCCTCCGGGTCCTTGCGCGCACCTTGCCTCCCGGCGCTTCCCAATCCGCACCCTGGCCACCCGCCGGGGCCCCCACCCCTGTCCCTCATTTGTGCGAACCTCTCACGCCCCCGTGCCAGGGCTGGCGCCTGATGGGCCCCCGACCCCAGCAGGGTTGCCGTGCCCCCTGCCGGAGGCGCGCACTGAGCCGGAGCCGGAGGCGCTGAGCACCGGATCCGAGGGAGCGAGAAGCCTCCTCCCGGGTGAGTGGCCTCCCGCTCCCCGGTGGCGACGGGGGCGGGGGGGCGGGGAGCCCAGGCCGCCCCGCGCCTGGGGGGCTGCGGGCGGAGTCACCAGGCGACCTGGCTCTGCCACCTCTGCCCCCCCCCCAGGAGGAGAGAGCGAGAGCTCCCGAGAGGGCCGGCCCGGCTGCCCGGAGGCCCCGCCGCCCGCGCGGAGCAAGCCCTACACGTGCGCGCAGTGCGGCCGCACCTTCGACTGGAAGTCGGTGTTCGTCATCCACCGCCGCGCGCACGCGGGCGGCCCGGGCGCCGAGAAGCAGCCGGTGGGGCCGCCCCGGCGCGCGCTCCCGGGCCCGCGCAGCTACGCCTGCGAGGAGTGCGGCCGCAGCTTCAGCTGGAAGTCGCAGCTGGTCATCCACCGCAAGGGCCACGCCGGCCAGCGGCGCCACTTCTGCGGCGACTGCGGCCACAGCTTCGACTGGAAGTCCCAGCTGGTCATCCACCGCAAGAGCCACCGGCCCGAGGCCCCGTGAGCGCAGGAGGGGCGCCTCGCCGGGGCCCCGGGCCCAGCCCGCCCCTGCTACTCCACTCCGCCGCAGCCTGGAGAGCTGGAGGCCGCCCAGGCCAGAAGTCAGAGTCCCAGGAGGGTCCCCCACCCCCGCTCAGTCTCCCCCCAATGCCGCGGCTCCCTCCTCTCCTGTCTCGCCCATCCCACCTTTCAGAGAGAGGGGCCTGGGCTCCAGTGCACCGACCCAGCGGACCCGCGGCGGCCAGGTGACTTCCAAACCCCTTCCTGTGACATGGTGCAGGCCGGTGCAGAAAGCCCAGGAGAGCACAGCCTGCTTCTGTTTGCAGGCAGGTGGAAGGCTAAAGTCTGTCCACTGTGCGTTTTAGATTTTTAACAAATTCCGGTTTTATCCTGGAGAAGCTTCTGCATAAGAATCCTGATCTCTGGTCTCTGCTGGTCGGATCAGCAGCCCCTGCCCTTCCTGCCCAGCAGTTGGAGCTTCAGAGCTGCCTGCCCACGAGCAGGGTCGGTGTCTGGCTTACCTGTTCCTCGGCCACACACATCACTCCCTGGCCTTGTCCTTCCAGCTGTCGAGTCCCAGCCTGAACGGACATTAAGGGAACTTCTTTCCAAGTATGGATGGACAAGCATGGCGTCTGAGAACAGATGTGACTTAGGCCATGCATGCTGGCAGGTGAGTGAGTCACAGAGCAGGAGGGCGGAGGATCAGCTGCCTGCTGCCCATGGCAGTCCGTCTGTGGGCATTCAGGACTTTGGCCAGTGTACTGTACTACTTTCCTACTGTTGCTCCAACGAGCTCGGTGGCTTGAAACAACACAAAACGTACTCTCTTAGGACTCTGAATTGGGTCTCACCGGGCCCAATCAAGGTGTCAGCACGGCTGGTTCCTCCTGAAGGCTCTAAGGGGGGAATCCACTTTAAGGCTTTTTCTAGCTTGTAGAGGCTGCCACGTTCCTCGGTGGTGGCCCCTTCCTCCATCTTCAAAGCCAGCAGTGGATGGTTAAGTCTCATGCTGCCTCCCCCTTGTAAGAACCCTCAGGGTTACATCTACGGCTGCCCTGGTAACCCGTGATGGTCTCCCCATCTCGGGGTCACATCTCATCCATGCCCCACCTACACACCTGATCTCATCTGCAAAATCCCTTCTGCATGTGAGACAACATGCACAGGTTCCAGGGATTAGGACATGGGTGTCTTTGGGGACTGTTATTCCACACCCTTCTCTGTCACCTTTCTGCACTGAAAACAAGGGACATTTTTGTGGGATGTGGTTTCAGGGAAACAGGTGCACCCACAGAAGGAGCCCTCTGCAGCCTCAGGCTCATGCAGGGGTGGCAGGTGGGTGCTGAGTGTGGCTGTGACCATGGTTACTAGCAGAGGTGGGGTGGACACCTGGGCTGCGTGGGGAGGACCTTGCTGCAGCCTGAAACTGGGAGGGAGAGGCCTCCATCTGGAGGACCTGTCTCCTCCATGCCCAGTCTTCTGAGGACCTTTGACCTGTCGACCACACTCAGGCCTGGGGAAGCAGAGCCAGGCTGGAGATGGAACCGGGCACTGGTGATCTTGTTACTGAGTCCCAGCTTGTACTGCTGGCCACACCACAGGCCAATAAATTGAAAGCCGAGTTGTTGAGGCGAGGAATAGTGACTATTCAGAAAGCCAGCGGACTCGGGACTTCCCTGGCGGCGCAGTAGTAAGAACCCACCTGCCAACCTAGGGGACACGGGTTCGATCCCTGGTCTGGGAAGATCCCACAGGCCGCAGAGCAACTAAGCCCGTGCGCCACAACTACTGAGCCTGCGCTCTAGAGCCCGAGAGCCACAACTACTGAGCCCGCATACCTAGAGCCTGTGCTCCACAACAAGAGAAGCCACCGCAATGAGAAGCCTGCCGCAACTGGAGAGAAAGCCCGCGTGCAGCAACGAAGACCCAACGCAGCCAAAAATTAATTGAAAAAGAAAGTGCTGGGCTTCCCTGGTGGCGCAGTGATTGAGAGTCTGCCTGCCGATGCAGGGGACACGGGTTCGTGCCCCGGTCCGGGAAGATCCCACATGCCGCAGAGCGGCTGGGCCCGTGAGCCATGGCCGCTGAGCCTGCGCGTCCGGAGCTTGTGCTCCGCAACGGGAGAGGCCACAACAGTGAGAGGCCCGCGTACCACAAAAAAAAAAAAAAAAGTGCTTTTAAAAAAAATAGAAAGCCAGCAGACCAAGAAAGTGGTGCACTCGTGCCCCAAAGAACCATCTTGCGTGAGTTAAAATTCAGGTTTCTTTCATACTGAAAGGGGAGGGAGTAAAGTGAAACATTTCCTGGCTCAGATCAGCTCCGGGAGGGGATGTGTTCATTTCTTCTCCCTGCAGTCATTCACAGGGGGGCCTGGTCAGGAGGTTTCCTGGGAACTGAACAAAGGTATTTTAGCTTAACGCCCATTATACCTGGGAGGCAGGGCTCCCAGAAATGGGCCATTTTGTATATTGAAGGTTATAGGCAACATCCCTCCGGTTACTAACTTGTAACAGAATACAAAGGTGCTTCCCTGTTACAATCTGGTTGGCAAGCAGGAAGCTTCATCCATGCCGGGGACACGGCGGAAGAGGACAGAGCAGGGCCCGAGCACTCAGGCCAGGCCGAGGGCCCAACGTCAGAACCGCCAGGTGCTGAGGGAGAGCGGTGGGCTACCTTCTAATGCAATTTTCCATATTTAAAAGTAGTTTATGTTCACTTAGAGAAATCTGAAATATACAAGAGGGCAAAGGAGATCACAAAAACGATTCCTAATGCTGCTGTCTTATTCTCAGTGTTCATCCGCGGGGGTTTGTGTCACACAGCTTGTGAAACTACTGTACGTTGTGAATCGTGCTCTTACCACGCAGCTCCCTGTGTTATTAAAAATGCCGGGGTGGAAATCCCGTTTTCTGGCCGGCAGTGTTGTTCCCACCAAGCCCAGATAGTTCCTTGTTTCACGGCCCCCTTAGCACCCAGTGCTGTGGTGGCCGCACCTGAGCAGACACCCCAGATGCAACCTAGCTGTTTCCTCAAAACAGACACCCCCCAAAGTGGGAGCGGTGAGTTTGTGGGAGCGTGGGATTTCTGTTCTTGTTTTTTCCTTTTTCTTTTTGTCTTAAAACAAAACATTATTTTATAGTTCTGGAGGTCAGGGGTCAGGCACAGTCTCACCAAGCTAAGCTCCAGGTGCGGCAGGGTTGAGTGCCTTCTGTGAACTCTGGGAGAACCCATCCCGTGTGCTCGACTTTTCCACCCTAGAGATGGCCTGCGAGGTGGGCTCGCGGCCCTTCCCCACCTTCTGAGCCAGCGGTGGCCAGTCGGCTCTCTCCCACAGGGCGTCACCCTGCCACTGTCCTCTGCCTCCCCTTCCACCTCTGAGGGTCCTCGTGGTGACGTTGGGCCCACCCGGATCATCCAGAACATTTTTTTTTTTTTTTGGCTGCCTTGGGTCTTCGTTGCTGCGCGCGGGCTTCCTCTAGTTGCGGTGAGCGGGGCCTGCTCTTCGTTGCGGTGCACGGACTTCTCACTGCGGTGGCTTCTCTTGTTGTAGAGCACGGGCTCTAGGCACACGGGCTTCAGTAGTTGCGGCACACGGGCTCAGTAGTTGTGGTGCGCGGGCTTAGTTGCTCTGCGGCATGTGAGATCTTCCCAGACCAGGGATCGAACCCGTGTCCCCTGCATTGGCAGGCGGATTCTCAACCACTGCGCCACCAGGGAAGCCCTGGGCCATGGGATTTTTAAATTCTCATGGATACGTCAGTGTCTTCCGGAAACGTGGGGCCCGCCTGTCTGCCTTCCCTCCAGAAGGGCTCCCTGGCAGCTAGAACGCCCTGGTCTCCCGTTCTCTACCGTCTTCTCCATCCTGCAGGCAGAACCCAAGTGCACTGTTTCTCCATGGATGCCAGGCAGGCTGCACCCTCCTCCCCACAGCCGCTCACGTGGGTTTCCTCTCCCATGAATGCACGGTGTGGGCCACACCGTTGGTCACATCTTCAGGCATCTGATCTGACTTTTGAGTTTTCACGTAGTCAGATCCATCACGGTCCTCATCTTCTGTGGCTTTTTTGTTGTCGTTGTTAAATATTTCTTTCTTTGGCTGTGCCGGGTCTTTTTTATTTATTTATTTGGTTGCCCCAGGTCTTAGTTGCGTCAGGTGGGCTCCTTAGTTGCGGCATGCGAACTCTTAGTTGCAGCATGCATGTGGGATCTAGTTCTCTGACCAGGGATCGAACCCGGGCCCCCTGCACTGGGAGCACAGTCTTAACCACTGTGCCACCAGGGAAGTCCCTTCCCTCGCTTTTCTTAGACTGCTTGCCCCAGCCAGCTCAGCAGCATGGTCAGCCTGCAGGGCAGCTTCCAGAATCTACCTCTTCGCGTTAGAAACCGGGCCAGGCCACCCCTCCCGTGGCACCCCCTCACCCCTGCCATCCCCTGGGCTGTCTCTGGGCTGAGGCTGCAGGAGGTGTCTTCCTGCCCAGTTCCAGCTGCTCGCCCCCCACCCCCAGTCTCCTCTGATCCTCACGACCACCCCAAGCGCCTCTCCTCCTCGCCTGGGTCTCCCTCCAGCCCCTTCTCCTTCCTCGGCCGCTGCTCCTGAGGTCAGCCTACTTGAGGTGACCCAGTGATTGGCAGAGCCAAAATCTGACGCGGGTCCGTCTGACTGTGGAAGCATCTGTGGACGTGGGGAAAGGCTAAAAGCAAAGCCCGATTCTAGGTGCCTCCCTAACTCCTGAAACCAGGAGAGCCCCAAGGGCAGGTAGCAAGTCCCCCCTCCCTCCCTCCGCTACTCCTGCAGTAACAGCCCCAAGTCACACAGCCCTCCTCATCAAATGGCTTATCCTGCCAAGCCTGCAGAATTATTCCAGAAAGCCAGTCACACATCCTGCAGCAGGGGCCAGGGGCCACCCAAGAGCACGTGACCCTGTGTGGTGCTCTCCTCCACAGGCTGTGAGCTCATCTACACGTGTTGTGCGTGCAGCCACTTCCCATAGCCCTAGGGCTGGTTGAACAGAAAATGATTGAAACAGTGGCCCCCCACGCACTTATGGTCAATAACCTATGACAGAGGCGGCAAGGATATACAATGGAGAAAAGACAGCCTCTTCGGTAAGTGGTGCTGGGAAAACTGGACATAAATCACAACAAGATCTTTTTTGATCCACCTCCTAGAGAAATGGAAATAAAAAAAAATTTAAAAATGGGACCTAATGAAACTTAAAAGCTTTTGCACAGCAAAGGAAACTATGCACAAGACAAAAAACCCTCAGAATGGGAGAAAATGTTTGCAAATGAAGCAACTGACAAAGGATTAATCTCCAAGATTTACAAGCAGCTCATGCAGCTCAATAACAAAAAAACAAACAACCCAATCCAAAAATGGGCAGAAGGCTTAAATAGACATTTCTCCAAGGAAGACATACAGATGGCCAAGAAGCACATGAAAAGCTGCCCAACATCACTAATTATTAGAGAAATGCAGATCAAAACTACAATGAGGTATCACCTCACACCTGTTAGAATGGGCATCATCAGAAAATCTAGAAACAACAAATGCTGGAGAGGGTGTGGAGAAAAGGAACCCTCTTGCACTGTTGGTGGGAATGTAAATTGATACAGCCACTATGGAGAACAGTATGGAGCTTCCTTAAAAAACTAAAAATAGAACTATCATATGAGCCAGCAATCCCACTACTGGACATATACCCAGGGGAAACCATAATTCAAAAAGACACATGCACCCCAATGTTCATTGCAGCACTATTTACAATAGCCAGGTCATGGAAGCAACCTAAATGCCCATCAACAGATGAATGGATAAAGAAGATGTGGTACATATATACAATGGAATATTACTCAGCCATAAAAAGGAACAAAATTGGATCATTTGCAGAGACGTGGATGGATCTAGAGACTGTCATACAGAGTGAAGTAAGAAAGAGAAAAACATATCATATATTAACGCATATATGTGGTACCTAGAAAAATGGTACAGATGAACTGGTTTTCAGGGCAGAAATAGAGACACAGATGTAGAAAAAAAAAAGTATGGACACCAAGGGGGGGAAGTGGTGGTGGGGGGTGGTTGTGGGATGAACTGGGCGATTGGGATTGACATGTATACACTAATATGTATAAAATAGATAACTAATAAGAACCTGCTGTCTAAAAAAAATAATAAAATTCAAAAAAAAATTTTTTAAAGGAAAAAAAAAAAGTGGGCCCCCTCGGGTGCCCACTGCCCACTGTGGGAGCCATGGTACTAGATGAAGATGCTCCAGAGTTGGGTGGGGCACCACACCCCAAAGCTGCTGAGCAAGGCTGAAGCAGGGCGAGGAGAGCAGGCCTTTGAAGGGAGGCCACAGGCTCACCATCAAGACAGGTAATAGCTTCATATTCTACAAAATAAAAATGAATGCAAACATCATAAAATGTTACATTTCAGTGTAGAGATTTTTCACAGCTTTATGGAGATATTCACATACCATGCAATTCACCCCTTGAAGGTATACAATTCAGTGGTTTTTAGTCTATCCACAGAGCTGTGCCTCCATCATCACACATTTAAACATTTTCTCACATTATCCAAAAAATGCACACCTGTGAGCAGTCATCCCTAACTCCTCCTCCCCGGCCCCTGACGATCACCAATCTCCTTTCTGTCTCTGCGGATCTATCAGGGCTTCTTTTTTTGCTGCCGAATAATATTCCATTGTATGCATATAGCACATTGTGTTTATCCATTCCTAAGTTGTTTGGACAGTTTGGGTTGTTTGCATGTTTTGGTACTGTGAATAATGCTGCTATGAACATTCATGTGCGAGGGTTTGTGTGGACATATGTTTTTATCTGTCTTGGGTATAAGATTATGTTAGGGGACTTCCCTGGTGGTGCAGTGGTTAAGAATCTGCCTGCCAACGCAGGGGACACAGGTTCGAGCCCTGGTCCGGGAATATCCCACATGCCACAGAGCAACTAAGCCCGTGCGCCACAAGTACTGAGCCTGCGCTCTAGAGCCCGCGAGCCACAACTACTGAGCCCGCGCGCCTAGAGCCCGTGCTACGCAACTAGAGACGCCACCGCAGTGAGAAGCCCGTGCACCGCAACGAAGAGTAGCCCCCGCTCGCCGCAGCTAGAGAAAGCCCGCGCAGCAACGAAGACCCATCGCAGCCAAAAATAAATTTATAGGGAAAAAAAAAGATTATGTTAGAACTGGAATTACTGATCATACAGTAACTCTACATTTAACCTTGAGATGACTGTTTTCTGAAGCAGCTGCACTGTTCTGCATTCTCACTAGCAGTGTACAAGGGTTCCAGTTTCTCCACACCTTCCCCAACACTTGTTATTGTCTTTTTTTTTTTTTTTTTTTTTTTTTTGCAGTATGTGGGCCTCTCACTGTTGTGGCCTCTCCCGTTGCGGAGCACAGGCTCCGGACGCGCAGGCTCAGCGGCCATGGCTCACGGGCCCAGCTGCTCCACGGCACGCGGAATCTTCCCGGACCGGGGCACGAACCCGTGTCCCCTGCATCGGCAGGCGGACTCTCAACCACTGCGCCACCAGGGAAGCCCGTTATTGTCTTTTTTTAGAACCACGCTAAAGGGTGTGAAGTGTGATAAAGCGGTGTTATAGGATCTACCTTTTTAATCGTAATCAAACACATTTAGAAATAAGACCAAAAAAGCAAACTATTGACAATTCTCCCGAAAAGACCTCTGGATCAGAGAAGGAATCGCTGTTTCATAGTAAATTGACTCTTGTCCACTGAATTTGCCAGGCCAAGAAGGGACTCCCAAATCAGACTGTGTCTTGCTGTACGATCTATTTGCTGACATCCAAAAGGGAAAGAGTCTTTCGCGGGGGCTATCGAACTTGCTTTTCTTCTGTTGCAAAATGTATATTAGGGCCCTGAGGCCCAAGTCAGCGTGAGGGAGACATGGTTTGGGGTAAAGGCCTGAAGTCACAAAACAACGGCAGAGTGAAGCTAGATGTGGCTCACAGACTCTGCTCACAGGGTAGGCTTACAGGGATCTTGTTTTCAGGGCTGAAGCGAGGACAGCCTGGCCCAGCGGAGAGGACTGCTTGTGCCGGCTCTCCCGGCCGTGCCCGCTCGTCACCCCAGAAGTTTACACAGGCAGGGACAGTACACAAACTTAAAAGACCAATCCAGAAGAGTAGAGCAAATAAATCCAAAGTAGAGCTCTCTGCACAGAACAATAAATAAAATAGATGACACCACTGAACCTGAGCAAAGAAATGAGAGAGGCCACTAAAGCATGTAAATCTAGTCATGAAAAAAGAGTGAAATGTACCCACCAAATAGACTTGTATCAGAGATATAAGGAAATATAAATTTATGTATATTATGAGCAACCCCATGGCAACACATTTAAAAATCCATTAGTAATGGATTTTCTACAACAGAAGCCCAGGGATACAGAAATCTATCCAGTTATTTTACTGAACTGGCTTAATCTTATGTGACTACATAAAAGTCTAATTTCTGTACAGCAAAGAGATACAGAAACAAGATTAAGAGAGTCTGCACCGAATCTGTGCCACCCAGTACAGATAAAAGGCTAATATCCGGAAAAGACAAATTTAAAGAACTCCTTTAAATTGTTAAGAACAAGGCAAACCTCCAAAGGAAAGTCAGCAAAACACACAAATGGAGAAGTCGCAGGGAGGAACAGCCAATGTCCCTGTCGCTTGAAGACACGGGATTTAAAGTAGCTACAAGCTGTGACTCTACCTGACAAGGCAGCAGAAAACAACAACAGACGCAAACCTCCTTGCTGGCGTTAACATGAAGCAGCCTTTGGGAGAGAAAGCTGGGGCCACCAGCCACATTTTTTTTTTTTTTTTTAATTTTAACCTGCATTGGGTCTTGGTTGCTGCACGCGGGCTTTCTCTAGTTGCGGCGAGCGGGGGCTACTCTTCGTTGTGGTGCGTGGGCTTCTCATTACGGTGGCTTCTCTTGTTGCAGAGCGTGGGCTCTAGGCGCATGGGCTTCAGTAGTTGTGGCTCGCGGGCTTCAGTAGTTGTGGTTTGCGGGCTCTAGAGCACAGGCTCAGTAGTTGTGGCTCATGGGCTTAGTTGCTCCACGGCATGTGGGATCTTCCCGGACCTGGACTCGAACCCGTGTCGCCTGCATTGGCAGGAGGATTCTTAACCACTGAGCCACCAGGGAAGCCCCAACAATTATGTTTTAATCCTTGCAAAGGTAATAGCAAAAACTGTGAATGTCCGAAGCTGACTGGGGCTTGCAGGGGCAGGAATTTGTTTAAAGTGCTGGTGAACCTGTAAGCCTTCAGATCCATAGTGAGATCTTTTTATAACATCCATGCGATGACGGAAGGACTTGACGCCTGCCCACATCCATGCGATGACGGAAGGACTTGACGCCTGCCCTGATGGTGCTGGCTAAATAACTCATGGCTGAAGCACCCCCTCAGCCGGGGCTTCCTTGACGGTAAAGTGGGAATAACGCTACACCCACCCTGTGAGATGGGATGAGGGTGACACAGACTGTTGACTGAGACGTACCCGCATTAGCCCAGCTACAAGGGCAATCTTGAGGGTTCTTAGGTACAGTTTAATCCTGTTGTTGCTGACAATGATCCCTCCCAGTGACGCTGCTGATGAAGAAACAGGCGCGCAGTGAGAGCCGAGCCAGGATGCCAATGTCAGGGCCGACAGGTAGCCCTTGTGGGGAACTTTCCCTGCACTTCTATCTTGTTTAATCCCCATAAACATCTGTTGAGGTGGACACGATCACCAGTCCCATTTTACAATGAAGAAAGACAGTGCTCGGGAGGTAAGGGGTTCTAGGCATTGACCCAGGCCATCCAGGCTGTAAGCGGCCAGCTCTCAATCCACACTGAAACCTCCGGGATCCACAGACCCAGGTTCGCGCCAGCACATGTCCCGCCGCGCCACTCTCCAGGCATCCCAGCACATGTTCTTCTGTTGACTGGGTGGGTCTCTTTGGCTCACATCCCAGATGCTAGCCTCTTCTGTCAAGAGGAAATGCAGTGACACGGCCTCACCAGTCAGGGCCCCTTGACCTGGGTGCAGGAATGCAGTGTTCCTCATCGGGGGGGATGGCCACAACTTCACCCCACTCGCAGCATGGTACATGCAAGAGAAGTGGACGTATCGGCTCATGCTGGCACAGGCGATGGGCAGCTTTTTCTTCTCCAGGGAAGCCTGGAGAACCTGTAGAGCAGTGCCCAGCAGGTCTTAAGGGACAGTGACCAGTCATGGCAGGAGCACTTGGTTGCAGTGGGGTGGCCAGTGGCAGCCTCTACTGCTTCATCCATACACTCCAAGCTCTCTTCCAAGCTGGTTTCTGGTCCCGGAGGGTACAAGGGCCTTAAGGGCAGGACAGTGGGCCTCAACGTGGACCAGCCCAGTCTCTGCTGCTACGTGCCAGCTGTCAAACGATACTGGACCTACTGTGTGCTCCAGGAGGAAGTAGCCCTGGGCCAAAGCAGGGATGGCCAGCCTGGGCCTCTGCTGCTATGTTCACACAGCCCCAGCTCCCTTCCTAGCCAGGGTCTCTCATGGAGGGAACAGGCGTGTGAACAAACCTGATGACCTCGTGTGTGCAGGGAGGCGGGCTGGACCACGGTAAGCCCAGATTGAGTCCAGCTGTGTGCACCAGTGCCAAGAAGGGGCTGTGGTTCTGTGGGGGACAGACGGGGCTCCCTTGGCCCCAGGGGCAGAGAAACAGTCAATGACAACAGGAATTGCCACATCCCGGAAGATAACCATAGGGATGGCCCGCAGTGCCTGGTCTGCTTGCTCAGGCCGCACACAGCGCCCGGCCGCCGCCACTGACCAGAAGATCCTCATAGCAAACCCACCTTAAAGTGCCCAGGGGCCCGTTGGACCATGATACTGCCTCGGGGACGTCACCCAGCAACAACTGCTCCTGCTAACATCCCCCTGCCCACTGCTCCCACAATGGACCCTAAGACACTGTGTACGCTGTTCTCCAGAAGCCTCTGCCTCTGCTTCCCCCAGAGGGACTTGCCACAGGGCCTTTGCACATGCACTCTGCCAGACACACTCCTCCCCCAGTCACACCCTTCTTGCCTCAGTCCAACGCCCTCTGGCCTTTGTCAGACTGCCCATCATGGCACTTCTCCCCACATCCTCCAGACCACGTCCACATCCACTGGCCTAGCCAAGCCTCAGCTGCATCAGAGGCCACAAATGACCCACAGATAGAATTGTCTCTCCACCTGGGGTGGCTGTGGAGCTGTGGGCTCCTCCCACACCCCTGGCCTTGACCAGACAAGGCCACTCCTCAAGTGGGAGGGGGGGACCCTGAAGTAAGTGAGGGCACTGGCCCCTGCACTGCTTGCTTGTTTCCCCATCCACACAGACATCTGTGTACACATCCAAGTTTATTCTCGCTCTGCTGCGGGGCCAGGGTCATCCCACCGTGTGCAGCTGGGGATAAGGAGAGGCTGGGATTCCTGACGACGCCGTGCAGGTCTGGGGTGTGGGTGACAATACAAGAGGGGGTGGTGATCAGCGTTGGGCCTAGTGCCTTCGGATGTCCTGTGGGCTGACCCGATGGTTAGAGTCTCCAGGCTCCCTCACATACTGCCCGGTATATGTCTGGCGTCAGGGGCCGGAAGGCTCGGGCCTGGTTATCCAGCAGGTACAGGGGGTCAGCAACAATGCCCACGTTGAAGCCCTCACGCACCAACCGCGACTTCACCAGTTTGAACGTGCTTGTGATCTCCAAGGTGTCCTGCAAGGGCAGGGACTGTGACGCCGACTGTGACTGTCCCGCCGAGACCTCCCACCCACCTACTCCAGCCATGGTGAGCTCACCTGAATACGAATGAAATGAGGGGTAGCGTAGGCGGGGAGCCAAGTGCGCACGTGCTGGTACAGCCTCTGCCCGTCAAACGCCTGGCCACGGGCCAGCTGCACGGCAGCCATGCCCACCTTGCCCTCACATCCTGTGGAGCACATGCATCCTCGGCGGACCCACCTCACAGTGCCCGCGGCTGGCAGCCCCCCACCTGTAACAAAGCTCCGGCACCACCCACAAAGCAGTTGGGGGGTTAGAATGAGGTGAACCCTCCGCACCTGGCACAGGCACACCGTAGACGTTCACCTCCTGCAGGAAGTCCACGAGTGACAGCACGCCCTCCACCTCCCGCGTGGACACGTTCTCACCCTTCCACCTGCGGGGTTGGAGGGGGTGCTGGGACCAGGGCCCAGGAAAGGAGGCCCCGCCCCTGACCAAGCCCCGCCTCCTGGCGACTAGGCCCCATCCCCTCTGGAATTCAGAAGTCCCGCCCCTGAAAAGGAGAGGCTCCGCCTCCTGTCCACGAAGCCCCGCCCCCTCGAGAATCCAGAAGCCCCGCCCTGAGAAACCCCGCGGGACCGGAAGGTGTCCCCGAGGCGGTCGCGGAAGTAGAGGAAGCCTTCGTCGTCCAGGGCCAGCACGTCCCCGGTGTTGTAGTAAAGGTCGTTCGGGCGCCGCACGTTCTTCACCAACTTCCTTTCTGTGTGCTCCCGGGGCCCACGGTAGCCCAGGAAAGGTTGGTGACGCAGCACCTGGGTCAGCAGGAGCCCTGCCTCCCCTGGGGGGTAGGAGTGGGAGTCCAGCATTAGCCGTGGACGAGGACATCAGGAGCCCACCAGGCCGCGGCCGGGACTCTGCCAAAGAAGAGGCAGAGAGAGACCCAGAAACAGATCCAGAGACAGAAAATGAGAGGCAGAAGGAGAGGGAAGGTGGCGTCAGGGAGTCCATTAGAAACAGGGGGACCACCGCCGCGGAAAGGAGCCCGGAGGAGTCTCTGCAGGGAGTGTCGGGAAGGGAGGAGCTAGGGGGACGGGTGAGTCTTCAGATGCTGCGAAGTCGAGCTTGCGGGAGGACAGTTAAGGCTCGTACCGTGTGGCCCCACAGGGGTAGAAATAGAATCAGAGGGTGGAAACTGCAGGGAGGCAGCTGGGGTCAATATAAAGAAGATCCTTCCAATCACCAGTTATCTCTCAGTGTAATGGGCTGTTCCAGGGGGTAGTCAGCAACTTTGCGGGTGTGCACATAGGGGCTGGGTTCATGCACTCAACAAACTGACCGCTGGCCGTGGGCCAGACAATATGCTGGGGGTAGATATTAAATAATTGTATGTATAGCACAATACCTGCCACATAGTAAATGTTATCTAAGTGTTTAAAAAAAAAAGAAAAGAAAAGAAATAGGGAAAGGCTAACAAGGATGGACGAGGGAGAGAGGCAAATGGTGGTGGGAAGAGAGAGATTCCGCCAGGACCTTGCAACGCCCCCGGAGAGAAGACCCTAGGAGAAGGTTCAGGACAAGAGACTGATGCCTGGGAGGATGTGACTTCCACAGAAAGCTCAAGAGAACAACTCAAATGGACAAGAGGCTGAGGCAGAGGAGCTGGGCAGAGCTGACAAGCTGAGAGGGAGAGGGCCCCGGACCGCTGTCAGACAGGCCTGGGACTCGGGGTCCAGGTGAGGACCGCAGACACCGCCACTGGACGTCAACCTCAAGGCTTTGGGTGGCTTGTTCCAGCCACGGAGGAGACCTAGGGTTTCCACCCTCCCCACACCCAGGGAAGGTCCCCCAGCCCCCATACCTGGCCTCGCAGGGATGCAGAGGCCCCAGTTGTCCCTCACAGGCTCCTCTGTCTCCATGCTGTACTGTACAAGCTCGAAGGGGGACAGCATCTGAGTGGAGGGTGGGGAGGTGTCAGCAGAGGTCCTGTGGGCTCAGCCTCAATCAGGGCCACTGTCACGCCCACACACTCACTCGAAGGAAGCAGCTTGTCTTGCCCTGGGCCCCACAGCGCCCTGGGTAGTTGACAAAGCCACCGTTGCCTTCCGTGGAGCCGTAGACTTCCCAGATCCGAATGGGGCCAAAGCGCTGCTGGAAGGTCTCCCACACTTCTGCCCGGAGTCCACTGCCAATCGCCAGGCGGACTTTATGTGTTCGGTCCTCTGGCCGCTGCAGGGACGCCCCAAGAAGGGTGAGGAGGTGCCCTCGGGTGTGCCCAGGAACCCTTACCTGGGAGGGCTATCTTGGGTCCTGACCTGAGCAGCTACCTGGGAGGTGATGGGGGGTCTTTACCTAGGTGATCTACCTGAGTTCTTACTTGAGCAGTTACCTGGAGTCTGTACCTGGAGAGTTACTTGCAGGGGTTACCTGCAGAGGTTACCTGGGAACCTTACCTGGAGCGATATCTAGGGGCGATGGGAGGCCTCATCTGGGGTCTTACCTAGGGGAAACATCTGGGGTCTTATATAGGGGTAGTTACCTGAAGCTTTTACCTGGGGGGGCGGGGTTAACTGGAGGCCTTACCAGGAGGGGTTACTTGGGGGCCTTTACCTGAAGGTAACCTGGGGAGTGACTTGAAGCTTTATCTTGGGGAGTTATCTGGGAGCCTTACTTGGGGGTAGTTACCAGGAACCTTTCCCTGAGGGGTTACCTAGAGACTATATTTGGAAGGATACCTGGAGATCTTGCTTAGAGACAGTTACCCAGGGTCCATACATCATTGATACATAGCATGAGGCCAGCTCGCATCTACTGAGTTTATCCTGAGCCACACCCTGTTCTAGGCACTTTACGTGTTTAATTCTCACAATACCCCCTTGAGGTATTATTCCTGATTTCCCAAAGAGGACACTGAGGCTGAGAGACGTGAAGTCACCTGCCCAAGATAGCACCGCTGATCATCAAAGCAGCCATGATTGGAAACCTTGTGTGGGACTCACTGTCCGTGCCTCTTGTCTGGGGTGTTTTATTGATACCTGAGGGACCTTGCTTGAGTCCTGGACTGAATCTACCTGAGATCTTTACCTGGGATGATTCCTGGGGTGTTCACCTTGGAGCCCTAATCTTAGCACCTCACCTGGGGAGTGTTGCACAGGTACCGCAGGACCTCGCCCACATACTGGATCACAGTCACGCCGTGCTGCCGACAGTCGTCCCAGAAGCAGGAGGCAGAGAACTTGGGGGCCAGGACACAGGTCACTCCTTGGAGGGAGGAGAGGAAAGGGTTTCAGGTCATGCTTCCAAGCCACTGTGAGAAGCTGCTTTGATCACCTGGCTGTGGCCCCTGAAACCCAAGATGACATCAGGCTCATCTCTGTGTTGCTGGCCCAGCCAGAACTATTCCCATGAGAAGAGCACAGCCAAGCCTGAGTTTGAATCCCGTCTCCAGTATGTGTGGAAAGCTCGGTGCCTGGTACAAAGTGAGCACTGCCGAATAAGGGCTGTGAGTAGGAATCACTCTTGATTGTGATAACTGTCTTAGGAATGTCTAGCTCGGCAAATGGATAGATGGGTGAATGGGTAGGTGGATGGAAAGGTGGGTGGAAGGGTGGATGGGTGATGGATGGGTGGGTTGGTGGATGGATATATGGATGTTCTGAAGGATGGACACATGGATTAATACATCTTAGGGGCCACTACATCCACTCCAGGAAATTGCTCCCTCCTTTTCTGATCCCCTCCTCTGCAGCTGGCTCCATGGATGGCACTCTCCTTACCTCAACCCTAATCCTCAACAAAACCCGAAAGTTAAATGTCATCCCTGCACCCAAAGGGACGATGGCTTGTGTGCTTGGTGAGGCGGCAAGTGTGTCTTCTTCGAGCCTGTATCTTGACAGAGGTGAAATATAATGCCCTCTCTGTGAAAATGGATGCTGGGTCCTTGAAACCGATAGCTTTGTTAGCAGCCCCTCGTGAGATGCCTGGATGCTGGAAAGGTCTTCAAGAGCTGCTAAAGCCAAGGGGGAGGTTGATAAGGATTTTTCCAATGAAAGCTTCCCAATTCTTCTTAGCCTAAGGTAGGATCCCAGTTTTGAGCAGCCTCCAACGTGACAAATCAGGAGGCACTTTGCAGCCACCAAGGTTCTTGTCAAGAATAATTGGACTGAATCTGAAAACATCTCTAGAGTGAACATCTAGTCTACCAGGAAGTATGGGAGGGAGAGGAGCAGAGACCAAGCAAGCAAGTACAATGAGAACAGTTTAACTGCAAAAAGACAGTAAAACAATTGGGGAAATTTTTAACATGAAGTGCACATCAGATAATATCAAAGAGTTACTGTTAATTTCTTCAGGTGTGATGATCACTCTGGTTACAGTTTTTTAAGGCCTTGCCTGTTAGAGATACATACTGCAATATTTACCAACAAAAAGATAGTGTCTAGGATTTGCTCCAAAATAATCCAGAAAGAAGGAAGGGAGTACATATGAAATAAAATTGGCAACATGTTAACAATTGTTGAGGCTGGGTGAGGATATGGGAAGCATCATCAAGCTGACTGCTCTGCTTTAGTGTATGTTTGAAATTGTCCATGACTTAAATTTTTTAAATAAAGTATGAGTAAAAAGACAAGTGGGAATAAGGGGGAGGCGATAAACAAAACACAGAAGAGCAGAATGCTGATGGTGGCTGAAGCTGGGTGGTGAGTACTTGAGGATACATGTAGAGAATTTTAGAAATTTTTATATTTCAAAATTTTCCATGTTAAAATTTCAGGGAAAAAAAAACAAAAAACAACAACAACAACAAAAAAAACAGACCAGCGCAGTCTGTTGACAGAATTCATGGTCAGGTGTCTAGGGAGACGACAACCAGATGGAATGTTTGGTGAGTGTTCCCTCACTGGCTCCGCCTGTGACGATGACGGATATGAGTGACCGACACTCACATCAGCTCTTTCACCTCCCGACCACAGCACAGCCATTAAGGACTGTCTGGGTGTCCAGCCCTCTGTCCAGGTAGCCCTGGGGCTCACTGTCCCTTGTCAAAGGTAAGAACCTGGGGTGCTGGGTAACCTATGGGGCCTTGACATCAAGTCTGGCAGTCCTGTGGATTGGGGGGTGGTCCTCAGCGAAGGGCTTACCAAGCTCCAGGCAGCTAAGGACCCCAAGGACCAGCCCCATCGTGTGGTACAGAGGCAGGACCGTGTAGACCACGTCATCAGCTGTGACCCCACACAGGCTCAGCATCCCGCTTATCTGTAGCACCCGCTCGTACGTGAGGATGGCTGGCTTCGGGAGCCCTGGGGGAAGAAGCAATGGGAAGAGTGGGGTGGGGCGCGGACAGCGCTAGAGGGACCCGCACGCGGGAGTGGGTCTCCAGGATCAGGTCTGCACAGCCAGGGGTTTGAGGCTCTCGAAAGGTGGTCAAGTATGGGACCTGTGGGTGGGTTTAGGGAGGACACGTTGGACTGGAGTTCAGAGGCTGAATTCCAAAGTTCAGGGTTTCAGTGGCTGTTTACTGGGCAGAGGCAGGATTCTGGCACTGACCATTCAAATAACACTGGGGGTCAGCGTTCGGCCAGGTGTCAAAATCAAAGGGCAGGGTGGGTTTCAGAGGTCAAGTTTGAGGCACAGGTCAGGCTTGGAGTCATGTCAGCAGAAGGGTTCAGAGGTTGGGCGCCCTCACCGGTGGTCCCCGAGGTGTAGATGAACAGGGCTGGGCTTCTCAGCTTGATCTCAGCTCGAAGGTCAGCGGGCACGGGGTCTGAGGGTGCAGCATCAAGGGCAGCCCCCAGAGCCCTCACCCCCGGCGTGGGGGAGGAATGGCTGAGGTAGAAGCAGCGGATGTTCTCTGCCTGCAGCTTGGGAAGGACCTCCTCCAGGTTCTCGCAGAGGTCTGTGGGAATGGGCCAGAGGAGGAATTTAGAGGCGGCCCACCTTTGAGGTGGTGGGGGGGACCCAAGATGTGGGAGAGGAGCCCACTGCCGGCCATGGAGGAAGCAGCCAGCAGAGAAGAGCATCTGCCTTATCTGTAAAGAACCCCGTAATTAGTATTGGGGGGCAAAAAAGTTGAAATAGCCATGTTGAAGAAAACACAAAGCAAAGCCCTGGTGCCCTCAGAATTACTTCCCAGCAACTAAGTTTTGGCCCTAATTGCCTGGGGGTGGGTGAGGGACGCGGAGCTCTTGCCCAGCCCCCACCAGGACCCTCTGAACAGCAATCCTCCACGTCTGTCTCCTGCCCCTGTCCCCACCACATCCGACCTCCGCTGGTCTCTGAGGTCCTCACCTGGGTCCACCACCAGCACCCGAGCCCCAGAGCTCAGCACCGAGTGCACCAGGGGCGCCCCCCGGCCGTGTGGATTAATCCAGGCCACCGGACAGCCCAGCTTGGCCAGCCCGAGCCACAGGCCCAGGGCAGGAATGGTCTGCGAGGGCAGCACGAGGAGGGCGGTGGGCTCCTGAGCGTGGGGTCCCGTGGCGCCGCCCAGCTCGGCCTTCATGACCCACGCCGCCCGGCAGGCCCTGGCGTCCAGCTCCCCGAAGGTGACCGAGCGGCTCCCCGGCCCCGTCCACACCAAGATCGCTCTCCCTGGCTGCGCTCGCACCCGCCGCTCGAAGGAATCTACGAAGGTGTCAGGTGGCTGGCGGCTCAAGCGCGCCCGGATGTTCAGGCCCAGGCGGAGAACCTTGAAGATGTAGGCCAGGTCTGCAGGCAGCCAGCGCAACCCTGGGGGCGGCTGCGTGGGCAGCAGAGCCAGTGTGAGGGCCGCGGCCGCCAGGCTCAGCCAGTGGGGCATCCAGGGCCCGAGCCAGGGCCACGCCAGCACAGCCGGGCCCAGCAGCGCACAGCAGGCAGAGTCTCCCAGGAGCCAGCGCAGAGCCAGGGCCACTGCTGCAGGCCATGAGGACTGCCCCAGGCCTTGCAGCAGCAACAGCAAGAAGGCCAGTCGTCCCCAGATGCCCATCGTACCTGCTCCTGCCTCAGGGACACGTCCAGGAATGCCCACCTCTTGCCCGGGCTGATAACCCGTCAGCCCCACCCCCTGGCGGTGACCCAGAGGCTGCTGGCCATGGTGGTGGCTCCAGGACTCTGCCTCCAGCCCTTTTTAACCCCAACTGTTTGTTTCACTCTGCCTGGTCTTCCGCGTGGCTCCAGCCCCCCTGCCTCTGTCCCCCACGCTGTGGCCCAGGCACTTGGGAAATAGGCAGAAATCCCTCTCTCAGGAAACTGAACTTCCAGCCATGCCAAATGCAAATTCAGCAGGATAGCAGGGCAGCTCTGGTTGTAAGCACTGCCTTCCCATCTGCAAACCTCACCAGGAAGTTCTCCTGTGGCAACTACTTAATCTGAATCCTCCGGGAGATGGGGCCTGGCTGGGATGAGCCCCCAGCCTCCTGCCAGGTACACAGCAGGTGCTCAGTAAGCCCTTGAACACCTGCAGTGCCCGAATTCAAACCCAGCTCTGACCCCCAACCCATGTGGTCCACTCTGACTCTCTGCCTTACCCTTGGCATCAATGGGGACCATGCTTAGGGTTCAGGAGGCTGAACTCTGCCTGGAATGTGGGTCTGGCAGTCTATGCACGGTTGGACCAGGAAAGCCTTAGCCCCCCTCCTCTGGGAGGCAGTCACAGGGGGTAGCGCAGAGAAACGTTGCCATTGGCCTAGGATCACAGCAAGCTGGGCTACTGGAGTGCCCTACAGGCCACACCCCCCTCACCGGCTCCAGATACTTTGGACCAGGGTGCCCAGGCCACGTGCCGACAGTGTGATGGGGGCACGCGGAGAGTAGCCTCGAACTGACACTGGTTGGCCATCCTCCGCAGCCCAATGGGCGGCCCAAGGGTCCCGGCTGCCGCTTTCTGCCCTGCCCCCACCCCAGCCCTGCCTGGCACTCCCGACCTTGCCGGCCAGGACAGCTATCCTGGGGCTCGGACCCCCTAGTAGCAGCCTGGCCCCAAAGACCCCCTGGACCCCCAAAAGTGAGGTGCTCAACCATCATGCCCATCAGGACAGGGGAGGAGAAGTCTGAAGGCTAGAGATTCTGTCTGGAAGATATGGGGGGAGGGGCCTCGAAATCTTTATCTTGGGTGGCAGCAGCTGGGATTGTGGCTGCGAATTTCCCACACGTGGCCTCCCTCTCCGAGACCCGCCTGTACCCCTCCCCACAGGACCGAGGGCTCTGGGAGAGTCAAGCGCCAGTCATACGTGCACCCCACTCCCACCCAGAGAACAGAGACGCGAGATGGCAAAGCGGATCATCCGCTCGCAGCCCAAAGGAGCCCAGGGAGCAGCAGGGATGCTGCCAGGGACAGGGGCACTGAGGCCCAACACCCACAGACGGTCTGTGAGGAAGAGGAACACACGGGTCCGGGAGCACACGCTTCCAGCTTTCGGCCCCACGGCCCACAGTCCTTTATTACAGAGCAGGGGTCCCAAGACCAGGCCTCAGTCCATGATGGGCCCACCTGAGACGCCCCAGGCGCCAGATGAGGGAGGATTAGCTCGGGTCGGAGAGCTGGGGACATTTCCCGGCCTGACACAGGGGCAGGGGAGCAGACCCCACCCCACTCATGGGAAGGGAGGGGCGTGAACCAGAGTCGGAGCCATGAATCCTGGGCCCCGCACCATGGTTGAGCCCTAGTTCAGGTTGGAGATGATCCAGTTCTCAGAGGTGGTTGGGTCCCTGACCATCCCCAGCCAGCCCCCACCCGGAGGGCTGAGTACGTAGGAGGAGAGGAAAAAGGCGGGCTGGGCTGGAGAGAAGGGTGGAAGCAGGAGAAGGGCCTGATCTCAGGAGAAAGCGTGGGCTGGTGGCGGGAACGTGGTCAAGTGGCCGCGGCAGGCGTGACAGCGGGTGGGGCTTGACCGATCCCTCGGTGGGCGTGGCCAGGCCCCATGCCCGGATCAGGGCGCAGGGTGCGCGGCCAGGTGGCGCTCCAGCAGCGCGCGGTGCGAGAAGACCTTGCCGCAGGCGGGGCACGGCGCGCGCTCCGGCCGGTGGGTGCGCATGTGCACGTTGAGCGAGCTCTTCTGCGTGAAGCGCTTGGCGCAGACGGCGCACTGGAAGGCGCGCACGCCCGTGTGCGTGACCATGTGCTTGAGCAGGTAGTCGCGCAGCGAGAAGGATCGCCAGCACACGGCGCACTGGTGGGGCTTCTCCCCTGCGGGCGACAGGGCGGGCAGCAAACTCAGGTCAGCTGGGGAAGGGCCCCGGGGCGCCTTTGCCAGGCAGGGACTCCCCTCCCCAACCGGACCAGCCATCCATCCGGAATCCCCCCGCCCGGCAGCGACGCCCCTCTCCCCGAACCTTAGGGTCATACCGGGATGTCACTGCCTGTCTGTGACCCACAACTCCAACAGGTAGCCTCCCAGCGGGGAACCCCGCAGGTCTGGGACATCGTTGCCCACCGAGGCTGACCACTCAGGTCTACCCCCACCTCCAAGGACCTTCCCGCCCCCAAACCGTACCGTGCCTGGCACAGGGCCGCGGGCTACCCCTCCCCCATCCCTGCCGCGCTCACAGAGCGTTCTGGACTGTCTGGTCCCTGGCCACCATTCTGGGGACAGTCTAGCAAGGCCCAGCACCCTTACACTGGGAAAGACCCCGGCATACCTACCCCCTCCCTTCTGGCTGCTATCATGTTCCAGGGGTGACAGAGTAGGCTGCCCCCCTCCCTCTGAATCAGACAGGGGGAGACAGGCCGTGTTTGACCCCTAGGGTCATCAAGTATTAACAAAAAGCCTATCTCCAATGATCGAGGGGCTCAGAGACCCAGCCCGGCTCACCCGAGTGGATGAACATGTGCTTGGTGTAGTTCTTCCGGGAGCTGAACGTCTTGTGGCAGTGACTGCACTCATAGGCGGGCGGCTCGGCACCCGGGGCGCGCGCAGGGGTGGTCGACGGGGCTGCGCTGGGAGCGGCCGGTGGGGCCGGGGCCTCCCCTAGAGGCGCGCTGGGAGCTGCGTCCGGCTGGATCGCTGGGTAGAAGGCGGGTGGGGGCGCAGGGGCCGGCCCCGAGGGCGCGGGAGGGGGTTGCGCTGGCGGCCCGGGAGCGCCCAGATGAAAGGGGAAAAGCGCGACGGGCGGCCCGGGGGTCTTCACGCCAGGTGGGCGGGGTCCGGATAGGACACAGTCGGGCGGGGCAGGGGTCTCGGCGGGACAGCCTTCAGGGGCGGTTTGATCTCCGTCTTGCCAAGCGGAGACGTAGCTGTCGGGGAACACGTCCTCGGCAGCCGAAGTTCCCCGGAGGAAGTCCCGCCCGGCGCCACCGTAATCGGAGAGGCCGGCGGGCGCAGGCGGCTCTTCGCGCGCGCCGTCCGCGGCCGCGGGTAGGAAGCCGGCGGCGCAGTCGGGGAAAGAAGGGGGCGCCTGGCCCTCACCCGGGCCGCCGCCTTCGCCATCCTCGCCGTCGGTCTCCTCATCGGTCTCGTCGTCGTCGTCGTCCGCGCCGTCGTCTGGCGCAGCGGTCAGGGCGGGGTCGGCATCCGATCCCTCCGCCTTGGCAGGCGCGGGGGGCGCGGGCAGCTGCAGGCGCGCGGGCTGGCGCTGCTTGCGTGTGTGCGCGGCACCGGGGTGGCCCGGGGGGCGCGCGGCCAGCAAGTGGCGCAGGCGGTGGCGCAGCTGCGCGGGCGCGAGCGGCGGGGGCACGGGCGTGGGCAGGGGCGCGGGCGCGGGGGGGCCCGGGGCAGGGGCGCGGGCGCGGGCTATGATTTGCGTGCATTCGTCTATGACCGTCTGGATGCGCAGCACCGACGCGGCCGTGAGCACCTGCAGCGCTTCACCCTGCGCCACCACGAGCGAGCCGCTGTAGAGGAACTCGACGAGCTGGCGCACCGTCTGCGCGGGCACCACAGGCGGCACGCGGATCTCAGAGTGGCCGAGCAGCAATTTGTCCTGGAAGAAGGGCGAGCCGGCGGCCAACACGCAGCGGTGTGCACGCAGTGAAGCCTCGCGGATGCGCACAGTCACGTCACAGAAGTGCCCACCCAGCCGCTGCCCGTTGAGGGTCTCAAGCAGGGATCGGGAGAAGTTCTGCAGGTGAATGTGGTGCACCGCCTCCGCTGCCGCCATCTGCACCGGACCAGCGGGTGTGGGCAAGAGGAAGTCAGCCAGGGATCCCCCCCTGCCCCAGCGTTCCCATCCCTTCAGCGGGACAGGGCCCAAGGGTGAACCACACCCCCAGGCTTCAGGAACCCCAACCTTCTCCAATGCCCCTGGCCCCTCGAAGTCCTGGTTCCCAACACAGCAGGACTCCCTGCCCCCGCCCCAGGACTTCTGCAGCCCCCTCTACCTCTGAAGTCCACAGCACACCGCTGTGAGAGGGCTGGGGATACCAAAGGTTTGCTGCCCTCCGGTCTTGCTTACTGCCAGCGTGGGGAGTTCCAGGGCTCGCTTCCCCTATTTTGCCCCACCCACCCTTCCCGGAACTCTGGTATCCATAGCCTTCCCCACATCCTCCTCTGACACGACACCCTGTGGAGGAGAGGGCGGGGACCCCTATCTAGAACAGGCTTCCACGTCTCACCCACTCCCCACCCTGCTGGCTGCGACTCCCACCACGAGTGGCTTCTTTTTGATCTCCCCTTGATACAGCCCCCAACCTTGGAACATCCAAGGCCCTGTGCAGACCGAGGTCTGCTGCCTCGGAACCTGGCTACATTAACTAGTGTATATGGAAGTCTTCGCAGGGGTGTGGCTGGCATGAACCGCCTCTGGGGCTAAGCGATTCGGGGTGTGCATAGTCACACAGAGTTGAGACTAGATTGGGCATTAGCCTAGCAGGTGCCCTGCGGGAGGAAAATACATGATCTCTGGCCTGCTCCAGCACAGCTAGCGGGAGACGCCTCCTGCAGCCTGATGCTTCCTGGAATCTTGATTGGGCCTGTGGGGCGCAGGGTGTGGGTGAGGCATAGAGAGGGGGCTTGTGGACTGTGCAGGGGTGTGTGATTGGTTGGGTGCAGGTCGAGCGGCAGAGGCCTCAAGATCAGCATGGCTGAGCAATATGGACACTTCTTGTTAAACTGTGGCCTCGAAATCCCAGCCCTGCCCAGCCTCAGGCACTGGAAAGGGAAAGGGGTACCACCCCCCTGGGAACAATGGGAATCTGAGAAGCTCAGCTACTTCAACAAACAGGCAACATGCTTGCTTGGCCTCAGTTTCCCCTCTATCTTAGATACCTGGCTCACCCCACACCCAGGCCACACACACCTCCAGTCTAGGGGAGAAGCATCAGTCAGGACAAAAGACACACCCTGAGACTCACCCACTCTGCACCAGCCTGGCTCAGGTGAGGCCTCTCTTAACTCCTCGGGGTCTACTTCGGTCTCAGACTCACCCCCTCGGGCGCCTTAAGCCCAAACATCCTTTCCTTTGCTGGGGCCATTCATCATCCATATCTGACCCCTCAGACCACTTTGCACACCTCCACTGCCCCAGTAACCTCCTCGCGTCCCCCCACCTCCCGGTCTATTCCCGACGCGACAGCCAGAGGGAGCCTGTTCAGACCTAACAGTTCGGGACCCTCCTTAGCTCAGAGCTCTCCAGGCAATTCCTTAAACAGGCCAACTCCGCACGTACCGTTACCTCTGCCACAAGCACCCTTCACCGTCTTTTTTCACCCAGCACCTAAAGGACTTCAAATCCGTGCCCGGGCAACGGGGGCAGAAACCTGCGCCTCAATCCGTAGGGACTGAACCCTTCCTTTTCCGATCCACCCCCGCCGTGCTCCCCAGCAGGCTCCAACTATAGTGCTGGTGCAGCAGAGCCTCTGGGCGCCTCGGAACAAAGGCCCACCTTGAGACGCTGCACCCAGGCGTCCTCGCCACCACGCTTTTGCCCACGCCATGCACTTTGCTCCGAGCACCCTCTCCCGTTCTCTGCGCCATTGCCCGCGCCTCACCCTGAGTCCAGCACCCCCTTCTCTGACCTGCCCCGGCTGCGCCCGCCCCAGCCCCAGCCGACTAGGTTTCCCGCCTCCGCGCTCTTGCCCGCGAAGTGCCCCCGTCCTGCAGCGCCCCCTCACGTCTGCGGCGCGCGCTCCAAGCCTAGCGCGGGCGCCCCTCCCCTGGCACGCCCCGGCCTCCCCGCCGGCCCTGCGGCAGGGGGATGCCCGCCTGACCCCACCTCCGGCTCCTCCTCAGGCACCAGGCCGGGCGGTGGCCGCCTCCAGCTCACCACTTTCAAGGCCGCACTTCCGGGCCGCAACGCCGGCGGAACCAAAGTCCGCCGCTGTAGCGGCGCGGCGAACTACTAGGTCAGAGCAAGTTTCCGGTGTATCCATGGAGACTAGTCGCCGCTGCCAGGTCGCACTTCCGAGCAAAGTCCCAGGGGCTGGGACAACCAGGCAGTGTCGCCCTAGAGACGGGGCGGGGGCGGAACCTGTGCCGTCAATCTGTGGGCCGCACCCACTCGCCTGTGCTACGGGGCGGAAGAAGGTGAGAGGGAAAGAGGGTGGGAGGGCGGTCGGCTCCGAAGACCCCGGCGGGTCCCGGCAGGTTTAAACCCCACTGCACCCCAGCCTTCCACCCATATGGATGGAGCAGCAGTAGGGCTCGCCCCTGCTGTGGGACTCCAGCCCGAGTGGGGCCTGGGGGCTGCAAGTGGGATGTGGGAGCGGACGCCAACTCGGGCCGGCCCTGAGCCTGGATCCCAGGTAGAAGATGGAGGCAGCCAGACTCGATGCCCCTACACCAGGCCCACCTGCCCCAGGGCGAGTAGTGTTCACTTAGTTCCCTCTGCATGCCACACTCTGGGCCGAAGCTGAGAAAAGAAGGGGAGTGGGGGTGTGTGTATGTGTGTGAGCTGGGTCCTACGTCTGCCCGGAGGGTGGTGAACAGCCAGACTCCAAAGACCAGAAGACACTTAAGGGGACAGAATCTGTGGGAAGAGCTGTCTGGGCAGAGGAACAGCCGTGATCCGCAAGGGCCTTGAGGTGGGGCTGGTTGTCCAGGACATCCGTGAACCAGGCCCACTAGATGGTGAGGCTGCAGTGGTGGGCTGGCTGGGCCTTGTGCCCTACTCATGGGGGCTGAAGGAAGGAGGGGAGTCGGGGGGAGCGGTGCCTAGACCTCAGTGGACCCCATGCCTTGTGCAGCAGGTGTGGAGTCCAGAGTGGAGGGGCTGACTTCTCTGCTGCCAGTATGAGGACAAGGTCAGCATGCCAGCCTCAGGCAGCTGCCGAGCAAGCGGCTGTGTTGTAGACGTGTTCCAGGCAGGGAAGGGAGGGGATGTGCCAGGTGGGAAGCATTCCATGGCCCATGCCCCGAGGAACCTCATTAAAATCCCAGTCCCGTGGCCTCATTGTCCTCATTGTCGTTGTTCAGAATCTAAGTCCTCCACGATGGCCTGCCCGGCTCACTGGGTCTTCTTCCATCCAACCTCCTCTACCCAGTTCCTATCACTGTTCATTCCTCTCTGGCTTCACAGGCCCCTTGCTGTGCCCACCTCGACCTGTGAGACTAGGGGTTCATCTGTGTCCTTCACCTTGACAGACAACTATTGCCACTGCGACCCAAATGGGAGGACAGTGGACCTAGTGGGGCAGCACACATAAGAGGTCCCGAAGGCAGCAGTGGCGGCTCAGACCTCAGCAGGGGAGGCCAGGTGCGGGCAGAGTCAGGGTAGGAAGGAGAGGACACGCGCGGCTTCAGAAACGTTCTCAGCAGATGAGGGTGCGATGGAGGACCTGGTCCTGAAGGAGTGTGAGAGACAAGAGGAAACACCCAAGCCCCGACCCCTCTCAGGCTGCAAAGGAGATGGGAGCAGTGGCCTCCAGCGATACAAGCCTTCAGAAAATGTCTTTTTTTTTTTTTCTGCGGTACGCGGGCCTCTCACTGTCGCAGCCTCTCCCGTCGCGGAGCACAGGCTCCGGACGTGCAGGCTCAGCGGCCACGGCTCACGGGCCCAGCCGCTCCGTGGCACGCGGGACCCTCCCAGACCGGGGCACGAAACCACACCCCCTGCATCGGCAGGCGGACTCCCAACCACTGCACCACCAGGGAGGCCCAGAAAATGTCTATTTTACTTTTCTCTCCAAAGACCTTGGCCTGTGATTGTGGGAGCATCTCGAAGAATAAATAGTGTGGCTGAGGACGCAGGTTTAAGATGCCAGGGGTGGGCCCGTGTGGCCTGCCAATATGGCAAGCTCCCGACCAGGTCTGAGAGTCTTGGAGGCGGTGGGGATGAGAAGGCCACACTGAAGGGAAGAGGCCGAGAGCTCAGGGCAATCACAGACACATGAAAGGAGCAGAGGAAATTGAGCTCCCACATGACTGGGCCTCCTGAGCGGGGAGGCAGGCCACCACCCCCAGCCACCCAACACACACACAGAGTTTTCGTTTTATTTATTTGCTTATTTTTTGGCCGCACTGCACGGCTTGAGGGATCCCAGTTCCCCGACCTGGGATCAAACACGTGCCCCACCCCCCGCAACTGAGAGCGTGGAATCCTCACCACAGGACGGCCAGGGAAGCCCCTACAGTTTATGTCAGCAGTCAGGAGGCTCAGCCCCTCCTCCCAGCTCAACCAGGGTCCCCAGCCTCTTTCCAACCTCCTGCCGTGCCAGCCACTGTCCACGGGGGAAGCCCAGTGTTCAGGTCTCCAAGCCCAGCCCTATCCTAGTGGTTCTGGACTGTGCCAGGTGTGGGATGCAGGGCCCAAGACTCAGGCACACACCTCAGTCTGCCAGGAGCTTCCCTCGGCCAGCCCGGGGTTAGACACCAAGGATGTCCCCAGGAAACAGGGTGGAGACCGAGGGAGGTCCCTGGCAAGGCAGGTACCAGCAGTGGAGAGTTTAGCCCTCCAGACATGCTGAGAGGAAATGGAGAGCCCTTTGGGCTGGGGGAGGGGCAGTGGCAGGATCCCTAATACACCAGAAAGGCCCTAGAAGGAAAGAAACATCCAGATAGACATCAAGGACTGTCACTGAGGGGGTAGAGGTGGGGGGGGGGGAATAATTGCTACTTCAATTTGCTTTTATATATGAAAGACAACGAACCTCCTACTAGCCCTGTGGCCTGAGGAAACTGTGGGGAGGAGGAGACCTAAACTGAAATAACAATCTTAACTGCACAGCTACCGATGTCACTTCTCCAGGGTCCCTGCACCTAGGTCACGTACCGGGCCCTTGGATTAATTTTCAAAAGTTAAAAAACCCAAATATGTGGAACCTAGAAAAGTGGTACAGATGAACCGGTTTGCAGGGCAGAAATAGAGACACAGATGTAGAGAACAAACGTATGGACACCAAGGGGGGAAAGTGGCGGGGGGGTGGTGGGATGAACTGGGAGATTGGGATTGACATATATACACTAATATGTATAAAATAGATAACTAATAAGAACCTGCTGTATAAAAAATAAATAAAATAAAATTCAGAAATTCAAAAACAAAACCAAACCAAAAAAAACCCCCAAGAAACAGAAAACAGTAGAGCACACACCGGACCACTCACACTCTCAAATTAGCAAATATTCTTGTTTTGTCCTTTTTTTTTCTCCTGTTTTTAGTACACTAAAAATATTTTTTTCAAGTAAAAACCTTTTTTTTTTTTTTTCTTAAGTAAAGCTTGTAGGTGAAGGGGAAAGCCCTGGGAGGTGGCACACCTAGGCAATTCTGTCCTTATGGCCTCTTGTTCCATCCCGGTTTAATGCATCCCTGAGGCCAGATTAAAATGTTTGTTTTAATCAATGTTCTAATCCCTTCCCCTCCCATCCATCATTGCTCCTCGGTGCCCTGGGGCTGGGAGTTCCTGGCACCCTGGCACAGGGGCCCAGTACAGCCTTTCCTACTTCCTTTTTTTTTTTTTCTTAAACTACTTTTTAAAAAAATTTACTTATTTTTGGCTGTGTTGGGTCTTCGTTGCTGTGCGCGGGCTTTTCTCTAGTTGCCTTGAGAAGGAGCTGCTCTTCGTTGCAGTCTGCGGGCTTCTCATTGCGGTGGCTTCTCTTTGTTGAGCACAGGCTCTAGGTGCGCGGGTTTCAGTAGCTGTGGCACACAGGCTCAGTAGTTGTGGTGCATGGGCTTAGTTGCTCCGTGGCATGTGGGATCTTCCCGGAGCAGGGCTCAAACCCATGTCCCCTGCATTGGCAGGCGGATTCTTACCCACTGCGCCACCAGGGAAGTCCACCTTTCCTACTTCTGAACACCAAACTCTCTGATAGGATTCTCCCATCTCAAGTGCACATATGATCCAGTCATTTTTAGTAAATTTACCATTTTCTGTAACACTTAGCATCCTCCTGTTTTAGAACATTTCTGTCATTCCCAATGAAATCTTCTGCCCATCTACTGCGAGTCTCTGTTCCCACCCTGTCTCAGGCAGCTGCAAATCTAATGTCTCTATAGATTTGCCTGTGCTGGACATTTCATAGCAATGAAACGGCACAATATGGGGTCTCCATCACTTTGCCTCAGGCTGGTGTGCCAGCCACCCAGATGTGAATTTCGTCTGGTTGGATTGTTCCTTGTTTTCCATTCAGGAGCTGTACCCTTGGCTTCAGGTCTGAAAATCACTTCCCTGCCGAGGTGGGTGACTAATGCAGAAACCTCCCAGGCCTGCTTTTCCAGGCTGTGTTCCTGCTGGGTCCATGGTGGCTGACGCCCACCCAGACCTGGTTCCCTCCACTCTGCCCTCTTTGTGTTTAAGACACTGATTAACTCTTCTGTTTTTTCTTTTTTCTTTTAATTTATATATTTTGGCTGCACCAGGTCTTAGTTGCAGCATGCAGACTTCTTAGTTGTGGCATGCGTGCAGGATCTAGTGCCTCGACCAGGGATCAAACCCCAGCCCCCTGCAGTGGGAGCGTGGAGTCCTACCCACTGGATGACCTGAGAAGTCCTAACTCTTTTTATTTTATTTTATTTTTCTTGAAGTATAGTTGATTTACAATGTTGTGTTAATTTCTGCTGTTCAGCACAGTGATTCAGTTATACATATATATATATACAATTGTTTTTCATATTCTTTTCCATTACCGTTTATCACAGGACATTGAATATAGTTCCCTGTGCTATACAGTAGGACCTTGTTTCTTATCCATCCAATATATACTAGTGTGCATCTGCTAATCCCAAACTCCCAATCCATTCCTCCCCCACCCCCCTCCCCTTGGCAACTGCAAGTCTGTTCTCTATGTCTGTGAGTCTGTTTCTGTTCCGTAGATAGGTTCATTTGTGTCATATTTTAGATTCCACATATAGGTGAAATCATACAGTACTTGTCTTTCTCTGTCTGGCTTAGTTCAATTAGTATGATAATCTCTAGGTCCATACATGTTGCTGCAAATGACATTATTTCATTATTTTTTAGGACTGAGTATTATTCCATTGTATATATGTACCACATCTTTTTAATTTTATTTTTACTTTATTTTATTTATTTATTTTGACTGTGCTGGGTCTTAGTTGCGTCATGTGAACTTCTTAGTTGTGGCATGCATGTGGGACCTAGTTCCCTGACCAGGGATTGAACCTGGGACCGCTGCATTGGGAGAGCAGAGTCTTGCCCACCGGACCGCCAGGGAAGTCCCTGTACCACATCTTCTTTATCCATTCATCTGTTGATGGACATTTAGGTTGTTTCCATGTCTTGGCTATTGTAAATAGTGCTGCTGTGAACATTGGGATGCATGTATCTTTTTTTTTCTTTTTCTTTTTTTTTTTTTTTTGGCCGTGCTGTGAGGCATGTGGGATCTTAGTTCCCCGACCAGGGACTGAACCTGTGTCCCCTGCATTGGAAAGCAGAGTCTTAACCACTGGACTGCCAGGGAAGTCCCTGCATGTATCTTTTTGAATTATAGGTTTTTTTTGTTTTTTGGCTGCGTTGGGTCTTCGTTGCTGTGCACGGGCTTTCTCTAGTTGTGGCTGGGGCTACTCTTCATTACAGTGCGCAGGCTTCTCATTGCAGCGGCTTCTCTTGTTGCAGAGCATGGGCTCTAGGCACGCGGGCTCAGTAGTTGTGACGCATGGGCTTAGTTGCTCCGTGGCATGTGGGATCTTCCCGGACCAGGGATCGAACCCGTGTCCCCGGCATTGGCAGGCGGATTCTTATCCACTGCGCCACCAGGGAAGCCCTGAATTATAGTTTTATCCAGATATATGCCCAGGAGTGAGATTGCTGGATCATATGGCAACTCTATTTTTAGTTTTTTAAGGAACCCCCATACTGTTTTCCATAGTGACTGTATCAATTTACATTCTCACCAACAGTGTAGGAGCATTCACTGTTCTCCACACCCTGTCCAGCATTTATTATTTGTAGCCTTTTTAATGATGGCCACTCTGACGAGTGTGAGGTGGTACCTCACTGTAGTTTTCATTTGCAGTTCTCTAATCATTAGCGATGTTGAGCATCTTTTCATGTGGCTGTTGGCCATCCTTATGTCTTCTTTGGTTAATTCTTTTAACCTCCGGATTCATCTTTTAAAAACAAGGAGGTTGCCTAGTTGCCTGTCTTTGGAAGCTTCCTTGACTCCTTAGCATGTCTAATCCACATCCCCACGTCACCAGCTGTCCACAAACAGGCCCTGATGGCTGGTTTGTCCCTGCCCAGGACCCATTCAGGATGGCTCAAGTCTTTTGCTCCCTATTGATCTGGAAGCCTCACCTCTCCTTTTAAAATTAAGGTGATTCACATAACACAAAAATTAACCATTTTAAAGTGAACACTTCAATGGATTTTATTTCTTGTTTGTTTGTATTTTTTTTTTTTTTTGGCTGTGCCACGTGGCCTGCAAACTTCCCCAACCAGGGGTCAATCCTGTGCCCCCTGCATTGGAAGCATGGAGTCCTAACCGCTGGACCGCCAGGGAAGTCCTCTGTGGATTTTAGTATAGTTGCAAGTGGTGTAACCACCACCTCCATTTAGTTCCAAAACATTTTCCTCACTCCAGTAGCTCCTCATTTTCCCCTCCCTCCAGCCCCTGGCAATGAATAATCTCTATGTCTCTATGAATTTGCATATTCTGGATATTTCATAAAAACAGAATCATACAATATGTGGTCCTTTGTGTCTGAGTTTTTCACTTAGCATAACGTTTTCAAGGTTCATGTATGTTGTAGCACATACCAGTACTTTGTTCTTTTTTATGGCTAAGACTCCATTGTATGGAAATACCACATTTATTTTTCCATTCATCAATTGGTGGACATTCGGGTTGTTTCCGCCTTTGGCTATCGTGAATAGTGCTGCTGTGAACAGTCCTGTACCAGGATTTGTTTGAACACCTTTTTCAATTCCTTTGGATACATACCTAGGAATTAATTGCTAGATCAAAAAGTTAAATCTATGTTTAGCCATTTGAGGAACTGCCAAACTTTTTTCCAGGATGGCTGCACTATTTTACGTTCCCACCAGCAATGTAGGAGGGTTCCAATTTCTCCACACCCCTGCCAGCGCTTGTTTTTTTCATTTTTTTTTGAAGCCATCCTACGTGGGTGTGAATCAGTACCTCACTGTGGTTTGGTTCGCATTTCCCTAATGACTAATGATGCGGAATGTCTTTTCATGTGCTCATTGTCCGGGCCATTTGTATACCTTCTTTGGACCTGCCCTCCTTTTTCAACAGTTGTACTGAAGTGGAATTTATATGCCATAACGTACACCCACAGCAGGTACCCTTCAAAGACTTGTAGTAGATTAATATTCATATCGTGCAGCCATCGCCACTATTCAGTTTTAGAGCATTTCCCTCTACCTTAAAACTTCCTTTGTGTGGTCTGTGTCCATTTCTGCTCCAGCCCCAGCAGCAACTGCTCCAACGTCTGGCTAGAGACACAGCCCCTCAGTGAGGACTGGGCGGGCACAGTGGACCCTGGCTTCTAGCAGGACACGCCCCATCCAGATGGCCTCTCTCCCTCCCCCCAACATCCCCTTTAGCGCCCACGGATGGAAAATTAGATCTAAAGACTCGCTGGGCTTTGGGCCAAATATTGTTGGCTAGAACCCCTCACAGGAGGTGTTAGATGGGCACCATTGCATCCCATGCAGGACCTCGGTGCTGCTGACCCTAACAAGAGGGCAGTGACAGCCTGGCTCTGCTCACTCGTGTGTCCCCACCCCCAGATGTCCACATTGACACCCCACCCTCCATTCACCTCATAGCATGTACACCAGATAATCCTAGCCTGCTCAGGAATCTCATTACCACTTGGGAAGTGATGTTTTCCAAACTCTAGCATTTAATTATCTCATCAAGGACTGGGGCCATGTGTTCCCTGAAATACAGGTTCCATTGGGGAGGCAGAATCGGTGCTGAATTCTCAGAGTGAGGAGCTGCCTTAAAAGCAGCACCATGGGGACTTCCCTGGTGGTACAGTGGTTAAGAATCTGCCTGCCAAGGCAGGGGACATTGGGTTCAAGCCCTGGTCCGGGAGGATCCCACATGCTGCGGAGCAACCAAGCCCGTGCGCCACAACTACTAAGCCCGCGTGCCACCACTACTGAAGTCCGCACGCCTAGAGCCCGCGCTCTGCAACAAGAGAAGCCACCGCAATGAGAAGCCTGCACACCGCAACAAAGAGCAGCCCCCGCCCGCGGCAACTAGAGAAAGCCCATGTGCAGCAGCAAAGACCCAACGCAGCCAAAAATAAATAAATATACTAAAAAAGAGAAAAAAAAAGCAGCACCATGTGGTGACAGATGGGCTTATTTTTCAACTCTTCCTTTTGAGAACCCTTAACTCATGGATAGGGTGGATTCATTGTGTGTCAGTCAATGACAGTCATTGTTTTTCTGATGCTTGAGTCGTATCATCATGTATGGCTTCTGTGTCCTTTTAACAGGTTTCTTTCGTGCTCCTGGGGCTCACCTGGGGCTTTCCCTGGAATGCTGTCTCCCAGGAGCCCTGGTTCCTAACTGCAGGGAAAGGGCTGAAACTCTGGGCTCTGGTTGTGTCCTGTCCTTTCCCTCCCTGCCCTCCCTGGGGGCCAGAGATTCCCCAGAGCTGGGTTGAACTCATGCAGGCTGTGCGGCCCTGGATGACACCTTCTACTCTCTGGAGACCAGTTTTCCCATCCGTGGAATGTGGGCTGCAATAGGCAGAAAGGTGGCTCCAAAGATATACACATCCTAATCCTCAGAACCCGGAAGTGTTACCTTATCAGGAAAGGGAATCTTGGCAATTGTGATTAAGGATCTGGAAGCGGGGAAATCATTCTGTGTTATTTGGGTGGGCTCTAAACGTAAATTCACATGCATCCTTACAAGAGCGGCAGAGGGAAATTTGTCAACTGTCTTAGTTGGGCTTGGCTGCCATAACAAAATACTATAGACTAGGTGACTCAAAGGACAGAAATTTACTTCTCACAATTCTGGAGGCTGGGAAGTCCAAGATCAAAGTGCCGGCAAGGTATGTTTCATTCTGAAGCCCCTTCTCTTGGCTTGGAGAAGCCTGCTGTATTGCTGTACGCTCACGTGACCTCTTCTTTGTGACCACAGCAAACTCTCTGGTGTCTCCCCCTCTTTTTAAAAAAATTTATTTATTTTTGGCTGCACCATGCGGCTTGCAGGATCTCAGTCCCTCCGACCAGGAGTTGAACCCTGGCCACGGCAGTGGAAGCCCGGAATCCTAACCGCTAGGACACCAGGGAACTCCCTGGTGCCTCTTCTTAATAGGACACTAATCCCATTATCAGAGCTCCTCTCTCATGACATCATCTAACCCTAATTACTTCCCAAAGGCCCCATGACCAAATACTATCACATTATATTTTGGGGTGGACACACTTCTGTCCATAGAAGGACAAACAGAGGAAAAGTCAGTATGAAGTTGGAACAGAGAGTGATTTGAAGATGTGGACCTTGAAGACTGATGTGATGCAGCCGCAAGCCTAGGTACCCCTGGAGCCACCAGAAACTGGAAGAGGTGAGGAAGGATTCACCCCTAGAGGCTTCAGAGGAAGTGTGGCCCTAACATTTAGATTTCATAATTTTGGCCTCCAGAACTGTGAATTAAATTTTTTTAAATATAAATTTATTTATTTATTTATTTATTTATTTTTGGCTACATTGGGTCTTTGTTGCTGCGCACGGGCTTTCTCTAGTTGCAGCAAGCAGGGGCTGCTCTTTGTCGTGGTGTGAGGGCATCTCATTGTGGTGGCTTCTCTTTGTTGAGGAGCACAGGCTCTAGGTGCGCGGGCTTTAGTAGTTGCGACCCGCGGGCTCAGTAGTTGTGGCTCATGCGCTTAGTTGCTCCATGGCATGTGGGATCTTCCTGGACCTGGGTTCGAACCCGTGTCCCCTGTGTTGGCACACGGATTCTCAACCACTGCGCCACCAGCAAAGTCCCTAAAGTTTTGTTTTAAGGTACCAAGTTTGTGGTAATGTGTTACAGTAGCCACAGGAAGCTAATGGAGGAACCATAGTTGTTTAATTAAATTAATGAATTAATTAATTTTATTTATTTATTTTTGACCACGCCAGGCGTCTTGCGGGATCAACCAGGGATCAAACCCGTGCCCCCTGCAGTGGAAGTGCAGAGTCCTAACCACTGGACCACCAGGGAACTCCTGAACCATAGTTACTTTAAAGCGTGGTTTTAGGGGATCTAGTGCCTTCTCTGCCTGGCCGGCATGGACGCTTACCTTCTGCTTTCCAGCTCCTACCATCCATTCCCTACCTAGAACACTTAAAATGGGCGTCCGATCCTGCCATATTCTAAACCCTTCTGTTAGCGCCTTACAGTGAAATAAAAGCCCAGCCAAAAGCCATGAACTGGGAGTTCCCTGGTGGTCCAGTGGTTAGGACTCGGCACTTTCACTGCTGTGGCCCAGGTTCAGTCTCTGGTTGACCCTGCAAGCCGCCTGGCGACGAAAAAAAAAAAAAGCCACTTATGGTGCTGCTGCAGCCCTACTGTGCTTGCAGCACAAGCAGGACAGAGACCCAAGCGCCGCCAAGAGGAGAACATGTAAACAAACTGTAGGATATTTGTGGGCACAGAGGGAATCAAGGCCACACACAGCCACGTGAATGTGAAGTGAATGTGAACGCGGGGAAGAAGGCGTGTGAACACACGGTGTGGACATGCAAACTGTGTGTGGTTCCGTATGTATACCAGGAAAGCCTGTCCGGGGTGGGAGAAGTCAGGATGGCGGCAGATGCCAGGGGTGTGGAAGGCTTCTGAGAGCCAGAGACATTCTGTGTTTTGCTATCAGAGCTGGTTACCAAGGGTGCTCGCTGTACGTACACTGTGTAGGCTTTTCTCTATACATCATAAGCCTCCATCAAAAGGTTTAAAAGTCCATAGAAACAGAACGTAGCGTAGTCACTGCTGGGGGCCGGTGGAAGCGGGAATGGGGGGTAAGTGCTGATGGATACTGGGTTTCCTTTTGGGGTGATGAAAACGTTCTGGAATTAGATGAACTGGTGGTTGCACAACATGTATGAAATAACACTGAACTTACACTTCAAAATAGCTAAATTGATGGATTTGATATTACGTGAGTTTTAACACAATTTAAAAAGAAAGCTTAAAAAGTAATAGAACTCAAACCTTATCTTGTAGCCTACAAAACTGGCCGGGTAGAGACAGTCATTATCTTCATGCATTTGTTTGTCCTTTTACTCACTGACTGAGTGCCCACTGTGGAGCAGGCCCCAAGCAAGACATGGCAGACGCAGCAGTGACGTAAACAGTTTGGAGCTCACTTCCTTGTGATTCTCACTAGTTGAAATGTGAAGGAAGAGAAGGAGCCAGCCAGAAGGGGAGGTGGGAAGAACATTCTGGCTAGAAGGAACGGCAAGTGCAAAGGCTGTGAGGTGGGAACAACAGGTCAGCCTGTATGGCTGGAGCCAAGCGGTGAGGTCAGAGGTCAGAAGGGACAGACTCACCAAAATCTGATTTTTATGTGTGTGCTAAAATACATATAAAATTGCCATTTCAGGGACTTCCCTGGTGGCGCAGTGGTTCAGAATCCTCCTGCCAATGCAGGGGACACGGGTTCGAGCCCTGGTCCAGGAAGATCCCACATGCCTCGGAGCAACTAAGCCCGTGCACCACAACTCCTGACCCTGCGCTCTAGAACCAGCGAGCCACAACTACTGAGCCTGAGAGCCACAACTACTGAAGCCCGCGTGCCACAACTACTGAAGCCCGCGCGCCTAGAGCTCGTGCTCCGCAATGAGAAGCCACCGTAATGGGAAACCCGCTCGCCGCAACTAGAGAAAGTCCGCGCGCAGCAACAAAGACCCAACGCAGCCAAAAAAAAAATTAAAAAAAAAATTGCCATTTCAACGCTTTGTAAGTATACAATTCAGTGGCATTAAGTACATTCATGATGTTGTGCAACTACCACAATCGCCTAGTTCCCAAATGAAACCTGTGAAGATGGAGAAAGAGATCAGAGTGATGCAGCTACAAGGCTTCCCCAGGAAGTGGCTTTGGGGGTGACACCTGAAGGTCAGAGGGAGAATCGGGAGCAAGCGCAGAGTTTGGGAAGTGAAGAGGCAGTAAGGATGGCTGTCTGCAGGCAGGTGCCTGCAATGGGTGGTGGTCTGGCTGGCACCTCCTACACATTGCTTCACCCCTTGAGCCCTGTCTGCAAAGCCAGGATATAGGCAGTTTCCAGTGGTCCAGGATTGGAAAGGGTGAGATGCCTGTGAAGGGTGGACAAGGCACACAGGGGATGAGAGTATACGATGACACTGGCCCACTGGGAGGCAGAGTCAAGATGTGCCCATGTCCTGCCACTCACCTCTGGACAGGCTGGCTCCTTGGAGAGGGCCTCTGAGGAAGGGTTCTGGCCTGGCCTTGCCCTCCTGTATGCCCACTCTGGCTCGGCCAGTCCCAGGATGCTCCCGTGCGCTTCCCTGAGTTTGCCTGAGCCTGATTTCCAGGTGAACCTGCCCGCACGGATGCTGTTCTGAAACAGTTGCCAAGGTCTAGTGAAGGGACCATACCAGGGGCAACCGGAGGGCCCAACCCATCCCCAGCAAGCTGTCCAGCAACCTCTAGGCATCTCCCACCACTCTTCCTGTCACTCCTCCGGGTGTGCCTGTCTGCCTCCGGGCCTTTGCACTTGTTTCTCCCCTGAACGGTTCTTCCCCCAGGTGTTTGGGGGCAGCCCCGAGGCAAGTCCACTCCTACACTCTTTACCATCACCTACTTATTGTGACTGTCTGGCCCTCGACAGCCCCGCATCTGCCCGGGCGGGGTTGGGCAGCCAGGGTAGGTATGGATCATCTCTACCCCACACAACCCGGTGATTTTGGGGCCCAGCGCAGAGAGCGGGAGGGGGCATGGAAAGTACTCAACAAATATCACTAAAGGATTCCGCACCTCAACTTGGGCGCTGCCAGCCACCAACTTTGCTTCCCAGTTGTCGGGGGAAGGAGGCGACGGTCTGCAGCCCAGGCCTCGGGGGGAGGGGCTGAGCCGGGGCGGGCCAGTCGGGGGGGGAGGGGCCTCGCGCGGACCGGGCGGTGGGCGCTCCGGCGGCTGAAGCGGCGGGGCGGGGCGCGGATTTGGGGGCCGCACTCGAGCTGGAACAAAGGCAGGCGCGGAGACAATAGGCCCGAGTTCCCCCCAGGCCCTGCGGGAACAAGAGCAGCGCCGGACGCACTTCCACCACCGCCACCTACACCGCGTGTGGGCGCCTAGGGGAGCTGGGGTGGGGGAGGCTGCGCCCCGCTCCCCTGAAGCTTTTGCGCGGTCGAGCCCGCGGGAGGCGGAGTAGGGCCTGGGGGCTGGACGTGCCGGCCCTCCAGATTCTCTGCATCGTCTCAAAGCTGCCGCCCAAGCCTCCCCCTGGACTGGCAACCGCAGGACTGAGGAGCCCTGCACAGGGACGAAGGCCCACCCCAGGCACAGGCTCCAAGGCACCCTTGCCTCAAGTATTCTCCGTGCCTAGTGACTTCAGAGAGGATCCCCTCCCACAGGCCCCACTCCCACCTCCGACGGGATCCCTTCCCACTGATCTTGCTTTCCTCTCCGTCAGGACCCCTCCTCCGCCAGCTCCAGCCTTAGGCCCTGCTTCCCTCCTTCTCAGCTCAGACAGGACTCCTCTCTCCCCACGTACCCTGCCCCACCCCCGTTTCTCTCGAATAGGATTCCTCCTCCAGGCCTAGCTTCCCCCATCTGACAGAATTCTCACCAGACACTCTACGTCCTTCCTCAGACGGGAACACCCTCCCCGCACGCAGATCCTGCTCCCCACTGAGGCAGGCTTCCCCTCCCTACAGATCCTGCCTCCGCCCACAGATGGATCGCCCCACGCAGACCCTGCTTCCCTCTCAGAATTTCCCCACTGTTGCGGTTCAGTCCGCCCGCTTGAAAAGCATCAAGGCCAGCGCAGTGGCGGGCTAAAATATGGCAAGGGGCGCTTGCAGGGCCAGGCGGGATTTCAGTCTCGGTGTTCTGAGCCCCGTGGGATCTATTTGATTTAGTCAGGTTTCAGTGTTTCTCATGTTAAACAATAAAAAGGTTAAAACCCCAAAGTCTGAGTCCCGGTTTAGAAGAGTACTTCCTCCACGGGATGGGGACCCTTCGCCCCTCTCCCTGGGCCCAGCATCTTCCCTAGCTCTCGGCCCCGCCCCCTCTAGGGAACGCTAGTCGACGCAGCAACTGGAGACCTCCCCAGGCGGGCAAAGGCGCGGGGATCGAGGTGGAAGAACGGACTGCCGGCGCGCGTGCGGAGTAAACAGCCTGGAGCAGGGACTACAATAACGGACGCGAGCCCGGCCGGTGGACCTGGCTGCGGCGGCGACGACGCAAATGCCCCGCCCCTGCCGCACGAGCGGCGCTGCGGGTGGTGGAGGCGGGGGTGGGAGGAGCGCGCTCAGGCGCGTGCGTACTCATGGCCTCCCCCGCCCCGGCCCGCCCCGGCTCCGCCCCCGGGCGAGAGGCGCCCAGTGCGCGTGCGCGACGGCGTCGGCGCCAGTTATTTCTGTCCCGCCCCCCAACCGCGGCTCTTTCTGCGAGCGGGCGCGCGGTCGAGCGGTTGTGCGCGTGCCGCGTGGCGCTGGTTTCGGTCGCCGCTGAGAAGGAAGCGCGGGCGGCGGCGGAGGCAGGAGAGCGGGCAGCGGCCGGCCGGGCCTCGGCAGCGCCCCGCGCGCAGCGGGCGGCGACCTAGGCGGCGCGTGGCGGCGCTAGGCCTCGCGGCGGCAGCGGCCCAGCCGTTGGCGG
>NW_021703766.1:57862251-57915554 GCF_005190385.1 Monodon monoceros
AGCGCGTCTGCGCCTGCGCGGCGGGCCCCGCGCCCCTCCTCCCCCCCCTGGGCGCCCCCGGCGGCGTGTGAATGGCGGCCTCGGCGGCGGCGGCCTCGGCGGCGGCAGCGGCTGCCTCCGGCAGCCCGGGCCCGGGAGAGGGCTCGGCGGGCGCCGAGAAGCGCGTCGCCGCCTCCTCGGCCACGGCCTCGGCTTCGGCCTCGGCGGCGGCGTCCGCATCGGCATCGTCGCCCGCGGGGGGCGGCGGCGAGGCGCTGGAACTGCTGGAGCACTGCGGCGTGTGCCGGGAGCGCCTGCGGCCCGAGAGGGAACCGCGCCTGTTACCCTGCCTGCACTCGGCCTGCAGCGCCTGCCTCGGGCCCGCGGCGCCTGCCGCCGCCAACAGCTCAGGGGACGGAGGTGCGGCGGGCGACGGCGCTGGTGAGTGCGGTGGGGCCGGGGGCGGCCCCTCCCCCACCCCGCAGCCTTTGATCCCTTTGAGGCTCGGGGACTGGGGGTCGGTTCCCAGCGTGACGATGGCGGGGGTCGCCTGGGCGAGAGGATGGGGACCCGAAGAGTGGCCGGAACGTGTGTGGGCAGTGGGCTGTGGCCCGGGTACTGAGATGGGGCGACTGTTTAAAGTTCGGTAAAAGAAGGGTTTGGTTCTTCCCCCGGGAGGGGAGGGTCGCCTCGGCTCGGCAGGGGATGGAGTTTGGGGCCCAGTGGGGGGATGCGCTCACCATGCGATGGTTTTGTTTCTTCGTGTTCTTCGTAGTGGTGGACTGTCCAGTATGTAAGCAGCAGTGTTTCTCCAAAGATATTGTGGAGAATTACTTCATGCGCGACAGTGGCAGCAAGGCTGCCACCGATTCCCAGGATGCGAATCAGGTATGTCTCGCCCAAGCAACCCCCAGGAGGTCTCTGGCCATGAGTAGGGGTCACTAGACCAGAGCGTGGTACCAGCTCCGGGCTTTAGTGTCCCCGTAGTAGAAAGCTTAGGGCAGGTTGTCTAGGCTAAGTAAGGGCCCCATCTTTCTTCATGTCGTATTTCTTGGTTCTAAATGCAGATTTGTTTGGTGGTTCTGTCTCTTCTGACTCTGCCTTTGCTCAGCAGTGCTGCACTAGCTGTGAGGATAATGCCCCGGCCACCAGTTACTGTGTGGAGTGCTCTGAGCCGCTGTGTGAGACGTGTGTGGAGGCACACCAGCGGGTGAAGTACACCAAGGACCACACTGTGCGTTCCACTGGTATGCAACGTGCAGGGGGCTGCCCTTGCTGTTCTCCTCTATATGCCTTCCGTTGTTTATGATGGTAGTTGCAGATGGTGGAAGGATCTCAGGGAGCTTCTCTACGGGGCACCAACTGAAGGGCCTGAGGGCAGAACTCAAAAAGGGGGAGGCTGGGGCTCTGGTGGGCAGTCTCTGCAGGTCCAGTGGCAGGAGAAAAGCCACAGGCAGGGAGTGGGGGGAGTTCACAGGGGATCTCATGGTGCTGCAGGGGGTGTATAGAGGGCTTGAGGAAGCTCATCAGGGAACCCCCGTAGGCAGGGGATAGGCCTCCAGTGGTAGAGAGATCCGCACGTGTGGATAGGGAGATGCAGGGTGTTGGGGCAATGATGTGAGGGACCTCCTGGACCAGAGGTTCCCTGGCACCTGTTTTAAGCCACTGTAGGGGAAAGTGGGGTCTTTGGGCCTTGTGTCTTAACAAGCTGGTAGGGTCATCAGACTATCACTGACCAGTGAGTGCTGGAAGTGTTCTTATCATTGGGTCACAGGTATTTCACAGCCTAGCTTGGTATTTCCAGAATTTTCTGTGAATGTGCTGGAAGTGCTATGGAGAGGGCCTTGCGCTTGGTTTTTGGCCCAGGACTCCCCATGAGTGGCGTTTTGGTAGTCACACTGTGGCTCCGCCAGGCCAGAGGACAGTTTTGATGGGAAAACTTGGGTAGAGATGGTTCCTGTGGGGCATGAGGAGCCAGGAGAGAAGGGCAGGGGTCTCCAGGGGGTCCTGGGTTCCAGGCAAGGGTCAGGGTGCAAGAGCGGGCAATATTTAGAGGAGCTGAGGCTCGGTTTATTTGTATCGAAATGTTCCTATGTCTCACGCTGGGCTGGTGTAGTAACGACACGTGATGGGGATTGGGGAGGAAAGGAGGATGGATGTTCTCGGTTTTCTAGTGGCAACAGCCTCTGGGGAGGGCTGGGGGGTCAACGTGGTGTATTAGTCTTTGGGGGAGTGTTGCTCTGAGCAGTAGGACCTTTGTCCCAGCACGGGGGCCTGACGTCTCTCTCAGGGTCCTGGTCTGATATCTCTCCAGCCTGAGAAGGCTTTGCAGGTTCCCCCGTGGGTTGTTAAGATGGTGTGGTCTCCTTTTAGCAGAGAAGAGAGGGGAGGTCACCAGGCGTGGCTTATGAGGAAAATGTATCTGACGGTCTCTTTAAGCCCTGATTTGCTTTTTGTTTGAGCCAGAAAGCAAATGTTGTGTGTGCTGGGATGCCCCAGTAGCCAGAATCCCCTCCCCTGCTGGACAGAATCCTCTGTGAGTGGAGGAGAAAGGGAGCCCAGTGGCGGATGGGGGCAGGGCTTCAGAGGTGGAGGAGCTTTCTTGAGTGTCCATCTGGAGGAGGTTTCAGCAGAGGGAACAGCGGGGAGGTCTCTCCTGGCAGAGGCCGTCACTCTACGTTAAGCTGTCACCTCCAGAAGCTGAAAGGAGAGGGGTGTGACCCTGTTGGTCAGGCTGAGAGCAAGGATCTCTGCTTCTCCCTGTCCACTGCTGTAGGCCCTCTGGGTCCTTCCGGCAGATAGCCCAGGGTTGCAGGACAGGCAGGAAGTGAGGCCCTGATCTCTGTCCGCTCCTCGAGCTGGAGGTGGTGAGGATGAGCTCCCGCTTCATAGATCCCATTCCCCAGGACCAGCCAAGTCGAGGGACGGTGAGCGCACGGTGTATTGCAACGTGCACAAGCACGAGCCCCTTGTGCTGTTTTGCGAGAGTTGCGACACCCTCACCTGCCGGGACTGCCAGCTCAACGCCCACAAGGACCACCAGTGAGTCCTGAGGCTTGGTGGGTGGGTTCTGCCTGTTCTGTGCTGGGCGCCCGGGCCCACCTCTATCTGCCCTCAGGTACCAGTTCCTGGAGGATGCTGTGAGGAACCAGCGCAAGCTCCTGGCCTCACTGGTGAAGCGCCTCGGGGACAAGCATGCGACATTGCAGAAGAACACCAAGGAGGTTCGCAGCTCGTAAGTGTGGGTGCCTGTGCTGTGCTGGGGCGGGGGGTGGGGTGGCTCTGGGTGAGCACCTGCCTGAGTGGCCCTGACCTCACCCACTCTGCTACCCAGGATCCGCCAAGTGTCTGACGTACAGAAGCGCGTGCAGGTGGACGTTAAGATGGCCATCCTGCAGATCATGAAGGAACTGAACAAGCGGGGTCGTGTGCTGGTTAACGACGCCCAGGTACCCGCTGCGTGGTCCTTCTCTGTTGGCAGCTCACTCTGCCTCAGGTGGAATCGTCCTGGGGTTTGGCGCCCTCTGCTGGCTGCTGATGCCCTCCTCGGGTGGGGAGAGGTTCTAGTGCTCTGTCCTCCCTGACCCCATCTGCTCTCCACCTGCAGAAGGTGACTGAGGGGCAGCAGGAGCGCCTGGAGCGCCAGCACTGGACCATGACCAAGATCCAGAAGCACCAGGAACACATCCTGCGCTTTGCCTCATGGGCTCTGGAAAGTGACAACAACACTGCTCTGCTACTGTCCAAGAAGCTGGTGTGTGCTGGTGGGCACCCAGGTGGTGGGTTCCAGGTAGGCACCTCCCAAGACCCTGGAGCCCTGTTCACTGCCCGTGTGCTCATGTACTGCCCACCCCCAGATCTACTTCCAGCTGCACCGGGCCCTCAAGATGATCGTGGACCCCGTGGAGCCACACGGTGAGATGAAGTTCCAGTGGGACCTCAATGCCTGGACCAAGAGTGCAGAGGCCTTTGGTGGGTTTTTGTCTTTCTCTTGCTGCACCCTGCCATCCCAGGCACTGCACTTTCTTACACTGTTTTACTTCTTTACTGCAGGCAAGATCGTGGCAGAACGTCCTGGCACCAACTCCACAGGCCCTGTACCCATGGCCCCTCCTCGGGCTCCAGGGCCTTTGAGCAAGCAGGGCTCTGGCAGCAGCCAGGTGAGCCAGGGAGGGGACCATAGTGGGAGGAAAGAGGCACGGGGTCCTGTGGGATACCTGTCCACTGAGGTCCACTTGCTCTGCCCACAGCCTATGGAGGTGCAGGAAGGCTATGGCTTCGGGTCAGGTGAGTGATTCTGCCCCCCCAGTAGGTGGGAGAGCTGCAGTGCCCTATGTCCACCCCAACCTGTTCTCTGTGTTCCGAGCAGATGACCCTTACTCGAGTGCAGAGCCCCACGTGTCAGGGGTGAAGCGGTGAGTGTGGCTGCCCTTTGGTGGTTATAGGGACAGGGTGGCCATAGGGGTGGGGCGCTCACACCAAGCCACGCCCACAGGTCCCGCTCAAGTGATGGTGAGGTGAGTGGCCTCATGCGTAAGGTGCCACGGGTGAGCCTCGAACGCCTGGACTTGGATCTCACGGCTGACAGCCAGCCACCAGTCTTCAAGGTCTTCCCAGGCAGCACCACTGAGGATTACAACCTCATCGTCATTGAGCGAGGTGCTGCAGCTGTTGCAGCTGGACAGCCTGGGACTGCGCCCCCAGGGGCCCCTGGCGCTCCGCCCCTGCCTGGCATGGCTATCGTCAAGGTGAGCCTGCCCAAGTGACTGTGGCTGGGAGATGAGGATCTACTGCCCAGGCCGGCACCCCACTGAACACCCCTCACCTCCTCACAGGAGGAAGAAACAGAGGCTGCCATTGGGGCCCCGCCTGCTGCCACTGAGGGCCCCGAGACCAAACCTGTGTTGATGGCCCTGGCGGAGGGCCCCGGCGCCGAGGGCCCCCGCCTGGCTTCACCCAGTGGCAGCACCAGCTCAGGCCTGGAGGTGGTGGCTCCAGAGGGCACCTCAGCCCCAGCTGGTGGCCCAGGTGCCCTGGATGACAGTGCCACCATCTGCCGTGTCTGCCAGAAGCCAGGTGACCTGGTCATGTGCAACCAGTGCGAGTTCTGCTTCCACCTGGACTGCCACCTGCCTGCCCTGCAGGATGTGCCAGGGTGCGAGGCTGTGCGGGGTCTGTAGGGTGGAGGGCTGGGCCAGGTGCCGTGCAGCCCCTCACGGTCTGTTTCCTCTAGGGAGGAGTGGAGCTGCTCTCTCTGCCACGTGCTACCCGACCTGAAGGAGGAGGATGGCAGCCTAAACCTGGATGGGGGTGACAGCACTGGTGTGGTGGCCAAGCTCTCGCCAGCCAACCAGCAGGTGAGGGTGGGGCCCACTCCCTTGGTTTGGCCAGCAGCACACCAAGTCCCCTATGACTCTGATGTTCATGTAATGCCTGCAGAAGTGTGAGCGCGTCCTGCTGGCCCTTTTCTGCCATGAGCCCTGCCGGCCCCTGCACCAGCTGGCTACTGACTCCACCTTCTCCCTGGTGAGTTCTGGGACTTGGGAGGGTGGGAGGTGCAGGGGCTGTTTGGCCTCACCTTCAGCCTGTGGCCTCTGCTTGAAGGATCAGCCCGGCGGCACCCTGGACTTGACGCTGATTCGAGCCCGTCTCCAGGAGAAGTTGTCACCCCCCTACAGCTCCCCCCAGGAGTTTGCCCAGGATGTGGGCCGCATGTTCAAGCAGTTCAACAAGCTGACAGAGGTGAGCCTGTTGGGGTGGGGATGGGTTGGGGAGGGGAGGCTGGGGGCAGAGAGGTGGGCGACCTAGGACCCATCCACTGTAATTTGCCCGGCAGGACAAGGCCGATGTGCAGTCCATCATTGGCCTGCAGCGCTTCTTTGAGACTCGCATGAACGAAGCCTTTGGTGACACCAAGTTCTCCGCCGTTCTGGTGGAGCCCCCGCCGCTGAGCCTGCCTGGTGCTGGCCTGAGCGCCCAGGACCTGTCCAGTGGCCCTGGTGATGGCCCCTGAGGCTGGGCAGCCCCCGAGCCGCTCCAACCTGGCTCTGTTCTCTGTTCTGTCCTGTCACCCCCTCTTCTCTCTCCTCTTCTCCTCTCTCCGGTGGCCTGGTTCCCACTCCTTGGTGGCCCATACCCCAGCCCCTCACAATATGGTTTTTACTTCTGTGGATTTAATAAAAACTTCACCCGTTACTCAGGCCTTGGTTGGTGGGGGCAGTGGTCCTGGGGGCCTGGTCTCTGGCTGTTACCGATCCCTCACCAAACCCTGTTGGGCCAGATGGGGGTGGGGCACTTGTCTCCAGCCACCTGGGTGTCCAGGGAGTGGGGAGCAGCATCCCTCCTGGGCCCTTTGCGATCTGGGGAGTGTCTGGTGGGTAGGAGGGTCACCCGGTAGGTAGGCAGACCCAGGCTAACCTGTGGGCAGGCAGGGTGAATCCCCAGGTAGGTGCTGCACGGCAGCTCATTCTCCCCGAGAGCTTCCTGGACTGGTTTGGAACCGTTTCTCGCAACCAGCTCATCAAAGTGAGCTGGGTGGGCTGGGCTACGCGGAGTTGGGCAGTGTATCCCTGGGGGACAGGCCTGGACTCCTGGGATGCTATCAGGATGTCTGGGGAGCCTGCCTTGGGGGTGCTGGGCCAGTGTCTGCTGCTCATTTTCACATCCCAAGCCCTGAAGACGGGTGGGCTTGGTCTGTCCACTCCCGCCAAAACGAGAAAATCTCCAGCCCTCTGTCTTATACCCCAGCTAATGTGGCACACATTACCAAGCCCTGCCTGAGCAACTCCTGTCAGCCCTGTCACCAGACTCCCTAACCCAGCCTGGCTCACGTCAGGCCACTCACACAGGCCCAAGACTAGTGCCCAACTTCTTTTATTGCAGAAGGTACAATGAAAATGCTGGGCCCTCCGCTGGCTCCCTAGGGTGGCACGGGGGTGTGTTGTGTGTGCAGTCAGTCCCTTCGAAGGTTCTTGAGCCGCTCCTCCAGGTCTGCGTCTGCATCGACTAGGGCGGAGGCTGCAGCCTCTGCTTTCTTCCCACTGGCAGCCACACTGAGGGAGCCTCCAGTGGAGGGGAGGTCTGCAGAGAAGGGGGGTTAGGAAGAGAGCCCCTGCGAGAAGGAGTAATGCTGGGAGAGGGAGGGTCTGCGCGATGGCTGAGCTGCGCGCAGGACAGGGCCCAGGGTCTGGACACTCACTTGACAGCTCATCCGTCAGGCTCAACCCCAGCTCGTCCAGGACCTGGGCTACAACAGCGTCACTAGGTAAAAAAAAAAGAACCGTGAGGGTCAGGCACCCGGAGGGCCAGGCATCCCCTCCGTCCCCACCCTCCTGCCTCCTGTCTCCAAACCTCTCCTCTTCATCGTCCTCGTCACCCATGGCATCGTCAATGGCATCGTTCATCATCTCCTCCTTCATGTCCATAATCTCCGCCTGCCGCTCGAACTCCATCATGATCTTCTGGATCTGGGGCAACTTCAGCTGGAAGTGGGAGGAGGGTGAGTCTGGCTCCTGAGGTTAGCAGGGGTAGGGAGGGGGATCGGGAGAGGCACACCTGTCTGTTCATGGTGCCCATGGCCTTGGTGACGCCCTTCATGGCTTGTGCCATTGAGTTGTTAGACTTGAGTGTCTGGATCTTGAGGGACACAGCCTGGATGTTGGCCCGCATCAACACAAACTTTCGCACGTACCGCCTTGTGCGCACCAGGTCTCTTGCCATGATACGCACAGCGTCCTGCGAGGGGACAGAGGTGGCAGTGAGCCAGCCTTGGGAGTATGCTCACTGCCACTCCACCATGCCCACTGAGGCTTTCAGGGGCTCCTATGTGCCTGCTCCCACTGGCCACTGTTCCCTCTCGCCCTCATGCCTCTTGGGTCACCACTGCACAGACTCCTCCGCGGGCTTCTCATCTCTGCTCCAGAAATGAGAGGAAGAAAGGTGGGGCCACCCTTGAGGGGTCCTTTTCTCTCCATGTCTATAGAGTCAACACCCATTCCTGAATTTCTCTCTTGGCCAAAGAATGTGTGTCTCCCTCCGCCTCACACAGGCCCTCACCTCAAGTACAGGATCCTGATTCACACACGAACACTTCCAAACCTCACCTTTTCACTTCCTCCCCAGAGCTCTTCCTTGCTTTGCCCATCCCAGGAAATGGCACCTCAACCCAGCTGTTCAGGCCAAAACTCTGTCGCCCATCAAAGGTGCTGCTCCCCAGCAGTTCAGGCTGTGCCCATCTCTCTGCTCACTGGCCCCCAGGGCCAGTGCATCCCATGCCACGTGGGCTCCCACTGTGGCCCACGATTCCAAGTGGTCTGGCCCACATCCACTCCTCTGAGCTCACCCATCACTCTCATGGAGCATCTGCTGTTCTATCTGACACACTTGCTGTTCTATCTGACACACTTGCCACTTGGATCTTCACGGGCTCACTCTCTTCCTTACTCAACGTTTGGCTCTGATACCACCTCCACAGAGGCAGCCTTTTGGACCCTGAAACTAGGGAAAGCCCCACTCAACCCTTCATTTCCCTAGAAGTACCTCCCTGTTGGTGCTCAGCATGTCCAGTTTGCTGCAGCCCCAGTGTCTGAACAAGCAACAGCACTGGCCTGTGTCCCAGGCTGTGCCCAATCGAGCTTACCATCTGGCCCTGCTTGGCCATTTTCTTGATGTCTGCAATGATTTTCTTCTCCTGGGTCTCTAGCTTCTGTCGCTCACGGTCCAGCTCTCGCATGGCGCGGTTCAGGGCGCGCTGGTTCTGCCGCAGCAGCTCCTCCGGCGTCTTCCGGCGCCCAAACAGCAGGTCCATGGCCGCAGGAGCCCACCGGTAGGACTAGGGCAAGTGTGAAGCCTTACTGCAGAGTGGTGTGAGGCCCAAAACGAGAGCATGAGGCAGAGCTGGGGTCACACTGTGTATGGGCAGGGACAGATGCGGACTCCCAAAATGGAAAGGGCTGAGCAGGGAGAAAAGGCGTGAATGGAAGGCCAAAAGAGTGGAGTCTGGAACTTGGGTAGCCCCAGGGACATGAGTGGGGACAACGTGCCCACCCCAACCCCTCCTCCATCACAGTGTCCCCACAGAGGTTCAAGGCTTCCACCTCGTCCTGCAGACCCTGCGATGAGGCCCTAGCGTGTTCGGTGGACTGAGACTGGAGATGGCCGTGTGTGGGCTGACGGGGGTAGGGGGCACTTGGAACCTGAGCGCCAAGGACAGGGCACTTGAGAGGGTCCCTGCCAGGAGGAGGTGGAGGCTGCGAGTGCTAGAAACAGGGTGGATGGGGGCGGCCCTGAAGCTGACAGCGTATGCATGGAATTCGGTTTGGGGCGGGGGTCCTAAATGCCGAGGGAATCTGGGCGCGGAGAATAAGGTTGGGGAGCGTTGCGGACTCCTGTACAGAGGGAGGGATGCTAAGTGTTGGGGTGCCTTGTTCACGCAGGAAAGCCTGGGGGGCCATTCGGGGTGTTGACCACTGAAGGCAAGACAGCATGGGGTCCTCTGATGATAAGGCCGGGTCCCAGAGAGGGGCGAGGCCCTCGTACGCCGCCACCCACGCGTCCACCCAGGGCCCGCGCCCCAGTAGGGGCCACTCACCGGAGTTGCGACAGGGACTCGCTTCCGTTTCCGGGTCACGCTTTTCTCGCTGGGAGCCCCGGAGCGCCCACCAACGACAGACCCTCGGTTCTGTCGCGTCGGCGGTCGCCGCCGTTTCCGGATTAAACCACCTGACGTCACACGCCCCGCCGGCGCCCGGAATGCTGGGCGGGGACAACAGCGCGCGTGCGCACGCGCCGGGGACCAGGCCGGCCCCAGGCGCATGCGCACCAGCTTCCGTGTCCCTGCCGCAGACTCGGTGTTCCACAAGTTCAAGTCCAGCCTAAGGGAGCCGAGCCACGGCCGGAGTCCTGGTCCCGGTCCTTGCGGGGTTGGCGCCCTTCCGGGTAGCCACCCAGAGGCCCTGCACCCCACCACGTTACCCACTGTAGGGCCCAGCTCATCTCAGGGACCCAGAACTCTCGCTGATGTTTCTGGACCTCAGGCAGCCGGTGGCACCAGACAGCATTCTCCTCGTCAGGCCCTCCCATGGCAGAAGGGGGCAGAACAGGAGATGGTGCGGACTTTCTTGTATGTTGGCTTACTGGCCAGGAAGCCTGTGGTTACTGGATCCTGCCCCTCCTTTGTTCCGGAGTGGGATTCATCCCACCCTGCCGAGGCCTGGGGCTTGGTCCCCTCACGACTCCCAGGGCTGCCCCAGGCACTGGGCAGCCTGCTGACGCGGGGGCGGGGGGGGGCCCTAATGCCACCTGTGATCACACAACTCACGCTTGCTGCAGGAGCCCTGGTGGACATCACCTGCCCCTCCCACCCCACAAAAGGAAGAGGCAGAGGCCATGCAGTAACATTCCCCTTTAATAGCCTGGCGGGACCTCCAGTGGTGCAGGGGTGGGGTGCCGGGTGCCCAGCCACCCTTGGCCTCCCACCCCAGAGCCCAGATTAGGGGGGCTGGACAGCACCCAGCGTGGGGCTAGACAAGCCAATTCATTTCCCATCGCTGAGCGGGTCGGGGGAGGCAGCACCGACCTCAATCACATGGTGGTTTAAAAAAAAAAAAAAAACTAGGAGCGGGTGGTGGGGAGGGGTGGCAGGTCAGGGCATGGGATTCCCCCACCGGCTGCCCCATGCCCCCCCCACCTGTGGCCCCCAATAAATATTTGCAGGGGATGCCGGGGCTGGTGGCCCTGGCAGGGGTGGGTATGCGCCAACCCTATTTCAGGCAGCGCTCGAAGTAGGTGGAGCCAATATAGCCACCCCGCATGGAGCGCTGCACGTTCTGCTCAAACAGCCTCCGGTTGTTCTGCAGGACCTCGGCGGCTTCCTTGTTCAGTGGGTCTTCAGGGTTGGGCTCCTGTGGCCGGTATGGGTGGGTCAACAAGCCCAAGGGGCAGAAGTCCAACCTCCCCCAGCCCCAGCGCCCCTGCCCCTACTCACCAAGAAGAGATACTGCAGGCCATAAATTATGGAGTTTATCGTAAGGACTGGCTTCCAGTCCTCTCTGTGGGCAGAGAACATCATGATTAGGGGCTGGTGAGTGGGAAGCCGCCAGAGGCCCTGCTGGGACCGGACAGATCAGGCCCAGGGCACGGGACAGTGCAGATGGGAGAAGCTAGCAGGAGGGTGCAGAGAAGGACAGACCATGGAGAAAGCCAAGGTCAAGCCACGAGGAAGAAAACGTGGAGATGAAGAGACAGAGGAACACACACCACAAGGGGTAAGGAATGGACAGAGACTGGTGTAGTGCAAGGCCATGAAGGGTGCCTGGCAGGCAGGGCTGGGGAGAGCTGTGGAGGGCTAGTGCCCTCACCTGAGAATGTTGAGGCAGACGTTGCCCTCGAGGTCAATGTTGGGGTGATAAACCATCGTCTCACACTTCACCTTGGGGGGGTCATGCGGGTAACCCTGGCCCACCTGGCTCCAGGAAAAGAGAGGGGAGGTGGATAGATGCCCCAGCAGTGCCTGGCCGGGGCCTCAGCTGTTGCTTCCTCAGCCCAGGGAGCCACCCCGGCCCACCGAGACTCACCTTAAAACTGAACACAAACTTCCCGCTCTTGTAGAAGCCCTGTGAAGGAAGAAAAGAGGAGCTGGGATCCCATCCAGCAAGGCCTGGCAGGTGAACCAGGTATCCCTACTTGAGGTGGGGCCACCCGCCGTGCCTGGGAGTCCAGCTGAGTGTGCCCTCACCTCATCAGGACAGATAACCAGCTTGAAGTTGAGGAGGTCGTCTGGATCTGAGAAGCTGATGTCGCACGTCTTGGGCAGATTCAGCTCGTTTATGTCTAGGTTTTCACAGCAGAAAAGGGAAACAGAGAGAAAGGAAGAGGGAGAGAGAGGGGGGTGTTCAGAGCAGGTGCAGGTGCCAGCAGAGCCTCCATAGCCTCCTCCAGGACCCCAGCTCTGTCCTGGGCAGTGGGACACATCCCCAACCCTCTCCCTGCTCTTTCTGCTCCCCAGTCTCCAGGCAGGCTCTTCTGGATCTACAGAACACCACAAACACACATGTTCAATTGTGACTGTGCTTGAGCTCCTGGCCCAGGGTAAGTTCCAACTCTTCTGAATCCACAGCCCTAAGTCCCAGCACCCAACAGCTGGGTGCCCCCGCAACCCAGCTCCTAAATGCCCCCACTCCCCTGTGCCCTCCAAGAGCCTCTGACTACCCCACACCCAGGATCCCTGGCCATAATAACCCCCACCTTCTAGAGGAGTCCCCAATTATCTGCCCAAACTCAAAGACCTTATTCCCCCTCCACACCCTAAATCATCCCCCCACCAATCCCTGGTCCCCACGATCCATATACTCCTCTTTCTGCCTATCATCCCAAACCCAGGTTCCCATCTGACCTCCAGATCTGTTAGTTCCCAGCCCTCCTACCTTACACTGTTCTGACTATAAGATTTCCAGCATCTCCAGCACCATGGTCTAAACCCAACTCTACTCCTATCTCTAATCTCTGGCACCCACTGTCCCTCCCTCCTCCTCCTGTCACCCTAAACCCCAAATTGCCATGTGACGCCCCCCCCCCCCAGACTCACGAAACCCAGGCCCCAGAACGTACTTCACCACGCCTGACTCTGATTCCCACTGACCCCAGCATAAGACACTAAATCTCCCACTCGGGTCCTCAATCCTCGGCCCCCACTATCCATATCTCCTCTGCCTTTCACCCAGGTTCCCGTCTGACCCCGCAGACTCTCGAGTTCCCGGTCCCCCCACTACACTGCCACCCTCAGATTCCCAGTCCCTAATATCAGACATCTGGCTTTCCAAATACCTTCAGTGCCCCATCCTCGGCCCCGCATCTCTGACCACTTCAGTGACTATTACTCCACCCCTGATCCCTCAATCCCCAGGCCCTGATCTCCGATCCCCACATCCGCGGCCCCCCCATTTCTGACACCTCTGACCCCTGGCGACCGCATTACCCCAAGCCAGGCCCTGACCTCCGACCTCCACCCCCATCCCGACTCCTTACCCTTCTGGATCCGCAGCTGCGCCGCCGACGCCTTCTTGCTGCTGCCCTTGGTGCCGCCCGCCGACTCCTCCTCCTTCTTCTGCTGCTTCAGCGAGAACAGCTTGATCATCCTGCCGCCGCCGCCGCTGCCGCCCCTGCGGGGCCCGGGACCCCGGCCACCCGGCCCCCCGCCGCCGCCGCCCTTGCCGCCTCCGCCACTCGGACCCGCCGCCGCGGCCTCTTCGGCTGCTGCCGCCGCCCGCCCGGCCTGCCGCGCCGCTCCGCGCCCACCGCGCGGCCCGCGTCGGCTCCCGTAGTCGGCTCCGGCCTGGCCCGGCGCCTCGGCCTCGCTCGGCAGCACTCGGGCCCACTCGGCTGTTCTCGTGTCCGCTCGGCCCCGCCCCCACCCGCCGCTCCCTCCTCCCCCTCTCCCGCCCCGGTGTCCTCAGGCCCAGCTGCGGCTGCGGACGTGGGGTCCTCAGGCCGCACCACTGGCCCGTTCACTCGCTCCCTTCCCGAGGGGGTTGCGGCTCGGGTCGGAACAGGGAGGCGGGGGCTGCGGTGGTGACGGCCGTGTACTGGAGGAGGGTCGGCTTCCGCGGCAGCAACGGCTTCGGCGCGGAGGTCCGCAACGGCCTCGGGCGCCCCACCGCTTCGGATATTTCCGCCGCCTGCCCGCTTCGGCTCTTTCCGCCCGGCCTGCGCTGTGCGCCTGCGCAGCCGCCGACGCCACCGCCCCGCGTTGCTCCGCGATGGGACTTGGGGATCGGGCTCCTTCGGCTAGGCTCGAGTATTTCCGTTCGCGCAGGCCGGGCCGGCCGGTCACTTCCGGGGACGCCTGCGAGTCCAGGGAGTGGGGCGGTGTTGTCGCCATCTTTAAGTGGGGCAGATGCGGGCAGCTTCGCTTCCGGTCCAACCATTCCCACTTGCACTTGTGCAGACGGCGGCGTAGGCGGGCCAAACGAAGTACTTGGCCCCGGGGGTCACAGACTGAGGCTGGGTCAGGTCAGAGCCTGAGCAAGGCAGGGGCGTTGCCTAGAGGGTGCGTGGTCCAGCACTTTCGGTGTCCCATCGCAAACCCAAAGAACCCTCTCGCAGAGAGTCTGGTTGAGGTAAACTAACAAATAAAACGTGTATTATGTCAGAGAGTAGTAAGCACTGTGGAGGTTTACACAGGCTGACACACTTCGGAAGCGGAAAGTGGGGAGGGCCGCTCTCTGCGCGGGTCTACAGTTCCAGCGGAGGTGCCCTACGACCTTCCGCCGGCTGCGCGTGAGATGTGGGCGGGGCCAATCTCCCCTCCAATCACGGCTCAGCGTGCCTCGGCGGGGCGGGAGGAAGCGGCGCGGAGCGGTTCTGCGATTTCAGGCTGTCACCAAGGGAACCGTCAGGCGGTGAGCGGTGCCGCGAGGGCTGGTTGGGGCGGGGGGCCGGGCCCGTGGGGCGGCGGGGGCTCTGTCTCTCAGCCTGCCCGCGTCCGAATGAGGCTCCTGCCGCACGTCCCATCCAGTCGCTGAGGCGACGTGCCGCCATCATACGGACCACCAAGGGAGAAGTAGTCGCGGCGGCCCAGTTGGGCCCGCGCTGGGGGTGGGCAGGCTCAGTCCATGGCCTCCTCTTGGCGAACGACCCCGGCCCCATCCTCACCCCAGGGAGTCGGCTCTACCCCTTCGGGTCTTGATTTGGCGTCCATCCCGGCCCCAGCCAGGATCCTCAGAGGCCCTGCCCGGGTATCCTCGGCGTCTTTGGGCTCCGTGGACTGATCCCAGTGGTGTCTGTGCAGCCGCTCCCCCTCTTGCCCCTTTCCATTCTCTTTCCACCATCCCACACGCCCCTCTTCAGCCCTGTAGTTGTCCTAGCCTCACACTCCCAGCTTCGTTGACTCCCCTGAGAGCTGAGTGCTGGAGAGGCGCCGGAGTGAGGATGGGAGATCAGAAGCTGCAAACGGCTCAGGTTTGGGGCTGACAAGATTGCAGCCATCCCAGGGTTCTCAGGCTTCAGACATGGCTGGTCCTGGGACCCAGAGGGCTCTTCCAGACTCAATTTCCCTCTCCCTCTCCGTTCTTCTCATTCGCTCTGCTCTTGCTGATTATTTATTTTTGTACAGGACGTGAGGGTTGATGACCATACTGTGGTTTCCAGCCAAAGTCTCAGGGGTGGTTTCTATTGGCCAGTCTGGTCCATGTGCCCATCCCCAGGCCAGTTGCTTAGGCCCTTCCGCTAAGGTCTCATCTGGGGATGGGGAATTGGTTCCCTGGAGAGGACTAGCCAAAGCTCGACTCACGTGATCTCTGATCTTGTGGCTTCCCCACCGTCCAGTGGGGGAAGACTTGACCATGCAACAGAATGCTAGGCAAAGGGGGCCATGGTTTCCGGACCAGGGAGGAGGGGATGGCCTCATCCCCCTCATCCCCTCAACCCAGGGGGCTGGGTTGGAAGTGGTGCAGCTAAGCTGTATATTCTTTGTCACCTTCGTGGCCACTCAAGTGGCAGAGAGGCACAGGTGGTTTTGGTGGCAAAGGTGCCTGTGGCCCTTGGGCCTGCAGCCTCTTAGGATGCAACCTAGGGCTTAGCGCATGCAGAGGTCCTGAGGGAAGCTGGGGCCAGTGCCTTGGAGGGACTGGGCAGAACGTGGCGGGTGAGTTGTGAGGGTGGAAGTGCACGTAGGGTTGTTAGCGTAGCCTCTGGGAGCTGACACTGGGAAGAAAGGGTCTGTTTGGGGAACAAGGGAGCAGGAGTAGGCAGGGAAGAGAGGCTGAGTGCCGTGGGCCTCCAGGAGATGGACGGCTGGGATCAGAACAGTGCTGGGGGGTGGAGAGAAGTGGATAGATTCGGGAGGCTGGGCTTCCGGTGAGAATAATTGGATGGACGTGGCATGGGGAGGCCGGGCTTGGGAGTGAACAATATGGGCTCAGGTACAGACAGTCCAGGGACAGGCTGGCTGGGCACTGTTGTAGCTTTCTTAGATGACCAGTACTTAGGTATTCCTCTCCTGGGTTCCTCATACGGCTCTGGCCAAGTGGGGCGAAGTGGTCATTCTGTCCAAGCCCTCAGCCCTTGATGATAGTATGGTAACACTTGGGTTCTCGACCTGCAGCCACATGACTGGATTGCAGAGGTGTGCCTGGCCAGCTGCAGAAATGACCTTTTATGGGTGGCGCTCACATAGCTGTTCATGTTGACTTCTTAGAGGGCTGTTTTGGCAGGTGGGTCCATGGACTTCTCAAGGCTTCGGGTGTGGGGCCCTGGCCGGATGTCTCCATGCTTTTTATGTTTGCTGTAATTTTTCCTGTGTGGAATTTCATGTTTTTATGTAGTTGTGTCTGCACAGATTTCACTTCATAATTAACACGAAGATGATCAAAGATGAGAGCTTTCTTGTTTTCTTTGTTTCAGATTATAAAAGTCATACAAATTGTAAAAAAAAAAAAAAAAAAAATAAGCCATGTTACAGGATTTATAAAGTTCCGGCAACATTCCTCCAACCTGAGACCACTGGCTACCTCAGTGTTCATTCATGTGCCTTCCCTGATCTGATTCTCCCAGCCCCTCCCTGCCTTCCTCTCCCCTCTGATTCTACAGATTCTAGACCAGGTTTCCTAGAATCCCCTTTGTGATCAGAGAGAACCGTGAGTGCTGTCAGAGGGTCCGGGGACGCCCCACCCCTGACTGTGCCACACAAGAGTGCCCCTGCATGGGGGGCTGCTGAGTTTGCCAGACGTAGTAGATGCCGGAGTGGCTCTGGTCTTGGCTAGGGCTAGACTAGCGGGGAGGTGGGGAAAAGAGAGGAATGGGGGAGGGGAGGAAGGAGGGCTGAGGCAGGGAGCATGCCTTCTCTAGCATGTCTGTAGGAACCCTTTGGCCCGGGCTGGCTTGTCTTTCCCTGATACCAGGGCCCAAGTCTTGAGGGGATCAGGGTCACTCAAAGTGGCAGGGGCGAGTCCAGCTGCACTTCTGGAAGAAGCTTGGACATACAGGCCTAGAAGGGCTGTTCTGGAACCTCTAGGCCAAGGGCAGGCTGACACCCTCCTAGAGTGGGGTTTAAGTCCCAAGCCAGACCCTGCTGCATGAAGATGCCCTCTTTGGAACTGCCTTTCTCCATTGTCTCTGGCACTTACAGCACCCATGGGTGGAATGGGGGACTGTGTCAAGGCCTGAACAATAGGATGGAAGGGGAAGATAGGGCAAAAGAAGCAGTGGCACAGGAAGAGGTTGGAGGGTTCCAGAGACACCGGCCCTCAAGTCTGCAGGACACTGAACTGGAACTGGCAGTATCGTCCATCTTCATGAAAGCCGCTGCCAGCCGTGCTTCCTGTGACTAGTTACTGAACACACGATAGATACCTCCCACTGTGCGGGAGCCCTTAGGGGCTGTGCGTGGGGCCAGGGAGGGAGGAGAACGGCGCATGATGGCAACGATCACCAGAGGGCCGGGGGACTGGCCTGGGGCTTGCAGCCACCTGCGGGTCTCGGACCGGCTGGAGTCTGCGGGGAACAGAGGAAAGCCTTGAGAGAATATGGATTCCCAGGTAAAGCCTTGTAGCTTTTACGCCTGAGAAGTGGCCCCCTAGGTTTAAAGTTTCATGAGCGCGTGTCCTCAGGCCGGCCCTGGCACGCTGGACACCAGTTTGATGCTTCACCCCCTGATGACACCCGCTGCCAGTCCACGTCCTCATCTGGCAGTTGGCTTGGCCGGCAGACGTGTGGGTCGAAGGGAACATGGGCAAATAGTACAGGAGCGGTGGTGCAAGGAGGGCACCCCCAGATGTGGCCAGGCTCTGCTAGGGGCCACATCTGCAGGGGGCTCTGGCTCTTACAGGAATCATGTGGTTGCAAAGAAAGTGGTGGACCTGTGGGGTGGGCAGAGAGGGACCCAGGCAAGTGGGGAGGAACTGAATTGGTGTAGACCCAGACGCAGGTTCCGTGTACTGTTTATTAAGCACCTACTGGGCACCGGGCCCTAAGAGGGCTGGCTTGTACCCACGTGATCACAGGCCTCACAGCATCCCCGCGAGGTAGGTGTTCTGCAGCCCCCCCCGCCCCCCCCCCGCACGGAGGAACGAGGTGAGGGCTGAGAGGGGGTGCAGCGCGCACTGGCTACTCTGCACTGTGGACGCGCTGATGCTGGATGAGCTTGGTGCTCTGGTGGAAGCAGCGGCCACAGTCCTGGCAGGCAAAGGGCTTCTCGCGCCGGTGGGTGCGCAGGTGCTGCGTGAGCGTGGGCCGCTGGCGGAAGGCTTTGCCGCACTCGGGGCATGCGTACGGCCGCTCGCCCGTGTGGATGCGCCGGTGCTGCGTGAGGTTGGCGTGCTGCCGGAAGCTCTGGCCGCACTCCGGGCAGGCGAAGGGCCGCTCGCCTGTGTGGATGCGCTGGTGCTCGGTGAGCCGCGAGACTTGCGTGAAGCCCAGGCCACACTCGCTGCAGTGGTAGGGCTTCTCGCCGGTGTGCGTCCGCTGATGGCGAGTGAGCTTCAGGCGCTGGCTGAAGCGCTGGCCGCACTCAGGGCAGGCGAAGGGCTTTTCCCCCGTGTGCACGCGCAGGTGCTGCGTGAGCGTGGGCCGCTGGCGGAAGGCCTTGCCGCACTCCGCGCAGGCGAAGGGCCGCTCGCCCGTGTGGATGCGCCAGTGCTGCGTGAGGTTGGAGCGCTGCCGGAAGCTCTGGCCGCACTCAGCGCAGGCGAAGGGCCGCTCGCCGCTGTGCACGCGCCGGTGCTGCAGCAACACCGAACGGCGGCCGAAGCGCTCGCCGCACTCCACGCAGCCGAAAGACTTGTCGCCTGTGTGCACCGCCTGGTGCTCCAGCAGCACGGCGCGCCGTGCGAAGCTCTCGCGGCACTCGCTGCACGGGAAGGGGCCTGGGGGCTCCGGCGCGCCAGGAGGCGCCGGGGGTGCCGCGCCGGGGCCCGGGGGGTCGCCGTGGATACGCTGGTGCTGCAGCAGGTTGGAGCGCTGCCGGAAGCTCTGGCCGCACTCGGCGCAGCGGAAGGGCTGCTCGCCCGTGTGCACGCGCCGGTGCTCCTCCAGGCGCGCGCTGCGTACGAAGCCTTGGCCGCAGTCGCCGCACACGAACGGCCGCTCCTCGGTGTGCGTGAGCTGATGGCGCAGCAGGTGCGAGCTGCGGCTGAAGCTGCGGCCGCATTCGCCGCACACGAACGGCCGCTCTCCCGTGTGTATCTTCTGGTGCCTCAGCAGGTTGCTGCGTTGGCTGAACACCTTCCCGCACACGTCGCAGCGGCCACCTCGCACGGCTCCGGCGCCTGTGCTGGGGCGACCTCGACCCCGGCTCCGGCCCCTGGGGGCACGCCAGCGAGCGGCGGCCAGCCCGGGGCCCACGCCCTGGCGGGGATCGTACGTGGGGTCCTGCTCACTTCCCGGGTCGCTGGAGAGCACCAGCGCGTGTGAGAAGCCACCTTCGAGGGAGGGTGACTCGAGTCGGCCCGTGAGGCTGGCCACGCCGAGGTCCCAGGGGAGGTGGATGTGGGGGCTCACAGTGTCTGGGCCAGCAGAGATGCTGTCCATCTGGAGTGTAAACCCTGCATTGCAGAAGGGGATCCACTCATTCATGACAGAGAACCCACTTGTGCCCAGAGCCACTCCAGCCCTGCAGAAACGGCGCGAACTACAGCGACCTGAAACTGACCAAGGAGGCAGACAGAAGTGACGTGGGCAGGGGCAGGGGTTGTATATGTGCAGGCTTTCTTAAGGAGGTGACAATGGGACAGACCCTTGCAGGAGGTAGAAGACTGAAAAGCTGGGGACAGGCTTTCCAGGTCTGACTTAAGTTTGTAAAAACCGCCTTTCTGGAAGGGCTGTAGGGCAAAGGTGGGGCAGGTGGCCCTTGCACTGTCCGGGTGGGTGATGATGGTTTCCACAAATGCAGAGCTGTGGGTGGGTCTGAGGGAGGCTGGAAGTGGAGCCAACAGGAAGGGAATAGGGCAGGGGACAGAGGCAGGGAATGCAGGCAACCAGGACTTTTGTCTGCCGTGCCTTCCTTGAGATGCCACGGGACTCCCGAGGGACAGAGGGCACGCGCAGGCTGTGGGGCACAGGAGTCGGGCCCAGTCTGCCGGGAAAGGTGAACACGGGTGCCGTGGTGTGTACATGGCCTATGGAGTCCTGGGCTTGCATGTGATCAGACAGTGGTGGGTGTCTGCGGATAAAAGGAGCAGGTTCCAGCCACGCTGTGAGCACTCCATCATTAGATGCTGGGGAAGGGAGGCGATGTGAGCACAGGCAACGGAGAAGAAGGAAGTTAAAGCAAGGAGACTGGGAGACTAGCAAGGGCTTCAGTAGGTGACAGAAGACCTATCAGATGCCAAAGAAAACTCAGAAAAATTATACTGTGTCAAAGGAAATCATCTGTGCACAGCAAAAACCCTCCGAGTCAAAAGACGAATGACAAACTGCGAACTCTCCAGAGGCAAGGGACTAATTAACCAGAGTAAGGTGCACCAGTCAATCAACAAGAAAGACGGACAACCTGACAAACGTGGGGAAAGGGCAGGAAAAGAAAGGAAATGTCACGGATGCTTAAATTCCGTAAAATATGCTCAGTCCCCTCCTAGGAAGCAAAGTGCGTATTAGGGCCGTACTCGTTACCGTTTCCACACCCTAACTCTAGGAACCCAAGCATTCGTGTGCACCGCTTGCCAGCATAAACAGAAGCCAGTGTGGCAAAGTGCATAAGAATGTCCAATTTCCCACCCTCTGATCCAACAGTTCCACGTCTAGGTACTTCTCCACCAATTGTGTTCCCCCTGTGTGAAATGATCGGTGTAGGAGGTTTCTCAGTTCTCACTGAAAAGTAACCCAAAGGAATGTCAGCAGGGGCCTGGATGGATAAACAAGTGTGTCCACGGTGAGCCCCAGTGGGCTCTATGCAGCTGTCCAAAGAGGAGGGTGCTCGCTGCTGTGTGTTCAAGTGGGAAGATGCACGAAAAATGTCAAGCGTGGAACAGTGTGAAGGTTAAGCATCCACGTGTGTTTTAAAAACGGGAAATGAGTATGCACCTGAATTTGTGTTTGTTCTATGCAGAGAATCTTTCTGGAAGTACACACAAAAAACCGGTGATGTTGGCTGTTGGGGTGCAGGACCATGTGATACAGGCAGGAGAGGGGCATTCCACTGTATACTCCCTTGTGCTTTCTGAATTTTCTAACACGTGAATGTCCTAGCAATTCAAACTGTTCTCCTGATAAAAGCACTGGCTGCACAGATGTTCGGTTGAGGGCAAGGGGAGCAGCCAGGAGACCTTATGGGGAGGCCAAGGTGGCTGAGGTGAGCTGTGGTTGTCTGGGGAAGAGCGCAGCCTGAGGAAAGAATGGGGCCGCAGAGAAGGAACCCGCCGAGGAGCCTGGGGTGGAACTGCCGGTGTGGCTGGAGAGAGCAGAGAGACTGTGGGGCTGTGGGCTGAGAGAAGCAGGTCCAGGCTGGAGTGTCAGCTACACAGCATGAGGCAAGCCTGGCCAGCCAGCTGAAGACTGAAACAGCAGAAGGGGCATGTATCACATGCTACTCTCTCAGCTTCAACATGCGCGACCGACAGACAGAACATAAGAAAAGAGCTTTCAAAATACGTGGGGCAGCTCCAAAGCAAGAAAGGACGGTGAGATTCAGGAATCCAGAGCCTGGTGCATGGTGCTCTACAGTGCCAAGGCTGTGGAGACTGAGGATGAGAGCCAGGCTCTGTCATGAAGTTGGGGGTTGAGGACATAGCCTGGGTGAGCCCAGTCCATCCATGGACCTTTTGCTTTCAGTGAGGCTTCAGAGGTATCGCCACTGAATGGCTAGGGGCCCAGATGAGCCTTCCAGTTGAGTTATGATGGACCCTGTGGCAGTCCCTCACCCAGGATGATGCTTAGGGCAGGGACAAACAAGAAGCCCCCAGAGCTGAGCAGGGCAGGCTGTCCACAGTGCACCCAGTGGGAGCATTCACACCCAAGGAAACCAAGCTAACTAACAAGGCCGGAAATAACATAAGGTACTTGCAAATTCTCAAAGGATGGATCAGTATCCACAAAACAAGGACGCTATGAAAAAAGAATGAGTTTGGATCCTTATTGATAAAAAACAGCAAATGGGGACTTCTGGGGAATAATGGTATCTATTTAAATTTGTTTCATTGTGAAACAACATTAAAAACCACCATAAAGGTTTTGTTTTGTTTTTTCAAGGCATAAAATCCACAGGGATGAAGAGAAGAAGAGAGGAAACAAACAAATCCCTGATATTTTCTACTCTGGAAAGCAAAATGGGCAAATGGTAACTGTGCAGCAGACTGGAGAAGGCAAATAGTAAGTCAGCAGTGGGGAAGACTGAAAGAAATCAACCCATTTTACCCCAGACGTTGAAAAGTTCAGGAGCTGGAGGTACCAGGTACCTCTGGCCACACAGGTGAAGGGGCAGGGGCACCAGGCGGGCTAAGGAAGCTGTTTCAGAAGCTGAAGCTGAAGCTGGGCAGGGCTACTGCAGGGAACAGCCCTGGGTCTGTCTGCACAGAATTCTGAGGAAGCGGTGGGCAGTGCTGTAGCTGTGACTTTTGGACCTCCTCTCGCTTCCTGGCAAAGGGCTGGGTTGAGGGCGGGAGAGGACCCTGAGGGAGTCAAGGGAGTTAAGGGAAGTCACACTGGGCGCCGCGACGCTAGCCTCTCTCCCGGGATGCTGGCAAGAGGCTAGGAGTGCCTTCTTAGAACACTCAGAGGAGAGAACTGAAGATCCTCACAGCAGGGGTGCCTTCAAGCAGCCCAGCCAGACTGCCCTACGAGTGCTTCAGTGGCATCCACTCATGCTCCACCCACCCACTCACGTTTCCCAAGAAGTGAGTCTCCTCCCCTCCCAGCCCTGATTTGTTGTCCTGGCCGATAAGACCCTCACCCATCTGCTCAGAGCTGCCAGAGGGACCAGAGACCACACTGGGAGAAGAAAGCTTAAAAAACAAGTTATTGTTATCCTCAGAGAAATAAGGAAAGATGTTACAACTGTAAGAATAACAGAAAGTGGTTTAAAAAAATGAACGTTCAGGGAAAGAAGACACTCCTGGAAATTAAAACTCTGCTAGCAGATATGCAAATCTCAAAGGAGGGTCTGGAGGCTATAACTGAAGACATTTTCCGGAAAATAGAGCAGAAAGAAAGGGATGGGGAAATCGCAGTGAAGAGAACATTGGAGGATCTGTCCTAGAGTCCAATAACCAAGTAACAGGCATTCCAGAAACAAGAGAACAGAACAATGGAGGGGAAGGAAATCAAAGAAACAATGCAAGCCAGTTTCCCACAACTGAGAAATGTGAATTTCAAATTTTAAGGGCTCACCAACAGTGGTGATAAAAAATGTTTTGACCCAGTTTCACAGCAATTAAAAAAAAATGTTTTGAGACAGAGTTAATAAAAAGAATTCTTCAGCCAAAATTCAGTGTAATACAAATGTGTTTCAGATATGGACCATAGCTCAGAACTTTACTTCCCACACCAGAGTTCACAGGAAGATTCACCAGAACAAGGGGGTGGGACTTCCCGGGTGGCACAGTGGTTAAGAATCCGCTTGCCAATGCAGGGGACACGGGTTTGATCCCTGGTCCGGGAAGATGCACATGCTACAGAGCAACGATGCCCGTGTGCCACAACTACTCAGCCTGCGCTCTAGAGCCCGCGAACCACAACTACTGAGCCCGCGTGCTACAACTACTGAAGCCCATGTGCCTAGAGCCCGTGCTCCGCAACAAGAGAAGCCTCTGCAATGAGAAGCCCGCCCACAGCAACAAAGAGCAGCCCCCGCTTGCCGCAACTAGAGAAAGCCGGCGCGCAGGAACGAAGACCCAACGCAGCCCCCAAAATAAAATAAATAACAAGGGAGTAAACCAACATAGAGAAGGGGTCCAGGGAACAGGGAGCCTGGCCGACGGCAGACCATTGTAGGCTGTGTGGCTGAGGTGGACAGCACAGGGCATCTGGCCTGAGAGCAGGGTACCGCTCTGTCTTGCCCAGGCCCCACCCTGTGTCAAGGTCCCCCCTGTCTGCCCACCCTGTCTACTAACCTGCTGTCCCTCTCTGCCCCGCCCCCCAATCAGTGGGATGCAAGCCCAGTACCCGGGGGCCATCCAGGGTGCCGGGGCTGGGAGCGGACGTGGGGAGCACAAGTCCTGCTCTCAGGAGGTTTTACTGGGGGCGGGGAGCAGCAGCTGGAGGGGCCATGAGGTTAGTGGGGGGCTTGGCTCTCGCGGGCAGGAGATGCTAAAGCAGGTTGAACGCTGCAGGCAATGGAGGAGCTCGGGGAATGCCGGAGTAAGGGGCCCACCTGAGCAGGGCCAGGAGTGGGATGGTCAGGGGTGGTGCTGCCCGTGTGGAGGGCCCCACATTACTCACCCGGGGAGAAGATGCTCCCAGCTTCCTCCTGCCACAGGGCCTCAGGGTGCTCCGTCCATGAGGACCCCTCAGGCCCAGTCTCACTATGGGGAGAGGCCTGGCCCAGCGCCACGCCACAGCCCTGAAACCACAGTGGTCACTGCTCGCCTGTGTCTGGCTAGGCCCAGGGAGGGACCTACCCAACCCCCACCCACTGAGGCTCCCAGAGCAGGGGCTCACCTGGGCCTCCTCAGGTAGGACAGTGGAAGTGGCCTCCTGGGGGTTGGTTAGAGGCCCAGAGTCCAGAAGCTCTGGAGAGGAAGGGTGGGGTCAGGCAGCTCCAGGGGCTCCCCACCCTGCTGCCCTCTTCAGTGGTGTGCCAGGTGCTGGGGTCCAGGTGGGGTGAGACCTGGGTGTAGACTTGGGGCTGGGCATGTCAGGGGGGCTCTAAGTGTCCACACAGGAATGGCAGAGAGTGTGGGTGGGCATGTCTGGCACTTGCCTGGGAGGCGTATGAGAGAAGGGAATGCTCCCCAGCACTTTGGGGTCCTCCCTCAGCTGTGCCCACCCATACTCCAGCCTTCTGTCTGCTCTCGAGCAATCGGCTAATGTCCCCCAATGGATCTCCTCAGGGAGTGAACCCCACATGCCTCCCACACCAGGAAACCCCAATAGCCAGCTCCATGCCAGCTGAGAACATGGAAGGAGCCACAGTGGTGACAGTCAGGCTTGGCATGCGAGGGATAATGACGGCCACTGGCTGGGCGGGATGTGGGGACCACCAACGCATGGGCACGTTACCTACCCTCACCTGGATCCTCTGTAACCCCAGGCTCCTCTTTCACCCATAGGCCCAGTGACGACTCCTGTGTGGCCCCACGGGGCATCTCAAGTCCAGGTTCTGGAGTCCGAGGTGTGATTTGAGGGAGGGGCTGGAAGTCGGAGGGCTCCATCTTCTCTGATAGCACCTCCTGGCCTTGCACCTGGACTGTGACCTGGGGAGGTGCCCCCCACCATCAGGAGCTCAGGTAGGGAGTTCATGGGCATCCACCCTATCTTGGGACCCCAGGGGTCCTGACTGACTAGGTCCTCTAAGGACCCATGTCCACCAGGGACTGAGCAAGGAGCAAAGGGACCACCTGCAGTTGCTCTCCTGCTGCTGACACCCACCCTCTCTCCCCACCCTGCATCCCTTGTCCATGCCTCTAGGTGATGGAGGGATGGGCCAGTGATGCTGGCCCTGGAACCCCGTCTGCCCTCACACAAGGTCTGCTGCAGGTGACCACTTCCAAACCACAAGGGACCAGTGTCTGGCTGAGCATGGCACCTCCCAGGGAGAGGCGGAGATGCATACTGTTCCAGCCCCGACCCCAGGGCCACTGACTCACCCATCTCCGGGGCCCTCCTGGCTCCCGGCGCAGGCCCTCGACCAGGGCAGCGGCCTCCTCAGGGCTACCTGGCTGCTGTCCCCGCACGCGGGCCTGGACCTCGGGGGGCAGCGCGCCCAGGAACTGCTCCAGCACCAGCAGCTCCAGCATCTGCTCCTTGGAGTGCACCTCGGGCCGCAGCCACTGGCGGCAGAGTTCACGGAGCCGGGCCAGCGCCTCGCGGGGACCCACTGCCTCCTCATAGTGGAAGTGCCGGAAACGCTGTCGTGCAGCCTCTGGGCCGGGATCCCATGGGGCGGCTTCACCCTCCTCCTCAGACTCCTCCAGCTTCACTGTGATGGGCCCCTCATCTTCTGGGGGTGCGTGGCCCGGGGAGCCCAGAGCTGTGGGCCTCATTGGAAAGACCAGGCTGGAGCTCTGAGGCCAGTGTCTCCCCCTGGGGGAGGAATGGGATGAGGCTGCTGCGATGAGGACAGTGGTGACAAATGGTTACTGAGAGCCTACTGGATGCTGTGCTGTTGAATCCCGAGACCTGCCAAGTGGAAGGAGGATGAGGAAACTGAGGCACAGAGGCAGTCCCGTACCAAGGACCTGTGGGGCTGGTGAGCCCTCGGTGAGCCTCTCTAGCTGGGCCTGTGCAGAGTCTCTGGTAGCCCCCTGTTCCTGGGCTGCTTCTTAGGCCCAGAAGGCACCTCGTCTCTCCCCCAAAGCCCACGCTTCTTCTACATGCACCACCTAACCCCTGCTCTGCATCCCTCTCTCTACCAGGTGAATGCCACCTACAACCTCCACTGCCTGGGCATCTACACCACTACCACCCCTCCCCCACCAACGCCAGTCTATCACTGCAGCGTCCACTCTCCCGCCTTGTCTGTCAGACCACTCCCCTCCCAGCGCGGTTTCACAGCGCAGCCTGACTGCACCTGCCCCACCCCACACCTGTGCAAGGTCACCTGTATGGCCCAGCACCCAGACACCATTCTCCCCCCATTCAGCCCCGTTCTCTGAGCCCGACTTATCACAACACGCAATGCCCCACTATCTCCTCCGTTTCCTGATTTAGGTGGGACTAGGAGGTAACAGGGGAGTTTTCAGAGGGGAGCTACAAAGGAGCCGAGACCACTGGACTCGGAGCCTGCAAGGAAAGTCGGAGATTCTGCCCAGCCTATTTGCCACGTAACCTCGGCTTGTCGCTGTGCCACTGTGAACCTCCGTTTCCCCCACCCCCACCACACTCGCGCTGCTCCTTATGCAACTGGAGGTACAGTGCAACCTTTGTAGAGAGATCTGAGTTTATTAAGGAAGTGGATTCGATTTCGAGGGCCGCCTGATCCCGTGGGTCTAACCTTCGCTCCTCAAGGTTCCAAGTCAACCTGAAACCCCAGGAGACAGCTGGGCCTCCGTAATCTGGCCGGCCCTGCGGAGCTCCCTGAACTACATTTACCAGAAGCCTGGGCGGGCACCTTCTGCTTTAGGGAGCCGGGACAGGTCCGGGTGCCGCCATGGCAACTGGGGGCGGGGACTCCAGATTCTGTCGCCGTGGCAACGCGCAGTGATTGACGAGCCGCGCGCGACAGCGCTGGGCCCGGCCACGGGGGGCACCCAGGCCCCTGTCCTACGCTCCCGATCCCGCTGGGCCGCCGCCCCCGTCCCCGCCCGAACCTTCCCGGTTGAGGGGCCCCCGCCCTCACCTCCGCGCTCAGCGGGCCGCTCCGCGCTCCTGAGCATGCGCACTCGCCGACCTTCCCTCCCCGGCCGGACTATGTCTCCCAGAACGCTCCACGCACCAGCCGGAAGCGCCGCCTTGCCCGTCCCCCACCCTCGCCTCAGTTTCCACCCTCCTCCCGCTGTGCCCCGGGGCAGCGTTGTTCGCAAAGATCGGGTCACACTCCGGGCCGCGTCTTCCCGCGCTCCCAGCCTCAAACCCAGGCGTCCAGGCGCCCGTCGATGCGAGCAAGCTTCTCAGGGGGCAACGGGCGGCCGCACCGCCTTCCCAGCCGCTCATGCCGCCACCAAGTCTCCCTGAATTCTCTACGGGGCTTCCGGGGATTAGCAGGGCTCTGCACCAATCACGGCCCTCGCCAGGACGCCGTCAGCCCCCTGTCTCCATGGCAACCCCCTGTGGAGACCCGGCCACCCCTTCCACCGCCCTCAGGACCGCAAGCGAGCCTCTCCCACTTTCGCCTTGGAGAGAGGCTCGGCCGGCTCCTGTCCGGGAGGAGGTCAGCCAGTCCTCCGCGCGCGTGCGCGGCGCGATGACAGGTTTTTTTTTTGTTTTGTTTTGTTTTTGTTTTTTTTTTTTTGCGCTCGTGGGCGGTAGGCGGGCCCGGGCGTCTTCATGGTAACCAGTGGGCCGTGCAGGCGGTTTCCAGGGCAACCCTGGGTACCGGCCGGCGTCTGAAAAGAGGATGGGAGAGGTAGGCTGAGGGCAGAGATGCGGAGCGAGAGAGACAGGACAGACAGACACAGACTCGGGGGCGGGGAGAGTTGTGAGGAGAGACAGTGGAAGTAAGTGAACAGACACAGGGACAGAGACACGGGCAGGACAGAAAGAGACCTAGGTCAGAGAGTCAGGGCTGGGCAGACATGTGTGTCAGAAGTTAACAAGAGGGAGAGCGATCAGGGCGGGATGGAGAGGAAAGGAGAGACAAAGATTTACAGCGACAAGACGTGCAGCTCGAGATTCAAGGGACAGACAAGGATCAGGAGTACAGAAGCAAGAGGGGAGAAAGGGACAGACATTAGAGATACAGTAAAGTGGATCGAGAGTTTTTAAAGACTCAGAGAAGGGTGACAGCAAGAAGAGAGAAAGACGGAGCGAGAGGGACACATGTTAAGAAAACTTATTCAAAACTTGCCATTAAGAGAAAAAAAGATGACTGGAAGAACTAGCACCGTCTCTACCAAGCCTGCTTCAGGTCATCTGATTCCCTAAGTGAAGCAACTTTTTTTTAAGTTAACTGCTTTTGATCAGAGTCTAGATACTGTGAAGTTAGATGCTAACGAGTAAAAGGTTGATAGGTTGTAAATGCTTTCTGTCCAGTAGAGAAGAGTACCCCAAGTTTTTTGTCACCCAGTAGGACACTAAGCAGGACACTAAGATGCCTGCCCACTGCCCCATGGGGCACTACCGATCCGACTTAGACTTTTATTTCACTGTTCGTTCTTTCACCCTTTCTGTTGTTCCTTCTCTCTCATCTTCCCGGAACCACCTGTGTCATCCTGCTAGTTGCCACCGGAGGTAAATAGATATTTGACGTGTGCTCACGGAGTTTGTTTTTAGCTGTTTCGAAAATTATATTTTGACAGTCTAAAGGGAACCATTTCTCCGGAATGGGGGACAGACAGGGAGAAAGAGAAAACAGTGAGACAGACCCAGGAAAGGAAAGGAGGTAGCGAGGATGGTGGGAAAGAAAGAGACCAGGTCCAGGCGCGGAGGCTCCGGTGGGCCTCGCAGTGAGCTGGGCCCTGACTCATCCCGCGTGGGGAACGCGAGCCTCAGCCGGGCCTGAGGGTGACCCTCGGGGCGGCTGGTCCAGTCATGGCAGACTACTGGAGGTCACAACCAAAAAAATTCTCTGATTACTGCAGGTGCTGGATTGCGGACAATAGGTCTAGTGTTGAAGTTCATGAAACAGGAAAGAATCATAAGGAAAATGTGGCAAAGAGGATCAGTGAGATTAAACCGAAAAGGCTGTATAGGGCAAAGGAAGAAGAGAAGGCATCAAAGGAGTTTGCTGCAATGGAGGCAGCTGCCCTGAAAGAATACCAAGAGGATTTGAAAAGCCTTGGCTTAGAGTCAGAAACTTCAGAGCCAAGCATATCACCAGTAACCAGCACTATCCCATCCGCCTCTGCATCAAATCAGCAAAAGAAAAAAAGAAAAAAAAAGACCCTTCAAAGGGCAGATTGGTAGAAGGCATAACCTCTGAGGGTTACCATTACCATTATGATCTTATCACAGGAGAATCTCAGTGGGAGAAACCTGAAGGATTTCAAGGAAATTTTAAAAAGACGGCAGTGAAGACTGTTTGGGTAGAAGGTTTAAGTGAAGATGGTTATACCTATTATTATAATTCAGAAACAGGGGAATCCGGATGGGGAAAACCTGATGATTTCATTCCACACTGTGGCGATCTGCTTTCTAGTAAAGTCAATGAAAAGTCACTTGGTACCCAAGAAGAGTCCAAATCATCAGATTCACGTTGTGATTCTGATGTGGAACACCAAGCAGAAAAAGGTGGGGGGGACAGTGGGATTTCCCTGGTGGCGCAGTGGTTAAGAGTCCGCCTGCCAATGCAGGGGACACGGGTTCGAGTCCTGGTCCAGGAAGATCCCACATGCTGCGTAGCAACCAAGCCCGTGCGCCACAACTACCGAGCCTGCACTCTAGAGCCCGCGAACCACAACTACTGAGCCCGCGTGCCGCAACTACTGAAGCCCGCGCGCCTAGAGCCCGTGCTTCGCAACAAGAGAAGCCACTGCAATGAGAAGCCCGCGCACAGCAATGAAGAGCAGACCCCGCTCGCCGCAACTAGAGAAAGCCGCGCGCAGCAACGAAGACCCAATGCAGCCAAAAATAAATAAATCAAAGAAAAAGGGGGGGGGAAAGGAGAGGTCTCTACAGAAATGCAAAAGCTAAAAGTAAAGTTTAAAGAAAAAAAATAGTGATAAAGGAACTGAATCGGAAACACAGAAAGAAAAAATGCCCAAGGTTATTCATCAGGTTCAAATGAAGAAAAATCCAAAGCTCATAAAAAATCAGACCCATATGGAAGGACTTCCCTGGTAGTACAGTGGTTAAGACTCCGTGCTCCCAGTGCAGGGAGTCCAGGTTCTATCCCAGGGAACTAGATCCCCTATGCCAAAACTAAGACCTGCCATAGCCAAAATAAAAGTAATAATAATAAAGAAAGCTCCTCTGTGTTTGTTTTACATTACTTAATGCTAAAATTTTAGACTTATTCTGAATGTATTTTATGTGAATTTAAAATAACTCTTTTTTCGTGTGAAATTGATCTTTGTTCCTAAAATGGAAGCCTACCACATTGCATTGTAATACAGTGTATTATGTTCAGTGTCTAAAAATTGCTAATTACATCATAATATAAGATGCTATGTATCTGTTATTTAAGACATGGAAAAGTAAGGCCTTTATTCAATTCTTACTCGTACGAATATACTTGTACTGCACTGAAAACGCATTACTTTAAAAAAAAATTTATTTATTTGGTCTCACCAGGTCTTAGTTGCGGCAGGCAGGCTCCTTAGTTGTGGCATGCGAGCTCTTAGTTGCAGCATGCATGTGGGATCTAGTTCCCTGACCAGGAATCGAACACAGGCCCCCTGCATTGGGAGCATGGAGTCTTATCCACTGCGCCACCAGGGAAGTCCCGAAAGTGCATTACTTTTGCACACTGATATTATTCAAGAAATAAGAATTAGACCACGTAAGAGAAGATTCACAACCTGTGATAATTTAGTTCTGAGGATCCTGTCAGAAGGCTGATGTAGAAAGTGTATGTATATTGGCTTACCTTACTCAATTTAAGGTCAAGGGCCAAGAACCGGGACTGCAGCTCAGGTCATGCTTAATATGGAATGAAAACTGGACCAAAGATGTATCTGCCTGGTTCAATGTAAAGTGGCAACCATTGCTTAAGCATTTTCACCTTGAGCCAGGCACTATGGTAGGAACTGGAGATGTAAAGGTGAACAAGACATATCTCTGTTCTTCATGGCTTCTCATTCTGACGGAGTCCTTTTTTCCCTAGTCGTGCGCTCTGTGTAGAGGCCTTACATATACTGGAAAATATTTTTTAGGGTTTATTTAAAACTATGTAGATGAAGTCTTGAACAAAAATAGTAAGTTCTCTGACTTCAGTAAAATATTTTGGTGTTCCTTTAGAGAAATTGGAAAGTTCCCATTTCCTGGTTAAATTTCTTAAAAAGTGGAATTTTCTTATTTAATTCATTTGAAGTAGGTACCTTCCCTTTATTATTCCAAATTCTTAAAATTATATGTTTTTGTAAACTGTACAGTAGTTAACATTTGGTAGTAAATATTTGTCTTTTTAAGGTTACTAGTGCACATGTAAGAAAATTATAGGTTATTAAAAACTTTATGAAAGAAGAAAAAAAAAAGAAAGAAAAGAAAGAGACCGAAAGTAGATGGCAGGAAAGACAGGAGAGAGAAATTAATAGGCGAGAAATCCGGCCTTGGGCAGAGGCGGCCTTGGGCGCCCCCGCCTGGACTCTGTGCTCGGCGGCCTCGTCGCCGAACTACGTTTCCCGGTAGGCCCTGGGCGACTGGACGCAGCACCTAGCCCGCCATCGGGGGCGGGGCCCACGCTGCCTCCTCCAATCCCGGCCGTCGCCCGGCAACCTCTGCCTCCGCCGACAAGATAGAGGCTGGCTTCGGCCGCCGCCGGGAAGCGGCACCTGAAGCCGGAGATGGGGAGGGACCGCAGCTCAGTCGGCCCACTTGAGGAAGCCGGCCCACGTCGCGGTCCGGAGGTGAGAGCGGTCGGGCGCGTGGGAGCCCGGGCTCCGGGGGGAAGGGGCCGAGGCGCGTATACCCTTGGTTCCCGTGGGGGGAAGGGAACGGACGCGCGCGAGGGGGCCAATCGGGGCCTCCGGCGGCCCCGCGGCCTTCTGGGAAATGTAGTCTCGAGCCTTCCCCGTGGGCGGGCTTGGGGACTTTCTAGAGCGGGAGGGTGAAAATGAATGAATTTAATTTAAAATTGTGGGTGAGGGACTTACCGGGTGGTGCAGTGGTTGGGAATCGAGCCCTGGTCGGGGAAGATCCCACATGCCGCGGAGCAGCTAAGCCCGTGTGCCACAACTACTGAGCCCGCGTGCCACAACTACTGAAGCCCACGCGCCTAGAGCCCATGCTCGTCAACAAAGAGAAGCCACCGCAGTGAGAAGCCCGCGCACCTCAACGAAGAGTAGCCCCCAGTGGCTGCAACTAGAGAAAGCCCGTGCACAGTTACGAAGACCCAACGCTGCCAAAAATAAATAAATAAATAAATTTATTAAAAAAAAAAATTGTGGGTGAGCAGGCGAAGGCAGGCATGTGGAGACGGAGGGATGGGCGCGTGAGTGGTTCGGAATTTGGGGCCTCCTTCCAGGCAGGAAGCCTTCCCCATGCCCACCTCCCCTTTAAGCCAGGTGCAGCCCATGGGTCCCTGAAGGTACTCTTCCTCGGTGCCATAGACACTCCCAAAACACAAAGACCTGTCAGGTACTGTCCTTGTTTTTCACACGCATTCCTTCATAAAAAAACTTTTACTGTTTTGATCAGGTGCTACTTTCACATGGTTTGAAATGCAAAAGGGACAAAGCGAGAAGCCTGCCTCCATCACTATACTTCATTAAGTAATTCAGTCAGCAAGTGACTGTTGGATGCCTCCAAAGTGCCAGGCTCTCTTCCTGGGCCTGGAGACCCAACAGAGTGCTCCGTAGGTACAGCTCCTTACCTCAGGCAACGTGGGATGGATGCATAATAAAATATAGGTGATTAGGTTACATTTGAGCAGAGACCTGCAGAAGAGGGAATAAGCCATGCAGATTACAGGGAAGGGCCCCCAGTGGGTCAAAGAGCCACAGTAGCTAAGGCCCCTGGGTCGGGAGTGCCCTTAGTGTGCCCTGAGGATGTGGTCAGGAGTACGCAAAGGACAAAGGAGGCCCTTGACAAAGCTGGTGATTATTGTGGCTTTGACTCAGAGAGGTGGGAGGCCTGAGAGGGCTCTGAGCAGAGGAGCCACTGTTTTGTTTGTTTGCTTTTTTTTCTTTGCCGCGCCGTGCGGCTTGCTGGGATCTTAGTTCCCTGACCAGGGATTGAACCTGTGCCCCCTACAGTGGAAGCCCGGAGTCCTAACCGCTGGACGGCCAGGGAATTCCCCCCGACTTGGTTCTTAGAGAATCATTCTGACTGCTGTGTGGAGAACCACCTTCCTCCTCTATCCCCAGGTACTCCACGGTGGTGGCAAGAATTAAGGAGGTTACCTTCTGTGTTAGTTTCCTGTGATTGCTTTACCATATTACTACAGACTTTAGTGGTTTATTTATTTTTAAATTAATTAATTAATTAGTTTATTTTTGGCTGCGTTGGGTCTTCGTTGCTGCGTGCGGGCTTTCTCTTGTTGTGGCAAGCAGGGGCTACCCTTCGTTTCGGTGTGCGGACTTCTCATTGTGGTGGCTTCTCTTGTTGCGTAGCACGGGCTCTAGGTGCGCGGGCTCAGTAGTTGTGGCTCGCGGGCTCTAGAGCGCAGGCTCAGTAGTTGTGGCTCATGGGCTTAGTTGCTCCGCGGCATATGGGATCTTCCCGGAACAGGGCTCGAACCAGTGTCCCCTGCGTTGGCAGGCGGATTCTCAACCACTGCGCCACCAGGGAAGTCCCGACTTAGTGGTTTAAAACAACACAAATTTATTATCTTAGAGTCTTGGAGGTCCGACATCTGAAATGGGGCTCCTGGGCTAAAATCAAGGTATTGGCAGGGCTGGTTCCTTCTGGAAGCTCTAGGCTTCAGTGGTCACATTGCCTTCTGACTGAGTGAAATCTTCTGTGTCCTCTTACAAGTATCCCTCTGATTACGTTTAGGGCCCACTGGGATAATCCAGGATAATCTCTGCCTCTCAAGATTATTAACTTAATCACACCTGCAGTGTCCCTTTTGCCCTGAAAGGTGAACTTACTCATAGGTTCCTGGGATGGGGATGTGGATGTGGGTGTGGTTAGGAGCCATTATTCAGTCTCCCACACTGATGTTCCATGTCTCTGAATAGCATGGAGATGCTTCTGCTCATCAGTGTCTGAGAGATGGGTCAGGATTTCTAGACTCTTTGCATCTCCTTGTGGTTGCAAGAGGTTTTCTGGGGGAAAAACAAAGTCTCCCCACAGCACTTCTTTTGGTCTCATAAGCTAAAACTAAATGAAATGCTCCTGTACACGCAAAGTATGCTCGGAAGTGTGTATGCAGTGTCTTTAGCGTTAGGGAGAGAAGGGACTGGGCCTGCCTCTGAGGCAGTGCTCAGCAGGGCTGGGGGCCTCAGGTCAGAGCATGGGAAGGCCAGGCAGTGGTCCAGACTCTCATGTACTCACACATTAATGCCCATGTGTTCTCCTCTTCAGGCAGAGGCGGGCGTGGCGGGAGAGGCCCAGAGGCCACTGTGGGCACGGCAGTAGCTACTGTGGACGGGCAGTGGGGAGAGAGCTTGTTGAGGTGCATGGCTCGGGGAAGCGGCATGAAGACCACCCCCCACCCGCAGGTGCTGGGGAAGGCGCCCCTTGGGATTGGCCTCCGCCACAGTGCCAAGCGGGACCGGAAGTCCATCACCCTGCATGTGAAGTTGGAGGTGCTTCGGAGGTTTGAGGAGGGTGAGAAGCTGACACAGATCGCCCGGGCCCTGGGACTGGCCACCTCCACAGTTGCCTCGATCCGCGTGAACAAGGATAAGATCCGGGCCAATTCCCAGGCAGCCACGCCCGTCAGCACCACCCAGCTGACCCGCTGCCGGGGTGTGCTGATGGGCCGCATGGAACGCCTCCTGAGCCTGTGGATTGAGGAGCAGAAGCGGCAGAACCTGCCTGTCAGCACGCTGCTTATCCAGGACAAGGCGCGCCGGCTCTTTGCCCAGCTGCAGCACGAGCAGGGCAGCGGCGCCCAGGCCGAGACGTTCGGGGCCAGCAATGGCTGGTTTGCCCGTTTCAAGGTTCGCCACAATGTGCTGTTGACGGATGAGCCGGCTGTGGCCGACGCCCAGGCTGCCGCACGCTACCCCGTGGTGCTGCGCGCCATTCTGGAGGAGGGCTGCTACTCACCACGGCAGGTCTTCAACGTGGACGAGACGGGCCTGTTCTGGAAGCGGCTGCCTGAGCGCATGCTTCTGGCACTGGAGGGGACAGCTGGGCCTGGGCCCAAGGCCTCTAAGGACCACCTGACCCTGCTGCTTGGTGGCAATGCGGCTGGTGACTTCAAGCTGAAGCCCCTGCTGGTGTACCCCTCGGAGAACCCGCGTGCCCTCAGGGGCTGCTCCAAGGCCAGCCTGCCTGTGGTCTGGCGCTCCAACCGCAATGACTGGTTGACACCTAGCATCTTCCAGGAGTGGTTTACTGGCTGCTTCTGCCCAGCTGTGGAAAGCTACTGTACCAGCCATGGCCTCCCACACCGCGCCCTGCTGCTGCTGGACAGCGCACCCTGCCACCCTGTCCACTTGGGTGGCCTCTCAGCGCATGTGCGTGTTGAGTTCCTGCCCAAGAACACATCAGCCCTGATCCAGCCCATGAACCAGGGTGTCATTGCCGCCTTCAAGGCCCACTATCTGCGCCGCACGCTCAGCCAGCTGGTCCAGGAGACGGCGGGTACAGACCGGCCCTCCGTGCGGGAGTTCTGGCGCAGCTATACTGTCATGACCGCTGTAGACAACATCGCTAAGGCCTGGGCAGAGCTGCAGCCTGCCACCATGAACGGTGCCTGGAGGAAGCTGTGGCCCGAGTGCGTGCCCGCTGCTGCCCCCGAGCCCAACGCCCTCCCCCAGCTCCGTCACAGCACTGTGACACTAGCCAGCCACGCAGGCCTCGGGGATGTGGCTGAGGCCGGTGTTGCCCACCTGCCGCAGGCCCATGGGGAGCCCTCGCCCCGCAGCATCCCCCAGGAGGTGGAGGTTGGGGGTGTCAGTGACTCTGGGCTGCCCTGTGAGGCGGGGAAAGGCTTGGCCTCCAGAAGACCAGAGTCAGATCTCATGGAGGCCATGGTGGGTGTGGAGACTGAGGAAGTAAGTGTGGGTGCACTGCGCCCTGAGCACCTGGCCCAGGCGCTGTCGCACTTTGCTGCTGGCCTGCGAGTCCTCATAGAGAACGATCCCAACCGGGAACGCAGCCTGCGGGTGTCCCGGGGTGTCCACTGTGCCCTCGCCCACCTCCGAGAGCTGCAGCGGGAAAGGAGGCGACAGGCTCGGGCAGTTGCGGGGCCTCAAGGGGCCCCATGATGGTGGCAACAAAGGAGTTGGCAGAAAGCCTGCACTCACCCCAGGTGGGGCCCACAGAGGGTGGGCAAGTGGCCAAGGGCACAAACCCTGAAGGACAGACCTCTTTGGCTGTCCTGTGTGATTTAGGGCTTGGGCCTGACCTCAGATGAGCTTTGTCTGATGATGTTTTGTTTCTGGAGGGTAGACACTGCCACTTCTCACCCATGGTTCTCGTACCTCATGCACTGCCATCTTTGTGCAGTGGCACCCAGAGTGTCAGGCTTGGGGAACAAGAGGGTGGCGTTCTCTGATTGGCAGATGAGCTGCGGGACCCAGGAGTGCCCATCCGTGTCAGAGACACACCCTGTAGCACAGCAGTTGCCAAGCACAGCCCACCAGGGTAGCCTTCCTTGTGGTGAGGGGCCAGGGTTGAGACAAGCCTCTCCTATTTGTCAACCCTGACCTGTCCGTGCACCGTTGTTACTCTTCGTAGCCAACTCTAGGTGGGGGTTTCCTGCTCTCCTTGCTCACCTTCCGTGCCATCCTCACTCTTTCTGGCTTCCACGGTTTGTGTTGTCTGAGGTTTCTGGTACCTTCCCTGTGCCCGAGCCTATGGGCGTGTGTGGCTTTCCTTGGTTTGGAGATATTTTCTTCCCTGGGTTTCTGTGCCGTGGTTGTCTTGGCTTCCCTCCAGCCTCTGAGGCTGAGCCTTCTGACACTTTGATGGTCTCCCAGATCTAGAGCTCTTTGGAAAATCTCAGCCATTTTTGAGGGCTCAGTGGCTACCTCAGGGTCAGCTCCCAGCACATTGGCTGCAGCCCAGCCTCTCCCCAAGGTTAGAAACATGGCTCCAATTCCAGTGGATTGGCTCCTTGGACGGTCTTGTTATCTCCGTCATTCCAGCTTGTTCTCCTGTCCCCCTAGATTGTAACAGCAAGCACACTGGGGTATCCACTTGACTCTGTAGACATACCATATGGGCCACCAAAACCCAGAGAGTCATCAAGGGAAGGAGTTCTTGTACTCCAGCTAGGTGAGCCACAGGCGGTGAGACAGGGCTGCCTGGCCTCCTGGACTCCTTTCGACACAGGTACCCGCATGTGTCCGTGAACGTGTGCGCGCGACACACACACGCATGCCAAGAGTAAAGTTGGGAGAAAGGATTCCTTCTACCTCTGTCCCAGCTAACACTTGAAGTGCTGGGCCTGCTGTCAATACGTAAAAGGGGCTGGAGGCCAGGGAGGGGTTCCAGGGTCCAGCCTTCCTGGGAGAAAGGTCAGATGAGGCCCCTTGTTTGCTTTCTTGGGGAGAGTGGCAAAAGGGATGGCAAGGAGAAGTAGAAGAGCTTTTCTTAGGAGCCTGGTGACTGACTGGATTAATAAACTGCACAAATTATAAGCACTTGTAATGTGCTAGGTGTTGGGGAGACCAGGGTGGGAGAGACTGGCTTCAGGAGCTGCCGGTCCAAAGGCTGTTACATTCTGTGTGACGACGGCTATGACGGGCGACTTGTGAGGGACCTAAACCTAGCTGGGGTCAGAGGAGAGGACATGATAGGGAAGGCTTTTTGGGGAGGTGCTGCCCCAGCTTTTGGAAACCGGTCATTTCAAAATGCCAGGCATCACAGAGGGGCCTGTTTAGGCGGCCCAGCACGGTTTGGCTGGTGAAGCCCTGAGGACGGGGAAGCAGGAGCAGCCTCGATGGAGGCGGAGTGCGGCACAGCAGCTGCAAGAGGCAGGTGACCAGGTGGGAGGAAATGCCACATCCGCCGGGCGGGAGTAGAGAGGCAGCTGAGGGGCAACCTGGCACAGTCGAGCGGACGGATAGCGAGGGGATATGAGGTCGCGCGAGCAGGGCGTGGCGGAGACAACGCGCGGACGGGCCCATCTGGCTCCATAACTCTACCTCGGAACCCTGGACACCGCCAGTCGCACCACTGGCGCCCCCTTGCAGGCCCCTGAAGAACTCCATTTCCCGGCGGCGCCGAGCGCTGGTGCTCGCTGCCTTCTGGGAAATGTAGTGTCTGTAGGTCACCCGGGCTCTTACTGTGGCGGGCCAAGGACTACATTTCCCAGAGGGCTTCGCGGACAGGGCCGGGCTTGCGCACGTTCCACTTCCGGGCGCCGCACGTCGCCAAAGAGTTGCAGAAGTATACTGTTACCTCCCCTTCACCTCCGTGCGCTGGCCTGTCGTGGGGAGGTGGGTGGTTGCTAGGGAAGAGAGGGAAGGGGCGGGGTGGGCATAAGGCACCGGAAGTAGTCCTTGGGACGGACGGAAGCTCGTGGTCCTGGGGCCCCAGGGTGGTTGGTCTTTGTTCCAGCACGGTGTTGTTTGACGCCGTCCGCGTGGCTTCCTGGGGCGGTGAGTCTGGGCGCGACGCGGTGGAGGCGTCGGAAAAGCCCGGGGTAGGGTGTGCAGCTGGCCAGAGGGCGGCAGGAGAAGGGGGGGCGGGGGAACACCAGCTGCTTTCCGAGGACTCCGGCGAGTCCACGGGGAAGGGCGGCGCGTGGGCTGCTGGGACATGCAGTCCGGCGGGGCTGGGCCTGCACCGGAAGTGATTCTGGGCCGAGCTGGGCTCTCGCCATGCCTCGGGGGTCGTGCACGTGCACCCGCGCTAGTCCCTTTCTCGGCGGAATTCCTGGGCTTCTGTCCACGTTTCCACCCAGCTCCCCGTAAACTCACCTCCCCTGGAAAGTCTTCCTGGATTTCTGCAGCTCAGACCACCTCTTTGCTCCTGCTGCACCTGCGTGCGTCCCTCTATAAAGTGAGACTGCGGGCGGGGTGGGGGGACGCTCCCCGCACAGGGGGATTAAATCCAGATCCTTCCCTGGCCGAAGGCTGTGCAAGTTCGCCCAGGCCACACAGCCTTCGCATTTGCTGTTTCCGCTACGTAGACCGTCCTCTACTCTAGCTGTCATCTCAGGGTGCTTGGGGGTGAGAGCCGGGGGTTGGGGGCTGTTGGATGGGGCGGCCTGGTTCAGGGGAGCCCTGACCAATGCTTTAAAGACGTGCATTGGCATTGAAAATGATCTGTGTTCTTTTTTCTTAAATATTTATTTATTTTTCTTTTTGGCTGTGTCGGGTCTCAATTGCGGCACGCGGGATCTTCATTGCGGCGCGTGGGCTTCTCGTTGCGCACGGGCTTCTCTCTAGTTGCGGCTCGCATGCTCAGTAGTTGTGGCGCGCAGGCTTAATTGTCCCGTGGCATGTGGGTTCTTAGTTCCCGGACGGGGCATTGAACCCACACCCCGTGCATTGGAAGGCAGATTCTTAACCACTGGACCATCAGGGAAGAAGTCCCAATCTGTGTTCTTTTCTAAAGTTACAGTGGTAGCAAATGGCCGTTGGCAGAAAAACTCAGGTGCCCTGCAGACATTACAAAAGAAAAAGCAGAGGTCCTCCCCCAGTTCCTTTCTCCAGAATTGCCAGCTGAGGCGTTGCTGGTTTTCAGGATCCTTTTCTGAACACTTGTAGCAGTAGCTCCTGTTTTTTGTTTTGAAATTTTAACATTAGTGGGATCATGTCAATTGAGGAGGACCACAGCTTACTTTCTTGTTTAGCACTGTAGCGTGGACGTCTCTCTCACTGTCCATTGTTGACCTTGACTAGTTGAGTTGGGCCGAGCCTCTCAGGCCCCATAGGATTGTGCCATGAGGGAAGGAAGTCCTTCCAGTGTAGGAACCAGCTCTTGCTCTCCCTGTGCGGCTGCACTGCAGCCGTCCCCACTACCATCTTGGCCTTCCAGCCTGTCCCCCACATCACTCTTTCTAGTGCCCCACAGACTGCATCCTTCACTTACACAGAGCCTCCCTGGGCACGGACCCTCCCTGGGCACTGAGTCTCTGCTAGTTCCCGCCAGCACCTCTTCTTGGCTGCTGATGGGGTTCTCTCCACCACTGAGACACTGGACACGTCCACGCCCCATCCCCAGGAGCAGCCCTCCTACTGGCCCAGTCTGGCCTGAACTCCTGTAGGCTTCCCTGCAGGAAGCGCTCCCTCACTGTCCTAACCAGATTCCCAGTGTGAGGCATCCTCTTGAGGGCACAGATAGGGAGGTCGAGGCTGGACGTGTCCCCCTGCCAGGTTGTCAGCTGGCCAGGTGTGGGGACAGTTTCCGCCACAGCAAGTGACCTTGCAGGCTGTGAGTCGGTGGAGGGGTGTGGGTGGTCCATGGCCCTGATTGGGTGGGTGTGTGTCCCAGGAAGACGGTGTGTGTGGCCTGAGTGAAGGCAGAGAGGCCAGCTTCCCCAGGTTTCGCCATGGCAGCCGACCCAGCACCCATCGGTCAGGAAGAGCTCGTGATCATCAAGATGGAGGAGGATGAGGCCGCCCTGTGGGATCCTGAACCGTTCTTCAAGCCTCAGCCCCAGACCCTGTTGCCTGGGCTTGGTAGGGACCCCCGGCAGTGCTTCCGGAGCTTCCGCTATGAGGAGGCAGCAGGGCCCCGCGAGGCGCTGGCCCGGCTCCGGGAGCTGTGCCGCCAGTGGCTGCGGCCCGAGGTGCACTCCAAGGAGCAGATGCTGGAGCTGCTGGTGCTGGAGCAGTTCCTGGGCGTGCTGCCACCTGACACCCGGGTCTGGGTGGAGTCCCAGTGCCCCGAGAGTGGCGAGGAGGCTGTGGCACTCGTGGAGGACCTCGCTCAGATGTTGCAGGAGACTGGTGAGCCACGGGGGACTGGGCTTGGGGGCAGGGAAAGTGCAGGGGGACACAACTCATGACGCCGGGTCCTGAGTGCCTGCCCGCTCTGCCCAGGCCCTGTGTCCTCATCTCTGGGAAGAAGACTCAGAAGCTGTGACATGTTTGGAGACTTTTCTAGACTCTTAGCCTCCAGAGGTGTGAGCCTGGGGTTGGCGTAGCATTTCCCCTGCTCAGGTGCACTGGCCTTCTTTCTCTTCCTTTTCTCCTTCCTGACAAAGTCACGGAGTGCATGCCATGTGGCAGGCCCTGTGGGTCCAGCAGGGAAGGGAGAGAGGCAAGGTCCTTGGCCTGTTGGAGCTCAGTCTGGTTTGAGAGTTGGACAGTGAGACCTCCAATCACAAGCAGGGTGTCTTTCTTTCTCTAGAGGGGGTGGAGGCAAGAGGAGGTGGGCACAGAGGTCGGCCCGGCCAGGGGTGGCTTTGCAGTTCGTGCTGTGTGACGTCTTCACCTTGGACGTGTGCTTCCGCACCTGTGAGGAGGTGACAGCCGTGCAGCAGGGAGGAGAGATGGTTGGTTACCGCCTCGGTCCACCCTGGCATGTGTTTACTTATTTACTCATGTGTATTTGTGCAGTTCCTTTTGCCTGCTTGGCCCCTTGTATCGAGGGGTGGAAACCATAGCACTTAAACAAGCAAACAAAAACCCAGCTTTATTAGGCTCTAACCCACATAATCAAAAAATGGTACACTTAGTGGGTTTTAATGTATAGTCACAGGTTTGTACAACCATCACCCATGTCTAATGTCATCACTTTCAAATAAACTCCGTGCCCGCCAGCAGCCACTCCCCATTCTTCCCTTTCCTAGTGCCTTGGCAGCCAGGAGCCTGCTTTGTGTCTCTGTACACTTTCTTATTCTGGACGTTTTATTAAATGGTATCATACATTTGCTGGAGTCATACATGGCTCTTTATGATGGGCTTCTTTCATCGAGTGTAGTGTTTCCAGCGTTCATCCACAGTGTAGTACGTCATTCATCTTTATGCCTAGTCATATTCTGTTGTGTGGTTATACCACATTCTGTTTATTCATTTATCTGTTACGGTTATTTGGGTTGTTTGTACCTTTTGGCTGTTACGATTAATGCTGACGTGAACTTACGTATACTTTATTCTCTTGGTTATATACCTAGGAGTGGAATTGCTGGATCACATGGTAACTCTGGCCTTTTGAGGAACTGCTAACACACCACTTGTTTTAAGAGAGGGGATTTAATATAGAGAGTGTAACCTAGGCATTGAAGGAGTGAAAAAGTAGAGAAAGAACTCTAAGGTGTCATGGCGGTAGGAACTGCAGGGAACTGTGTCCGCTCCGGGAAGAGGTCGGAATTATGACAGTTAGAGACTCAAAGGAGGGGCTGGGAGGTGGGGCTGCTGCTGGATGGTGCTGGGGTCTCCCAGGGGGACAGCATGCAGCTGGTTCTGCACATGTTGGAAAAACTGCAAACTGGATCTAGCTGCTGCTAAAGAAAACCTTGATAATGCATGACTGGTTTTCACCCAGGCATGAACGTGAGGTGCAGGTGAGACACCTTGTACGCATGGGTCCACAGTCCTCCTAGGGTGTCTGGCTGTCGTGCTGGGCTGCTCTCTGAGCCATGGGCAGCGTTTGTCGTCTTAGGGGCCTGTTCTTAGGGAACTGTGCCCGTTCCCAGCTTCCCACTGGACGGGTGCTTAGGTGACGCGCACTATTAGAAGAGATTTTGCATTGTAAGAGTGTGGACGTCGAGAAAGCAGCCTGCTGGCACTGAACGGACTTAGGCCTGGTGCTCTCGAGGATCCTCTGGGGCATGCATGGTTATGTCCACTCAGCTCTGAAGCCGCATGGTCTCACGTTTACACGAAAACTCCTGCCTTTGCTCCGTACCCTTACCTGCTCTCAGCCTGTTGCTGGCCCCTTCGATGCCCCCACATGGGAGAGGGTAGGACCTGGCCCTGGCTTTCTCTGGGTGGTTTTGGAGATGACTGCGCTGATGCTATCAGGGAGACCAGAATGATGTCCCAAGCTCTTCCTTGGCTGTCACTGTTGCTGTGTGTTCGGGGGTCCCAGAGACCCCCCTTAGCCTCAAGTGATTTGCTAGGAGTCACAGAATTCAACAAGGCTATTATATTCGTGGTTGTAGTTTATTACAGTGAAAGGATGCAGATTAAAGTCAGCGGTGGAAAAAGGTGCCTAGTCTGGGAGATACCAGGCACGAGATTCCGGGTGTCCTTTCCTGTGGGAGTCGTGTGGGTCGTGCTTAATTCCCACAGCAGTGATGTGCAACGACACACACAGGATGCTGCCACTGGGGGGCTCGCCTGCAGTGACGTCCAGGATTTTTACTGGGGGTCAGTCACCGAGTTATGGAACATGACTGACCTTAGTTACTCAGCCTGAACTCCCGCCAGAGGTCAGACCTGTACAGTGTGGCCCAGGGTTACTACCATGTCACATTGTTAGCATGAACTATCTGTGTGACCCAAGAACTTAGGTAAACAAAGATGTTCTTATCAGGCAGAATCTTCCAAGGGCTTAGAGGTCTCCTCCCAGGAGCAGGTCAAGGGCCAGACTTTCGTTTGGAGTGTGGAGGGTTTGGACAGCTCAGGCCTGCTGAGTCAGCCCTTTACTGACCACCGAGCTGCAGCTGAAGGAAGCTTCTAATGACTATTTCCTTGGTGTTTCAGTGACTTGGGTTTCAGGGGCCTTGGGTGTGTTCTTGAGGTACGTACGTGTGTGGGCATCGGAAGGGGCTGCCTGTCACCCAGGGTACGGTGTTCTCTGTGAATCAGAGGGCAAGCGGTGTGTCATCTGGCTCAGAGTGTCTGGCCAGTAGGACATGTTGACCTCCGGATTGATTAATGGGCCTGGGTGCCTCACCCCTTTGTCCCCAGGGTGGGCCTGCAGACACTAACACTGCTCTTTCCCCTCAGCCCTGGCCCAGGCCCCTCCCGAGGACCAACGGTTTGGAGACCTGGCAGAGCCGGCCAAGCCCTTCACGGATGGAGCTCAGGTGAGCTGTGAGTCCTCCAAAGTCAGAGATGCCACATCCTGTGGGACCCCGCCCGCCTTCCCCCGCCCTTCACCCCAGGCCGTGGAGGGTCACATTCCGCAGCTGTGCCCAGCCCCCACCCCCACCACCCCTCGCCCTCAGGCTGGGCTCAGGACCTGCCCTTCACCCTCTCCCAGCTCCTGGGTCTGAGGATGGGGCCTCCCCAGGCTCACACCATTTGAATACAGAGTACAGTAAGTCCCCTACACACAAACCTCCAAGTTACGAACTTTCAAAGATGCGAACATGCGTTCGCATGTCCAATCACGTAAGTTAGTTCACGTGTCTGGCGTACATTGTCATGTGCGTGCATCCTCTACAAGTGGTTGTGCTTTTGTGTGCTTTACAGTACTGTATAGAGTACAGTAGTACAGTATCTTTATTTCAAGCCCAGGATGTCCGGAAGCAAGCGTAAAAGCAGCGGTGATGTAGCTGGTACTGCTAAGAAGCGCCACGCGATAACGATGGAAACAAAAGTGAAAATAATTGAGAGAGTGGAGCGAGGCGAAAAGATGGTAGACGTCGCTCATTCTTATAACCTGAATCGTTCAACCATCGGCTCAATCGTAAAGAACAAGGACAAGATCATGGAACATGTGAAGTCTGCTATGCCGATGACGTCGACAATAATAACAAAGAAGCGTGGAAAAGTGATGGAGGAGATGGAGAAACTTCTCAGTGTGTGGATGCAGGATCAGCGTCAGCGTCGAGTCCCACTCAGCTTAATGCTGATTCAAGAGAAAGCTAAGAGCCTTTATGAAGACTTGAAGAAGAAACACGGCGAAGAATCAGAGGGCAAATCTTTTAATGCCAGCCGTAGCTGGGTTCACCGGTTCAAGGCTAGAGCCAAACTTCACAATGTAAAAGTAAGTGACAAGGCAGCGAGTACAGATACGATAGCTGCCCGGGAATTTCCTGAAACGCTTCGAGAAATTATTGATGAAGGCGCGTATTTACCCGAGCAGGTGTTTAATGTGGACGAGACAGGACTGTACTGGAAGAGGATGCCGGACCGAAGTTACATCAGTAAGGAGGAAAAGTTGATGCCGGGCTATAAAGCATCAAAGGATAGGCTCACGCTGTTGTTTGGTGGCAATGCCTCTGGTGATATGAAGCTGAAGCCTCTCTTAGTTTATCATTCAGAGAACCCAAGAGCCCTTAAAAACATAGCCAAGGGCTCTCTTCCTGTTGTGTGGAAGAGTAACCCCAAAGCCTGGGTTACACAGGCCATTTTCCAGGACTGGTTTTTCCACCACTTTATCCCGGAGGTAGAGAAATATTGCTTGGAGAAGGACGTCCCATTCAACATTCTTTTGCTGCTTGACAATGCTCCGGGCCACCCCCCATTCATGGACGACTTTCATCCCAACGTCAAAGTAGTGCATCTGCCACTGAATACTACGGCGCTCATCCAACCTATGGACCAGGGAGTTATAGCGACTTTCAAGAAATATTACTTACGTCACACTTTTCGTCAGGCAGTAAAGGCAAGTGACGAATCAGGAACAACCTTGCGACAATTTTGGAAGGACTATAACATCTACAAGGCCATAAAAAACATTGACTTTGCCTGGAGTGAGGTTACGGCCGTCACCATGAATGGGGTTTGGAAGAACCTTTGCCCGAAGTTTGTTCACGATTTTCGTGGATTTGAGAAGGTGGATGAGGAGTCCAAAGAGGTCTTCAGCAACTTAGTGACCCTCAGCGAGAAGCTGGAGCTAGATCTGCAAGAGGACGACTTCATTGAACTCCTTGCTGTGCAACATGAGGAGCTCACTAATGAAGACCTGATGGAACTGGAGGCCCAGAGAAAGGATGAAGAGGGACAGGAGGAAGAAGAAGTAACTGAAGAACCGAAGAGATTCACAACGCAGGAAATGGCAAGGGGGTTTTCTTTATTTGAGGAGGCGCTGTTAGTGTTTGAGGCACAGGACCCGAATGTAGAACGGTACACGAAGGTTGCAGCAGCCGTTCAGAATGCAATCCAGTGCTACCGTGTCATCTATGACGAGAAAAAAAGAGCTACTACCCAGACATCACTGGATCGTTTTTACAAGAGGGTAGATAGAATTAAATCCAGCAAGGAGCCAGAACCTGTGCCATCCACGTCAGGCGTGAGTGAAATTGCAACTTGCCCTCCGTCTCCTACTGCTGACGATCCTTCAGCCCTACCATCTCCCACCTCCTCTTCCTCCTCCAGTCAGTAACTCTTCCTGCCTGTTCCCTTGATGCCAGCCCTGGATGCCAGCTGTTGTACTGTACTACGGTACTTTTCAAGGTACTGTACTGTAAGATTAAAAAGGTTTTCTTTATTTTTTGTGTTTGTTTGTTATTTATGTATTATTCGTGTGAAAAGTATTATAAACCTATTCCAGTACAGTACTGTATAGCCGATTGTGTAAGTTGGGTACCTAGGCTAACGTCGTTGGACTTACGAACACATTGGACTTACAAACGTGCTCTCAGAACGGAACTCGTTCATACGTAGGGGACTTACTGTAGTTGTAGTCTCTCTTGCACAGAGATAGAAATACAGCAGTCGTTATTTATCCTCCCGTTTTAAAGAAAAATTTTAAATGTATATAAAACATGTATATGCATTATAAAGTAATTCAAACCTTAAGAGAAGCACATAACGTTGAAACCCCACAGCCAGTCTTCGTCTCTGGAGATGGCCACTGCCACCCATCGTACACCCTTCCTCTTTCCTGTACACACGTGCAGTTCACACACATGGGCGTGTGTATGAACGGGGCACACAGACATTTCCAAAGGAAGCCCCATTAACGCTCTGCACCTCACTGATTTCACTTCGTCTTGTGTTGAGGTCCCTTCCAGTGGCACAGGCAGCTCCAGCCTTTCTTTTTAGTGGCTCTCTTGGAGTCATGTGCCCAGCCCCACTAGGGAATGTGGGCCGCTGTTGGTTTCTCATCCCAGAACACACACCCTCATCTTGGCTGCTGCCCCTCTGGCTCTTCTGCCCCTGGGCCTGCCTGTCCTCTGGATGGCCTCAAGACACAGGGACCAAAGCTTATCTCTGTGTCACGGGGTGCCTGCATGTCTTTGATCCTGGTGGGTAACCCAGGAGGCTTCCCCAGGAGGACAGAGGGACTTGCTCACACATGGGAAGGAGGGCAGACCAGCCAAGGAGCATGGCTGGGGTCTCCTGCCAGGTGAGGGGGGAGAGTGGACCGCACCCTGGCCTTTCCCACCCTTGACTGCCACTCCTGGTCTTCCTGAGACACTGTGAGGCCTGGGAACGCCTGCGGTGGCCCTGCCTAGATCTGTCCAAGTCCGGCTCAGCCGGTGTCCTGCCGGCAGCTCTCAGAGAACACCCAGGGCTGCTTTACTGTCAAACTCCCATCATCAGTCGAGAGTGTAGAGCTGGGCTCTGAGAGGTGCTGCTCCTGGAAGAAACAAGGTGCTCGGCCCACCCCCCTGTGGAAGGACACTGGGAAATGGGTCTCCTTGGCCACCTCGGGGCCCCAAGGCTGGAGGCAGGCCTGCCCCTCGCCGGGTTCTCCAGGAGCCCGTCTGGGTAATTGAACCCTGCACAAGTATTTCCTCCATTAAAAAAACCCAAAACGGGGACTCCCCTGGTGGTCCAGTGGTTAGGACTCCACTCTTCCACGGCAGGGGGCACGGGTCCGATCCCTGGCTGGAGAACTAAGATTCCCCATGCCGCGCGGCTTGGCCAAACCAACCAAAAAAATCAAAACAACACACAAACAAAACAAAAACCTCGAGTCCTGACACCCTTAATTAATGACATTGCTCAAGGTCTTGCAAGCTCGGGGCCATGAAGCGTGTCGGCTCCATGGACAGCTCGTTCCTCTGCTTTCCCGGGTTGCCACCAAGCTCTGAGCTGAGGTTTATACACTGTGGCTGCCCGTTCCTGGGCCCGGCTATGACGTGCTGGTAATTTCTGGGTTCTGTATTTGGTCTGACATCAGTTTGTGGTTTATTACGCCACCCTGGATGCTTCAGGAGGCCGGCGAGTAGGTGACTAGGGATGGTGGTGTCAGCGGGGGGCTCCCTCGGAAAGTGGTAGAGGGTTTCCAGAGGCTTGCTGCAATCCTGGGGGTGAGGTTTATTTAGTCCACGGGGCCAGAACTCATCGAGTGGCCGGATGTGGCCCCGAATCTCCCACCTAAAGAGAGAGACTAGTCAGTGACCTCTAAGGGTTTTACCCAGGCCCGTCGGCACTTCCCACCGGTAAACGTTGTCTCCCCATTTTACAGCGGGTCAGGGCTGGGGCGGCAGCGGCCCTGAAATCAGCGGGCTCAGGGCGGGAACGTAAATATTCTGTTGTGGTGTCCGGAGAGAGTGATGCGGGCCCGAAGCCCCCCCTGAAGAGGCCGCCGAGGGCGGGCCAGCGCCGAAGTGCCAAGCGGGACCGAAAGGCCATCAACCTGCAGGTGAAGCTGGAGGTACTGAGGCGCTTCGAAGCCGGAGAGAAGCTCAGCCGAATCGGGAGGGCACTGGGTCTCTCCACCTCCACTGTGGCCACCATTCGTGACAACAAGGACAAGATCCGAGCGAGCTCCCAGGCGGCCACCCCGCACGCGGCCTGTAAGCTGACGCGCAGCCGCAGCCTGGTGATGGAGAACATGGAGCGGCTGCTGAGCGTGTGGATCGAGGACCAGAACCGGCGTGACGTGCCGGTCAGCGTGGTGCTCGTCCAGGAGAAGGCCCGCAGCCTGTTTGAGGAGCTCAAGCGGGCGCAGGGTGAGGGCTCCGAGGCTGAGACTTTCGGCGCCAGCCGCGGCTGGTTCGCGCGCTTCAAGGCGCGGCACGGGCTGCGCAGCCTCGGGGCCGGAGGCGAGGCTGCGCGCGCAGACGCAGAGGCTGCGCGCAGGTATCCGGCGCTGCTGCGGAGGGTGATCCAGGAGGGCGGCTACACGGCCCGGCAGGTGTTCAACGTGGACGAGACCCGGCTCTTCTGGAGGCGGCTGCCGGGCAGGACGGGCCCTTCCGTGGCGGAGAAGCCAGGCCCCGGGTTCACAGCCGCCCAAGATCTCCTGACCCTGCTGCTCGGCAGCAACGCCGCCGGCGACTTCAAGCTGAAGCCGCTGCTGGTATACCCCTCAGAGAACCCGCGCGCCCTCCGGGGCTTCTCCAAGCCTAACCTGCCCGTGCTGTGGCGCTCGCACAGGAAGGCCTGGGTCACTGTGAGCCTCTTCCAGGAGTGGTTCGTGCACTTCTTCTGCCCCGCTGTGGAGAGGTACTGCGCCCGGCACGGGCTCCCGTATAAAGCTCTGCTCGTCCTGGACAGCACTCCCGGCCGCCCAGGGAACCTGGACGACCTCTCCGACCACGTGCGCGTGGAGTACCTGCCCAAGGACACCACGGCCCTCATCCAGCCCATGACCCAGGACGTGGTCGCCACGTTCAAGGCCTGCTACCTGCGGAGGGTCTTCCGCCTCTTGGCGGCGAGGGCGGGAGGCGCCGGCGAGCGGTCAGCGGCCTCGGACTTCTGGCGGGACTATAGCATCCTGGACGCTGTGCACAACATCTTCGAGTCCTGGGAGGAGGTTCCGCCCGCGACGTTGAACCGGGGTTGGAGGAAGCTGTGGCCCGAGTGCCTCCAGCACGACGCCAGCCCCCGACCCGGGGAGGCCCTCCCGCAGATCAGGCGGGACGTCGTGGCGCTGGCGCACGGCTTGGGTTTCGGGGAGGTGGCAGAGGCGGATGTGGCTGAGCTGCTGCAGAGCCAGGGCGCAGACCTGTCCAACGAGGAGCTGGTGGGGCTGGAGCAGGAGCTGGCAGCCGGGGAGGAGGGTGAGGACAGCTCGACGGCTTCCCGCCAGCTCACGGCCAGGCACCTGGCCAAGGCCCTAGCACATTTCGATGCTGGCCTGCAGATCGTCAGGGACAACGATCCCAACCTGGAGCGCAGCCTCCGCGTCTGCCGGGGCGTGAACAACGTGATCAGCTGCTATCGGGAGCTCTTCAAGCAGAAGAGAGGCCCCAAATAGTGTGTGTTGAGGGGGAGGGGGTGTTGGGAGTTCTGAGGCCTCCGGACTTTGTTGGGGAGAGGGGGTCCTTCCTCCCCATGTTTCACATGGGAGTGACACTGGTCTGCATGTTTCCATTTCATTATATTAATCCCTCAAATGTTTTTCTGTCAGCAAATAATTTAGTGTCTCAAGTGAACTTCTCAAATATATGGTTTTAGAAGCCTTGATGAATTCTCAAGTGAGTTTATTGCATCCTGGGCCCTTTTGGAGCAGTGCATCCTCGGTTTCCTAGTGGAAGCCCATGAGGAAGCCGGAATCACTGGGTAGCACCCCTGGCACGGTATTCCTGCCACCTTGCTCGCTGCGCTGAGCTCTTCCTGTATTCAGAGCTGGGGCTCACGGAGCTGAGAGGGGTTCAGAGAGGGGTTCTGCTTGTTTTATGGCCCGCTCACCCTTCAGCTGGGCTTCAGGACCTGCAGGCGGCAAAGGCTGACCCCGGATGAGCACCCAAAGAGACTCAGGGATCCAGAGAGTGGGCCTGGGTGGGAGGAGTGTCCGGCCACACACCTCCCATCTCTGTTCTCCCGGGACACTGGATGCGTCTTGTCATCTTGTTCTGTCCTCTGAAATGATGCTGTGCCCCTGCTGACTGGCGGGGGGGGAGGGGGGGCGGGAGGAGAGACTACAGCCCGTTGTGGGTGAGCTGGTGAGGCAGCACATTCGCCAGGCTCCCCGGCCCCGGCGCGGGCGTCCTCACGGCTGCAGGCCCGGCTGCAGGCCTGCTGCTAACTCTCCCTCTCTTCTTGTCTCTCTCCTCTGCTGCTCCCTCTCTCCACCAGTTTCCGTTTGACTCCTGCCATGCCCCTTTGACTCTTCTTCCCGTGGACACGGGCTCATTCCAGGCAGTGGTGGCATTTGGAGACAAGGCCCCGGATGCCATGTGGGAAGACTGGGAGGCACACGATGCCCCACAGAAGGAGGGGTAAGGATGTGGGTTTTGGGGTAGGGTTGGCCTTACTGCAGGACGCACGGGTCCTCAGGTGAGTGGTCCCTGTCTCCAGCCAAGGGGCCCTGTTAGAGGAAGCCTTCCCTGAGCCTGCCTTCCTTCTGCAGGAGGTGGGGGGGCAGGGGGGTGGGCGGGCTAGCCCGGGAGATTGGTTGGGGGCTAAATTTGGCCTGAAGGTTTTTCTGGGGAGCCCAGGTGCCCTCACATCTCCCATCTGCTGTCCATACACCCCGGTGTACACCTGACTGAGGTATGCCCAGAGCCGACCTCTGATCCCATGCACAAAGCAACACTCCCTGCTGGCTGGACCTCTTGCATCCGCCCCAACTCTTGGGCCATCGTGGGTACCCGTAGCTCTAGGCTCTCCTGGGGGTGGCCACTGTGGGTGTACCTGACCAGGGATGCTGGTCTGCTCCTGCTTGGCTATCTGCACCATTCAGTGTAGAATCAGAGCCAGAGGAGAGGCCGACTTTAAAGGACACTTCTGGGCATATTAATCACGTTAAGGCTGTACACGGGTCTTCTCTTCCTGGCTGGGGTCTGGCTGGACACGGAGTGTTTTCCAGCGGTGCTGGGCGCCGAACCGGGCCCCGGGCGCTGGGGCCGGAGCGGGACCCAGTCCCCGGGCGCTGGGGGCGGAGCCGGGCCCCGGGCGCTGGGGGCGGAGCCGGGCTCCGGGCGCGGAGCCGGGCCCCGAGCGCTGGGGGCGGAGCCGGGCTCTGGGCCGCTGGGGGCCCTTCGGGTTCGGGCCAACAAAGAGCAGCCCGGATACCCACGCCCACGGCTGGGCCTGCTGGTCTCTCCGTCCTTCCGTCGGGCACAGTGTTCACCTCCCCCTGCTGCCCCGGCGGGCCTATCTCCTGTCGGGTGTTAAGCTCTTCGTCCCAACCGCCATCTCCCGCAGCTACCACCCCTTCTCCAGCCTCGGGGATGACCCAGGACCCTCCCTGGGCTCCCCGCCTGCCCCCCCTTGGTCGGTGTCCTCAGTCCCCATGTGCTGACAGGTGGGTGTTCCCTCCAGACGCTCCCAAACGCTTCACCCCAACATCCTCCCCGGGGCCGGCCCCATGTCCTGTCGGGATGTCCCCTGTCACCAAGCCCCAGCTACATGGCGAGGGCAGGCATCGGGCTTGCAGCAGGCACCGCTGTGTGTCCTGCTGTATACACAGGCATGACCCTGTCCCAGGGTGCAGGAAAGGCAGCCCTATCTCAGGATATGGGGAGACGACTGACTGACTACAGGGCGGACGTCAGCTCTCGGCGCACTAGGCAAGAGCAGCCGGGTTCTCGCTCCCTGGACCCTTTCTCACCTGACTGTGACCCGGCTTTGTTCCCACCCCCGTTGTCCCTCCATTGGCCTCGCTCTTGTGAGCAGAGCAGGACAGTGTGGTCAGCGGTCACAGGCTGAGGCACAGGGACACTGGCTGACCCGCGTGCACCCATGCTGACCCCACGGAACGGGCATTGCACCAGGGCCTGTGTGGTGCAGGTTCACCTGCCCACAGAGAGGCCGAGCCTCTGTCCTGGCTCCAGAGGTCACCTTGAGTCTGACGGGAGTGTCCGTGCTCCATGGGCCTCGCTCCAGGCTGCTCTGTGCTGACGGCATGATACACCACAGTGGGGCTTCCTTCCCCGGGGGCTGGAGGCTGAGGTCGGGCACATGGTGGTCCTCATGTCGACATGACCGACCCCAAAAACCCCTGCACCTCAGGATTCAGGAGGGCTTCCCTGGGTGGCCACACCCAAGGGACCCCCGACGCTGCTCCTGACCTCTGCCCTCGGCTGATTTCAATCTACAGCCTAAGCAACTCTGTGCCAGCTGCAAAGAGAGGGAGCTTGTTTGTACGCCCCTCCCAGTGCACGGGGCTCTCGTGGACAGCCCTCTCCCAGGATATGGAGCTCACCTGAGCAGGTACCCAGCAGCCCACGG
>NW_021703766.1:57915564-57946397 GCF_005190385.1 Monodon monoceros
GATATGGAGCTCACCTGAGCAGGTACCCAGCAGCCCACGGGGCTCTCATGGACAGCCCCCTCCCAGGATATGGAGCTCACCTGGGCATGTACCCAGCAGCCCACGGGGCTCTCATGGTCAGGCCCCTCCCAGGATACAGAGCTCGCCTGGGCAGGCACCCGGCAGGGCTGGGCACACAGGAACCGTGCACATAGCCCTCATTGCAGAGCACCCCCACCTCACCTGTTGGTCAGAGCTGACCCTGAGCACCTCAGAGCAGGACCTGAACTAGCAAACAGCAGCTCCTGGACAGGTCTGTGACCCTGGGCTTCACTCTGTGTGGCCTCCCTCCACCGTGTCTTCCAGAGGCTTCCAGTGCCGCCGGGGCACCAGGCCTCTGTCTCCACCCACTACCCCTCCTCTCCCTGACACCTGGGTTCCTCTCATTACGAGAGGGTCTTCTTAAAGTTGTCTCCCACTCATGGACCAGATAAAATGATTAGAAAACAGGACTTCCCTGGTGGCGCAGTTGTTGGGAGTTCGCCTGCCGATGCAGGGGACACGGGTTCGTGCCCCGGTCCGGGAGGATCCCACATGCCGCGGAGCGGCTGGGCCCGTGAGCCATGGCCGCTGAGCCTGCACGTCCGGAGCCTGTGCTCCGCAATGGGAGAGGCCACAGCAGTGAGAGGCCCACGTACCGCAAAAAAAAAAAAAAAAGATTAGAAAACAAGCCAGAGCTGCAGCCCCTTGTCTATCCTGACTCAGGAGCCCACACCTGTTCCTTGGACCTGGCCGGTGCAGCAAGTTCCATTTTCTGCAACTGTGAACTCCTGATGGGCGAGGATTGGCTGACCTGGGCAGCCTGCCCGTGCCGGTGAGCCCTCCCCAGGTGTGCGTGGGCTGAGGTCAATATAAACACCGCTCCAGGCAGCAAGAGCCCCTGCAGCTGTGCCTGACGCCATATTCTCTGCCCCGTCAGCAGTGTCGGGGCTGGGCTGGTGGGAGGGAGTGAGGGGCCACGGATTTGTGGGTGGCCCGGTGTGAGTGGGGCTCTGCTGGACTTTCTGCAGGAGTTGCCGGGCTGCCACCTGCTAAAGAAGAGGATGTGTCATCCATACCTGCTGCTGGAATTTCTCCCCGGGCAGAGGTGAGGAAAGAAAAAAGCAGTGGGGGCCGGGACAGGAGGGGTGCCTCAGGCAGGGAAATGGAAAGCTTCCAGAAGAGCGCCAGCGGCCAGAACCATCCCGGCTGGCCTGCAGGCACCAAGTCGGCCTGCGTGCTGTCGCTGGTGTGGCTCCACGGCCCTTCCTGTAGGCTTTCAAGTCCTTGCACACATTCAGGTGTTTTACCTGGGAAGGGTGGGAACAGTTCAGCAGCAGCTGGCCTGGGGCTCAGCTCACGTTTACTCACAGACGCCTCGGCATGGTCCCCCAGCTTTGCAATGAGGACGCTCCTTGCGGGGTGGGGGGCTGCTGGCTGCATGCGAGACGATTCCCCACCTCTGACCAACTTCAGAATTGTTTACTGCTGGAGCAAGTGCCCTGATAGGGTTTTCATCTGTATAGCTGGTGGGTTCTGTTTTTTTTTTTCTTTTTTGGTTCAAAGTAGGTTTTATTCCTCTTTTTTGTATTTATAGATATAAGCATGGAAACAATTCATTCATATAAATACATCTATGGGAAGGGAAGAACTTTATTTTCTGTTTTATTTTTTAAATTTTATTTTTTTATACAGCAGGTTCTTATTGGTTACTTTATACATATAAGTGTATACATGTCAATCCCAGTCTCCCAATTTATCCCCCCCGCCCCCGCCATGGCGTTACCCCCTTGGGTAACGTTTGTTCTCTACATCTGTGTCTCTATTTCTGCCCTGAAAACTGGTTTATCTGTACCATTTTTCTAAGTTCCACATATATGCATTAATATACAATATTTGTTTTCCTCTTTCTGACTTACTTCACTCTGTATGACAGTCTCTAGATCCATCGACTTCTCTACAAATGACCCAATTTCATTCCTTCTTATGGCTAATAGTCCACTGTATATATGTACCACATCTTTATCCATTCGTCTGTCTGTGGGCGTTTAGGTTGCTTCCATTACCTGGCTATTGTAAATAGTGCTGCAATGAACATTGTGGTGGATGTGTCTTTTTGATTTATGGTTTTCTCTGGGTATATGCCCAGTAGTGAGATTGCTGGATCATATGGTAATTCTATTTTTAGTTTTTTAAGGAACCTCCATACTGTTCTCCATAGTGACTGTATCAATTTACATTCCCACCAATAGTGGAAGAGGGTTCCTTTTCTCCACACCCTCTCCAGCATTTGTTGTTTGTAGATTTTCTGATGATGCCCATTCTAACAGGTGTGAGGTGATACCTCATTGTAGTTTTGATTTGCATTTCTCTAATAATTAGTGATGTAGAGCAGCTTTTCATGTGCTTTTTGGCCATCTCTATGTCTTCTTGGAAGAAATGTCTATTTAGATCTTCTGCCCATTTTTGTATTGGATTGTTTGTTTTTTTTAATATTGAGCTGCATGAGCTGTTTATATATATTGGTGAGTAATCCTTTGTCCATTGATTCGTTTGCAAATATTTTCTCCCATTATGAGGGCTGTCTTTTCGTCTTGTTTGTAGTTTGCTTTGCAAAAGCTTTTATGTTTCATTAGGTCCCATTTGTTTAGTTTTCTTTTTTATTGCCTTACTCTAGGAGGTGGATCAAAAATGATCTTGCTGTGATTTATGTCAGAGTATTCTTCCTATGTTTCCCTCTAAGAGTTTTATAGTGTCCGGTCTTACATTAAGGTCCCTAATCCATTTTGAATTTATTTTTCTGTGTGGTGTTAGGGGGTGTTCTAATTTCATTCTTTTACATGTAAGTGTCCATTTTCCCCAACACCATTGATTGAAGAGACTGTCTTTTCTCCATTGTATAGTCTTGCCTCCTTTGTCATAGATTAGTTGACCATAGGTGTGTAGATTTATATCTGGGCTTTCTTTTTCTTTTTTTTTTTCCTTTTACACCTTCATTGGAGTATAATTGCTTTACAATGGTGTGTTAGTTTCTGCTGTATAACAAAGTGAATCAGCTATACCTATACATATATCACCATATCCCCTCTCTCTTGCATCTCCCTCCCACCCTCCGTATCCCACCCCTTTAGGTGGTCACAAAGCACCGAGCTGATCTGCCTGTGCTATGTGGCTGCTTCCCAGTAGCTATCGATGTTACATTTGGTAATGTATATATGTCCATGCCACTCTCTCACTTTGTCCCAGCTTACCCTTCCTCCTCCCTGTGTCCTCAAGTCCTTTCTCTACGTCTGTGTCCTTAATCCTGTCCTGCCCCTAGGTTCTTCATAAACTTTTTTTTCTTTAGATTCTATATATCTCTGTTAGCATACGGTATTTATTTTTCTCTTTCTGACTTACTTCACTGTGTAGGACAGACTCTAAGTCCATCCACCTCACTACAAATAACTCAGTTTCATTTCTTTTTCTGGCTGAGTGATATTCCATTGTATATATGTGCCAGATCTTCTCTATCCATTCATCTGTCGATGGACACTTAGGTTGCTTCCATGTCCTGGCTATTGTAAATAGAGCTGCAATGAACATTGTTGTACATGACTCTTTTTGAATTATGGTTTTCTCAGGGTAAATGCCCAGTAGTTGGATTGCTGGGTCGTATGGTACTTCTATGTTTAGTTTTTTAAGGAACCTCCATACTGTTCTCCATAGTGACTATAACAATTTACATTCCCACCAACAGTGCAAGAGTGTTCCCTTTTTTCCAGTAAATGCCTCTCCAGCATTTATTGTTTGTAGATTTTTGGATGATTGCCATTCTGACTGCTGTGAGGTGATACCTCACTGTAGTTTTGATTTGCATTTCTCTAATGATTAGTGATGTTCAGCATCCTTTCATGTGTTTGTTGGCAATCTGTATATCTTCTTTGGAGAAATGTCTATTTAGGTCTTCTGCCCATTTTTGGATTGGGTTGTTTGTTTTTGTGATATTGAGCTACATGAGCTGCTTGTAAATTTTGGAGATTAATCCTTTGTCATTTGCTTCATTTGCAAATATTTTCTCCCATTCTGAGGGTTGTCTTTTCATCTTGTTTATGGTTTCCTTTGCTGTGCAAAAGCTTTGAAGTTTCATTAGGTCCCATTTGTTTATTTTTGGTTTTATTTCCATTTCTCTAGGAGGTGGGTCAAAAAAGGATCTTGCTGTGATTTATGTCATAGAGTGTTCTGTCTATGTTTTCCTCTAAGAGTTTTATAGTGTCCGGTCTTACATTTAGGTCTCTAATCCATTTTGAGTTTATTTTTGTGTATCGTATTATGGAGTGTTCTAATTTCATTCTTTTACGTGTAGCTGTCCAGTTTTCCCAGCACCACTTACTGAAGAGACTGTCTTTTCTCCACTGTATATCCTTGCCTCCTTTGTCATAGATGAGTTAGCCATAGATACGTAGGTTTATCTCTGGGCCTTCTATCCTGTTCCATTGATCTATATTTCTGTTTTTGTGCCAGTACCATATAGTCTTGATTACTGTAGCTTTATAGTATAGTCTGAAGTCAGGAAGTCTGATTCCTCCAGCTCTTTTAATCTCCCTCAAGACTGCTTTGGCTATCCGGGGTCTTTTGTGTCTCCATACAAATTTTAAGATTTTTTTGTTCTAGTTCTGTAGAAAATGCCACTGGTAATTTGACAGGGATTGCATTGAATCTGTAGATTGCTTTGGGTAGTATAGTCATTTTCACAATATTGATTGTTCTAATCCAAGAACATGGTTTATACCTCCATCTGTTTATATCATCTTTGATTTCTTTCAGCAGTGTCTTATAGTTTTCTGAGTACAGGTCTTTTACCTCCTTAGGTAGGTTTATTCCTATGTATTTTATTCTTTTTGTTGCAATGGTGAATGGGATTGTTTCCTTAATTTCTCTTTCTGATCTTTCATTGTTAGTGTATAGGAATGCAAGAGATTTCTGTGCATTAATTTTGTATCCTGCAACTTTACCACATTCATTGATTAGCTCTAGTAGTTTTCTGGTGGCATCTTTAGGATTCACTATGTAGACTACCGTGTCATTTGCAAACAGTGACAAGTTTACTTCTTTTTTTACAATGTGTATTCCTTTTATCTCTTTTTCTTCTCTGATTGCTGTGTGTAGGACTTCCAAAACTATGTTGAGTAATAGTGGTGAGAGTGGACATCCTTGTCTTGTTCCTGATCTTAGAGGAAATGCTTTTAGTTTTTCACCATTGAGAATGATGTTTGCTGTGGGTTTGTCATATATGGCCTTTATTATGTTGAGGTAGGTTCTCTCTGTGCCCACTTTCTGGAGAGCTTTTTTTATATCATAAATGGGTGTTGAATTTTGTCAAAAGCTTTTCCTGCATCTATTGAGATGATCATATTTTTATTCTACAATTTGTTAATATGGTGTATCACATTGATTGATTTGTGTGTATTGAAGAATCCTTGCATCTCTGGGATAAACCCCACCTGATCATGGTGTATGATCCTTTTAAGGTGTTGTTCAATTCTGTTTGCTAGTATTTTGTTGAGGATTTTTACATCTATATTCATCAGTGATATTGGTCTATAATTTTCTTTTTTTGTAGTATCTTTGTCTGGTTTTGGGATCAGGGTGATGGTGCCCTCATAGAATGAGTTTGGGAGTGTTCCTTCCCCTGAAAATTTCTGAAGAGTTTGAGAAGGTTGGGTGTTAGCTCTTGTCTAAATGTTTGATAGAATTCACCTCTGATGCCATCTGGTTCTGGACTTTTGTTTGTTGGAAGATTTTTTATTTTTTAGATGTTGGGAATAGGAGTTTATTAACTTATTTATTTATTTTTGCTGTGTTGGGTCTTCGTTTCTGTGCGAGGGTTTTCTCTAGTTGTGGCAAGCAGAGGCCACTCTTCATCACATGGGCCTCTCACTATTGCGGCCTCTCTTGTTGTGGAGCACAGGCTCCAGACACACAGGCTCAGTAGTTGGGGCTCACGGGCCTAGTTGCTCCACGGCATGTGGGATCCTCCCATACCAGGGCTCGAACCCGTGTCCCCTGCATTAGCAGACAGATTCTCAACCACTGCGCCACCAGGGAAGCTCTGTTGGAAGATTTTTAATCACAGTTTCAATTTCATTACTTGTGATTGGTCTGTTCATATTCTCTATTTCTTCCTGGTTCAGTCTTGGTTATACCTTTCTAAGGATTTGTCCATTTCTTCCAGGTTGTCCATTTTATTGGCATAGAGTTGGTTGTAGTAGCCTCTTAGGATGCTTTGTATTTCTGTGGTGTCTGTTGCAACTTCTCCTTTTTCATTTCTAATTTTATTGATTTGAGTCCTCTCCCTCTTTTTCTTGAGTCTGGCTAAAGGTTTATCATTTTTGTTTATCTTCTCAAAGAGCCAGCTTTTAGTTTTATTGATCTTTGCTATTGTTTTCTTTGTTTCTATTTCATTTATTTCTGCTCTGATCTTTATGATTTCTTTCCTTCTACTAACTTTGGGTTTTGTTCTTCTTTAGTTCCTTTAGGTGTAAGGTTAGATTGTTTATTTGAGATTTTTCTTGTTTCTTGAGGTAGGCTTGTATTGCTATAAACTTCCCTCTTAGAACTGCTTTTGCTGCATCCCATAGGTTTTGGATCATCGTGTTTTTGTTGTTATTTGTCTCTAGGTAGTTTTTGATTTCCTCTTTGATTTCTTCAGTGATCTCTTGGTTATTTATTAACGTATTGTTTAGCCTCCATGTGAGTGTTTTTTACGTTTTTTCCCCCCTGTAATTGATTTCTAATCTCATAGCCTTGTGGTCAGAACAGACACTTGATATGATTTCACTTTTCTTAAACTTACTGAGGCTTTATTTGTGATCCAAGATGTGATCTATCCTGGAGAATGTTCTGTGTGCAGTTGAGAAGAATGTGTAATCTGCTGTTTTTGGATGGAATGTCCTATAAATATCAATTAAATCTATTTGGTCTAATGTGTTATTTAAAGCTTGTGTTTTCTTATTAATTTTCTGTCTGGATGATCTCCATTGGTGTAAGTAAAGTGTTAAAGTTCCCTGCTATAATTGTGTTACTGTCAATTTCCTCTTTTACAGCTGTTAGCTGTTGCCTTATGTATTGAGGTTCTCCTATGTTGGGTACATATATATTTATAATTGTTATATCTTCTTCTTGGGTTGGTCCCTTGATCATTATGTAGTGTCCTTCCTTGTCTCTTGTAACATTCTTTATTTTAAAGTCTATTTTATCTGATATGAGTATTGCTACTCCAGCTTTCTTTTGATTTTCATTTTCATGGAATATCCTTTTTCATCCCCTCACTTTCAGTCTGTATGTGTCCCTAGGTCTGAAATGGGTCTCTTATAGACAGCATATATATGGATCTTGTTTTTGTATCCATTCAGCAAGCCTGTGTCTTTTGGTTGGAGCATTTAATCCATTCACATTTAAGGTAAATATCGATATGTATGTTCCTATTACTGTTTTCTTAATTTTTATGGGTTTGTTTTTGTAGATCCTTTTCTTCTCATGTGTTTCCCACTTAGAGAAGTTCCTTTAGCATTTTTTGTAGAGCTGGTTTGGTGGTGCTGAGTTCTCTTAGCTTTTGCTTGTCTGTAAAGCTTTTGATTTCTCCAACGAATCTGAATGAGATCTTTGCTGAGTAGAGTTCTCTTGGTTGTAGGTTCTTCCCTTTCATCACTTTAAATATATCATGCCACTCCCTTCTGGTTTGTAGAGTTTCTGCTGAGAAATCAGCTGTTAACCTTATGGGAGTTCCATCGTATGTTATTTGTCATTTTTCCCTTGTTGCTTTGAATGATTTTTCTTTGTCTTTAATTTTTGTCAATTTGCTTACTATGTGTCTCAGCATTTTTCTCCTTGGGTTTATCTTTCCTGGGACTCTCTGTGCTTCCTGGACTTGGGTGGCTACTTCCTTTCCCATGCTAGGGAAGTTTTCGACTATAATCTCTTCAGATATTTTCTCGGGTCCTTTCTCTCTCTCTTCTCCTTCTGGGACCCCTATAACGCGAATGTTGTTGCGTTTAATGTTATCCCAGAGGTCTCTTAGGCTGTCTTCATTTCTTTTCATTCTTTTTTCTTTATTCTGTTCCACAGCAGTGAATTCCACCTTTCTGTCTTCCAGGCCACTTATCCGTTCTTCTGCCTCAGTTATTCTGCTATTGATTCCTTCTAGTGTATTTTTCATTTCCGTTATTGTATTGTTCATCTCTGTTTGTTTGTTCTTTAATTCTTCTAGGTCTCTGTTAAGCATTTCTTGCATCTTCTCGATCTTTGCCTCTGTTCTTTTTCCAAGGTCCTGGATCATCTTCACTGTCATTATTCTGAATTCTTTTTCTGGAAGGTTGCCTATCTCCACCTCATTTAGTTGTTTTTCTGGCGTTTTATCTTGTTCCTTCATCTGGTACAAAGTCCTCTGTCTTTTCATTTTGTCTATCTTTCTGTGAACGTGGTTTTCCTTCCACAGGCTGCAGAATTGTAGTACTTCTTGCTTCTGCTCTCTGCCTTCTGGTGGATGAGTCCATCTTAGAGGCTTGTGCAAAATTCCTGTTGTCACAGGCTGGTGGTGGGTAGAGCTGGGTGTTGCTCTGGTGCGCAGAGCTCAGTAAAACTTTAATCCGCTTGTCTGCTGATGCATGTGGCTGAGTTCCCTCTCTCTTGGTTGTTTGGCCTGAGGCGACCCAGCACTGGAGCCTACCTGGCTCTTTTGTGGGGCTAATGGCGGACTCTGGGAGGGCTCACGCCAAGGAGGACTTCCCAGAACTTCTGCTGCCAGTGTCCTTGTCCCCACGGTGAGCCACAGCCACCCCCTGCCTCTGCAGGAGACCCTCTAAAACTAGCAGGTAGGTCTGCTCAGTCTTCTATGGGGTCACTGCTCCTTCCCTTGGGTCCTGATGTGCACACTACTGTTGTGTGCCCTCCAAGAGTGGAGTCTCTGTTGTGACTCTATGTCTCTGAGTGGAGTTGAGACTCTGAGTGGAGTCTCACAGACTCTGGGTCCTGTGAAGCTTCAATGCTTTGTGGTTGTGGAAATCTTATAGGAGACGGTCCACAGCAGGTGAAACTAATGCTGTCAGTGGAGGTGGTGAAGCCAAAGATCTGCAATTCAGACTAAAGGTGCCAATGTACATACAGAACAAAACCATCTCATGTGAATGTAGTTCAGGCACGTTTAACATAAATACAGTCATGTTAATGCCTAACATCTTCTATCTTGTGCCTCCCCTCAGGGACCCCCTCCTCAGTTCCTGAGGCTCCTGTAACTCATGTACAGAGGAATGGAGAGTGAGCTCTGTCCAGTCTGAGCCCTGAGTTACCCTGTGTGTATCTTAGGATACTTTGTATTTCTGTGGTGTCTGTTGTAACATCACCGCTTTCATTTCTGATCTATTTGGGTCCTCTCTTTTTAAAGAAACATACTACTATTTTATTCTTTACAGAAGCTTAATAAATGTTTGATCTACTACACTTACTCTATACTTTTTGCAGTGAGACTTTTACTTTTGTTTGTTTTCTTGTTACTATCAATAATTAGTGAGACTTCTTTTAAGCTTGAGTAAGTTCCTTCAACATTGCATATAAGGCTGGTTTAGTAGTGATGAACTGTTTTAGCTTTTGCTAGTCTGGGAAACTCTTGATCTCTCCCTCAATTCTTTTTTCCCCCATAAATTTATTTATTTATTTATTTTTGGCTGCGTTAGGTCTTCATTGCAGTGTGTGGACTTTTCTCTAGTTGTGGCAAGTGGAGGCTACTCTTCGTTGTGGTGCATGGGCTTCTCATTGCAGTGGCTCTTCTTCTTGCAGAACATGGGGTCTAGGTACTCAGGCTTCAGTAGTTGTGGCTTGCGGGCTCAGTAGTTGTGGCTCATGGGCTCTAGAGCACAGGCTCAGTAGTTGTGGCACACAGGCTTAGTTGCTCTGTGGCATGTGGGATCTTCCTGTATCGGGGCTCGAACCCTTGTCCCCTGCATTGGCAGGCAGATTCTCAACCACTGTGCCATCAGGGAAGACCTCTCCTTCAATTCTGAATCATAATCTTGCTGGTAGGGTATTCCTGTTGTAGACTTTCTCTTTTTAGCCCTTTGAATATATCCTATCATTCCTTCCTAGTCTGCAAATTCTGCCGAGAAGTCATCTGACAGTCTTATGGGAACACCTTGAACATAACTAGACCCTTTTATTTCACTGCTTCTGTGATCCCTCTTTACATTTTTAAATTTTTGGTGCTTTATAATATGTCTTCGTGTGGACCTGTTTGTCTTCATCTTGTTTGGGTCTCTGTGTTTCCTGGACCTGGATGTGTGCTTCCTTCCCCAGGTTAGGAAAGTTATCAATTACTATATCCTCTAATAAGTTCTCTGCCCGTTTCTCTCTTCTCCTCGTTCTGGGATCCCTGTAATGCTCATGTTAATATTCTTGATGTTGTCTCAGAGGTCCCTGTACCTATAGTCTTAATTGTTTTTTCTTCATGCTATTCAGTTTGGGTGATTTTCACTACTCTGTTTTCCATTTCACTGATCTGTTCTTCTGTATCATACAATGTGGCTTCTCTCGTGTGTGTGTGTGTGTGTGTGTGTGTGTTTTAAGCTCTTTTATTGTATTGTTCACTGTTTGGTTCTTTTTGACATGTTATTACTCTTTGTTGAAATTCTCACTATGTCCATGTATTCTTCTCCTGACTTGGGTGAGCATCTTTATAATCATTAGTGTGAACACTTTTTTTTATTGGGTAGAATGATTATCCCTGTTTTATTCAGCTCTTTTTCTGATGTCTTGTCTTGTTACTTCATTTGTAACATATTCCTCTATTTCGTTATGTTTCCTAATTCTCTGTGCATTTCTATTCATTAGGTTCATGTTGTTACATTCCCGGGTCTCAGAGAAGTGGCCTTATATAGGAGACGACTGATAGGGCCCAGCAGCTCATTGTCCTCTGACCAGCAGAGTCACATGCTCCAGGGATGTCCCCTGTGTGGGCTGCACAAACCTTTCTCTTACCGCAGGGCCAACTGCTGTAGATAAGCTGGTAGGCGGTGTTGGACCCTGGCCTAAATGGCTGTGAGCCCCTGTATGTGATTGCCATGGGTGTGCTGGTAGCCAAGGCAGCCCTCCATTATGGGTGGCTGTGTGGGGCTCCAGGTGCACAGGCGGACAGGGTAGGCCCCCATTGTGTCTGGTTGTGAGGCCTTCTGGTGCAGGAGTGCTATGGGCATTGTGGTAAATGGGGCAGGACCCTGATTCTAATCAGTTCCAGGGAAGACTCTAAAATGTTGCTTGCCGATGTCTCAGTTCCTAGCGGGAGTCCCAGCTGCCTCTTGCCTTTCCAAGAAGCTCTCCGAGATTAGCAAGTGGGTCTGGCCCATGGGTCTTTCACACTACTGGCTCTGCACAGGGACTGAGAACATGTGAGATTTGTGTGTGTCCTATGAGAGCAAAGTCTCAGTTTTCTTTAGCCTCCAGCTTTCCTGAAAATAAGCCCTGTAGGTTTTCAAAGCCAGACCTGCTGTGTTCTTTTCTTCCAGTGCAGGAACCCTGGGCTGAGCAGCCTGTTGCAGGGCTCAGACCCTTCCCTCCGTGTGGAGGACCCATGCAATTGTGATATCTTCCAGCTGTGGGTCACTGTGCTCTAGGTGTGGGTTCCAAGTAGATTGTGTTTCCAGTCCTCCTACCTGCCTTGTGGTTTCTCCTTCCTTATATCTTTAGTTGTGGAAAACGTTCCCTGCTAGTCTTCAGAGATAATTTCCATGTAAGTTGTTGTAATTTTGGTGTGTCCATGGCAGGAGGGGAGCTCAGTATCTTCCTACTCTATCATCTTGATCCCCTCTCAAGATTCTTTGAAAATATATACATTTATTACTGTAAACATAACTCTTTGAATTGCAGTCTTGTTCCTGTATTCCATAAATTTAGGTACTTTGTGTTTCCAATTTTGTTTACTTTAAGATTTCTTTTAAATTTCCCTTTTGATTTATTCCTGTATGCACTGGCTATTCAGGAGCTTATTGTGCAATTTCTAAGTGTTCTTGAATTTTCAATTCTTTTTAATATTGAATTTTAATTTCATACCATTGTGGTTGGAAATGATCCTTGATATGAATTCAATATTCTTGGATTTTTGAAGACTCATTTTGTGGCTTAACATAGGATCTACCCTAGGCAATATTCTACGTGTACTTAAGAATAGAAAGTTTGCTACTGTTGAGTGGAATATACTGTATATGTCTGTTAGGTTCATTTGATATCAAGTGTGTGTTCAAGTTCAGTGTTTCCTGATTGATATTCTGTCCGGATGATCTATACAGTGTTGAAAGTTGGGTATCGACGTTTCTTACCTTTATTTTATTTCTGCACATTTTCCCCTTCTCGTGGGTTAATATATTCTTTATATGTTGAGAGGCTCCAAAGCTGGATACATACATATTTATAATTGTCATGATTTCTTGATGAATTAATCCATTTATCATTATATGATAACCTTATTTCCTTTGAAGGTTTGACTTCAAGTCTTTTTTGCCTGATAATAGACTAGTTATGCAAGTATCATTTTCATGGAGTATTTTTTTCCACTCATTAATTTTATGCTATATATGGATTAGAAGTTAACATGAATCTCTTGCACACAGTATAATTGAACTTTCTTTAATCCATTCAGCCACCGTATGGATTATTTAAATTGAAGTATCATTGATTTACAATATTACATTAGTCTCAGGGCTACAACATATAGATTGAATATTTTTATAGATCATGCTCCACTAAAGTGATTAGAAAATAATGGCTATATTTCCCTGTGTTGTACTATATATCCTTGTTTGTTTATTTCATACATAGGCGTATTGGATTTAGAGAAACAAACTACTGTCTTTCCCTCCCCCCTTCACTCGCCCCACCAGTAACCACTAATTTGTTCTCTGTGAGTCTATTTCTGTTTCGTTATATACATTCCTTTCTTGCAATTTTTAGATTCCACAGAGAAGTGAGAACACAGATTATTTGTCTTTCTCTAACTTATTTAAGGAGGTGTAAATATTCTAGGCCTATCCACGTTGTTGCAAGTGGCAGAATTTGATCCTTTTTAATGGCTGAGTAATAGTCTGTTGTGTATAGATACCAAATCTTCTTTATCCACTCATCTGTTGATGGACATATAGTTTGCTTCCATATGTTGGTAATTGTAAATAATGCAGCTATGAACATCGGGATGCATGTATCTTCTCAAATTGGTGTCTTCATTTTCTTTCGACATATACCAAGCAGTGGAATTGTTGGCTAATATGATAGTTCTACTTTTAGCTTTTTTCATGACCTCAATATTCTTTTCATAGTGGGTGTACCAATTTATAATCCCACCAACAGTGTACTAGGATTCCCTTCTCCATGTCATGAACATTTCGTATTTGTAGACTTTGGAATAATAGCCACGTTGAGAGGTGTGACGTGACATCTCTTTTCTTGTGGGTCATTCGTTAAATTTAATTTACAAAAGAAGGTGATAGGCTGGATATGATCTCCAGGTTGAGTTTGCTAGTGCCTGGTATAGGTTAATTTGGGGAGAATTAATACCTTTACAATGTTATTTATTGCTTAAATTTTTCAGGTTGACATTTAATGATTGGTAACAGATTAAAAAATTTTTCTCCCTGAAGGATATCTGAAGTCTGTTGGTTTGTTTCTGTTTTATAAATTAGTTCATTTCTATCATTTTTTAGACTCCACTATAAGTGATATCATATGATATTTGTCTTTTTCTATCTGACTTACTTCACTTAGAATGAAATAACGCCATTTGCAGCAACAGGAATGGACTTAGAGATGGTCATGCCTTTTCATTTCTGAGTAATATTTGATTGTGTACATGGACCACTTATTCATCATCCATTCATCTGTTGATGGACGTTTTGGTTGCCTCCATGTCTTCGCTATTGTAAATAGTGCTGCAGTGCATGTTGGGGTTTGGGTGCATTTGTCTTTTTGAATTCTGGCTTTCTGCAGATGTACGCCCAGAAGTAGGATTGCTGGATGATATGGTAGCTCTATTTTTACTTTTTAAAGGAATCTCCATACTGTGCATTATAGTGGCTGTTACCAGCTTACATCTCACCAACAGCATAGGAGGGTCCCCTTTTCTCCATGTCCTCTCCAGCATTTATGGTTTGTAAACTTTTTGATGATGGCCATTGTGTGCAAGGTGATACCTTGTTGTAGTTTTGATTTGCATGTGTCTAATAATTCGAGATGTTGAGCATCTTTGCATGTTTTTTTTTAAACACTTGAGAAAAAGTTACAGTTAACATTGGGTTTTTGAAAGTCTAACTATTTTGAATTTTTGTTCAATAACTACCACAGGACGTTTGTTAAGAGCAGGTGTCATTTACACCCTGGCAGTTCTTGTGAATATTAAGCGCCCATAAGCACATGTTTTAAAGTTGCTGTTGTGGAAATGGGCACAGGTGGTAGGATTTCCTTCATGCCCCTCTCTGGTTACTTGGGTAACCAGAGCCACTGTGGAAGATGGGCTTCTGAATTGTAAATTAGTGTGGGCTGTGGCATAACAAACACCCAAAATCTTCTGTTTTGTTACTTCTTGTTTTTGTCTTAATTTAATTTTTCTTTTTTATTGGAGTAAAGTTGATTTAAAATATTCTGTTTGTGGTAGGTGTACAGAATCTTGTTCAGTTATGTATATTCATATGTCTATTCATCTTCAGGTACTTTTCCCGTATAGGTTATTAGAGAGTGTTGAGTAGACTTCCCTTTGTTATACAGTAGGTCCTTGTTGATTATCTACTTTACATGTATTAGTGTGTAAATATTTTTCCCAGCCTCCTGATTTATTCCTTTCACTCACCTTTCTCATTGGGTAACCATAAGTTTGTTTTCTAAGTCTGTGAGTCTGTTTATCTCTCTTTTATTTCATTTTATTTGCTCTACTGTGAGACATGCGTGATATTAGTTCTCCCAACACCAGGGATCGAACCCATGCCCCGTGAAGTGGAAGCTCGGATTCTTAACCATTGGACCACCTGGAAAGTCCCTGTTTGTCTCTTGTAAATTAGTTCATTGGTATCAATTTTTAAATTTCAGGTATAAGTGGTATCATATGATATTTGACTTTCCCTTTCTGACTTACTTCACTTAGAATGTATCTCTAGGTCCATCTACGATGCTGCAAATGGCATTCCTTCATTCTTTTTCATTTCTGAGTAATATTTCACTGTGAACACGTACCGCTTCTTTATCCATCCATCTGCTGATGGATATTTGGGTTACTTCCATGACTTAGACATTGTAAATTGTGCTGTGGTACACATATGGGTGCATGTGTGTTTTCCAATTCTGGTTTTCTCCTGTTATATGCCTGGGAGTGGGACTCCTGGATCATATGGTAGCTCTAATTTTACCTTGTGAAGTCACCTCCATACTGTTATTTACAGTGGCTGTTACCACCTTAGATCCCAACAACAGCATAGGAGGGTTCCCTTTTTTCTACAACCTCTCAAACATTTATTGTTTGTAGACATTTCGATGATGGCTGTTCTTACTCATGTGGAGTGATCCCTCATTGTAGTTTTGATTTCCATGACGCTAATAATACAGGAATTAGAGCATCTTTTCAAGTGCTTTTCTTTTAAACAGTGTAAAATTTACCTATTGAAATAGGATCTTGAAAGTCTGTTCCTTTAGAATTTATTTTGCTTACCTACCCCTGGACATTTCCTGATTGTGGGTGTCAGTTACAGCCTAACAGTCCTTGTGAATATTATCTACCCATAAGCATTGTTTTTCAAGTTGCGGTTTCAGGAAGGGGCAACAAGGCAGTGGAATTTATTCATACTCAACTTGATTGCTAGGGAAAACAGAGGCTTACTGGAACTCCTGTTCCTAGGTTGTAAATTAGAGTGTAAAGTGCCAGGACAAATACCCCAAATCTTGTGTCACATAACTTCTTGTTTAATTTAATTTTTATGTCTTATCAGAGTATATTTGATTACAATGTTGTGTTTGTTCTATGTGTACAGAATCTGGTTCATTCATACGTATACATATATCTAATCAGGTTTAGATTCTTTCCCATGTTGGTCATTACAGAGTGTTAAGTAGACCTCCCTTGGCATGCAGTAGGTCCTTCTTGATTATATATTTTATATGAATTTTTAAATGCATGTTAACCCCAACATCCTAATTTTTCCATTCTTTCACCTTTTTCAAAGTCTGTATGGGTCTTTCTCTGTGGAAATATGTTCGTGGGTATCAGTTTTTAGATAACACCGGTAAATGATATCATCGGATATTTGTCTTTCTTTTTGTGACTTACTTTACATAGTATGATTACCCCTAGGTTCATCAGTGGTGCTGCAAATGACATTGTTTCATCTTTTCCATGGCTAATATTCGATTGTGTACATGTACCACTTCTTCTTTGCCCATTCATCTGTACATGGACATTTTGCTTGCATCCATGTCTGCCTATTGTAAGTATCGTTGAAGAGCACTTTTGGGTACCTGTGTCTTTCTGAATTCTGGTGTTCTCGGGTTACAGGCCCATTAGTGGTTTGGCAGGATCACATAGTAGCTGAATTGTTACCTTTTAAAGGCACCTTCATTCTGTTCTGATTAGTGGCTGTTACCAGTTTACATCCCAGCAACAGCATAGGAGGGTATCCATTCTCGGAAACCCATTCAGCATTTATTGTTTGCAGACACTTTTTTCTGATGGCCATTCAGACTATTGTGAGGTGATACCTTTTTGTAGTTTAAATTTGCATGTCCCTAATCATTCTTGATTTTGAACATTTTTTCATGTTCTTTAAAAAAAAAAACACTGTGAAAACACCTCTTGAAATTGTCTTCTCCAGATTTTCTACTGTTTTGCATATTAATGTCCATTCCTGACACAGGATATTTTTTGAGGGCAGGTGTCATTTAAAGCCCTGCAGTCCTTGTGAATATTAAGTGACCAATAGCACTGGGATTAAAGCTGCTGTTGTGGGAATTGGCCGCAAGGCAGCAGATTTCTACATTCCCAACTTTGGTTGGGAAGGGCAGGAGAGCCTTCCTGGAAGTTGTGTTCCTAGGTTGCAAATTGTAGTGGAATGTTCCAGGACAAACTCCCAAAAGCTTATGTCTCCTACTTATGTTTGTTTTTTAAATTTATTTTATGATTTTTATCGGATAAAATTTTATTAGAGTTTTGTGATTCTCTGGGTGTACCGATTCTGAGCAATTTTTCATACATATATCTATTCATCTTTGGATCCTGTTACCATGTAGGTTATTACAGAGTGTTGAGTAGACCTCCCTTGGTATTTGGTAGGTGTTTGGTGATTATATAATTTATATGTATTAGTGATTATATAATTTATATATTTTATATGTTATATGTTTATATACATATAACATACATTAGTGTATGTATGTTAACCCCATAATCCTAATTCATCCATCCTCCCACCTTTCATTTTGTTTAACCATTAGTTTGTTTTATACGTCTCTGATGGTCTTTTCTTTTGGAAATATGTTCATTGGTAGGAGTCTTAAGATAACATCTATAACTTATATCACAGGATATATATCATACACTTTTGACTTACCTAACGTAATATGATCATTTCTGGGCTCACCTGGAGTCATGAAAACAGCATTGTTCATTTTTTTCGAAAGCTAATCTTCCATTAGGTACGTGGACCACTTCTTTGTCCATTCATCTGTTGATTGACATTTTGGCGGCTTCCATATCTTCGCTATCTTGAATAGTGCTGCAGTACAGATTTGTCAGCCTGTGTCTCCTCGATTCGGCTCTTAGGTGATAGGCCCAGTGGTGGGCGTGCTGGATCGAATGGCATCTCAGTTTTTACTTTTAAATGCAGCTCCTTTCTGTTCTCATTACTGGCTCTTACCACTTTACATCTCACCAGCAGCGAGAGGGTACACAGTTCTCTAAAACCCCTTCAGCATTTATTGTTTGTAGACATTTTGCTGATGGCCATTCGACTGATGTGAGTTGAAACCTTTTCGTAGATTAGATTTGCATGAGTCTAATAATTCCTGATGTTGAGCTTTTATCCATTTCCCTTTTTTAAAAAAAAGAGTGTGTAAAACTTACCTCTTCATATTATCTTTTTGAAAAATTTGCCAGTTGTGAATTTTTTTGGCCATTCCCTACCTCAGGACATTTTTGGACATTTTTTTTACATCTTTATTGGAGTATAATTGCTTTACAATGGTGTGTCAGTTTTTGCTTTATAACAATGTGAATCAGTTATACATATGTTCGCATATCTCTTCCCTCTTGCATCTCCCTCCCTCCCACCCTCCCTATACCACCCCTCTAAGTGGTCACAAAGCACCAAGCTGATCTCCCTGTGCTATGTGGCTGCTTCCCACTAGCTCTTTTTTTTTTTTTCTTCAGTATGCAGGCCTCCAACTGTTGTGGCCTCTCCCGTTGCGGAGCACAGGCTCCGGACATGCAGGCTCAGCGGCCATAGCTCATGGGCCTAGCCACTCCGCGGCATGTGGTGTCCTTCCGGACAAGGGCACAAACCCATGTCCCCTCCACCGGCAGGCGGACTTTCAACCACTGCGCCACTAGGGAAGCCCTAGCTATCTATTTTACGTTTCATAGTGTATATATGTGCATGCCACTGTCTCACTTTGTCACAGCTTACCCTTCCCCCTCCTCATATCCTCAAGTGCATTCTCTAGTAGGTCTGTGTTTTTATTCCCGTCTTACCCCTAGGTTCTTCATGACATTTTTCTTTCTTAGATTCCATATATATGTGTTAACATATGGTATTTTTCTCTCTCTTTCTGACTTACTTCACTCTCTATGACAGACTCTAGGTCCATCCACCTCACTACAAATAACTCAGTTTCATTTCTTTTTATGGCTGAGTAATATTCCATTGTGTATATGTGCCACATCTTCTTTATCCATTCATCTGATGATGGACACTTAGGTTGCTTCCATCTCCTGGCTATTGCAAATAGAGGTGCAATGAACATTTTGGTACATGACTCTATTTGAATTATGGTTTTCTCAGGGTATATGCCCAGTAGTGGGATTGCTGGGTCATATGGTAGTTTTATTTGTAGTTTTTTAAGGAACCTCCATACTGTTCTCCATAGTGGCTGTACCAATTCACATTCCCACCAGCAGTGCAAGAGTGTTCCCTTTTCTCCACACCCTCTCCAGCATTTATTGTTTCTAGATTTTTTGATGATGGCCATTCTGACCCATGTGAGATGGTATCTCATTGTAGTTTTGATTTGCATTTCTCTGATGATTAATGATGTTGAGCATCCTTTCATGTGTTTGTTGGCAGTCTGTATATCTTCTTTGGAGAAATGTCTATTTAGGTCTTCTGCCCATTTCTGCATTGGGTTATTTGTTTTTTTGTTATTGAGCTGCATCAGCTGCTTGTAAATTTTGGAGATTAATCCTTTGTCAGTTGCTTCATTTGCAAATATTTTCTCCCATTCTGAGGGTTGTCTTTTCGTCTTGTTTATGTTTTCCTTTGCTGTGCAAAAGATTTTAAGTTTCATTAGGTCCCATTTGTTTATTTTTGGTTTTATTTCCATTTCTCTAGGAGGTGGGTCAAAAAGGATCTTGCTGTGATTTATGTCATAGAGTGTTCTGCCTATGTTTTCCTCTAAGAGTTTGATAGTTTCTGGCCTTACATTTAGGTCTTTAATCCATTTTGAACTTATTTTTGTGTATGGTGTTAGGGAGTGTTCTAATCTCATACTTTTACATGTACCTGTCCAGTCTTCCCAGCACGACTTATTGAAGAGGCTGTCCTTTCTCCACTGTACATTCCTGCCTCCTTTATCAAAGATAAGGTGTCCATATGTGCGTGGGCTTATCTCTGGGCTTTCTATCCTGTTCCATTGATCTATATATCTGTTTTTGTGCCAGTACCATACTGTCTTGATTACTGTAGCTTTGTAGTATAGTCTGAAGCCAGGGAGCCCGATTCCTCCAGCTGCGTTTTTCATTCTCAAGATTGCTTTGGCTATTCGGGGTCTTTTGTGTTTCCATACAAATTGTGAAATTTTTTCTTCTAGTTCTGTGAAAAATGCCAGTGGTAGTTTGATAGGGATTGCATTGAATCTGTAGATTGCTTTGGGTAGTAGAGTCACTTTCACAATGTTGATTCTTCCAATCCAAGGACATGGTATATCTCTCCATCTATTTGTATCATCTTTAATTTCTTTCATCAGTGTCTTAAAATTTTCTGCATACAGGTCTTTTTTCTCCTTAGGTAGGTTTATTCCTAGATATTTTATTCTTTTTGTTGCAATGGTAAACGGGAGTGTTTTCTTAATTTCTCTTTCGGATTTTTCATCATTAGTGTATAGGAATGCCAGAGATTTCTGTGCATTAATTTTGTATCCTGCTACTTTACCAAATTCATTGATTAGCTCTAGTAGTTTTCTGGTTGCATCTTTACGATTCTCTATGTATAGTATCATGTCATCTGCAAACAGTGACAGCTTTACTTCTTCTTTTCTGATTTGGATTCCTTTTATTTCATTTTCTTCTCTGATTGCTGTGGCTAAAACTCCAAAACTATGTTGAATAAGAGTGGTGAGAGTGGGAAACCTTGTCTTGTTCCTGATCTTAGTGGAAATGCTTTCAGGTTTTCACCATTGAGGACTATGTTGGCTGTGGGTTTGTCATTTATGGCCATTATTATGTTGAGGAAAGTTCCCTCTATGCCTACTTTCTGGAGGGTTTTTATCATAAATGGGTGTTGAATTTTGTTGAAAGCTGTCTCTACATCTATTGAGATGACCATATGGTTTTTCTCCTTCAATTTGTTAATATGGTGTATCACATTGAGTGATTTGCGTATATTGAAGAATACTTGCATTCCTGGAATAAACCCCACTTGATTATGGTGTATGACCTTTTTAATGTTCTGTTGGATTCTGTTTGCTAGTATTTTGTTGAAGATTTTTGCATCTATGTTCATCAGTGATATTGGCCTGTAGTTTTCTTTGTGACATACTTGTCTGGTTTTGGTATCAGGGTGACGGTGGCCTTGTAGAATGATTTTGGGAGTGTTCCTCCCTCTGCTATACTTTGGAAGAGTTTGAGAAGGATAGATGTCAGCTCTTCTCTAAATGTTTGATAGAATTCGCCTGTGAAGCCATCTGGTCCTGGGCTTTTGTTTGTTGGAAGATTTTTAATCACAGTTTCAATTTCAGTGCTTGTGATTGGTCTGTTCATATTTTCTATTTCTTCCTGATTCAGTCTTGGCAGGTTGTGCACTTCTACGAATTTGTCCATTTCTTCCAGGTTGTCCATTTTATTGGCATAGAGTTGCTTGTAGTAATCTCTCATGATCTTTTGTATTTCTGCAGTGTCAGTTGTTACTCCCCCTTTTTCGTTTCTAATTCTGTTGATTTGAGTCTTCTCCCTTTTTTTCTTGATGAGTCTGGCTAATGGTTTATCAATTTTGTTTATCTTCTCAAAGAACCAGCTTTTAGTTTTATTGATCTTTGCTAACATTTCCTTCATTTCTTTTTCATTTATTTCTGATCTGATCTTTCTGATTTCTTCTCTAACTTTGGGTTTTTTTTTCTTCTTTCTCTATTTGCTTTAGGTGCAAGGTTAGGTTGTTTATTCGAGATGTTTCCTGTTTCTTAAGGTAGGATTGTATTGCTATAAACTTCCCTCTTAGAATTGCTTTTTCTGCATCCCATAGGTTTTGGGTCGTCGTGTCTCCATTGTCATTTGTTTCTAGGTATTTTTTGATTTCCTCTTTGATTTCTTCAGTGATCACTTCGTTATTGTAGTGTATTGTTTAGCCTCCACGTGTTTGTATTTTTTACAGATCTTTTCCTGTAATTGATATCTAGTCTCATAGCGTCGTGGTCAGAAAAGATACTTGATACAGTTTCAATTTTCTTAAACTTACCAAGGCTTGATTTGTGACCCAAGATATGATCTATCCTGGAGAATGTTCCATGAGCACTTGAGAAAAGTGTGTATTCTGTTGTTTTTGGATGGAATGTCCTATAAATATCAATTAAGTCCATCTTGTTTAATGTATCATTTAAAACTTGTGTTTCCTTATTTATTTTCATTTTGGATGATCTGTCCATTGGTGAAAGTGGGGTGTTAAAAGTCCCCTACTATGAATGTGTTACTGTCAATTTCCCATTTTATGGCTGTTAGTATTTGCCTTATGTATTGAGGTGCTCCTATGTTGGGTGCATAAATATTTAAAGTTGTTATATCTTCTTCTTGGATCGATCCCTTGATCATTATGTAGTGTCCTTCTTTGTTTCTTGGAATAGTCTTTATTTCAAAGTCCATTTTGTATGATATGAGAATTGATGCTCCAGCTTTCTTTTGATTTCCATTTGCATGGAATATCATTTTCCATCCCCTTACTTTCAGTCTGTATGTGTCCCTAGGTCTGAAGTGGTCTCTTGTAGACAGCATATATATGGGTCTTGTTTTTGTATCCATCAGCCAGTCTGTGTCTTTTGGTGGGATCATTTAATCCATTTACGTTTAAGGTAATTATCGATATGTATGTTCCTATTCCCAGTTTCTTAATTGTTTTGGGTTTGTTATTGTAGGTCTTTTCCTTCTCTTGTGTTTCTTGCCTAGAGAAGTTCCTTTAGCATTTGTTGTAAAGCTGATTTGCTGGTGCTGAACTCTCTCAGCTTTTGCTTGTCTGTAAAGGTTTTAATTTCTCCATCAAGTCTGAATGAGATCCTTGCTGGGTAGAGTAATCTTGCTTGTAGGTTTTTCTCCTTCATCACTTTAAATATGTCCTGCCACTCCCTTCTGGCTTGCAGAGTTTCTGCTGAAAGATCAGCTGTTAACCTTATGGGGATTCCTTTGTGTGTTATTTGTTGTTTTTCCCTTGCTGCTTTTAATATGTTTTCTTTGTATTTAATTTTTCACAGTTTGATTAATATGTGTCTTGGTGTGCTTCTCCTTGGTTTTATCCTGTATGGGACTCTCTGTGCTTCCTGGACTTGATTAACTATTTCCTTTCCCATAGTAGGGAAATTTTCAACTATAATCTCTTCAAATATTTTCTCAGTCCTTTTCTTTTTCTCTTCTTCTTCTGGGACCCCTATAATTTGAATGTTGGTGCGTTTAATATTGTCCCAGAGGTCTCTGAGACTGTCCTCAGTTCTTTTCATTCTGTTTTTCTTTATTCTGTTCTGCAGTAGTTATTTCCAATGTTTTATCTTCCATGTCACTTATCCGTTCTTCTGCCTCAGTTATTCTGCTATTGATCCCTTCTAGAGTATTTTTAATTTCATTTATTGTGTTGCTCATCATTGCTTGTTTCCTCTTTAGGTCTTCTAGGTCCTTGTTAAATGTTTCTTGCACTTTCTCTATTCTATTTCCAAGATTTTGGATCATCCTTACTATCATTATTCTGAATTCTTTTTCAGGTAGACTGCCTATTTCCTCTTCATTTGTTAGGTCTGGTGGGTTTTTATCTTGCTCCTTCATCTGCTGTGTGTTTTTCTGTCTTCTCATTTTGCTTATCTTACTGTGTTTTGGGGTCTCCTTTTCACAGGCTGCAGGTTAGTTGTTCCTATTGTTTTTGGTGTCTGTCCCCAGTGGCTAAAGTTGGTTCAGTGGATTGTGTAGGCATCGCGGTGGAGGGGACTAGTGCCTGTGTTCTGGTGGATGAGGCTGGATCTTGTCTTTCTGGTGGGCAGGCCCACGTCTGGTGGTGAGTTTTGGGGTGTCTGTGGCCTTATTATGATTTTAGGCAGCCTCTCTGCTAATGGGTGGGGTTGTGTTCCTGTGTTGCTAGTTGTTTGGTATAGGGTGTCCAGCACTGTAGCTTGCTGGTCATTGAGTGAAGCTGGGCGTTGGTGTTGGGATGCAGATCTCTGGGAGATTTTCACCATTTGATATTACGTGGAGCTGGGAGGTCTCTTGTGGACCAGTGTCCTGAAGTTGGCTCTCCCACCTCAGAGGTACAGCACTGACTCCTGTCTGCAGCGCCAAGAGCCTTTCATCCACACGGCTCAGAATAAAAGGGAGAAAAAGTAGAAAAAAAGAAAGAGGATAAAATAAAATAAAGTAAGATAAAATAAAGTTATTAAAATAAAAAATACAGAATACTTATGAAGAAAAAATTATTTTTTAAAGTAAAAAAAAGAAAACGGACGGACAGAACCCTAGGACAAATGGTGGAAGCAAAGCTATACAGACAAAATCGCACACAGAAGCATACACATACACACTCACAAAAAGAGGAAAAGGGGAAAAAATAATAAACCTTGCTCTCAAGTCCATCTCCTCAATTGGGATGATTCATTGTCTATTCAGGTATTCCACAGATGCAGGGTACATCAAGTTGATTGTGGAGCTTTAATCCCCTGCTTCTGAGGCTGCTGGGAGAGATTTCCCTTTCTGTTCTTTGTTCGCACATCCCCCGGGGCTCAGCTTTGGATTTGGCCCCGCCTCTGCGTGTAGGTCTCCTGAGGCTATATGTTCTTCTCTCAGACAGGACGGGGTTAAAGGAGCCGCTGATTCGGGGGCTCCCGCTCACTCAGGCGGGGGGGAGGGAGGGGTACGGAGTTCGGGGTGGGTCTGCGGCGGCAGAGGCTGGCGTGACGTTGCACCAGCCTGAGGTGCGCCATGCGTTCTCCCGGGGAAGTTGTTCCTGGATCCTGGGACCCTGGCGGTGGCGGGCTGCCCAGGCTCCCCTGAAGGGGGGTGTGGAGAGTGACCTGTGCTTGCACACAGGCTTCTTGGTGGCAGCAGCCTTAGCGTCTCATGCCCGTCCTTGGGGTCCGCGCTTTTAGCCGCGGCTCGCGCCCATCTCTGGAGCTCCTTTAAGCGGCGCTCTTAATTCCCTCTCCTCGTGCACCAGGAAACAAAGAGGGAAGAAAAAAGTCTCTTCGGCAGGTCCAGACATTTCCCCGGACTCCCTCCCGGCCAGCCGTGGCGCACTAGCCCCCTGCAGGCTGTGTCCACGCCGCCAACCCCAATCCTCTCCCTGGAATCCGACCTCCGAAGCCCGAGCCTCAGCTCCCAGCCCCGCCCGCCCCGGTGGGTGAGCAGACAAGCCTCTCGGGCTGGTGAGTGCTGGTCGGCCCTGATCCTCTGTGCGGGAGTCTCTCCGCTTTGCCCTCCGCACCCCTGTGGCTGCGCTTTCCTCCACAGCTCCGAAGCTTCCCCCTCCGCCACCCGCAATCTCCGCCCGCGAAGGGGCTTCTACTGTGTGGAAACCTTTCCTCCTTCACGGCTCCCTCCCACTGGTGCAGGTCCTTTCCCTATTCTTTTGTCTCTGTTTATTCTTTTTCTCTTTTGCCCTACCCAGGTACGTGGAGGGTTTCTTGCCTTTTGGGAAGTCTGCGGTCTTCTGCCAGCGTTCAGTGGGTGTTCTGTAGGAGTTGTTCCACGTGTAGATGTATTTCTGATGTATCTGTGGGGAGGAAGGTCATCTCTGTGTCTTACTCTTTCGCCATTTCCCCCCCTCTCTCTCAGGACATTTTTTTGAGGGCAGATGTGCTTTACAGCCCTGAGTCCTTGTGAATGTTAAGTGACCGTCAGCTGTGGGTTTAAAGCCGCTCTTGCGGGAAACGGCCACAAGGCGGCAGCATTTCTCCATTTCCAACTCTGGGTTTTTGGGCAACAGAGCCTTCCTGGAAATCGTGTTAGTAGGCTGAAAATTAGAGTGGAATGTGCCAGGGCAAACCCCCAGGAGCTTATATCTCCTTACTATTGTTTGTTTTTTAAATTTATTATCAGAGCAAATTTGATTAAAATGTTTGTTTTAGGTGTACAGAATCTGATTCATTATATCTATGTATCGATCTATCCATCTTTGGATCCTTTCCCGTGTAGGTTATTACAGAGTGTTGCCTAGACCTCTCTTGGTATTCCAAAGGTATTTTGTGATATATATTTCATATGTATTAGTACCTGTCTGTTAACCCCCATATCCTAATTCACCCGTACCTTACACTTTTCCGTTTAGTTAAACATAATTTGGTTTTCTGAATCCATGTGCGTCCTTCTCTTGGAAATAATTTCATGGGTATCAACTTTTAGGTAACACCTATAAGTGATATCATAGGATATCTGTTTTTTGGTTTCTTCCTTACTTCAAATTTGGTGTTTATCTGTAGGTCCTTCTATGGTGGTGCAAACGGCACTGTTTCATTCTTTTCCATAGTTAATATTCCATGTGTACATGGACAACTTATTCGTTGTGCATTTTTCTGCTGATGGACATTTTGGTTTCTTCCAAGTCTTGGCTATGTTAAATGTTGCTGCAGTGCAGGATTGCCAGCCTGTGTCTTTTCCATTGTGCTCCGCTCAGGTGATAGGCGCATCAAAGGGCCTACCAGATCACATGGTAGCTCAATTTTTTACCATTAAACCCACCTCCATTATGTTCTCACTACTGGCTGTTACCAGTTTATATCCCTCCAGAAGCTAGAGGGTACACAGTTCTCTAAAACCCCTTCAGCATTTATTCTTTGTAGACTTTTTTTCTTTTTTGTGATACGCGGGCCTCTCACTGTTGTGGCCTCTCCCGTTGCTCCGGACGTGCAGGTTCAGTGGCAATGGCTCACAGGCCCAGCCGCTCCACGGCATGTGGGATCTTCCCAGACCGGGGCATAAGTAAGGTGGACTCTCAACCACTGCGCCACCAGGGAAGCCCTGTCCTTTGTAAACTTTTTGCTGATGATCATTCTGATGGCTGTGAGGTGAACGTTTCTGTAGATTGGATTTGCATGGCTTTATTAATTCCTGATGTTCAGCATTTCTTCATACCCCCTTTTTAAAAAAAAATGAAGAAGGAAAAGACAAACTGTGCTTAAAATATGCCTCTTGATATTGTATTCTTGATATGTGGACGTCTTTTGAATTTCTTAGTCGATTTACAACCCCAGGATTTGTTTTGAGGGCAGGTGTCATTTACAGGCCTGTAATTATTTTGAATATTAAGTGACTGTTAGCGCTGGGATTAAAGCTGCTGTTGTGTGAAACAACCACAAGGCGGCTGCATTTCTCCTTACCAAATCTGGTTACTAGGGCAACAAAGCCTTAGTGGAAGTCGTGTTCTAGGTTGTAAATTAGAATGGAATGTGCCAGGAAAAAGCCCCTTAAGTTTATATCTCACTGATTCTTGTTCGTTTTTAATTTAATTTTTATTTTTTATCACAGGAAGTTTGATTACAATGGTTTCTTTGTTCCGTGTGTGCAAGATGTGGTTCTTTTACACATATACATATATCTATTTTTCTTCGGATCCTTTTCCCATGTAGGTTATGACACAATGTTGAGTAGTCTTCTCTTGGTATTCCGTGTTTGGTGATTATATATTTCATCTGTGTTTGTATATCTCTGTTAACCCCAATATCCTAATGTATCCAATCCTCAAACCTTAGCATTTGGTGAACAATAAGTTTGTTTAATGAATCTGTGATTGCCTTTCTCTGTGGAAATATCTTCACTGGTATCAATTTTTAGGTAACACCTATAAGTGATATCATAGGATACGTGTCTTTCGCTTTCTGACTTACTGTAAGTTTCGTGATTACCTCTAGACTCATCTATGGTGCTGCAAATGACATTGTGTCATTTTTTTCCTTGGCTAATATTCCATCTCTACATGTACCAGTTCTTCTTTGTCCACTCATGTGCTGATGGACTTTTTGGTTGCTTCCATGCCTTGGCTATTGTAATATTGCTGCCATGCAGATTTGCCTGCCTGTGTCTTTCCAATTCTGTCTTCTTAGGTTATAGGCCAAGGAGTGGGCATGCTGGATCATATGGTAGCTCAATGTTTACCTTGTAAAGGCACCTCCATTCTGTTCTCATTAGTGGCTCTTACCAGGTTGCGTCCCACTTAAAGTTGAGGGTATGCACTTCTCCACAACACCTTCAGCATTTATTGTTTGTAGTTTTTGTGCTGATGGTTATTCTGACTGGTGTGAACTGATACCTCACTTTGGTTGGATTTGCAAGCGTCTCATAATCCCTTCAAATTGAGCTTTCAGGCATTTTTTTTTTTCAAACAGTGAGTACAGCTTACGTCTCCAAATTGTTTTCTTGAAGTATGTGCCACATTTTGAAGTATTTTGGCCATTACCTCCTTCAAGACATTTTGAGGGCAGGTTTCATTTGCAGCCCTCCAGTAGTTATGCATATGAAGTGATCATTAGCACAGGTTTTAAAGTTGCTGTTGCAGGTAACGGCCAGAGGGCGGCAGCATTTCTGCGTTCCCCACTCTGGTAACTAGGGAAACAGACCTTCCTGCCAGTGGTGTTCCTCGGTTATAAATTAGAGTGGAATGTGGCCGGATAAGCCCCCAAAAGCTGATGTCTCCTTACTTATGTTTGTTTTTTAAATTGAATTTATATTTTTTATTGGAGTAATATTCCATTGTGTACATGGACCTCTTCTTCTTTGTGCATTCCTCTGTTGATGGACATTTTCATTGCTTCCAAGTGTTGGCTATGGAAAATATTGCTGGAGTGCAGGATTGCCAGCCTGTTTCTTTTTGATTCTCATCCTTTCAGGCGACAGGCCCAGCGGTGGGTATGCTTGAATGAATGGTAGCTCAATGTTTACCTTTTCAAGACATTTCCATTGTGTTTTCTTTAGTGGCTCTTACCACGTCCCAAGGTATGCATTTCTCCACAACCCCTTCAGCACTTATTGTTTGCAGAATTTTTGCTGATGGCTATTCTGATTGGTGTGAGCTGATAGGTTTTTGTAATTTGGATTTGCATGTCTTTAATAATCTCTAATGTTATTTTTCCATGCTTTTTAAAATTTCTGTTAAAAAAAGAAAAAAACAGTACAATAAATCTCTTGAAATTGTCTTCTTGGAAGGGTGCCCTCTTTTGAATTTGTTGGTCGATTTTCGACCCCAGGATTTTTTTTGAGGGCAGGTGTCATTTATAGGCCTGCAATGAGTGTGAATATTTAGTGACCATTAGCACTGGGTTTAAAGCTGCTGTTGTGGGAAATGGCCACAAGGCGGCAGCATTTCTCCATTTCCAAATCTGGTTACTAGGGCAGCACAGCCTTTCTGGAAGTCATCTTCCGAGGTTGTAAATTAGAATGGAATGTGCCAGGAAAAACCCCCATAAGTTTATATCACATTAATTCTAGTTCGTTGTTTTAATTTTTTTAATCGGGGTAATGATTAGAATATTGTTTGCCTTAGGTGTACACAATCTGGTTGATTTGTACATTATATATATATATTCATGTACATATCCTCTTCCCATGTAAATTATTGCAGTGTTCCGTAGACCTCCCTTGCTATATGGTTGGTCTTTTTGATATATGTATTTAATATGTATTTGTATACGTATGGTAACACTAATCTTAATTTATCCATTGCCCCCACCTTTACCTTTAGATAAGCAGTTTGTTTTCTAAGTCTGTGAGTGTCTTTCTCTGTGGAAATACGTTCATTTTTGTCAGTTGGTAGATAACGCCTATAAGTGATATTATATGTGTTTTGCTTTCCGACTTACCTCATGTTCTGTGATTATCTCTAGGCTCATCCATGGAGCCTCAAAGAGCAGTGTTTCATTGGTTTCCATGGCTAATATTCCATTGTGTACATGGACCACTTCTTTATCCATTCATCTGTTATGGACATTTTGGTTGCTTCCGTGTCTTGGCTATTGTGAAAATGGCTGCAGTGCAGCTGTTGCAGCCTGTGTCTTCTCGACTCTGGTCTTCTCAGGTGAGAGGCTCAGCGGTGAGCCTGCTGAATGGAATGATGGCTGAGTTTTTACTTTTCAACGCAGCTCCTTTCTGTTCTCATTATTGGCTCTTAGCACTTTACATCTCACCAGCAGCGAGAGGGTACACAGTTCTCTAAAACCCCTTCGGCATTTATCGTTTGTTCACTTTTTGCTGACGGTAGTTGACTTGTGTGAGTTGAAACCTTTTTGTAGGCTAGATTTGCATGAGTCTAATAATTCCTGATGTTGAGCTTTTATCCATTTTCCATCTTTTTGAAAAAGAATAAAACTTACCTCTTCATACTATCTCCTTGAAACATTTGCCTCTTTTGAATTCTTTTGGCCATTCACCAGCTCACGACATTTTTTGAGGGCAGGTGTCCTTTACAGCCCTGAGTCCTTGTGAATGTTAAGTGACCGTCAGCTGTGGGTTTAAAGCCTCTCTTGCAGGAAACGGCCACAAGGCGGCAGCATTTCTCCATTTCCAACTCTGGGTTTTTGGCCAACAGAGCTTTCCTGGAAATCGTGTTAGTAGGCTGAAAATTAGAGTGGAATGTGCCAGGGCAAACCCCCAAGAGCTTATATCTCCTTACTTCTTGTTTTTTAAATTTAATTTTTATTTATTATCAGGGCAAATTTGATAAAAATGTTGTGTGTGTTCTAGGTGTACAGAATCTGGTTCATTATATCTATGTGTTGATCTATTCATCTTTGGACCCTTTCCTGTGTAGGTTATTACAGAGTGTTGCCTAGACCTCTCTTGGTATTCCATAGGTATTTTGTGATTATATATTTCATATGCATTAGTACATGTCTGTTAACCCGCATATCCTAATTCATACATTCCTTACACCTTTCCATTTGGTTAAACATAATTTGGTTTTCTGAATCCATGCATGTCCTTCTCTTGGAAATAATTTTATGGGTATCAGTATTTAGGTAACACCTATAAGTGATGTCATAGGATATCTGTCTTTTGGTTTCTTTCTTACTTCAAGTTGGGTGATTATCTCTAGATCCTTCTATGGCATTGCCAACAGCATGGTTTCATTCTTTTCCATGGCTAATATTCCATTGTGTACATGGACCAC
>NW_021703766.1:57956397-57979765 GCF_005190385.1 Monodon monoceros
ACAATGGAATATTAGCCATGGAAAAGAATGAAACAGTGCGTTGGCACCACCATAGAAGGGTCTAGATATAATCACCCAACTTGAAGTAAGAAAGAAACCGAAAGACAGATATCCTGTGACATCACTTATAGGTGTGACCTAAAAATTGATGTCCATGAAATTATTTCCAAGAGAAGGACATGCATGGATTCAGAAAACCAAATTATGTTTAACCAAATGGAAAGGTGTAAGAAATGTATGAATTAGGATATGGGGGTTAACAGACAGGTACTAATACATATGAAATATATAATCACAAAATACCTATGGAATACCAAGAGAGGTCTAGGCAACACTCTGTAATAACCTACACAGGAAAGGAGCCAAAGATGAATAGATCGATACATAGATATAATGAACCAGATTCTGTACACCTAGAACACACACAACATTTTTTATCAAATTTGCCCTGATAATAAATAAAAATTAAATTTAAAAAACAAACAAGAAGTAAGGAGATATAAGCTCTTGGGGGTTTGCCCTGGCACATTCCACTCTAATTTTCAGCCTACTAACACGATTTCCAGGAAGGCTCTGTTGGCCAAAAACCTAGAGTTGGAAATGGAGAAATGCTGCCGCCTTGTGGCCGTTTCCCGCAAGAGCGGCTTTAAACCCACAGCTGACGGTCACTTAACATTCACAAGGACTCAGGGCTGTAAAGGACACCTGCCCTCAAAAAATGTCCTGAGGTAGGGAATAGCCAAAAATCTCAACACACAGCAAATTTTTCAAGAAGATCCTAAGAAGGGGTAAGTTTTACTCACTCTTAAAAAGAAAAAAGAAAAGGAAAATGCATAAAAGCTCAACACCAGGAATTATTAAACTCATGCCAATCTAACCTACAAAAAGGTTTCAACTCACACAAGTCAACTACCTCAGCAAAAAGTCTACAAACAATAAATGCTGAAGGGGTTTTAGAGAACTGTGTATCCTCTCGCTGCTGGTGAGATGTAAAGTGGTAACAGCCAATAATGAGAACAGAAAGGAGCTGCGTTTAAAAGTAAAAATTGAGCTACCATTCGATCCAGCAGGCCCACCGCTGGGCCCCTCACCTGAGAAGACCAGAATCAAGAAGACACAGGCTGCAACAGCTGCACTGCAGCCATATTGTCAATAGCCAAGACATGGAAGCAACTAAAATGTCCATCAACAGATGAATGGAGAAAGAAGTGGTTCATGTACACAATGGAATATTAGCCATGGAAAACAATGAAACACTGCTCTTTGAGGCACCATAGATGAGTCTAGAGATAATCACAGAACATGAGGTAAGTCAGAAAGGAAAAGACACATATCCTATGATATCACTTATAGGTGTTATCCAACAGCCGACACAAATGAACATACTTCCACAGAGAAAGACACTCACAGACTTAGAAAACAAACTATGGTTATCTAAAAGTAAAGGTGGGAGGAATGGATAAATTAAGATTAGTGTTACCATACGTATACAAATACATATTAAATACATATATTAAAAAGACCGACCGTATACCAAGGGAGGTCTGTGGAACACTCTAATAATGTACATGGGAAGAGGATCTGTACATGAATAGATATATATAATGTACAAATGAACCAGATTCTGTACACGTAGAACAGACAATATTGTAATCATTACCCCGATTAAAAAAATAAATTAGGGCTTCCCTGGTGGCGCAGTGGTTAAGAGTCTGCCTGCCGATGCAGGGGATGCAGGTTCATGCCTTGGTCCGGGAAGATCCCACATGCCGCGGAGCGACTAGGCCCGTGAGCCATGGCCGCTGAGCCTGCGCTCCGCCAACGGGAGAGGCCACAATAGTGAGAGGCCCGCGTACCGCAAAAAAAAAAAAAAATTAAATTAGAACGGACAACAAGTAATGAGACATAAACTTATGGACGTTTTTCCTGGCACATTCATTTCTAATTTACCACCTAGGAACATGACTTCCAGAAAGGCAGTGCTGCCCTAATAACCAGATTTGGGAATGGAGAAATGCTGCCGCCTTGTGGCCGTTTTCCACAACAGCAGCTTTAAACCCAGTGCTAATGGTCACTTAATATTCATAATTATTGCATGGCTTGTAAATGACACCTACCCTCAAAAAATGTCCTGGCGTATGTAATGGCCAGAAAAATTCAAAACAGCAAAAATTTTTCAAGAAAATAATTTGAAGACGTAAGTTTTACTCTTTTTTTTTTTTAAATTAAAAGTACATGGATAAAAGCTCAATATCAGGAATTACTGGTCGCATGCAAATCCAAACTACCGAAAGGCATCACCACCCAGCATTCAAAATGCCATCAGCAAACGTCTACAAGCAATAAATGCTGAAGGATTTGTGGAGAAATGCATACCCACTATATGCTGTTGGTTGGATATAAACTGGTAACAGCTAATAATGAGAACAGAATGAAGCTGCGTTTAAAAGGTAAAAATTGAGCCATCATGATCTGGCTGATCCACTAATGGGCCTATAACCTAAGAAGACCAGAATCGGGAAAACACAGCCAGGCAAACATGCACTGTAGCCGTATTTACAATAGCCAAGACATGGAAGGAAACAAAATGTCTGTCAACAGATAAATGGACAAAGAAGTGGTACATGTACCTACTGGAATATTAGCCTTGGAAAAAAATGAACAATGCTGTTTTCATGACTACAGGTGAGCCCAGAAATGATCATATTACGTTAGGTAAGTCAAAAGGGTATGACAAATATACTATGATACCATTTATCAATGTTATCCTAAGATTGCTACCAATGAACATATTTCCACAGAAAAAGACACTCACAGACTTATAAAACAAACTAATGGTTAACCAAAATGAAAGGTGGGAGGATGGATGAATTAGGATTATGGGGTTAGCATACTAATGTATCTTATTTGTATATAAACATATAACATATAAAATATATAAACTATATAATCACTAATACACATGAAATATATAATCACCAAACACCTACCAAATACCAGGGGAGGTGTACTCAACACTGTAATAACCTACATGGTAACAGGATCCGAAGATGAACAGATATATGTATGAATAATTGACCAGATTCTGTACACCCAGACAGTCACAACACTCTCATCAAATTTACTCTGATAAAAAATATAAATTAAATTAAAAAAACAAACATAAGTAAGGAGACATAAGCTTTTGGGGATTTGTCCTGGAACATTCCACTCTAATTTGCAACCTACGAACACGACTTACAGGAAGGCTGTGCTGCCCTAGTAACAAGATTTGGGAATGGAGAAATGCTGCCACCTTGTGTTCAATTCCCGCAACAGCAGCTTTAATCTCAGTGCTAATGGTCACTTAATATTCACAAGGACTGCAGGGCTTTAAATGACACCTGCCCTCAAAAAATGTCCTGCGGTCAGGAATGGACATTAATATGCAAAACACGGCAAACTCTCGAGAAGACCATTTCAAGAGGTAAATTTGCTCACACTGGTTATTTTTTCAAAAGGACATGAAAAAATGTTCAACATCAAGAATTATTAGAGACATGCAAATTTAACCTACAAAAAGGTATCACCTCACACTAGTGTGAATGGCCATCAGAAAAAAATGTCTGCGGACAATAAATGCTGAATGCGCGTCCGAGAATGGGTACCCTCCTATGCTGCTGCTGGGATGTATGGTGGCTTTGAAAGTTAAAAATTGAGCTACCATATGATTCTGCCAAACCACTAATGGGCCTGTAACCCAAGAAGACCAGAATTCAGCAAGACACAGGCATGCAAACGTGCACTGCAGTGACATTTACTATAGCCAGACATGGATGCAACCAAAATGTCCATGTACAGATGAATGGACAAAGAAGTGGTACACATACACAATGGAATATTAGCCATGGAAAAAAGGAAACAATGTCTTTTGCAGCACCACAGATGAGCCTAGAGATAATCATACTATGTAAAGCAAGTCAGAAAGAGAAAGACAAATATCCGATGATATCATTTACCGGTGTTATCTAAAAACTGATACCCATGAACATATTTCCACAGAGAAAGACCCATACAGACTTAGAAAAAGGTGAAGGTAATGGAAAAATTAGGATGTTGGGGTTAATATACATTTCATAATACATATAAAATATATAATGAAGAAAGACCTACTGCATGCCAAGGGAGGTCTACTCAACACTCTGTAATGACCAACATGGGAAAGAATGTAAGCCTGATTAGATATATGTATATGTGTGAATGAACCAGATTCTGTACACATAGAACAAACACAACATTGTAATCAAATTTACTCTGATAAGAAATAAAAATTAAATTAAACAAGAAGTTATGTGACACAAGATTTGGGGTATTTGTCCTGGCACTTTACACTCTAATTTACAACCTAGGAAGAGGAGTTCCACTAAGGCTCTCTTTGCCCTAGCAATCAAGTTGAGTATGAAGAAATTCCACTGCCTTGTTGCCATTTCCTGCAACTGCAACTTCAAAACCAATACTTATGGGTAGATAATATTCACAAGGACTGTAGGGCTGTAAATGACACCCACAATCAGGAAATGTCCAGGGGTGGGTAAGCAAAAAATTCAAAATAAACAGACTTTTAAGATCCTATTTCCACAGGTAACTTTTACACTGTTTAAAAGAAAAACACTTGAAAAGATGCTCTAATTCCTGTATTATTAGTGGCATGGAAATCAAAAGTACAAGGAGGGATCACTTCACGTGAGTCAGAATAGCCATCATCGAAAAGTCTACAGACAATAAATGCTTGAGAGATTGTAGAAAGAAGGGAACCCTCCTATGCTGTTGTTGGGATCTAAGGTGGTAACAGCCACTATAAATAACAGTATGGAGGTGGCTTTATAAAGTAAAATTAGAGCTACCATATGATCCAGCAGTCCCACTCCCAGGCGTGTAACAAGAGAAAAACAATTGGAAGACACACGTGTGCCCATATATGCACCACAGCACAATTTACAATGTCTAAGACATGGAAACAACCAAAATATCCATTGGCAGATGGGTGGATAAAGAAGCGGTACGTGTTCACAGTGAAATATTACTCAGAAATGAAAAAGAACAAAGGAATGCCATTTGCAGCATCGTAGATAGACCTAGAGATACATCCTAAGTGAAGTCAGAAAGGGAAAGTCAAATATCATATGATACCACTTATAGGTGAAAATAAAAATTGGTACCAATGAACTAATTTACAAGAGAGAAACAAGAACTTTCCTGGTGGTCCAATGGTTAAGAATCCCAGCTTCAACTGCAGGGGGCGTGGGCTCGATCCCTGGTGTTGGGAGAACTAATATCACGCATGCCTTTCAGTGCAGCCAAAATAATAAAAGAGAGAGAAACAGACTCACAGACTTCAAAAACAAACTTATGGTTACCCAATGAGAAAGGTGAGGGGAAGGGATAAATCAAGAGGTTGGGAAAAACATTTACACACTAATACATGTAAAATAGATAATCAACAAGGACCTACTGTATAACAAAGGGAAGTCTACTCAACACTCTCTAATAATCTATATGGGAAAAGAATCTGAAGATCAATAGACATATGAATATACATAACTGAATAAGGTCTGTATGCCTACCACAAACACAAAATATTTTAAATCAACTTTACTCCAATAAAAAAGAAAAATTAAATTAAAAAAAAACAAGAAGTAACAAAACACAAGATTTTGGGTGTTTGTTCTGGCACAGTCCATACTAATTTACAATTCAGGAGCCCATCTTCCACAGTGGCTCTGGTTACCCAAGTAACCAGAGAGGGGCATGAAGGAAATCCTGCCGCTTGTGCCCATTCCCACAAGAGCAACTTTAAAACATATGCTTATGGGCACTTAATAGTCACAAGGTCTGCCAGGGTGTAAATGACACCTGCCCTTTACAAATGTCCTGTGGTAGTTATCGAACAGAAATTCAAAAGAGTCAGACTTTCAAAAAGCCAATGTCAACTGTAACTTTTTCTCACAGTATTTAAGAAAAACACATGCAAAGATGCTCAGCATCCCGAATTATGAGACATATGCAAATCAAAACTACAACAAGGTATCACCTCGTACAGTTAGAATGGCCATCATCAAAAAGTCTACAAAACATAAATGATGGAGAGGACATGGAGAAAAGGGAACCCTCCTATGCTGTTGGTGGGATGTAAGCTGGTAACAGCCACTATAAAGCACAGTATGGAGATGCCTTTAAAATTAAAAATAGAGCTACCCTATCATCCAGAAGTCCTTCTTCTGGGTGTACATCTGCAGAAAAGCAGAATTCGAAAAGACGAATTCGAAAAGACAAATGCACCCAAACCCCAACATGCACTGCAGCACTATTTACAATAGCGAAGACATGGAGGCAACCAAAACGTCCATCAACAGATGAATGGATGATGAATAAGTGGTCCATGTACACAATCAAATATTACTCAGACATGAAAAAGCAGGACCATCTCTAGGTTCATTCCTGTTGCTGCAAATGGCGTTATTTCATCATAAATGAAATAAGTCAGATAGAAAAAGACAAATATCATATGATATCACTTATAGTGGAGTCTAAAAAAATGATAGAAATGAACTAATTTATAAAACAGAAACAAACCAACAGACTTCAGATATCCTTTAGGGAGAAAAAATTTAAAATCTGTTACCAATCATTAAATGTCAACCTGAAAAAATTAAGCAATAAATAACATTGTAAAGGTATTAATTCTCCCCAAATTAACCTATACCAGGCACTAGCAAACTCAACCTGGAGATCACATCCAGCCTATCACCTTCTTTTGTAAATTAAATTTAATGAATGACCCACAAGAAAACCCCACAATGAGACGTCACATCACACCTCTCAACATGGCTATTATTCCAAAGTCTACAAATACGAAATGTTTTTCATGACATGGAGAGAAGGGAATCCTAGTACACTGTTGGTGGGATTGTAAACTGGTAAACCCACTATGAAAACAATATGGAGGTCCTGAAAAAAGGTAAAAGTAGAACTATCATATTAGCCAACAATTCCACTGCTTGGTATATGTCGAAAGAAAATGAAGACACCAATTTGACAAGATACACGCATCCCAATGTTCATAGCAGCATTATTTACAATTGCCAACATATGGAAGCAAACTAAATGTCCATCAACAGATGAGTGGATAAAGAAGATGTGGTATCTATACACAACAGACTATTACTCAGCCATTAAAAAGGATCAAATTGTGCCACTTGCAACAACGTGGATAGGCCTAGAATATTTACACCTCCTTAAATAAGTTAGAGAAAGACAAATAATCTGTGTTCTCACTTCTCTGTGGAATCTAAAAATTGCAAGAAAGGAATGTATATAACAAAATAGAAATAGACTCACAGAGAACAAATTAGTGGTTACTGGTGGGGCGAGTGAAGGGGGGAGGGAAAGACAGTAGTTTGTTTCTCTAAATCCAATACCCCTATGTATGAAATAAACAAACAAGGATATATAGTACAACACAGGGAAATATAGCCATTATTTTGTAATCACTTTAGTGGAGCATGATCTATAAAAATATTCAATCCATATGTTGTAGCCCTGAGACTAATGTAATATTGTAAATCAACGATACTTCAATTTAAATAATCCATACGGTGGCTGAATGGATTAAAGAAAGTTCAATTATATACTGTGTACAAGAGATTCATGTTAACTTTAAATCCATGTATAGCATAAACTTGAATGACTGGAAAAAAGATACTCCATGAAAATGATACTTGCCTGACTAGTCTATTATCAGGCAAAAAGACTTGAATCAAACCTCTCAAAGGAAAGAAGGTTATCATATCATGATAAAGGGATTAATTCATTAAGGAATTATGACAATTATAAATATGTATGTATCCAACATTTGAGCCTCTCAATATATACAGAAAATATTAACCCACATGAAGGGGAAAATGTGCAGAAATAAAATAATGGTAAGAAACATCAATACCCAACTTTCAACACTGTATAGATCATCCAGACAGAATATCAATCAGGAAACATTGAACTTGAACACACACTTGATATCAAATGAACCTAACAGACATATAAAGTATATTCCACTCAACAGCAGCAAAATTTCCATTCTTCTCAAGTGCACATAAAACATTTCCTAGGGTAGATCCTATGTTAAGCCACAAAACAAGTCTTCAAATATCCAAAAATATTGAAATCATATCAAGGATCATTTCCAACCACAATGGTATGAAATTGAAATTCAATATTAAAAAGAATAATTGAAAATTCAAGAACACTTGGAAATTGCACAGTAAGCTCCCAAATAGCCAATGCATACAGGAATAAATCAAAAGAGAAATTTTAAAAGAAGTCTTAAAGCAAACAAAATTGGAAACACAAAGTACCTAAATTTATGGAATACAGGAAAAACAATGTAATTCAAAGAGTTATGTTTACAGTAATAAATGCATATATTTAAAAAACATTCTTGAGGGGATCAACATGATAGAGTAGGAAGATACTGAGCTCCCCTCCTGCCATGGACACACCCAAATTACAACAACTTCCACGGAAATTATCTCTGAGAATGACCTGAAGACTAGCAGGGAAGTTTCTCCACAACTAAAGATATAAGGAAGGAGAAACCACAAGGCAGGTAGGAGGACTGGAAACACAGTCTACTTGGAACCCACACCTAGAGCACAGTGACCCACAGCTGGAAGATATCACAATTGCATGGGTCTTCCACATGGAGGGAAGGGTCTGAGCCCTGCAACAGGCTGCTCAGCCCAGGGTTCCTGCACTGGGAAGAAAAGAACACAGCAGATCTGGCTTTGAAAACCTGCAGGGCTTACTTTCAGGAAAGCTGGAGGCTAAAGAAAACTGAGACTTTGCTCTCATAGGGCACACACAGATCTCACACGTTCTCAGTCCCCGTGCAGAGCCAGTAGTGTGAAAGACACCTGGGTCAGACCCACTTGCTAATCTCGGAGAGCTTCTTGGAAAGGCAAGAGGCAGCTGGGACTCCCGCTAGGAACTGAGACATTGGCAAGCAACGTTTTAGAGTCTTCTCTGGAACTGATTAGAATCAGGGGCCTGCCCCATTTACCACTATGCCCATAGCACTCTTGCACCACAAGGCCTCACAACCAGACACACTGGGGACCTACCCTGTCCGCCTGTGCACCTGGAGCACCAAACAGCCACCCATAATGGAGGGCTGCCTTGGCTACCAGCACACCCATGGCAATCACATACTGCAGGGCCTTACAGCCATTTAGGCCAGGGTTCAATACCGCCTACCAGCTTGTCCACGGTAGTTGGCTCTGCCATAAGAGAAAGGTGTATGCAGCCAACACAGGGGACACCCCTGGAGCATGTGGCTCTGCTGGCCAGAGGACAGGATGCTGCTGGGCCCTATCAGTCGTCTCCTATATAAGGCCACTTCTCTGAGACCCGGGAATGTAACAACATGAACCTAATGAATAGAAATGCACAGAGAATTAGGATACGTAAGGAAATAGAGGAATAAGTTACAAATGAAGTAACAAGACACGACATCAGAAAAAGAACTGAATAAAATAGGGATAAGCATTCTACCCAATAAAAAAAGTGTTCACAGTAATGATTATAAAGATGCTCACCCAAGTCAGGAGAAGAATACATGGACATAGTGAGAATTTCAACAAAGAGTAATAACATGTCAAAAAGAACCAAACAGTGAACAATACAATAAAAGAGCTTAAAACACACACACACACACACACACACACACACGAGAGAAGCCACATTGTATGATACAGAAGAACAGATCAGTGAAATGGAAAACAGAGTAGTGAAAATCACCCAAGCTGAATAGCATGAAGAAAAAAGAATTAAGACTATAGGTAAAGGGACCTCTGAGACAACATCAAGAATATTAACATGAGCATTACAGGGGTCGCAGAATGAGGAGAAGAGAGAAACGGGCAGAGAACTTATTAGAGGATATAGTAATTGATAACTTTCCTAACCTGGGGAAGGAAACACACATCCAGGTCCAGGAAACACAGAGACCCAAACAAGATAAAGACAAACAGGTTCACACGAAGACATATTATAAAGTGCCACAAATTTAAGGTAAAGAGGGATCATAGAGAGGGGGAAGATGGCGGAAGAGTAAGACGCGGAGATCACCTTCCTCCCCACAGATACATCAGAAACACATCTACACGTGGAACAACTCCTACACAACACCTACTGAACGCTGGCAGAAGACCTCAGACCTCAGACCTCCCAAAAGACAAAAAACTCCCCACGTACCTGGGTAGGGCAAAAGAAAAAAGAATAAACAGAGACAAAAGAATAGGGACGGGACCTGCACCAGTGGGAGGGAGCCGTGAAGGAGGAAAGGTTTCCACACACTAGGAAGCCCCTTCGCCGGTGGAGACTGCAGGTGGCAGAGGGGGAAAGCTTCGGGGCTGCGGAGGAGAGCGCAGCCACAGGGGTGCGGAGGGCAAAGCGGAGAGATTCCCGCACAGAGGATCGGTGCCGACCGGCACTCACCAGCCCGAGAGGCTTGTCTGCTCACCCGCCGGGGCGGGCGGGACTGAGACCTGAGGCTCGGGGTTCGGTCGGAGCACAGGGAGAGGACTGGGGGTGGCGGCGTGAACACAGCCTGCAGGGGGTTAGCGCACCACAGCTAGCCGGGAGGGAGTCCGGGGACAAGTCTGGACCTGTCGAAGAGGCAAGAGACTTTTTCTTCCCTCTTTGTTTCCTGGTGCACGAGGAGAGGGGATTAAGAGCACTGCTTAAAGGAGCTCCAGAGACGGGCGGGAGCCGCAGCTAAAAGCACAGACCCCAGAGACGGGCATGAGACGCTAAGGCTGCTGCTGCCGCCACCAAGAAGCCTGTGTGCGAGCACAGGTCACTCTCCACACCCCGCTTCCGGGGAACCTGTGCAGCCCGCCACTGCCAGGGTCCCGGGATCCAGGGACAACTCCCCCAGGAGAACGCACGGCATGCCTCACGCTGGTACAACGTCACACTAGCCTCTGCCGCTGCAGGCCTGCCCCGCACGCCGTGCCCCTCCCTCCCCCCGGCCTGAGTGAGCCAGAGCCCCCGAGTCAGCGGCTCCTTTAACCCCCTCCTGTCTGAGCGAAGAACATTCACCCTCCGGCGACCTACATGCAGAAGCAGGGCCAAATCCAAAGCTGAACCCCGGGAGCTGTGCGAACAAAGAAGAGAAAGGGAAATCTCTCCCAGAAGCCTCATGAGTAGTGGATTAAATCTCCACAATCAACTTGATGTACCCTGCATCTGTGGAATACCTGAATAGACAACGAATCATCCCAAATTGTGGAGGTGGACTTTGAGAGCAAGATTTATTATTTTTTCCCCTTTACCACTTTTTGTGAGTCTGTATGTGTATGCTTCTGTGTGAGATTTTGTCTGTATAGCTTTCCTTTCACCATCTGTCCTAGGGTTCTATCTGTCCTTTTTTTTTTAACTTAAAAATTGTTTTTCTTAATAATTATGTTTTTATTTTAATAACTTTTTAAAAATTTACCTTACTTTATTTTATTTTCTTTTATCCCCTTCCTTCCTTCCTTCCTTTCTTTCTTTCAGACAGGAGTCAGTGCTGTGCCTCTGAGGTGGGAGAGCCAACTTCAGGACACTGGTCCACAAGAGCCCTCCCAGCTCCACGTAATATCAAATGGCAAAAATCTCCCAGAGATCTCCATCTCAACACCAACACCCAGCTTCACTCAACGACCAGCAAGCTACAGTGCTGGACACCCTATGCCAAACAACTAGCAAGACAGGAACACAACCCCACCCATTAGCAGAGAGGCTGCCTAAAATCATAATAAGGCCACAGACACCACAAAACACACCACCAGACGTGGACCTGCCCACCAGAAAGACAAGATCCAGCCTCATCCACCAGAACACAGGCACTAGTCCCCTCCACCAGGAAGCCTACACAACCCACTGAACCAACTTTAGCCACTGGGGACAGACACCAAAAACAACGGGAACTACGAACCTGCAGCCTGCAAAGAGGAGACCCCAAACACACTAAGACAAGCAAAATGAGAAGACAGAAAAACACACAGCAGATGAAGGAGCAAGAAAAACCCCCACCAGACCTAACAAATGAAGAGGAAATAGGCAGTCTACCTGAAAAAGAATTCAGAATAATGATAGTAAAGATGATCCAAAATCTTGGAAATAGAATAGAGAAAGTGCAAGAAACATTTAACAAGGACCTAGAAGAACTAAAGAGGAAACAAGCAATGATGAGCAACACAATAAATGAAATTAAAAATACTCTAGAAGGGATCAATAGCAGAATAACTGAGGCAGAAAACGGATAAGTGACCTGGAAGATAAAGTAGTGGAAGTAACTACTGCAGAGCAGAATAAAGAAAAAAGAATGAAAAGAACTGAGGACAGTCTCAGAGACCTCTGGGACAACATTAAACGCACCAACATTCGAATTATAGGGGTTCCAGAAGAAGAGAAAAAGAAGGGGACCAAGAAAATATTTGAAGAGATTATAGTTGAAAACTTCACTAATATGGGAAAGGAAATAGTTAATCAAGTCCAGGAAGCACAGAGAGTCCCATACAGGAAAAATCCAAGGAGAAACACCCCAAGACACATATTAATCAAACTGTGAAAAATTAAATACAAAGAAAACATATTAAAAGCAGCAAGGGAAAAACAACAAATAACACACAAGGGAATCCCCATAAGGTTAACAGCTGATCTTTCAGCAGAAACTCTGCAAGCCAGAAGGGAGTGGCAGGACATATTTAAAGTGATGAAGGAGAAAAACCTACAAGCAGGATTACTCTACCCAGCAAGGATCTCATTCAGATTTGATGGAGAAATTAAAACCTTTACAGACAAGCAAAAGCTGAGAGAGTTCAGCACCACAAAACCAGCTTTACAACAAACGTTAAAGGAACTTCTCTAGGCAAGAAACACAAGAGAAGGAAAAGACCTACAATAACAAACCCAAAACAATTAAGAAACTGGGAATAGGAACATACATATTGATAATTACCTTAAATGTAAATGGATTAAATGATCCCACCAAAAGACACAGACTGGCTGAATGGATACAAAAACAAGACCCATATATATGCTGTCTACAAGAGACCCACTTCAGACCTAGGGACACATACAGACTGAAAGTAAGGGGATGGAAAATGATATTCCATGCAAATGGAAATCAAAAGAAAGCTGGAGTAGCAATTCTCATATCGTACAAAATAGACTTTAAAATAAAGACTATTACAAGAAACAAAGAAGGACACTACATAATGATCAAGGGATCGACCCAAGAAGAAGATATAACATTTTTAAATATTTATGCACCCAACATAGGAGCACCTCAATACATAAGGCAAATACTAACAGCCATAAAATGGGAAATTGACAGTAACACATTCATAGTAGGGGACTTTTAACACCCCACTTTCACCAATGGACAGATCATCCAAAATGAAAATAAATAAGGAAACACAAGCTTTAAATGATACATTAAGCAAGATGGACTTAATTGATATTTATAGGACATTCCATCCCAAAACAACAGAATACACATTTTTCTCAAGTGCTCATAGAACATTCTCCAGGATAGATCATATCTTGGGTCACAAATCAAGCCTTGGTAAATTTAAGAAAATTGAAATTGTATCAAGTATCTTTTCCGACCACAAAACTATGAGACTAGATATCAATTACAGGAAAAGATCTGTAAAAAATACAAACACATGGAGGCTAAACAATACACTACAATAACGAAGTGATCACTGAAGAAATCAAAGAGGAAATCAAAAAATACCTAGAAACAAATGACAATGGAGACACGACGACCCAAAACCTATGGGATGCAGAAAAAGCAATTCTAAGAGGGAAGTTTATAGCAATACAATCCTACCTTAAGAAACAGGAAACATCTCGAATAAACAACCTAACCTTGCACCTAAAGCAAATAGAGAAAGAAGAACGAAAAAACCCCAAAGTTAGCAGAAGGAAAGAAATCATAAAGATGAGATCAGAAATAAATGAAAAAGAACTGAAGGAAACAATAGAAAAGATCAATAAAACTAAAAGCTGGTTCTTTGAGAAGATAAACAAAATTGATAAACCATTAGCCAGACTCATCAAGAAAAAAAGGGAGAAGACTCAAATCAATAGAATTAGAAATGAAAAAGGGGAAGTAACAACTGACACTGCAGAAATACAAAAGATCATGAGAGATTACTACAAGCAACTCTATGCCAATAAAACGGACAACCTGGAAGAAATGGACAAATTCTTAAAAGTGCACAACCTGCCAAGACTGAATCAGGAAGAAATAGAAAATATGAACAGACCAATCACAAGCACTGAAATTGAAACTGTGATTAAAAATCTTCCAACAAACAAATGCCCAGGACCAGATGGCTTCACAGGCGAATTTTATCAAACATTTAGAGAAGAGCTGACACCTATACTTCTCAAACTCTTCCAAAATATAGCAGAGGGAGGAACACTCCCAAACTCATTCTACGAGGCCACCACCACCCTGATACCAAAACCAGACAAGGATGTCACAAAGAAAGAAAACTACAGGCCAATATCACTGATGAACATAGATGCAAAAATCCTCAACAAAATAGTAGCAAACAGAATGCAACAGCACATTAAAAGGATCATACAGCATGATCAAGTGGGGTTTATTCCAGGAATGCAAGGATTCTTCAATATACACAAATTAATCAACGTTATACGCCATATTAACAAATTGAAGGAGAAAAACCATATGGTCATCTCAATAGATGCAGAGAAAGCTTTTGGCAAAATTCAACACCCATTTATGATAAAAACCCTCCAGAAAGTAGGCATAGAGGGAACTTTCCTCAACATAATAAAGGCCATAAATGACAAACCCACAGCCAACATCATCCTCAATGGTGAAAAACTGAAAGCATTTCCACTAAGATCAGAAACAAGACAAGGTTGCCCACTCTCACCACTCTTATTCTAGATGGACCTAGAGGTTATCATATTAAGTGAAGTCAGACAGAGAATGACAAAGAACATATGGTATCACTTATATGTGAAATCTAAAATGAGACACAAATGAATCTACAAAACAGAAACAGACTCACAGAGATAGAAAACAGACTTGTGGTGGCCAAGTGGAAGACAGGAGAGGGATGGATTGGGAGTTTGGGATTAGCAGATGCAAACTATTATATATAGGATGGATAAACAACAAGGTCTTACTGTACAACACAGGAAACTATATTCAGTACCCTGGAATAAACCGTATGTATATATGTAATAAACAGTACGTTTGTGTGTATATATATATCTGAATCACTTTGCTGTACAGCAGAAATTAACACAGCATTGTAAGTCAATTATACTTCAATGAAATAAACTTTTAAAAAATTAGGTTGAGATTATACCATCAATTAGTTTGAAGACACTTTTATAAAGTAGGCCTTATTTTTCTTGTCCTTTCATCCTGGGTCAAATGTATAACAGATGGAAACTAACCACGATTACTCCAGTTTGTACTCATATCACACAGAACTTTAACTGTTGAACAAACCATTAATACCAATTACACCATGGGATGTCCTGATCCAATATCAAGTTTGTAAACCTTGTATCAAGCCTGCAGAATCCACTAAATTTGGAAATTCAAACTGAAATGAAGCCAACTATCCCATGACTTCTCCAAAACTAGTCATAGGACAATCAATTGGAAACCATATGCAATCAAATGAATGTAGACAGAAACAGCTATACCCTTCCTTTTTTTTCCTTTTAGATGAAGATGGTATTTAAGGTGATGTCTTGGGCCATGTCAGGGTGTTACTCAATTTCCTGGGTATCTCCCATGCACATAGGAGGTACACATGTTAGTTAACTTGTTTGTGCAACTATATGAAGGTAGCTAATACCACAAAACTGTATACGTAAAATGAATTAAATGGCAAACGGCATGTTTTGTATTTTTAATGACAAAGAAACAAAAGTTTAGTGCTGATACTTCTTACAACATAAATGAACATTAAAAACATTCTTAGTGAAAAAAGCCATGCAGAAAAGGCCACCCAGATCCCATACTCATCTTGCCTGATCAAGGTTGTCCGTATGAGGGAAAAACTCAGTAATGGGTCCAGAAAAAGAAAACTGGATCGGGAGGGAATAAGACATTTTCATATAGTTGGGACATATAGGTGAAATTTGAAGTGGGTTTGAGTATTAAATTCTAATGTAGACATCATGATTTCCTCACTTAGGGGTTATGTGTTGATTCCTCAGGAGAGTGCCCCTCTCCCTATCCCATGGCTGCTCCAGAACGAGTCATGGTTTTGTGAGCATTTTGTGAAGTGGCAAATGTGAGTACTTTTGCCATTACTGAAACTTTTCTGTACATTTTAAATTACTGGAAAGTAAATTACTTTTCAAAACAACCATGTCAGTACTATGCCAGAAAATCAGATAAGACAGTCAGCAATCTTTGTTATAGAGGTCAAGACTTACCCAGACAAAGTTCAACCAAAATTGTGACTGGTATTTCCTTTGTAGGAGTCCACATGGTATTAAGAGGCACAGTGAGAGGGACTTCCCTGGTGACGCAGTGGTTAAGAATCCGTCTGTCAATTCAGGGAACACGGGTTCAACCCCTGGTCCGGGAAGATCCCACATGCCGTGGAGCAACTAAGCCCGTGGGCCACAACTACTGAGCCTGTGCTCTAGAGCCCATGCGTCACAACAAGAGAAGCCACTGCAATGAGAAGCCCACGTACTGCAACGAAGAGTAGCCCCCGCTCGCTGCAACTAGAGAAAGCCCGCATACAGCAACGAAGACCCAACACAGCCAAAAATAAATGAAATAAATTTGTTTTTAAAAAAGGCATCATGAGAGGAGTATATTAGTAGCTACCAAGTCTTGGGTCCTGCGATTACCTGGGATGCAGTAGAAACAGTGAGATTTTAGCATTAAAATTTTTCACATTACTTCAAAAAATGTTAAAAAACTAAATTCAGTAAAGTTGCAAAACATGGAATCAATATGCACAAATAAGTTTTGTTTCTACACACTTAACGAACCATCAGAAAGAAAAATTAAGAAAATCCCATTTACAACTCCATCAAAAAGAACAAACTATTTAGGAATAAATTCAACCAAGGACATGAAAGACCTATACTCAGGAAACTATAAAGCATTGATAAAGAAATTGAAGACACAATAGAAAACAATATCCCACGCTCATGCATCAGAAAAATGACCATTATTAAAATGTTTATTCTACCCAAAGCCATCAACAAATAGAACCAGGAAAACTAGACACCAGACTCCAAAGAATGACACTGGTCACCATCTACACTGCACATAAAACTAACTAAAAGCGCACAGTATTCCACATTAAACCCTTTCTCTCCTGAGTGCCCTGAAGATGCACCCCACCCACCCAGCAGTCAGCTGCACAGGAAGATTCTCCACACTTGCTCATTGTTTCCTCTCGTGACATCTCCTCACCAGTGGGTCCTGAGAAAAGCCAGCTCCAGTCAGTATAGACACTGCCCCGTGGTCCAGAAACCTAAGCCCTGACAGGAGACAAAGCTCCCGTCAGCTTGTCACAGAGCAAAGTCTGTGGGCCGGATGCACCTGTGCCCCCAGGGTCAGACAGGTGTGTTCATTGCCCACTGTGGGACATCAGAGAAGTGCCGGGAGCGCCACACTCACAAACCCAGAAGCCTCATCCTGAATGCTGTTCTGCTGTATATACTAAGTTTGGAAATCCAAACTGAAATGGAGCCAAGTATCTCACTGTATCTTCTCAAAACATGGTTAACAATTAATTAGAAACCGTATGCAATGAAATGAATGTAGACACAAACTTTACAACGTAAACCAAAATTCACTCAAAAGTGCCCACAGACAAAGTTAAATTACCAAACTATAAAAATTCTAGAAGCAAACAGAAAATCTAGGACTTCCCTTGTGGTGCAGTGGTTAAGAATCCGCCTGCCAATGCACGGGACACAGGTTCGAGCCCTGGTCCAGGAAGATCCCACACGCCACAGAGGAACTAAGCCCATGTGCCACAACTACTGAAGCCGACACACCTAGAGCCCATGCTCCACAATTAGAGAAGCCACCGCAATGAAAAGCCTGCGCACAGCAATGAAGAGTAACCCCCGCTTGCCGCAACTAGAGAAAGCCCACGTATAGCAATGAAGACCCAACACAGCCATAAATAAATAAATAAATAAATAAATTTAGTAAAAAAAAAAAGAAAATCTACATGACCTTGGGTCTGGTGATGCGTTTTAAACACACAACACAAAAAGTCAATCAACAAAAGAAAAATAATTGATAATGTGGATTTTATAAAATTAAAAATTTCTACTCGATGAAAGAACTTATTCAGAAAACCAAAAGACAAACCACAAACTGGAAGAAACTATTTCCAAAACACATATCTGATAAAAGGTTTGTACTCAAATTATACCAAACAGTGCCATTAAAATTTGGTAAAGATTGAAACACACACCTGGCCAAAGAAGATAAACAGATACTAAAAAAGCAGACAAGAATATACTCAAGATGCTGATGGAATGCATGTACAACCAAGATTGGAAGGCGGTTTGGCAGCTTTTTCCAAATCTAAATAGTCTTACCTTAGGATCCAAGAAGCGTACCTCTTGTATTTCGACAACTGCTTTGAAAACCTGTGTTCAAACAAAAACTAGGATAAAGTAATGCACAGCAGCTCTATTCATAATGGGTAAAAACTTAAAGATATCAGGACGTCCTTCTGTAGATGAATTCATAAGCAAATTAGGGCACATCCATGTCAAGGGGAGAATACACCACCCCAATATATGTCCCTTTGACAGAAGGATTATTTTGGACTGATTAATTTAAAAAAGAGCAGACCCAGGAGAATTTTTGAAAACCAAGTAGAAAATGCCCTTTTATGAGTAAATTTACATTTATTAAGGGTATCTCCATTTGTAAGGGTATGTCCCTCTCTGCACCAGGAATTGAATGATGACTAAATATCAAGAAAGACTTGTCGGGACTTCCCTGCTGGTCCAATGGTTAAGTCTTCACACTCCCAATGCAGGGGCCTGGGTTCGATCCCTGGTCACGGGGCTAGATCCCACATGCCGCAACTAACCCCTGGTGCAGACAAATAAATAAATATTAAAAAAAAAAGCTTGTCAATGAAATAGGTCTGGATGTAAACCTGCATAACAACCATACCCTTGTTTACTGTGCTTTGCCTAAAACCTCCCTTAAATGGCTTCCTCCATTCCTTAACATCTTTCTTCTGTTCTTAGCTGAAGGTAGCCTTTAAGGTAATGGCTTGGGCCAGACTAAGATTTCCTGGGTATCTTTCAAGTATACAGAAGGTATGCATGGTGTATATTAATCTTCTGATTGTTTTCCTCCAGTTCATCTCCCTTTCATTACAAGGGGGATCTCAATGAAGAACATAGAAGGGTAGAGGGAAAATTATTTTTCCTCTCCTATACATGCAATGCAATAATATTCAGAGATATATAGAGGAATGAATTATCAACCCGTGCAAAAAAAACCCAGATGAATCTAACACTTATATTGCTAATATATTCTTTTACGAATCCAGTCTGAAGTGCTACACACTCTATGACCTCGTTTATATGACATTCTAGAAAAGGCAAAACAGACATGGTAAACAGTTTATGGAATATGTGATTGAAAGGTCCATATGATACTTTAGTAGTGAATACCTGTCACTATGCATTTGTCTACACACACAGGTTTTTTTACAACCCAACAAGTACATTATAATCTATTCAAATTTACTTACTTCGGGTATGGGAGTGTCAAAGACTGGCATACAGAATGTAACAAACAATCTAACTGATTTAGAAAAGTATGAAAAAAACTCACGGTTGGTGGTGGGACAAAATGGGCTGACCTAAGTTAACTTTGGAAATGAGAGGACTCTGTAGGCCAAAGGCAAAATATGCCATACATACACAGTGGACTCTGTAAGTTCTTTCCCATGGGGAGTAGTAGCTAACAGTACTGACACTACTATATCAGTCATCGGATGGAACAAGCACTGCATTTATTTATTTATTTTTAGGTTCACTTTTCTATTGATTTTTTTTTACATCTTTATTAGAGTATAATTGCTTTACTATGGTGTGTTAGTTTCTGCTTTATAACAAAGTGAATCAGTTATACATATACATATGTTCCCATATCTCTTTCCTCTTGTGTCTCCCTCTCTATCCCACCCCTCCAGGCGGTCACAAAACACCGAGCTGATCTCCCTGTGCTATGCGGCTGCTTCCCACTAGCTATCTACCTTACGTTTGGTAGTGTATATATGTCCATGCCTCTCTCTCGCTTTGTCACAACTTACCCTTCCCCCTCCCCATATCCTCAAGTCCATTCTCTAGTAGATCTGTGTCTTTATTCCTGTCTTACCCCTAGGTTCTTCATGACATTTTTTTCCTTAAATTCCATATATATGTGTTAGCATATGGTATTTGTCTTTCTGACTTACTTCACTCTGTATGACAGACTCTAGGTCTATCCACCTCATTACAAATAGCTCAATTTTGTTTCTCTTTATGGCTGAGTAATATTCCATTGTATATATGTGCCATGACAAATGGTGGAAACCAGGTTTCTTACCACTGGAGTGAGAAGTCACAAACAAAGGAAGGTTGCAATATCCATGTCATAACAGATCAGGTTGGAGACATCAGTATAAACTCTCTTTAGCCTAACAGAGACACACACAGTTCCACACGGAAATCTTTATGATTATGTGTATATGCACAGGCTGGGATACATGCATGTATTTCCATGCACTGACAGCTGAGCATATTTAGCTCCCACATGTAAGTCTTTAATACTATTCTCTAATAAAAGGAACAAGGGCTCTTTGAAGAAAGGGCTGATGCTAGGACTGAGACAGTAAATATATGGAACAGGATAATCTTAAAATATCAGAACATGAAGAAGCACCAAAAATTTAAAAAACCCCAAAAAGAAAAATTATGTAAAATGAAAACAAGAGCAAATGGAAGAAGCTCTCAACAGCCAAAGCAAGAATGAACTAAACAGTCTAATAATGTAGAGCTGGATTATAACCAAAAGTTTACACTAAATATTCATGTGTCCAAACTGGTAAAAAAATAAGTGACCGAGTTTTTGATGAATGGTGTTAAATAGAAATCTCCTACGCAGAAAGCTTCTAAACAATGTATATAGCCACTCAGCTGTCCACCAAGGATGTGAAGCTCACCCCTCTCTCCTCAAGTGTGGCTTCTGCATTATGACTGCCTCCTACATAAGACACACAGGATGGACATGGGAAAAAATTAACCTCACTGTGGGAAAACGTCACAAACACTACCTCAGCCTGGTGACCAAAGTTAAGAATATAAGGAAGAAGTTCCCTTAAGAGCCTGTTCTCTTGATATACAGTGAAGAGGAGTCACTTTACCTCTGTGATCTGCTTTTTCAAAGCGAAGTCTAATTACAACAAAATCACTAAGCAAATCCCAGCGCCTGGCAGTCTATACAATACCTGAGCAGCCCTCCTCCACGCTGTCAAGGTCATGGAAACAAGGAGAGTCTGAGCAACTGTCAGAGCCCAGAAGAGACTAAACAGACATGATGACCCCATGTCCTATGAGACCCTGGAACAAGGAAAGGTATAACAAAGGGAACATGAATAGAGACCTCAGTTAATAGTAAAGTATCAATGTTTGTTCATTATTTGTGATGATTCTGTAGAAAATTAGACTGGAAAAATTAAAAGTCAAATAAGAGAAACCTACTGTAACAAACTGGAAATCTAGAGGAAATGGGTGATTTCTGTGTAAAAATACATTACCAAAATGGACCCTAAATGAAGGAAAACACAAAAAGGCCAATTAACCACTGAGGAACCTCTTCCCCTACTGGCTATCCTATCACTGTTCCAGGCTTTCCCTCTCCTGGGACAGGGAAGGAGCAGGGACAGAGCTGTTTGCCAGCTCCCCTAGTATATGACCCCACCCAGTGTCTTCACATCCCCCAGCCAGGCCTACCCAGTGAGGACACTTGAGGATGGATCAGGGATTATTTATTTGGATGTTTCAACTTGGACTTTTTTTATTCTCAGCGAATGGGCACACTTACTGAAGTAAAATAAATTAGTATTTATTGTAAGGGTAGAAATAATTTAATACTTGCAAGTGGCAAGTTGAAGAATGAGTTCGGACCTGGCAGGTCTAGTGCCTCACACTGTCTCTGTGTGACCTTATTTCTTCCCAAACCTTTGTCCTGCTCAGTGCCTTTGGGAGACCCCATTCACAGGCACAGGCTCTCTCACTGCCCTTGGGCCAACAGCAATTCTAGGCTAACAACCACTCACCATCCTTTTTCCAAGAAAAAGTTTCTCCTTTTCTTGGGTTCTAAGAAAAGTCATGGTTTTGAATACCTTTGGCCTGGCTTGGGTTTCACTCTCATCCTTGACCCATCACCAGAAGATGGAAAATGGGACTGGCTAGATGCGGGTTGTAAACCCATCTTCGAGCTGGGTGGAACATGGGCTCATCCTTCTGGAACTATCTGGACTGGAAGCAAGTGAGATGTAATTCTCAAAGGAAAACTGAGGCACTAGGCTTGGACATGAGAATAGATGCTGGCTGGGAGAAAGCAGCAGATTCTATGTCAATGACAGCCACTGCACAACACAGAATCTGACACAAAAGGAAGAAAGGGGTTCACTTAGGGTCAGGGGCTGCAGCGACTCATCCAGTGCTCTTACTGTCCTCCCAAGACTACAAGAAGTTCTTTCACTTGCTGAAAAGGCAGGATCATTTTTGTTGGTAAACTCAAGTCTCCTGCCTTGGGCATCAGGCCCTCACATCTCAGAGGCTGGCCCAAAACAGCCCATGTGCCCTCAGAAGACACACAGACCTCATTCCTGCCCCTGAGAGGTGGGAGCCCTTGAGTTATGCCATCTCCCTGGCCATATTAACTACCCATCCCTGAAAAGCAATACGGCACCTTTTCCAGTTTCTTCTCTCTCCTTTTCTAAGGGAAGAAACCAAATGCTAGGGTGGTAAGGAAACTCTTGTGCAATGAATTAACGGGAGGCTCAAGAATTATTCCATGCCATGGAACCCATAATTGGCAGGCTTTCCAGAGGCCACATGGATGCATATGGCTCTCCAAGACAATGCAGTCTCAGTGTGAACCTCCCATTGGGAGGTCCAGTTTCTCCCATAACTTTGATTCTTAATGAATATGAATGTCAAAATTTCTAACAACTAGTTCTAAATTATTACCCACACTTGTTATTGGTAGACTTTACTTGAC
>NW_021703766.1:57979775-57984658 GCF_005190385.1 Monodon monoceros
GCTACACCCAGTCCTGCATTAATCCACACATGTCCACTGAGTGCCCTCCTGTCTGGCTGGGGCTGCCCAGGCAGAGCAGGGCCAGCACCACCTTTCCCAGATGGGAGGGCAGGAAGAAACCATACATGACTCCAGACACCCTCCACAACCCGTGACTGACATCGAGTTCAATGTGAAACACTCAGAGACAGTACAGACATTTCATTCTTCTCTCAGAGCCCAGGACTGGAGGGCAGAAAGACAGTGGTCCAGCTCAACTCCCTGACTCATGTGTGACCCTGGGCAAATCCTATCCATCCTGGAGACCTCAGAGAAGAGAAAGGAAGGGCAATGGGGGCCAGTTATGCTTAACCCTAACCCTAAGGAACCCTAACCTCTAACCCTAACACCCAAACCCCAGACCCTCTACCCTGACTCTCAAACCCTGACCCCTGACCCTTAAACCCTGACCTGACTCAAACCCCAGACCTAAACCCTAGCCCAGTGGATACCGAGGGATGATGGTACTCTGGAATAAACCAAGGGATTCATGACCTTGCATTTAGCAATAGTTTCTCAGATCTGACACTAAAACACAAGCAATGAAAGAAAAAAAAAAGATAATCTGGAGTTCCTCAAAATTACAAACCTTTGTACATCAAAGGAGGCTATCCAGAAAGTAAAATGACAGCCCACAGAATGGAAGAAAACATAGGCACATCATATATCTAATAAGAGACTTTATCCAGAATATATCAAGAACTTTTTACAGCTCAGTAAAAGGGCAACCCAATTTCTGGAATGCACAAAGGACTCGCATGGACTGTTCTCCACACGAGGCATACAAGTGGTCAACAAGCACATGAAAAGATGTCACACGTCAGTAGTCATGATGGAAATGCATATTAAAACCACAATGTGATGCCCCTTCACACACACTAGAAAGGGTATATCAAAAATAAATAAAAATAACAAATGTTGGCAACAATGTAGGGAAATGGGGACCCTTAAACCTTACTTAGGAAAATGTAAAATGGTGCAATCTATGTGTACAAAACTTTGGCATCTTCTCAAAAACATAAAAATGTAATTATCATGTTTCAACAACTCCACTCCTAGATATATACCCAAAGAACGGATAACAGTGTTCAAATAAAGACGTATACACCGATATTCATAGCAACACTGTTCACAATAACCCGAGGTAGAAACAATTAAAATGTCCACCAACGGGTGAATGGATAAGCAAAATAAGGTAGATCCGTAAGCTGCGTTATTCTGTCATATGAAGGAATAAAGTAACATTGTGCTGCTGCTGTGGAAAACAGTAAGGCGGCTCCTCAGAAACTTAAACGTGGAATTAACGTATGATCCCTCAATTCTGCTCCAGGGTATACACCCAAGATATTAGAAAGCAAGGACTGGAACAGATATCTGTATCCCATATTCATAGCAACCTTACTCACAGTAGCCAAAAGGTGGAAGCAACACAAGTGTCCTTCAACAGATGAATGCATAAGTACAGTGTAGTATATACACAATGGAATATGATTCAACCTTTAAAACTAAGGTAATCCTCACACATGCTACAATGTGGATGAACCTTGAAGTCATTATGCTAAGTGAAACCAGCCAGACACAAAAGGACAAACATTCTATGATTCCACTAGTTTGAGGTACCCAGATAAGTCAAATTCAAGGACAAAAAGTAGAATAAGGTTGCCAGGGGTTGAGGGGAATAAGTGTTTAATGGTTACAGTTTCACTTGGGGAAAATGAAAAAGTTCTGGAGATGGGTGGTGAGGATGTTTTTACAACAATGTGAATGTATTTACTGCTATAGAAGTGTATACTTAAAATGATTTCAATGATAAATGTTATGTGTTTCCAATCACAATGAAAAAAATGATACATGTTACAATATGGATAAACACTGAAAACATCCTAAGTGAAAGAAGCCATATAGGAAAATCCACGAGATCATACTCATCTTGTAAACTTTAAATCCATGAAGGTTTTTAAAATGAGGGAAAGCCCAGTGATGGTTCCAGAAAAAGAAACCTGGATTAGAATGGAAAAAGACATTTCCACAAAGTTGGGGCAGCTGGTGAAAGCTGAAGTGGTCCTGTGGATAGGATTATAATGTGGAAACCATAATTATCCCTCCTCTGGGGATTATGTCCTGGTTCCCTGGGAAACTGGCCCTGTGTTGGCTAAAACACACTGCAGTATTTGGTCTGAATGTAGAAAACTTTGTACTGCTATTTAAACTTTAAACTTGAAATTTTGAAATTTACTAGAAAATACCTTTCAATACAACCATGTCAGTAACATTACAGAAAATCAGAGATGACATCAAACATTGCTAGAGAGGTCAAGACTTACCCAGACCAAATTCAACCAAAGTGGTGATGCTAATCACTTTGTCCACATGGTATTAAGAGGCAGTGTGGGAAGATAATATTAGGAGCCACTAGGTCTTGGGTGCTGTGGATGACCTGGATGTAGAGGAAAACAGTGGGATTTCTGAATTCTAGGTTTCTACATAAAACCACCAAAAAAACTGTCAGAACTAAAAAAATGAATTCAGTAAAACTGCAGGATCATTTGTGATTCTATACACTAATGATGAACTATCAGAAAGAGGATTAAGAAAACAATTCCATTTATAATCTCATCCCCCAAAAAACTAGGAATAAATTCAACCAAGGACTTGAAAGACCTGCACACTGAAAACTAAGACATTGATGAAAGAAACTGAACAGACACAAATCAATGGAAAGATATCCCATGCGCATGGGTGAAAATATTGTGAAAATGTCCATACTACCAAAAGCAATGTACACATACACGCAACCACTACCAAAATTTCAATGACATTTCATAGAAACAGAACAAACGATCTTAACATTTGTGTGGAGCCACAAAGGACCCAGAAGAGCCAAAGCGACCCTGAGGAAGGAGAACAGGCTGGAGGCATCTCGCTCCCTGAATCCACACTACATTACAGTCCCAAAGCTACAGTCCCAAAGAAGTGTGGAATTGGCACAAAAACAGGCACACAGAGCAGAGAGCCCAGAAATAAACCTACAGGTATGTAGTCAGTTCATTCACAAGAAAGGAGCCAAGAACACACACCAGGGAAAGGACAGTCCCCTCAATGAACGATGCTGGGAAAACCAGACGCCACACACCAAAAAACAACACTGCACTCTGTCTACACCACACACAAAAGGGGCCAAAAACCCAGTTTTCCACATCAAGCCCTTCCTCTCCTGGGTCCTCTGAAGACAGACACCCTCAGCGGTCAGCAACGTACAGGAACCTTCTCCCCACTTTTCCTCACCTTTTCCCTCAGTGGCATCACCTCCCGGCAGGTCCTGAGGAGACCAGGCTCCTGTCAGCATGAACTGGACCCCCCAGTGTCCCAAAGCTGAAGCCCCAGTGGGTCCTGAGGAGACCCGGCTTTTGTTAGTGTGGACTTGACCCCAGCTTGTTCCGAAGCTCGGCCATCAGCGTGGACTCAGCCCCGTGTGTTCCAGAAGCCAAAGCCCCAGCAGGTCCTGAGGAGACAGGGCTCCTCTCAGCATGAACATGAACGGCATGATCTGAACAGACATCCCGCCAAAAAAGATATACAGATAGTAAAAGTCATACAGAAACAAGCTCAACATCATATACCATTAGGGAACTACAAATTAAAATCATGAGCTATCACAGCACACCTATTAGGACTGCTAAGCTCCAAAAATATGACAATACCAATTGCTAGAGGGTGAGGAGCAAAAGGAACTCTCCCTCATAGCTGGGGGGATGCATGTGCAGTCACTTTGTAAGACAGTTTAGCAGTTTCTTCCAAAGGTAAACAAGTCTCACGTTGGGATCCAACAATTATGCTTCCAGTATTTAGGCAACTGGTTTGAAAATCTATGTCCAAATGCAAACAAGGATGCAATTATGCACAGCATCACTTTCATGATGGCTAAAACTTAGAAGAAATCAGGATATCCTTCAAAAGATGAATGCATAAGCAAATTGGGGTACATCCATGTCAAGGTGAGTAGAATATGCCACCCCAATATGTCTCTCTGGCATAAGGATTATTGGTCTGCCTTAAAGAAAAGGCTTCCCTGGTGGCTCAGTGGTTAAGAGTCAGCCTGCCAATGCAGAGAACGTGGGTTTGAGCCCTGGTCCTGGAAGATCCCACACGCCGCAGAGCAACTAAGCCTGTGCGCCACAACTACTGAGCCTGCACTCTAGAGCCCGTGAGCGACAACTACTGAGCCCGCGGGCCACAACTACTGAAGCCTGCATGCCTAGAGCCTGTGCTCCACGACAAGAAAAACCACCACAATGAGAAGCCTGCTCACTGCAATGAAGAGTAACCCCTGCTCGCCACGAGAGAAAAGCCTGCACGCAGCAACGAAGACCCAATACAGCCAAAAATAAAATAATAAATTTATTTTTAAAAAATCTCAGCAAACTGAGATTGCTGTTTTATGAGGGACATTTACAATAGAGAAATCTCCACTTATAAGGATATGTCTCTCTTTGCACCAAACATAGAAGGATAATAAAATCTTAAATAACTCTTTTCAATGGAGAAGTCCTGACTTTAATGTGCAAACAATCATACTCTTGTTTACTATGCTTTGCATGATAACCTGCCATAACTGGCCTTCCCCCCTTCCCCAGCATCTTTCTTCTGTTTTTAGCTGAAGACGGTATTTAAAGGGATGGTTTTGGTCATTTCAGGGAGTGACTCAGTTTCCCGTGGTATCCCCCCTGTATTCAGAAGGTATACATGTTATTAAACTTCGGCTTTTCTCCTGGTAATCTGTCTTTTATTACAGGGGCAGGGGGCCTCAACCAAGAACCTAGAAAAGTAGAGGGAAAGTTGTTCTT
>NW_021703766.1:57984758-57987435 GCF_005190385.1 Monodon monoceros
AAAAAAAAAAAAAAAAAAAAAAAAAAGCTCAACATCATATACCATTAGGGAATTGCAAATTAAAATCATGAGCTATCACAGCACACCTATTAGGACTGCTAAGCTCCAAAAATATGACAATACCAATTGCTAGAGGGTGAGGAACAAAAGGAACTCTCCCTCATAGCTGGGGGGATGCATGTGCTGCCACTTTGTAAGACAATTTGGCCGTTTTTTCCAAACCTAAATAAGTCTCACGTTGGGATCCAACAATCACACTTCCAGTATTTAGGCAACTGCTTTGAAAACCTATGTCCAACTGCAAAGAAGGATGCAATTATGCACAGCAGCATTTCCATAATGGCTAAAAACCTGAAGAAATCAGGATATCCTTCAAAAGATGAATGCATAAGCAAATTCGGGTACATCCATGTCAATGCAAGTAAAATATGCCACCCCAAAATATGTCTCTCCGGCATAAGGATAGTTGGTCTACTTTTAAAAAATAAATAATGGCTGATTGGCTAAGTGGTTAAGACTCCACCTGCCGATACAGGGGACACATGTTCGAGCCCTGGTCCGGGAAGATCCCACATGCCGCAGATCAACTAAGCCTGTGAGCCACAACTGCTGAGCCTGCACTCAAGAGCCTGCGAGCCACAACTACTGAGCCCGTGTTCCACAACCACTGAAGCCCACACGTCTAGAGCCTGTGCTCCACAAGAAAAGCCACCACAATGAGAAGTCCGCACACCGCAATGAAGAGTAGCCCCTGCTCGCCACAACCAGAGAAAAGCCTGCACGCGGCAACGAAGACCCAATGCAGCCAAAAATAATAAATTTTAAAAAAAATCTCAGAAAACTGAGATTGCCGTTTTATGAAGAACATTTACAACAGAGAAATCTCCATTTATAAGGGTATGTCCCTCTTTGCACCAAAAATAGAAGAATAATTAAATATTAAGTAACTCTTTTCAATGGGGAAGTCCTGACTTAAATGTGCAAACAGTCATACCCTTGTTTACTGTGCTTTGCATGATAACCTGCCATAACTGGCCTTCCCCACTTCCCAGGACCTTTCTTCTGTTTTTAGCTGAAGACAGTATTTAAGGGGGTGGTTTTGGTCATTTCAGGGCGTGACTCAGTTTCCCGTGGTATCCCCCCTGTATTCAGAAGGTATACATGTTATTAAACTTCGGCTTTTCTCCTGGTAATCTGTCTTTTATTACAGGGGCGGGGGCGGCCTCAACCAAGAACCTAGAAAAGTAGAGGGAAAGTTGTTCTTCCTCCCGTACACGTGCAGTGGAATACTACTCAGCAGAAGAGAATGCACCACCAACCTATGGAAAGACATGGATAAATCTTCAGTATACACTGCTAAGTGAAAGACTCCAGTCTGCGGAGGCTGCACACAGCATGACCCCATTGATGACATTCCGGGAAAGGCAAAGCTACGTAGATGATAAGCAGATCATGGGGTGGGGGTTTGAAGTAGTCCATGTGATACTCTAGGGTGGATGCCTGTCACTATGCATTTGTCTAAGCCCAGAGATGTGTATAGCCCAAGGGGCCAATCATCATCTATTCAAATTTAGTTATTTAGGATGTAGGAATGTTGCAGGATGGAATACATAATGTCACAGAATCTAACTGTATTAGAAATATATGGAAACAACTCACTGTAGGGGATGGGATAAAAGGTGCTGACCTAAGTCACCTTTGGAAATGAATGGAGTCTGCAGACTAAAGGCAAAATGGACCGTATATAAACAGTGGGCATTATTCTACGAAGTTCTTTCCAGGGTGTAGTAGCCAACAATTCTGAAACCTCTGCACATGTAACTTGGAAAGGAGCAATGCACAGATAAATGGCAGATGGTGGGAGCCAGGGAGCCAGCCACAGCCTTGCTGTGGGAGTGGGAACTTACAGATAAGCAAGGGGAGAGCCTCTGCCCTCGTAATCCTGGATCTGGGCTTCCTGGGAGGATGTTGACTGGCCGGGGAAACACACAGATCTTCATGCTGGGAAGACCCTGCAGACATAGGAATTTCACACCCCATCTTTCCACCATAACTGCTGGAAACACTCATCCTTCCATAATCAGTCAATTGCAGCGTTTAAGACATTCTCACCCCCAGGCAGATAAAGGAGCATGAGGGTCTTGCTTACCCCTAAGCTGTTCCAGAATCCAGGCCTTGGGGGTGGAGCCAGGTTGGGGGTTCCTGGGCCTCTGACCAGCAGGTGAGAGGAGGGAGGAAGACTGGTCCTGAGGACAGACGTTCCCTGAAGTCTGTAAGCCCCGGTGCCCTGATGGGGTTCATTCCCAGTGAGGACATGGGCGGGGCCTGTAGTGGTTCTCTGTTCCCCCTGGGCCTTTTGATGAAGCCATGGCAGCACTGGGCCCAGACGTCTCCTGGAGGTGTCTCAAACTCTGACACAGCGGTTTTACAAAGGAACAAGAGAATGGAGCTGAGCCCCTAACGGCCACTCCTTTCTGGCTCTGAATTGCTTCCAACAGGACCGCAGTCACCTGCATGTAGTCTGCTGTGACCTACCTGCCCCCACTGGCCTTTCCTCTTCCTCCCTGCGATGATTCCAGTGACATTTCCAGCCCTGACCCCTCTCCCAGACCAGACGCCTCTGTCCAGCCACTGCATCCCCATCTCATCTTGGGGGCTAACAGGCCCCTCAGAGGAC
>NW_021703766.1:57987535-58006444 GCF_005190385.1 Monodon monoceros
GGGATCCCGCAGCCCCCCACACCCAGGAGCAGCCCCACCTTCCCAGGTTGCCCAGCCCAGGCACCGGGTGTAACCGAGCAGGACCCTACTGGGCCTTCCCAGGACAGACCCCTCCCCCACATGCTCTGCTGTAGCTCCTCTCTGAAGTACCTGGATAACAGTACCTGATGCACGCTTCCTGAGTTGTTTTACAGATGCTAAAACCACCACCAAGTGGAAGAAATTAACTACTTGATGATCATGAACAGGTAGCCCCGGAGCTTCTGGCGCCTAAGAATTTATAATGTTAACCTCTTGTTACCTCACCATCAACCAGAGAATTGTGCACCAGCTGATCACATACCCTGCGACGCCCCTCCTTCACCTGGCCTTTAATATTGCTTTACTGAAATCCTTCAGGGAGCTTGGGGTTTTAGAGCACAAGCCACCTGGCCTCCTTGTATTGGCACTTTTATAATTAAAGCTGCACTTTCCTCCACCACACCCGGTGTCAGTAGACTGGCTTTACTGCCCTCGGGCAAGCGGACCCAAGTTTTGTTCGGTAACAGTGGGGTCTCCCAGGCTCCCACCCTCCTTGTGCCCCAGTGACTGTCACCTGCTCCTCCAGTCTTGTTGCAGCAAAAATAGAAATGAAGTTTCCCTCCCCTGAGAACAAGAAAAACAAAGGGAACAGCGAAGAGGCTAGAGAAGAAACATAAACTGGTCTGAAAGAGTTAATCACTCCTTGTTTTCCTTTGTCACTCATTTGTAGTAAGTAGATTTGTACTTTACAAAGCTAACCTCACTCCCTGACACTATATACTTTACATTTAGCACCCATCACTGCTAACTGTGTGAGTTACATCCCCTGCCTCTCACTCCCTAACCTTATTATGTCCAGCACTTACATTCTATACGCCCCTCATAACAAATCACCCCCTATAGATTTTGCATTTCAGAAACGAGGTCACCGCCGATAAACCAGAGGCAAACGTATGCAATTACCAGACTGCTGGACCCCAATTACCAGGCAGCCTGATGCCAGCTATGACAGTTTTGAAATAATGCAGAAGAAAGGAGGAATGCAAGACCTTCACTACTTTTATCCTTATCCTATACCCCGGACTGCGAGAGCCCCACATATAAAATCTTCCCTGATTCTCAAGGAGGGGTGCCCAGTTCTTGAGGCTCTAGCCGGTTGTGTCTTCCCTTCTGCCTGGCAGAAAAATAAGGCCATCTCTCTCTTCCTCCAAAACCCGTCTCCGTATTTCTGTTCGGCCTCGGTGCACAGGGAAGCCGAGATTTCGACAACAGTCTCTGGCCAGTTCCCACAATAATTCCCCTCTACGCCCACAGCCTTGGCCCAAGCCCGATCTGGTGTCTGGTTCCTCCATCAGGCCTGGCAAAGCTCCCTGCCCCACGGTGCGTCTCACATCCAACACCAACGTGGTCTTTCTGAAGTAAAAACGAGACGGACTCTCCCACCTGTAATCCCCCAAATGTTTCCCCACTTTCGCTAGGGTATCTGCCGGGAGAGACATCTGCCAAGGCCCTGAGAGTTCCCGGCATCCCCACTAGGCTGCTGGCTCCTGAGTTCCCTGACAAGGGGCACCTCAGCAGGCCGGGCGACACGGCAGGAAACCCCAGAACTGCTCACCTCAGGACGGGGCAGGCACTGCCACGGCCTCATCAAAGAGAGCAGAGAAGGGGTCCCCAGCTGAGACACAAACTCTGCACGAGTGGCCTCTCATTGAGCCATTACATCACCTCGTGTGACTTGAGGGAAGGAAGGACTGAGGCACACTTGGTTCCTAAGGAGGATGGTATAGGCTCAGTCACGTCCCCCCAAATTCACATGCTGAATCCCTAACCCCCAGGACCCCAGGACGTGGCTGTATTTGGAGATGGGATTTTCAAAGAGGTGATCAAGGTAAAAATGAGGTCACTAAGGTGGGTCCTAATCTAATAGGATTGATGTCCTACAAGAAGAGATTAGGACACAGATAGACACAGGGGGAGACCATGTGAGGACCTGGGGAGAAGAATGCTGTCTAAGCACCAAGGAGAGAGACCTCAGGAGAAGCCAGCATGCACACACCTTGATCTCCGACAGCATCCAGGACTGGGAGATAGGTCTGTTACCCAAGCTGCCCTGTCTGTGCTATTTGTTACGGCTGTTCTGAGCAGACCCACACGCAGGGTAACTCAGGGCTCAGACTGGACAGAGCCCACGCTCCATCTCCCTGTACGTGAGTTACAGGATCCTCAGGAACTGAGGAGTAGGTCCCTGAGGCGAGGCACAAGATAGAAGGTGCTAGGCATTAACATGGCGGCATTCATGTTAAACGTGCCTGAAGTCCAATCACACGAGATGGTTTTGTCCTGTATGTACATCGGCACCTTCAGTCTGAACTGCAGATCTCTGGCTTCACCACCTCCACTGAGAGCATTAGCTTCACCTGCTGTGGACCGTCTCCTATAGGACTTCCAGAACCACAAAGCATCGAAGCTTCACAGGACCCAGAGTCTGTGCGCTAGCGTCTGGGCAACCCTCACAGGAGAGCTGCGCAGCTGCCCATCAGAACCTATTTCCCTTTTTCCTGTTCACAGCTACCCTGCACCTCCCAGCCTTCCCACCCCTTACAGCTGGGGCGCAGTGTCTCATGTTACCAAGGGGAAGGGGTGGAGGTGGTGAGGGCCTTGGTCAGCCTGCATCCTAGGACAGAGGGCATGATGCCCACCTGGTCACCCCACCCTGCTGGTTGGAGCTCTCACCTGGAAGCAGGGAGGAGAAACAAGGGGGCCAGAGCCTGGGACCTGACACCCACCTGCCCTGGACTCTAACAAGAAGGGGAAAGACACATCTTGAGCTTCAGCCCAGTTTTGGGAGACACTTTGTTCCAGTAACAAACTTTGCCTTAAAAGCCAAGGTGCTTTACAAACCCCTCGAAAGTCAGGCTTCATCTCATCACACTTTTCTCAAACCCCAGCTCACGCTGAGACCACCTCTCAGGTGATGGTGCTTCAGAGAAGCCCCTTTAAAACCCCTCTCCCAGCCCTGCCTTCAGTTTAAGGGAGAAGTTTCCTTGACAACCTTGACAAACCTGCTCAGTTTCCTTGACAACCAAGCTTCGCAATCTCCCAAACTCTTCTTCAAACATTCCTATTCTAGGCTGGATGAGCCTAAAGAGACAGTGCTGTCATCACGTGCCATAGAGTGACTCCCCCAAGCCCGTAGTTACTGGTTACATGGTGCTGTTGATGATGAAATCCCAGGAGAGCCAGCTTTCCAATATAACCATTTCTGGACTCGGCACTGGGTCCCTTTCCACGGACAGAGTGGAGTGGCTGTTTCTGCCGGCCCCTTGGTGGAAGAGCTCACCTAATGAAGCCAGGACTTCATCCCTTCCAGGTGATTCCAGGGTCCTCATTCTCCCCAGACCCCCACCCAAATGGCTACTGTCTGTGCCAGTCCATACGGGACCTTGGTAATCTCCTAAAATGAGGGTTATTTTATACACAGGTAATGGGTTGAATGCGGGCCCCAAAAGATGTGCCCCCCCAGAACACGTGAACAGGACCCTATCTGGGAAAAGCATCTTTCTATATGTAGTTAAGGATCTCGAGGTGAGGTCATCTTGGGTTAGGGTGGCCCTCAATCCAATTGAGAGAGTCCTTATGAGAGACAAAACAGGAGAGACTCCGACACAGAGGAGAAGCCACGTGAAGACAGAGGCAGAGACGGGAGGGATGCAGCCGCAAGCCTGGGAATGCCTGGAGCCCGCAAAAGCTGGAAAAGGCAGGAAGAACCCTATCCTGGAGCCTCTGGAGAGACTTCCGTCCTGCAACACCTTGATCTCAGATGTCTGGTCTCCAGGCCTGGGGGGAGGATGAATTCCTGTTGTTCTAAACCACCCAGCTTGTGGTCATTTCTTACAGAAGCCACAGAGCAGTCACACAGACCTTGCTCTGTAGGATCGTGGAAGTGCGGGTCTCATTAAAGGCCGATAGAGGCTGGATTGCAGAGTCAGCACTTAGAGTCAGCACTGGGCCCCAGAAATCGTAAAGCAGAGACTGGACACCAGAATGTTGAGGGGTCAGTCAGAAGCCCATCCCTAAGAGTGCCGGCTGCACACAGCCTCCCCAGGTTTTTACGCCTGTACATGCTGGGGATAAGTATTTCCATCCTGATTCAGGGCCTCGGATGTCACCGTTCACGTTGCTAATTAAGAACCCACTATTTACACAGATGAAAACCCTATCAGGGCACTTGCTCCAGTGGTAAACAATTCTGAAGTTAGTCAGAGGTGGGGAATCGTCTCCCATGCAGCCAGCAGCCCCCCCGCAAGGAGCGTCCTCATTGCAAAGCTGGGGGACGGTGCCGAGGCATCTCTGAGTAAACGTGAGCTGAGCCCCAGGCCAGCTGCTGCTGAACTGTTCCCACCCTTCCCAGGTAAAACACCTGAATGTGTGCAAGGACGTGAAAGCCTAGAGGAAGGGCCGTGGAGCCACCCCAGCGACAGCACGCAGGCCGAGTTTGTGCCTGCAGGCCAGCCAGGATGGTCCTGGCCCCGGGCGCTCTTCTGGAAGCTTTCCATTTCCCTGCCTGAGGTACCCCTCCTGTCCTGGCCCCTACTGTTTTTTTCTTTCCTCACCTCTGCCCGGGGAGAAATTCCAGCGGCATGTATGGGTGACACATCCTCTTCTTTAGCAGGTGGCAGCCTGGCAAATCCTGCAGAAAGTCCAGCAAAGCCCCACTCATACCAGGCCACCCACAAAACCGTGGCCCCTCACTCTCTCCCACCAGCCCAGCCCCGACACTGCTGATGGCACAGAGAATATAGCGTCAGGCACAGCTGCAGGGGCTCTTGCTGCCTGGAGCGGTTTATATTGACCTCAAACCAGGCACACCTGGGAAGGGCTGGCCGGCCGGGTCATACTGCCCAGGTCAGCCAATCCTCGCCCATCACGGGCTCATAGCTGCAGAAAATGGGCCTTGCTGCACTGGCCAGGTCCAAGGAACAGGTGTGGGCTCCTGAGAGTCAGGATAGACAAGGGGCTGCAGCTCTAGCTTGTTTTCTAATAATTTTATCTGGTCCATGAGTGGGAGACAACTTCAAGAAGACCCTTTCCTAATGAGAGGAACCCAGGAGTCAGGGAGAGGAGGGGTGGTGGGTGGAGCCAGGGGCCTGGTGCCCCGGCTGCAGTGGAAGTCTCTGGAAGACCAGGCAGAGGGAGGCAGTCCAGAGTGAAACCCAGGGTCACAGACGTGTCCCGGAGCTGCTGTTTGTTAGTTCAAGCCCTGCTCTGAGGTGCTCTGTGTCAGCTCTGAGAGACAGGTGAGCTGGGGGTGCTCTGCGTTGAGGGCTACGTGCACGGTTCCTGTGTGCTCAGACTTGCTGGGTGCCTGCCCAGGTGAGCTCCATACCCAGGGAGGGGTCTGACCATGAGAGCCCTGTGGGCTGCTGGGTACCTGCCCAGGTGAGCTCCATACCTGGGGAGGGGCCTGACAACGAGAGCTCCGTGGGCTGCTGGGTGCCTGCCCAGGTGAGCTCCATACCCTGGGAGGGGCCTGGCCACGAGAGCCCCGTGTGCTGGGAGGGGGGCGTGTGTATGAGCGTCCTCTCTGTGCAGCCAGCAGACAGTTGCTTAGCAACTTCCCTGTGGGCGGTGCTGGGATGAAATGAGAACCATGGACCAGCAGATGCCACGGATCCCCTGAACCCCTGTCCAGCTAGGGTGATGAGGTCAGTAGGTGAGTGCTGGCCACTGTGCTGCATGAGGGAGGCCCCACGGGTACCTCTTGTGTCTTCCACCTGAAACCACAGAGGCCTCCCCAGGACAGTGAGTCTGCCTGGGGCAGGTGGGAGCTCCTGATGACGCTGCAGGGGACATGAGAGGGACGGACCAGGCAGGAAGAGGTGGGAGCACAGGCAGAGCCATGGGGCTCGGGGCCGAGGGGGCCTTTCTGGTTCTGAGCTGGGAGTGGACGTGCAGGTGGTGAGTGTAATCCAGGAAAGCTGCCCTGGTGACATGAGGCTGATCATGCTTCGGTGACAAGCCTTCCGGGTGATCCCAGAACAGGATAGTGAGACGGATCCTGTTAGAAGAAGGTAAGTGAATCCCCTCAAGAGGAGGCTCTGTGAGCTGGCCCGGGGAGGGGGTGAAGGGAACAGGCGTGGAAGCTGTGGGAAGTGGGCAGTCCCCCTGGGTGGGCGGCGGGTGCAGACCCCGGTCCGTGGTCCCACAGCTGTGCTTCCGGCTGGATTACTTGGCTTCTCGGAGCCTCAGGTTCCCAGTTTGCTCGTGGGGTGATGGTAGCATGGACTGACTAGTGATTCGCTCAGAACAGGGTAGTAAGGGGTCTAGTGGAAATTCCACAGAACACCGTCAGTATGGGAATCGCAGGCCCTGTTTCCCACAGGTCTGTCTTCAGGATCGGGAGAGCAAAGCCGAGCAGACTTGCAGCAGAGACTGGGGACGGGCTCCGTTTGGTGGGTCTCCCTGTTTCCTGAGTCTCGGAAGGAGCAGCTCCAGTGGGCAGTGGCGGCTTCATCCCACACCTGGGAGCATCCAGACCTCAAGGCCCAGCAGCCCCGAGCCCTGTGTCTGGGCCCCCGGGAGGCAGGCGGGACAGGCCGGCATCCTCCTCGGGCCTCTTCCTGCCCAGAACATTCGGGGTCCGGGCCGTCATTAGGGAGAAGCAGGGATGGGGGTGTCCCATGCGGGAACAGGGCACGAAGCAGCTTGTGCACGTGGACGTCCACACCGGGAATGTGGGTCAGTGGGACGCGGGCACCGGGAGAGGCAGGCGGTGGGCCTGAGGAAGCAGGGTGGGGCCGGGGGTCCTGGGGGGGGTGTGCGAGCTTCGCCTGTGCCGGGCCTCACACTCCACGGGGCTTCCCTCCCCTGGTCACTGGGGAGGAGGGGCCGGGCAGCGTTGGTGGAGGGACCCCTCGCGTCCCCAGGCCCTGGGTCGGGGAGCCTGAGGGGCGCAGGCCCAGCTGTGCCCGCAGGGAGGCCTGGAGGGGTCGGGCGGGAAGCACGGGTGTGGTCTCGCCTGTGCGGAAGCTCCCGAGCCAGTGTCCAGTGGGAGCCCTCACCTCGCACATGGGTTTCAAGTCCACGGTTCAGATCACCTTCTAGCTGCTTGGTTTGTTTTCTGGACACAGAGTCCTAATATCTCCTATGTCCCCTGCCCGTGAAAAGGCACGTCTCACCTGGCACCAGGTGCTGCCTCTGGTGCCCCCTGACTGGACGCCCAGCAGCCAGTGTCACTGCGTCACGACTGTCAGGGGGTGTCAGGCGTGGGGGGACGAGAGCACACGGTCCAGGCCCACGAGGGGCCGTGCCGTCCACGGAGCCGGTGCTGTGGCTGTAGGCGTTCCCTCCGCACCCCGCGGGCAGAGACCACCGTCCCCTTACAGACTGTTACCAGGTGAAGACATGTGGACCCTGCTCGGGCCCCAGCCTGCGAGGCGCTCTGCCTCAGCGGGGAAGGTTTCCTTTTTCCACGTGGGTTCCAGTAAGCAAATAACAGGACCAAAGCCGAGACCAACACAGCACAGGCTCTACTCAGTGGCCAAAGAGTGGAGAAGCGGGAACTGAGTTCACAGGTCACCTTCTCGCCCTCCTGGAGAGAGAGGTTTAAAGAGTAAAGACAAAGGGAGGAGGAGGGAGGCTAGTGATGGGATGAAGAGGCCTTCCGGGAAAGGGGCGGGGCTTCTTCCAAGGGGGTGGGGTACCACCTCCTTTTGCCCGTTTCTGGTCCTTCATGTCCAGCCATGGCCGCCGGTGGGTGTGTCTCTTAATATGCTGATATAGTAAACTCAACACGTGATGAGACTCGGGGTCGGTTGGAGGTCACATTCATTGCCATCTTGGTCCCAGCTGGTTCCATCTGTTTGTTTGTTTGTAGCTTCCTTTCTTATCTCTGGACCCCTTAAATACTTAGGTGAACTCCTGCTGAAGGTGGGGGTGGAGGACAGCCCTGTGAAAGGTGGGTGCACGGGTCCTGAGCAGAGCCTGGAGCAGCTCTGACAACAACAGGAGGCTGAGACGGGCGGGCAGTCTGGTGGCGGCACTGGGGCCTGTGGTCGACATGTGGAGGGGGTCAGCCGGGGGCACGTGTCAGGGAAGGTTCTCGGTGTTTACACAGAAGATGTGAACGTGGGCCCAGATGCACAGCTGCCTGCAGACGCTGCTACAGAAACCCCTGATTCTTTCCTGAGAAAACTGGTGGGCGGTCATTCAGGCAACAGGGCAAACAGCTTGCTCTGGAGGCTCTTGTGGGGAAGTGGGGACTTAGCAACAGGGGCTCAGCCTGCATAACCCCAGAAGCCCTCCCAGGACAGCTCCAGAACTGCTTCTGGAATGGCAAGGAGAAGTGGGCCTTCCACCTACTAGACGTGCAGGAGAAGGCTGGGGTCTGCAGGGCCGCCCTCACCTTCAGGGACTGGCTGAGAGACTCACAGGACCCGGTACATGCTCGTGGCTTGTGTCCTCACAGCTGAGATGGGTCACACGCAGTAGGGATGCCTGGGGGGAGGGCCCCTTCTCCGGTCACCTCATGACACTTTGTGCCCCCTCCTTCCCTCGAGGGTCTCTAGGGTGTCTCTTCCCCCAGCGACAAGGGCAGAACCATTACAGTTACCCCCACCCCCGTCCCCCCAGGGAAGCCCAATAGAGGCTTGGTACCCGGCTGGGGGCTGGTCACGTGGTGTTGTCTGCCCTCACCCTCCAAAATGCCGGTGCCCAGAAGGGGAGCCGGGGTTCAGCATGAGCCACATGGTTTGTGCACACAGCACAGGTGCAGGGGGCTGCCCCTAACGGGAGGCGGGAGGGTTTAGACCAGGCCAGGGAGCTGCTCACCAGCTGCATTAGGTTCCCGGGACAGCTGTGACAAACGACCACAAACGGAGGCTCAGAGCAACAGAAACCTGTCCTCTCTCAGTCCCGGAGACCAGACGTCTGAGGTCAAGGTGTCCCAGGGCTGCGCTCCCTCCGGAGACTCCAGGGGAGGGTTCTGCCTGCCTCTTCCAGCTTCTGGGGTCTCCAGGCATCCCTGGGCTTGTGGCCGCATCCCTCCCATCTCTGCCTCCATCTTCACATGGTGTCTCCTGTGTGTCTGTGTCTCTCTGCTTGTCTCTTAGAAGGACACTGTCACTGATTTAGGGCCACCCTGATCCAGGATGACCTCATCTTCAGATCCGTAACTAATTATACCTGCAAAAACCCTACTTCCAAATAAGGTTCCATTCTCAGATTCTGGGGGGCATGACGTGGACATAAATTCTGGGGGGCCCCCATTCAACCCACTGTAGTACCCAGTTCCCAGACGCCAGCTGACCTTCCTCAGGACAGCATCAGGCTGGTGATGTTCTGTCTTTCTGCATGGAGTTGTCTCTTGTTTCTTGTGGTAAGAGTGAGGTTGGGTGGGGGGAGCTTCTGGCTGACCTCCTGGTCATTCCAGGGACCACGCTGATGTGTCCTTCCCGGGAGGGTGCGAGCATGGCCAGGGCTCCCTGTGAATACTCCACACTGACCGCTCGGTGGTCAGACACCTGCATGGGCTGGACCGGTCCCCAGCACCTTCTACCACATCCACAGCCTGGTGGACTCTGTGCGGGCTTATGACCAGGAGGTGTGGGCCAGCAGGATCGGTGGGAGCCCTCCTGCCTGCCACGTGGCCTCCAGCCCACCACAGACCCTCCAGTCCTGCCATGGACATCCCCATCGCATTAACCCCCAAGAGGGCTTCTGGGAGGGGTGAGAACTTGGCCATGAAGAAGACAGGGCAGGCCCTAACTGCAGCAGGTGGAGGCAAGTACTGGGGGTGCTTGGCTATTTGTCCCCCAAAGACCCAGCATGTGGGCTCTGACTTGATGGGTCCACCTCCACCTGGGCTCACCTGGGGGGTCGCTGCAGGGAGAGCGTGTCCTTGGGTGATTTTCCAACTCTCCCCACCCCCAGCTTCCCTCTCTGGGCCCCCCTGGCCCCATTAATAGTCTTTAAATAGTGTCTCTCACCCATCAGGCCTGGAAGATTTTAATATTGTGTGGGAGTCCAGTGACCAGCGCCCATGTGTCCTGTGTGTCTTGGGAGGGGAGGGAGCCTCGCTCTCACATTCCTGCCCCAGTGCACCTGGGATCGGGGACAGCAGACCCAGGCTTTGCTGTGGCAGAAGCTCCCTTTCTGTGAACAAGTCTTCCCCAACTCCTGTTATCCTCACTGGAGACTCAGGAGGCCACAGCATCGGGACACCTCCAGCACCAGGACCCCACCCTAGGGAATCTCTCAAGAGCAGGGAGAAGGCCTGGAGGTAGAGGGGAGGAGGGAGCCGGCCTCTTCAGGATCCCCGGGGCTAGGAAGCCTCCTACACAGGAGGGCCTTGGACTCATCTTAACTACCACCCGGGGTCTCCTACCCCTCCCCTGGTAGGGGGGCCCTTCAGATTCCATGGCCCCAAGATCCTCCCCACTGACTTCTGACCCCAACTTCAGAGTCAGGGACGCCCTCCGTGGCTTCTTTTTTCTTGCTCCCAGAATTCCCTGAAGCTGTTATACCCAGGGTTTATTATGGTGAAGGATGCAAGTTAAAATCAGCGAGCACAGAGGGGACGAGCAGGGTCCAGCCTCCTCGGTTGTGGCAGCCCAGGGAAGCCCACCTGAGTCCTGAAGTGCAGGGTTTATTGGGGTCTGTCACGTCAATGTGGGACCACCATGTGCCTGACCTTAGCCTCCAGCCCCCGGGGGGGACCCAGGAAGTCCCACCGTGCATCACGCCGTCAGCACAGACCAGCCTGGAGCGAGGCCCACGGAGCACGGACACTCCCGTCAGACTCAAGGTGACCTCTGGAGCCAGGACAGAGGCCCAGCCTCTCTGTGGGCAGGTGAACCCACACCACACAGGCCCTGGTGCAGTGCCCGTTCCGTGGGGTCAGCTGGGTGCACGCAGGTCAGCCAGTGTCTGTGTGTCTCAGCCTGTAACCACAGACCACACTGTCCTGCTCTGCTCACAAGAGCGAGGCCAATGGAGGGACAACAGGGGTGGGAACAAAGCCGGGTCATGGTCCGGCTGGGTGAGAAAGGGTCCAAGGAGCGAGAACCCGGCTGCCCTTGCCTGGTGAGCTGAGAGCTGACGTCCACCCTGTGGGCAGCCCCTCTCCCCACGTCCCGAGGTAAGGCTGCCTTTCCTGCACCCTGGGCAGTGTCATGCCTGTGTATACAGCAGGACGCACAGAAGTGCAGGCAGCAGGCCCGATGCCTGCCCTTGGCACGTACTTGGGGGCTTGCTGAGGGTGGAACATCCCAACAGGACATGGGCCGACCCCGGGGAGGATGTAGGGGTGAAGTGTTTGGGAGCCTCTCGAGGGGATCCTCACCTGTCTGCACAGGTGAATTGAGGACACAGACCAACGGTGGGAAGGCGGGGGAGGCCAGTCCTGGGTCATCCCTGAGGCTGGAGGATGGGTGTAGAGCTGGGGGTGACGGCGGTGGGGACGAGGGTCTGATCACAGGACAGGGAGGAGACAGAGCATCCGAGGCAGCGGGGAAGGTGGAAGACTGTGCCCGACGGGAGGACGAAGAGACCAGCAGGCGGCGCTGTAGGCGCGGGTAGCAGGGCTGCTCCCTCCAGGTCGGCGCCAGAGCCCCGCACCACTGGAAACCCTGCGGTGTCTGGACAGAGCCCCAGAGGATGGGGGGCCCGATGGGCGGGAAGGGTTTGGAAAAGTCACCCCATCTCCACATGTCCTAGGGGAGGGGTCCCTGCTCCAACCTCGTTCCTTAGAGTCTCCCCACCTGGGGAAGTCAACACACTCAACAGCCGGTCGTGCATGGCTTGGAATTTGTCCGGAGGATGAAGGGGAAGCGGGGTAAGGAATGAGAGACAAGCTCTACGTGTTTGGACAGCACATGCCACTCTAATTTCCCATCAGGAAGAGGAATTTCCCAAAGGCTCAGGCAGCCCCTGTAACCAGAATGGGGCTTGAAGCAATCCTGCCACTTTGTGGCTGGTTCCAGAAACATGTTGAAGACAGGTGCTCAGGGGCACTGCAATCCACAACGCCTGCAGGGTTGTAAATGACAACTATGGTGGAAAAATATCTTGGGGTAAGTAATTGAAAAGGACTTGAAAACAAGGCAGAATTGCAGGAACCGGATCGCAAGAGGTAGATTGGACTCGCCGTTAAAGCACATGAAAGGTGCTCAACATTGCCTATGATTCAGTTGGCCAAAAATGGCGTAAAAGTGTAAATCCATACGCCCTTGTGCCAACCAAACATGCGGGAAATACAAATCAACACTACAAAGATGTATCACTTTGCCCCAGTCAGAATGGCCGTCCTCACAATGTGTAAAAACCAGAAATGGAGGAGAGGACGTGGAGAAAAGGGAGCCCTGCTGCGCTGATGGTGGGAATGTCAACTGCTAACAGCCACGCTGGAGAAGGGTATGATGTTTCCTAAAAATTCTAAAAAACAGAGCTATAGGGACTTCCCTGGTGGCAAAGTGGTTAAGAATCCAACTGCCAATGCAGAGGACAGGGGTTCTAGCCCTGGTGCGGAAAGATAACACATGCCGTGGAGCAACTAAGCCCGTGCGCCACGACTACTGAGCCTGTGCTCTAGAGTCCATAAGCCACAACTACCGAGCCCGTGCTCCACAAGGAGAGAAGCCAGTGCAATGAGAAGCCCACGCACTACAACGAAGAGTAGCCCCAACTTGCTGCAACTAGAGAAAGCCCACGTGCAATAACAGAGACCCAACACAGGCAAAAATGATTAATTAATTAATTAAAAAAAAATAGAGCTACAGAGCATACGGCACTTCCAGTCCTGGAATCCACAGGACACAGGCACTTCAACTATTAGTGCAGCCCTTTTGCAGGAGCCTCGACTTGGAAACAATGTAAATGTCCTTGGAAGGAAAAAATGGATAAAGAAGATGTGGTTCTTCTGTACAATGGAATATTACTCAGCCATGAAATCAATGAAATAAGGTCAGTTGCAGCAACTCAGGTGGACTTAGGTACGATCATTCTAAGTGACATAAGTCAGACACAAAAAGACACTTAGCATAAGATATCACTTATAGGTGGAATCTAAAAATGGCTACACATGAACTAAATTACAAAACAAACAGAGTCACACATTTAGAAAACAAACTTATGGCTGCTAAATGGGAAAGGTGGGGTGGGGTGAGGCATAAACCAGAGGGTTGAAATTAACACAGATACGTTCCAAAGACCAAATGGGTAATCGACAAGAGCTCCTCTATAGCTCAAGGAACTGGACTGGGCACACTCTAGTCACCAGAAAAGAATATGTACGACTGGTAAGAATGTGAAAGAATTTATGGATGTCTCTCTGTAAGTGAATCAAGTGGATGTGCAGCAGCAAGAAAGACAGCATGGAAAATCAGCTACACCTCATTATAAAAATAAATTACAAAAAAAAAAAAAACCACAGGGAGAAACTGTTACAAAATTCGTTCAGGGGCTGTGATGCAACCTGCATTGACCCCATCTAGGTCCACAGCTAGACAGGACATAAGGCTGGACACTTGTGGGGATGAGAGTTTTGGTGAGGATGGGACAGCAAATGCATCCCCTTTAGAGTAATGCTGCCTGGTCCCCAATCCATGGGTCACAAATCTTCAGGTGCAGGGGACCCTTTGTACAGCTAAAACATGCATGGGACACACAGAGGATGGTACCCCATGTGATCGGGAAAGGTTTCTAAAACGCACCTCATTTTTCATCTCCTGGTGGTCGGGTTCGCCATTCCAGCCTCTTTCCTAACAATCTCCCCACTTTGGGGAAGTCTGTACCTTCAACATCCTGTTTCGCACACTTTGGAATTTGTCCGGAGGATGAAGCGGAAGGGGGGAAACAATGAGAGACAAGCCGTAGGTGTTTGGACAGGCACATGCCACTCTAATTTCCAATTAGGAAGAGGAACTGACCAAACGCTCACCTTGCCTCCGGAACCAGAATAGGGCTTGAAACATTCCTGTTTTGTGGACAGATCCCAAAGAAACAAGTTGAAAAATGGAGCTCAGGGGCACTGCAATTCACAATGCTGCAGGGTTGTAAAAGATTCCTAAGGTCGAACAATGCCTTGAGGTAAGTCATGAAACTGGACTTGAAAGCAAGGCAGAATTGCAGGAAAGGGATTTAAAGAGGTAGATTGGACTCACCATTAAAGTACATGAAAAGCGGCTGAACTTCGCCAACGATGCAGTTGGCCAAAAAGGGCGTATGCGTTTTCCCAGAATATATTCAGGAAAAACGCATACGCCCTTTTTGGCCAACCAAACAGGCGCGCAGTGAAAATCAACAATCCAAAGAGGTATCTCTTCGTATCAATCAGAAGGGCCATCCTCACAAAGGGTAAAAACCACAAATGCAGGACAGGGCGTGGAGAAAAGGGAGCCCTGTTACGCTGCGGGGGTGGGGGGGGATGTAAGTTGCCAACGGCCACTCTGGAGAAGTATATGGTGTTTCCTAAAACATCTAAAAAACAGAGCTACAGAGCCTAGGACACTTCCACTCATGGGCGTATATCTTGGAAAACCCAAAAATCGACAGGACACAGGCACCCCAACGTATACTGCTGCTCTGTTTACAAGAGCCTCGACCTGGGTACAGCTTAAATGTCCTTGGAAGGAAACAGTGGATAAAGAAGATTTAGTATTTACGTTCAATGGAATATTGCTCAGCCCTGAAATCAATGAAATAAGGCCAGTTGCAGCAACTCGGGGGGACTTAACTATGGTCATTGAGAGTGAAATAAGTCAGACAAAATGAATGTTATCATAAGATGTCACTTATAGCGGGAATCTAAAAATCGCCACACATGAACTGAATTACAAAACAGAACACAGTCACACATTTACAAAACACACTTATGGTCGCTTAAGGGGAAAGGTGCAGTGGGGTGACGCATAAACCAGGAGGTTGAAATTGGCACAGATATCATTCCATAAACCAATACTGGAATCGACAAGACCTACTCATTGCTCAAAGAACTAGACTCAGCACACTCTATTCATAGGGAAAGAATATATCTGACTAGCAGAAACTGAAAAACAATTTATTGATGTCTCTCTGTAAGTGCCTCAAGTGGATGTATAGAAGCAAGAAACACAGCAATGAAAATCAGCTACAACCCATTATAAAAATAAATTTAAAAAAAGACAGGGAGAGAGAGAGGAATTCTTACAAAAGTCAATCGGGGCCTGCGATGCAACCTGGATTGACCACATCTAGACCCGCAGCTGGATGGGACCTAAGGCTGGACACTCGTCAGGCTGAGAGGATTGGTGAGGATAGGCCAGCAAATGCAGCCCCTTTAGAGTAATACTGCCTGGTCCCCATTCTATGGGTCCCAAATCTCCAGGTGCAGGGAAATCTTCCTAGAGCTAAAACATGCATGGGACACACCAAGGATGGTCCACCCTCTGATAGGGAAGAGTTTGGAAAAGGCCCCTCATCTTCTGGTGCTCGGGTTCCCTCCTCCAGCCTCTTTCCTAACAATCTCCCCACTTGGGGAATCAGCACCTTCAACATCTTGTTTCGAACAGTTTGGAATTTGTCCAGAGGGTGAACTGGAAGGGGGGCGGGGACAATGAGAGACCAGCCTTAGGTGTTTGCACAGGCACATGACGCTCTAATTTCCAATCAGGAAGAAGAATTGACCAAAGGCTCAGCCTGCCCCCCTGGAACCAGAATAGGGCTTGACGCAATCCTGCTCTTTTGTGGCCAGTTCCCTAAAAAGCAAGTTGAAAAATGGAGCTGAAGGGCACTGCAATTCAAAAACCTGCAGGGCTGTAAATGATACCTATCATCGAAAAATATCTTGAGGTAAGTCAATGAAAAGGATTTGAAAGCAAGGCAGAATTGCAGGAAAGGGATTTCAAGAGGTAGATTGGACTCACCCTTAAAGCACATGAAAAGCGGCAGAACTTCGCCAAGGATGCAGTTGGCCAAAAAGGGCGTATGCGTTTTTCCTGAACATATTCAGAAAAAATGCATACGCCCTTTTTGGCCCACCAGACAAGCAGGCAATACAAATCAATATTACAAAGAGGTATCACTTCGCATCTGAAAGAAGGGCCATCCTCACAACTGGTAAAAACCAGAAATGCAGGACAGGGCGGGGAGAAAGTGGAGCCCTGTCAAGCTGATGGGGGGAATGTAAATTGCCAGAGGCCACTCTGGAGAAGGGTATTGTGTTTCCTAAAACATCTAAACAGCACAGCTACAGAGCATACAGCACTTCCACTCATGGGCTTACAGCTTGGAAAACAAAGTCGACAGGACGCAGGCACCACAACGTTTAGTGCTGCTCTGTTTACAAGAGCCTCGACTTGGGTACAACTTAAATGTCGTTGGAAGGAAAAAATGGATAAAGAAGATTGGGTACTTATGTACAATGGAATATTACTCAGCCCTGAAATCAGTGAAATAAATAAAGCCAGTTGCAGCAACTCGGGGGAACATAGGTATGGGCATTGAGAGTGAAGTAAGTCAGAAAGAAAAAGAAACTTATCATAAGATATCACTTATAGGGGGAATTTAAAAATCGCCACACATGTACTGAATTACAAAACAGAACAGAGTTATACATTTAGAAAACACAGTTATGGATGCTTAAGGGGAAAGGTGCGGTATGGTGATGCATAAACGAGGAGGTTGAAATTGGCACAGATACCGTTCCATAAACAAATAATGTAATGGACAAGACCTACTCCTTGCTCAAAGAACTGGACTCAGCACAGTCTATTCACAGGAAAAGAATACATCTGACTAGTAAATACTGAAAAAGAATTTATTGATGTCTCTCTGTAAGTGAATCAAGTGGATGTACAGCAAAGACACAGATTTGAAAATCAGCTTTACCCCATTATAAAAATAAATTAAAAAGAAAGACAGTGAGAGAGAGAGGAATTCTTACAAAATTCATTCAGGGGCTGTGATGCAACTCGATTGACCACATCTAGACCCACAGCTGGATGGGACCTAAGGCTGAACACTCATGGGGCTGAAAGGATAGGTGAGGATGGGCTACCATATGAAGTCCCTTTAGAGTAATACTGTCTGGGCCCCATTCCATGGGGCCCAAATCTCCAGGTGCAGGGAAATCTTCCTACAGCTAACATATGCATGGGACACCCAGCGGATGGTACACCATCTAATCGGGAAAAGTTTGGAAAAGGCCCCTAATCTCATCTCCTGGTGCCCGGGTTCCCACCTCCAGCCTCCTTCTTAACAATCTCCCCACTTGGGGAAGTCAGCGCCTTCAAACCCTCGTTCGCACAGTTTGGAATTTGTCCGGAGGATGAAGAGAAAGGGGGTGGAACCAATGAGAGACAAGCCATAGATGTTTGCACAGGCACTTGTCACTCTAATTTCCAATCAGGAAGAAGATCTGACCAAAGGCTTAGCTTGCCTCAGGAACCAGAATAGGGCTGGAAGCAACCCTGCTGTTTTGTGGCCAGTTCCCAAAAAAGCAAGTTGAAAAATGGAGCTCAAGGGCACTGCAATTCACAATCCTACAGGGTTGTAAACGATACCCATTGTAGTAAAATATCTTAAGGTAAGTCAATGAAAAGGATTTGAAAGCAAGGCAGAATTGCAGGAAAGGGATTTCAAGAGGTAGATTGGACTTGCCATTAAAGCTCGTGAAAAGCGGCTTAACTTCACCAATGATGCACTTGGCCAAAAAGAGCGTATGCGTTTTTCCTGAATATATTCAGGGAAACCACATACGCCCTTTTAGGACAACCGAACAGGCGCGCAGTGAAAATCAACACTACAAAGAGGTATCACTTCGCATCGGACAGAAGGGCCAAGCTCACAAAGTGTAGAAACCAGAAATGCAGGACAGGGCGAGGAGAAAAGGCAGCCCTGCTTCGCTGATGGTTGGAATGTAATTTGCCAAAGGCAACTCTGGAGAAGTATATTGTGTTTCCTAAGAAATCTAAGAAACAGAGCTACAGAGCACATGGCACTTCCACTCATGGGCGTATATCTTGGAAAAACCAAAAATCGACAGGACGCAGGCACCCCAACGTTTAGTGCTGCTCTGTTTACAAGAGCCTAGACTTGGATACAACTTAAATGTTCTTGGAAGGAAAAAATGGATTAAGAAGATGTGGTACTTATGTTCAATGAAATATTACTCAACCTTGAAATCAATGGAATAAGGCCAGTTGCAGTGACTTGGGTGGACTTTGGTTTGATCATTCTAAGTGAAATATGTCTGACAGAAAAGAGACTTCTTATAAGATATCACTTATAGGTGGAATCTAAAAATGGCTACACATGAACTAAATTACAAACAGAAACAGAGTCACACATTTAGTAAACACACTTTTGTTTGCTAAAGGGGAAGGTGGAGTGGGGTGAGGCGTAAAGCAGGAGGTTGAAATTAGCACAGATACATTCCAAAGACCAAATAGGTAATCGACAAGACCTACCCTATAGCTCAAGAAACTGGGCTCAGCACACTCTAGTCACCGGAAAAGAATATATATGGCTGGTAAGAATCTGAAAAAGAATTTACTTATGTCTCTCTGTAAGTGAATCAAGTCGATGGACAGCAGCAAGAACAGGGCATTGAAAGTCAGCTATACCCCATTATAAAAATAAATTACAAATAAAAAAACAAAGACACTGAGAGAGATAGAAATTCATACAGAATTCGTTCAGTGGCTGTGTTCCAACCTGGACTGACCATGTCTAGACCCACAGCTGGATGGGACCTAAGGTTAGACACTCGTGGGGTGAGAGGCTTTATAAGGATGGGTACGCAAATGTAGCCCCTTTAGAGTAATACTGCCTGGTCCCCATTCCATGGGTCCCAAATCTCCAGGGGCAGGGGATCCTTCCCACAGATAAAACATGCATGGGACACCCAAAGGA
>NW_021703766.1:58006544-58036881 GCF_005190385.1 Monodon monoceros
GGGCAATGGAAAATTAAGATTACGGTTACCATACGTGTACAAATACAAATTAAATTCGTATATCAAAAAGACCGACCATAAAGCAAGGGAGGTCTGCGGAACACTCTGGAATAATTTACATGGGAAGAGGACCTGTAAATGAATATATATATATATATATATGAAATATACAAATGAACCAGATTTTGTACACATAGGACAAACAATATTCTAATCATTACCCCAATTTTAAAAAGTAAAACAACGGACAAAAATAATGGGACATATACTTATGGGGGGTTTGCCTGTCATATTCCATTCTAATTAACAACCTGGGAACAATACTTCCAGAAGGGATGTGCTGCCCTAGTAACCAGAATTGGGAATAGAGAAATGCTGCCCAACCAGTAAATAATAATCTATTGAAATTTACTTACTTCACATATGGGAGTGTCAAAGCCTGGCATACAGAATGTGATGAACAATCTAACTGATTTAGAAAAGTATGCAAAAAATTCACGGTTGGTGGTATGACAAAATGGGCTGACTTAAGTTAACTTTGGCAATGAGAGTACTCTGTAGGCCAAAGGCAAAATATGCCATACATACACAGTGGACTCTGTAAGTTCTTTCCCATGGGGAGTAGTAGCTAACAGTACTGACACTACTATATCAGTAATCGGATGGAACAAGCACTGCATTTATTTATTTATTTTTAGGTTCACTTTTATATTGATTTTTTTTACATCTTTGAGTATAATTGCTTTACAGTGGTGTGTTAGTTTCTGCTTTATAATAAAGTGAATCAGTTATACATATACATATGTTCACATATCTCTTCCCTCTTGTGTCTCCCTCCCTATCCCACCCCTCCAGGCGGTCACAAAGCACCGAGCTGATCTCCCTGTGCTACGCGGCTGCTTCCCACTAGCTATCTACCTTACATTTGGTAGTGTATATATGTCCATGCCTCTCTCTCGTTTTGTCACAGCTTACCCTTCCCCCTCCCCATATCCTCAAGTCCATTCTCTAGTAGGTCTGTGTCTTTATACCTGTCTTACCCCTAGGTTCTTCATGACATTTTTTTCCTTAAATTCCATATCTATGTGTTAGCATATGGTATTTGTCTTTCTCTTTCTGACTTACTTCACTCTGTATGACAGACTCTAGGTCTATCCACCTCATTACAAATAGCTCAATTTTGTTTCTTTTTATGCCTGAGTAATATTCCATTGTAAATATGTGCCATGACAAATGGTGGAAACCAGGTTTCTTACCACTGGAGTGAGAAGTCGCAAACAAAGGAAGGTTGCAATATCCATGTCATAACAGATCAGGTTGGAGACATCAGTATAAACTATCTTTAGCCTAACAGAGACACACATAATTCCACACGGAAATCTTTATAATTATGTGTATATGCATAGGCTGGGATACATGCACATATTTCCATGCACTGTCAGCTGAGCATATTTAGCTCCCACATGTAAGTCTTTAATACTACTCTCTAATAAAAGGAACAAGGGCTCTTTGAAGAAAGGGCTGATGCTAGGACTGAGACAGTAAATATATGAAACAGGATAATCTTAAAGTATCAGAACATGAAGAAGTACCAAAAATTTAAAAAAACCCCAAAAGAAAAATTATGTAAAATGAAAACAAGAGCAAATGGAAGAAGCACTCAACAGCCAAAGCAAGGATGAACTAAGCAGTCTAATAATGTAGAGTTGGAGTATGACCAAAAGTTTACAATAAATATTCACGTGTCCAAACTGGTAAAAAAATAAGTGACAGAGTTTTTGATGAATGGTGTTAAACAGAAATCTCCTATGCAGAAAAGTTCTAAACAATGTATAGAGCCACTCAGCTGTCCATGAAGGATGTGAAGCTAACCCCTTTCTCCTCAAGTGTGGCTTCTGCATTATGACTTCCTCCTACATAAGACACACAGGATGGACATGGGAAAAAATTAACCTCACTGTGGGAAAACTTGACAAACATTACCTCAGTTAGGTGACCAAAATTAAGAATATAAGTGAGAAGTTCCCTTAAGAGCCTGTTCTCTTGATATACAGTGAAGAGGAGTCACTTTACCTCTGTGATCTGCTTTTTCAAAGCCAAGTCTAATTACAACAAAATCACCAGGCAAATCCCAGCGCCTGGCAGTCTATACAATACCTGAGCAGTTCTCCTCCACACTGTCAAGGTCATGGAAACAAGGAGAGTCTGAGCAACTGTCAGAGCCCAGAAGAACTAAACAGACATGATGACCCCATGTCCTATGAGACCCTGGAACAAGGAAAGGAATAACAAAGGGAACATGAATAGAGACCTCAGTTAATAATAAAGTATCAATATTTGTTCATTATTTTTGATGATTCTGTAGAAAATTAGACTGGAAAAATTAAAAGTCAAATAAGAGAAACCTATTGTAACAAACTGGAAATCTAGAGGAAATGGGTGATTTCTTTGTAAAAACACATTACCAAAATGGACCCTAAATTAAGGAAAATACAAAAAGACTAATTAACCACTGAGGAACCTCTTCCCCTACTGGTTATCCTATCACTTCTCCAGGGTTTTCCTCTCCTGGGACAGGGAAGGAACAGGGACAGAGATGTTTGACAGCTCCCTTAGTATATGACCCCACCCAGTGTCTTCATCTCCCCCAGCCACGCCTACCCAGTTAGGACACCTGAGGATGGATCAGGGATTATTGATTTGGATGTTTCAACTAGGACTTTTTTTTTATTCTCAGCGAATGGACACACTTACTGAAGTAAAATAGATTAGTATTTATTGTAAGGGTAGAAATAATTTAATACTTGCAAGTGGCAAGTTGAAGAATGAGTTTGGACCTGGCAGGTCTAGTGTATCACACTGTCTCTGTGTGACCTTATTTCTTTCCAAACCTTTGTCCTGCTCAGTGCCTTTGGGAGACCCCATTCACAGGCACAGGCTCTCTCACTGCCCTTGGGCCAACAGCAATTCTAGGCTGACAACAAACCACCATCCTTTTTCCAAGAAAATTTTCTCTTTTCTTGGGTTCTAAGAAAAGTCATGGTTTTGAATACCTTTGGCCTCTTTTGGGTTTAACTCTCATCCTTGACCCATCACCAGAAGATGGAAAATGGGACTGGCTAGATGTGGGTTATAAACCCATCTTCGAGCTGGGTGGAACATGGGCTCATCCTTCTGGAACTATCTGGACTGGAAGCAGGTGAGATATAATTCCCAAAGGAAAACTGAGGCACTAGGCTTGGGCATGAGAATAGATGCTGGCTGGGAGAAAGCAGCAGATTCTATGTCAATGACAGCTCACTGCACAACACAGAATCTGACACAAGAGGAAGAAAGGGGTTCTCTTAGGGTCAGGGGCTGCAGCGACTCATCCAGTGCTCTTACTGTCCTCCCAAGACTACAAGAAGTTCTTTCACTTGCTGAAAAGGCGGGATCATTTTTGTTGGTAAACTCAAGTCTCCTGCCTTGGGCATCAGGCCCTCACATCTCAGAAGATGGCCCAAAACAGCCCATGTGCCCTCAGAAGACACACAGACCTCATTCCTGCCGCTGAGAGGTGGGAGCCCTTGAATTATGCCATCTCCCTGGCCATATTAATTAACTACCCATCCCTGAAAAGCAATACTGCTCCTTTTCCAGTTTCTTCTCTCTCCTTTTCTAAGGGAAGAAACCAAATGCTAGGGTGGTAAGGAAACTCTTGTGCAATGAATTAATGGGAGGCTCAAGAATTATTCCATGCCATGGAACCCATAATTGGCAGGTTTTCCAGAGGCCACATGGATGCATATGGCTCTCCAAGACAATGCAGTTTCAGTGTGAACCTCCCATTGGGAGGCCCAGTTTCTCCCATAACTTTGATTCTTAATGAATATGAATGTCAAAATTTCTAACAAATAGTTCTAAATTATTACCCACACTTGTTATTGGTAGACTTTACTTGACTAGTCATTATGCTGTAATATTTCATTCTGGCTTTTAATTTGTATTTCCCTGATGATGGGGGAAGTTGAACACCTTTACTGGTTTATTGGTTCTTTGGATCTCCTCCTCTGTGAAAAACCTGTTCCAGTCTTTTGCCCATTTTTCTATTGGGTAGAGTCTGTCTTACTGATTTGATCTTCAGAAATACTTTATTATACTCTGGGTACCAGTTTTGTGCCATGCAACTCTATTACAAATATATCATCTTCCATTTTGGGTGTTTTAATTCTCACTTCCTTTGTGGCTCATGAAGATCAACATCTTTTTATGTTTATTAAGCATTTGGACATTCTCTTGTGAGAAGGGTTCAACTCTTTTTGTACAGTTTTTTATGTGTTGTGTAATTTGTAAGAGATTACTGGTTTGTAGGAGTTCTTTTTAACATATCATGGGTATAAGTTCTTTGTCAGATAAATATACTATAAATATTTTTTCTGCCCATGGGTTGCTTTTAGACACTATTATGATTGTCTTGATGAACATAAATTCTTAATAAAATTCCATTATAATTAAAAAAAATTCTAACACCTAAAAGGACAAAGGATTGAAGGGCCACGATGTGCTGTATGGTTGTTGTGTCAGGGACACACTCAAATATTTAGAGGATTATTACCTCTCTTGGCAGGCTACGAGGCTGTGAAGGCTGTGAAGGGGAGGCCCTTTTCTCAACCACATGGATGTTGGTAGTTGAAACATCATAAACGAATGTCTACACTGCCCAGGTAGCTGTTCCATTACTCAGCAGCATGGTCAGCTCACTAACTGTCTGTGGGGTCTTGACAGGGCCCAGGCTGAACTGAGCTAGAGGACCACAGATGCCTGCCAGAATGGTCGGAGGCCAAGGACTGTCCTGCCAGAGACTTGATTGTCTATTGCTACCCACTCAGATGGGACAAAGGATGCCTGTAGCCCCAGGAGGGCCCCACCAGCCCTCAAGCAGCCAGAGGGCTGGCAGATGGCTACACCCAATCCTGCATTAATCCACACATGTCCACTGAATGCCCTCTTGTCTGGGCACTCTGCTGGAACTGGGGCTGCCCAGGCAGAGCAGGGCCAACACCACCTTTCCCAGATGGGAGGGCAGGAATGACTGTACTGTTAACAAGGATGCAACCATGCATGACTCCAGACACCCTCCACAACCCGTGACTGACATCGAGTTCGATGTGAAACACTCAGAGACAGTACAGAAATTTCATTCTTCTCTCAGAGCCCAGGACTGGGGGATAGAAAGACAGTGGTCCAGCTCACCTCCCTGACTCATGTGTGACCCTGGGCAAATCCTATCCATCCTGGAGACCTCAGAGAAGACAAAGGAAGGGCAATGGGGGCCAGTTATGTTTAAACCTAACCCTAACCCTAAGGAACCCTAACCTCTAACCCTAACACCCCAGCCCCAGACCCCTAGACCCTCTACCCTGACTCTCAATCCCTGACCCCTGACCCTTAAACCCTGACCTGACTCAAACCCCGGACCTAAACCCTAGCCCAGTGGATACCGAGGGATGATGGTACTCTGGAATAAACCAAGGGATTCATGACCTTGCATTTAGCAATAGTTTCTTAGATCTGACACTAAAACACAAGCAATGAAAGAAAAAAACAGATAATCTGGAGTTCCTCAAAATTACAAACGTTTGTACATCAAAAGAGGCTCTCCAGAAAGTAAAAAGACAGCCCACAGAATGGAAGAAAACATAGGCACATTATATATCTAATAAGAGACTTTAACCAGAATATATCAAGAACTTTTTACCACTCAGTAAAAGGGCAACCCAATTTTTGGAATGCACAAAGGACTTGCATGGACTGTTCTCCACACAAGGCATACAAGCGGTCAACAAGCACGTGAAAAGATGTCACACATCAGTAGTCATGATGGAAATGCAAATTAAAACCACAATGTGATACCTTCACACACACTAGAAAGGTTATATTAAAAATAAATAAAAATAACAAATGTTAGCAAAAATGTAGGGAAATGGGGACCCTTAAACTTTACTTATGGAAATGTAAAATGGTGCAATCTATGTGTACAAAACTTTGGCATTTTCTCAAAAATATAAAAATGTAATTATCATATGTTTCAACAACTCCACTCCTAGATATATACCCAAAGAACAGATAACAGTGTTCAAATAAAAACGTATACACCGATATTCATAGCAACACTCTTCAAATAACCCAAGGCAGAAACAATTAAAGTGTCCACCAATGGGTGAATGGATAAGCAAAGTAAGGTAGATCCATAAGCTGCATTATTCTGTCATATGAAGGAATAAAGTAAAATTGTGCAGCTGCTGTGGAAAACGGTATGGCGGTTCCTCAAAAACTTAAACGTGGAATTAACATATGATCCCTCAATTCTGCTCCAGGGTATACACCTAAAATATTAGAAAGTAAGGAATGGAACAGGTATCTGTACCCCATATTCATAGCAACATTATTCACAGTAGCCAAAATGTGGAAGCAACACAAGTGTCCTTCAACAGATGAATGCATAAGTACAGGGTAGTATATACACAATGGCATATGATTCAACCTTTAAAACTAAGGTAATTCTCACACATGCTACAATGTGGATGAACCCTGAAGTCATTATGCTAAGTGAAACCAGCCAGACACGAAAAGGACAAACAATCTATGATTCCACTAGTATGAGGTACCCAGATAAGTCAAATTCAAAGACAAAGTACACAAAGGTTGCCAGGGGTTGAGGGGAATAAGTATTTAATGGTTACAGTTTCACTTGGGGAAAATGAAAAAGTTCTGGAGATGGGTGGTGAGGATGTTTTTACAACAATGTGAATGTATTTACTGCTATAGAAGTGTATACTTAAAATGACTTCAATGATAAATGTTATGTGTTTTCAATCACAATGAAAAAAATGATACATGTTACAATATGGATAAACACTGAAAACATCCTAAGTGAAAGAAGCCATACAGGAAAATCCACGAGATCATACTCATCTTGTACACTTTAAATCCATGAAGGTTTTTAAAATGAGGGAAAGCCCAGTGATGGTTCCAGAAAAAGAAACCTGGATTAGAATGGAAAAAGACATTTCCACAAAGTTGGGGCAGCTGGTGAAAGCTGAAGTGGTCCTGTGGATAGGATTATAATGTGGAAACCATAATTATCTCTCCTTTGGGGGTTATGTCCTGGTTCCCTGGGAGACTGGCCCTGTGTTGGCTAAAACACACTGCAGTGTTTGGTGTGAAGGTAGAAAACTTTGTACTGCTATTTAAACTTTAAACTTTAAATTTGAAATTTACTAGAAAATACCTTTCAATACAACCATGTCAGTAACATTACAGAAAATCAGAGATGACATAAAACATTGCTAGAGAGGTCAAGACTTACCCAGACCAAATTCAACCAAAGTGGTGATGCTAATCACTTTGTCCACATGGTATTAAGAGGCACTGTGGGAAGATAATATTAGGAGCCACTAGGTCTTGCGTGCTGTGGATGACCTGGATGTAGAGGAAAACACTGGGATTTCTGAATTCTAGGTTTCTACATAAAACCACCAAAAAAACTGTCAGAACTAAAAAAATGAATTCAGTAAAACTGCAGGATCATTTGTGATTCTATACACTAATGATGAACTATCAGAAAGAGGAATTAAGAAAACAATTCCATTTATAATCTCATCCCCCAAAAAACTAGGAATAAATTCAACCAAGGGCTTGAAAGAGCTGTACACTGAAAACTAAGACATTGATGAAAGAAACTGAACAGACACAAATCAATGGAAAGATACCCCATGTGCATGGGTGAAAATACTGTGAAAATGTCCATGATACCGAAAGCAAGGTACACATACACGCAACCACTACCAAAATTTCAATGACATTTCATAGAAACAGAATAAACAATCTTAACATTTGTGTTGTAGCCACAAAGGACCCAGAAGAGCCAAAGCGACCCTGAGGAAGGAGAACAAGCTGGAGGCATCTAGCTCCCTGACTCCACAGTACATTACGAAGCTACAGTCCCAAAAAAGTGTGGAATTGGCACAAAAACAGGCACACGGAGCAGAGAGCCCAGAAATAAACTTACAGGTATGTGGTCAGTTCATTCACAAGAAAGGAGCCAAGAGCACACACCAGGGAAAGGACAGTCCCCTCAATGAACGATGCTGGGAAAACCAGTCGCCACACACCAAAGAACAACACTGCACTCTGTCTACACCACACACAAAAGGGGCCAAAAACCCAGTTTTCCACATCAAGCCCTTCCTCTCCTGGGTCCTCTGAAGACAGACACCCTCAGCGGTCAGCAACGTACAGGAACCTTCTCCCCACTTTTCCTCACCTTTTCCCTCAGCGGCATGACCTCCCGGCAGGTCCTGAGGAGACCAGGCTCCTGTCAGCATGAACTGGACCCCCTAGTGTCCCAAAACTGAAGCCCCAGTGGGTCCTGAGGAGACCTGGCTTTTGTTAGTGTGGACTTGACCCCAGCTTGTCCCGAAGCTTGGCCATCAGCCTGGACTCAGCCTCGCGTGCTCCAGAAGCCAAAGCCCCAGCAGGTCCTGAAGAGACAGGGCTCCTCTCCACATGGACATGAACAGCATGATCTGAACAGACATCCCGCCGAAAAAGATATACAGATAGTAAAAGTCATACAGAAACAAGCTCAACATCATATACCATTAGGGAATTACAAATTAAAATCATGAGATATCACAGCACACCTATTAGGACTGCTAATCTCCAAAAATATGACAATACCAATTGCTAGAGGGTGAGGAGCAAAAGGAACTCTCCCTCATAACTGGGGGGGATGCATGTACAGCCACTTTGTAAGACAATTTGGCAGATTTTCCAAAGCTAAAGAAGTTTCACGTTGGGATCCAACAATCATACTTCCAGTATTTAGGCAACTGGTTTGAAAATCTATGTCCAAATGCAAACAAGGATGCAATTATGCACAGCATCACTTTCACAATGGCTAAAAACTTAGAAGAAATCAGGATATTGTTCAAAAGATAAATGCATAAGCAAATTGGGGTACATCCATGTCAAGGCGAGTAGAATATGCCACCCCAAAATATGTCTCTCTGGCATAAGGATTATTGGTCTTCTTAAAAAAAAAAAGAAAAAAGGCTTCTCTGGTGGCTCAGTGGTTAAGAGTCCGCCTGCCAATGCAGAGAACGCGGGTTCGAGCCCTGGTCCTGGAAGATCCCACACGCCGCAGAACAACTAAGCCTGTGCGCCACAACTACTGAGCCTGCACTCTAGAGCCCACGAGCGACAACTACTGAGCCCGCGGGCCACAACTACTGAAGCCCACATGCCTAGAGCCTGTGCTCCATGACAAGAAAAACCACAATGAGAAGCCTGCGCACCACAATGAAGAGTAACACCTGCTCACCACAACCAGAGAAAAGCCTGCACGCAGCAATGAAGACCCAATACAGCCAAAAATAAAATAATAAATTTATTTTAAAAAAATCTCAGAAAACTGAGATTGCCATTTTATGAGGGACATTTACAATAGAGAAATCTCCACTTATAAGGGTATGTCTCTCTTTGCACAAAACATAGGATAATAAAATCTTAAATAACTCTTTTCAATGGAGAAGTCCTGACTTTAATGTGCAAACAATCATACTCTTGTTTACTATGCTTTGCATGATAACCTGCCATAACTGGCCTTCCCCCCTTCCCCAGCATCTTTCTTCTGATTTTAGCTGAAGACGGTATTTAAGGGGATGGTTTTCGTCATTTCAGGGAGTGATTCAGTTTTCCGTGGTATCCCCCTTGTATTCAGAAGGTATACATGTTATTAAACTTCTGCTTTTCTCCTGGTAATCTGTCTTTTATTACAGGGGCAGGGGGCCTCAATCAAGAACCTAGAAAAGTAGAGGGAAAATTGTTCTTCCTCCCATACACATGCAGTGGAGTACTACTCAGCAGAAAGGAATGCACCACCAATCCATGGAAAGACATGGATAAATCTTCAGTATATACTGCTAAGTGAAAGAATCCAGTCTGCGGAGGCTGCACACAGTATGACCTCATTGATGACATTCCGGGAAAGGCAAAGCTACATAGATAATAAGCAGATCATGGGGTGGGGGGTTTGAAGTAGTCCATGTGATACTCTAGGGTGGATACCGGTCACTATGCATTTGTCTAAGCCCACAGATGTGTATAGCCCAAGGGGCCAATCATAATCTTTTCAAATTTAGTTATTTAGAATGTAGGCATGTTGCAGGATGGAATGCATAATGTGACAGAGTCTAACTGTATTAGAAATATATGAAAACAACTCACTGTAGGGGATGGGATAAAAGCTGCTGACCTAAGCTACTTTTGGAAATGAATGGAATCTGTAGACTAAAGGCAAAATGGACCATATATAAACAGTGGGCTTTATTCTACGAAGTTCTTTCCAGGGTGTAGTAGCTAACAATTCTGAAACCTCTGCACATGTAACCTGGAAAGGAGCAATGCACAGATAAATGGCAGATGGTGGGAGCCAGGTTCCTTGCTGTGGGAGTGGGAAGTTACAGATAAGCAAGGGGAGAGCCTCTGCCCTTGTAATCCTGGATCTGGGCTTCCTGGAAGGATGTTGACTGGCCAGGTGAAACACAGATCTTCATGCTGGGAAGACCCTGCAGACATAGGAATTTCACGCCCCATCTTTCCACCCATACCTGCTGGAGACACTCAGCCCTCCATAATCAGTCAATTGCAGCGGTTAAGACATTCTCACCCCCAGGCAGATAAAGGAGCATGAAGGTCTTGCTTACCTCTAAGCTGTCCCAGAATCCAGGCCCTGGGGCTGGAGCCAGGATGGGGGTTCCTGGGACTCTGAATCCAGGCCCTGGGGGTGGAACCAGGTTGGGGGTTCCTGGGTCTCTGACCAGCAGGTGAGAGGAGGGAGGAAGACCGGTCCTGAGGACAGAGGTTCCCTCAAGTCTGTGAGCCACGGTGCCCTGATGGGGTTCATTCCCTGTGAGGACATGGGCGGGGCCTGCAGTTGTTCTCTGTTCCCCCTGGGCCCTTTGATGAAGCCATGGCAGCACTGGGCCCAGACATCTCCTGGAGGTGTCTCAAACTCTGACACAGCGGTTTTACAAAGGAACAAGAGAATGGAGCTGAGCCCCTAACGGCCACTCCTTTCTGGCTCTGAATTGCTTCCAACAGGACCGCAGTCACCTGCATGTAGTCTGCTGTGACCTACCTGCCCCCACTGGCCTTTCCTCTTCCTCCCTGCATTGATTCCAGTGACATTTCCAGCCTGGACCCCTCTCCCAGGCCAGACGCCTCTGTCCAGCCACTGCATCCCCATCTCACCTTGGGTGCTAACAGGCCCCTCAGAGGACTGGGATCCCACAGCTCCCCACACCCAGGAGCAGCCCCACCTTCCCAGATTGCCCAGCCCAGGCACCGGGTGTAAATGAGCAGGACCCTACAGGGCCTTCCCAGGGCAGAACCCTCCCCCACATCCTCTGCTGTAGGTCCTCTGTGAAGTACCTGGATAATAGTATCTGATTAACGCTTCCTGAGTTGTTTTACAGATGCTAGAACCACCACCAAGTGGAAGAAATTAAGTACTTGATGATCATGAACAGGTAGCCCCAGAACTTCTGGTGCCTAAGAATTTATAATGTTTACCGCCTGTTACCTCACCATCAACCAGAGAATTGTGCACCAGCTGATCACATACCCTGTGATCCCCCTCCTTCACTTGGTCTTTAAAATTGCTTTGCTGAAATCCTTCAGGGAGTTTGGGGTTTTAGAGCACAGGCTGCCTGGCCTCCTTCCATTGGCACTTTTACAATTAAGGCTGCACCTTCCTTCACCACACCTGGTGTCAGTAGATTGGCTTTACTGCACTCGGGCAAGCGGACCCAAGTTTTGTTAGGTAACACTGGCGCCTCCCAGGCTCCCACCCTCCTTGTGCCCCAGTGACTGTCATCTGCTCCTCCAGAGTCTTGTTGCAGCAAAAATAGAAATGAAGTTTCCCCTCCCATGAGAACAAGGAATACAAAGGGAGCAGCGAACAGGCTAGAGAAGAAACAACCTGGCCTGAAAGAGTTCATCACTCCTTGTTTTCCTTTGTCACTCATTTGTAGTAACTAGATTTGTACTTTACAAAGCTAACCTCACTCCCTGACACTATGTAATTTACATTCGGCACCCATCACTGCTAACTCTGTGTGAGTTACATCCCCTGTCTCTCACTCCCTAACCTTATTATGTCCAGCACTTACATTCTATACGCCCCTCATAACAAATCACCTCCTATAGATTTTGCATTTCAGAAACGAGGTCACCGCCAATAAACCAGAGGCAAACGTATGCAATTACCAGACTGCTGGACCCCAATTACCAGGCGGCCTGATGCCAGCTATGACAGTTTTGAAATAATGCAGAGGAAAGGAGGAATGCAAGACCTTCGCTACTTTTATCCTTATCCTATACCCCAGGCTGCAGGAGCCCCACATATAAAATCTTCCCTGATTCTCGAGGAGGGGTGCCCAGTTCTTGAGGCACTAGCCAGCTGTGTCTTCCCTTCTGCCTGGCAGAAAAATAAAGCCATCTCTCTTCCTCCAAAACCCGTCTCCGTATTTCTGTTCGGCCTTGGTGCACAGGGAAGCCGAGATTTCGACAACAGTCTGTGGCCAGTTCCCACACTAATTCCCCTCTATGCCCACAGCCCTGGCCCAAGCCCGATCTGGTGCCTGGTTCCTCCATCAGGCCTGGCAAAGCTCCCTGCCCCACGTTGCGTCTCACATCCCACCCCAAAGTGGCCTTTCTGAAGTAAAAACCAGACTGACTCTCTCCCACCTGTAATCCCCCAAATGTTTCCCCACTTTCGCTAGGGTATCTGCTGGGAGAGACATCTGCCAAGGCCCTGAGAGTCCCCGGCATCCCCACTAGGCTGCTGGATCCTGAGCTCCCAGACAATGGGCACCTCAGCAGGCCGGGAGACACAGCAGGAAACCCCAGAACTGCTCACCTCAGGACGGGGCAGGCACTGCCATGCCTGATCAAAGAGAGAAGAGAAGGGTTCCCCAGCTGGGACACACACTCTGCACGAGTGGCCTCTCCTTGAGCCATTACATCACCTCGTGTGACTTGAGGGGAGGAAGGACTGAAGCACACCTGGTTCCTAAGGAGGATGGTATAGGCTCAGTCACGTCCCTGCAAATTCACATGCTGAATCCCTAACCCCCAGGACCCCAGAACGTGGCTGTATTTGGAGATGGGATTTTTAAAGAGGTGATCAAGGTAAAAATGAGGTCAGTAGGGTGGATCCTAATCCAATACGATTGATGTCCTACAAGAAGAGATTAGGACACAGATAGGCACAGAGGGAGACCATGTGAGGACCTGGGGAGAAGACGGCTGTCTAAGCACCAAGGAGAGAGGCCTCAGGAGAAGCCAGCATGCACACACCTTGATCTCCGACAGCATCCAGGACTGGGAGATAGGCCTGTTTTTCAAACAGCCCAGTCTGTGCTATTTGTTACGGCGGTCTTGAGCAGACTCACACGCAGGGTAACTCAGGGCTCAGACTGGACAGAGCCAACTCTCCATCCCCCTGTACGTGAGTTACAGGAACCCCAGGAACTGAGGAGCGGGTCCCTGAGGGGAGGCACAAGATAGAAGATGCTAGGCATTAACATGGCTGCATTCATGTTAAACGTGCCTGAAGTCCAATCACACGAGATGGTTTTGTCCTGTATGTACATCGGCACCTTCAGTCTGAACTGAAGATCTTTGGCTTCACCAGCTCCACTGAGAGCATTAGCTTCACCTGCTGTGGACCGTCTCCTATAGGATTTCCAGAACCACAAAGCATCGAAGCTTCACAGGACCCAGAGTCTGTGCGCTAGCGTCTGGGCAACCCTCACAGGAGAGCAGCGCAGCTGCCCATCAGAACCCATTTCCCTTTTTCCTGTTCACAGCTACCCTGCACCACCCAGCCTTCCCACCCCTTCCAGCTGGGGCGTAGCGTCTCGTGTTACCAAGGTAAACAGTTGGAGGTGGTGATGGCATTGGCCAGCCTGCATCCTAGGACAGAGGGCATGAAGCCCAGCTGGTCACCCCACCCTGCTGGTTGGAGCCCTCACCTGGAAGCAGGGAGGAGAAACAAGGGGGACAGAGACTGGGACCTGACACCCACCTGCCCTGGACTCTCACAAGAAGGGGACAGACACATCTTGAGCTTCAGCCCAGTTTTGGGAGACACTTTGTTCCAGTAACAAACTTTGCCTTAAAAGCCAAGGTGCTTTACAAACACCTCCCAGCTGTCACAGAAAATCAGGCTTCATCTCATCACACTTTTCTCAAACCCCAGCTTACGCTGAGACCACCTCTCAGGTGATGGTGCTTCAGAGAAGCCCCTTTAAAAGGTCCCTGGAGTTCAGCTCTCCCAGCCCTGCCTTCAGTTTAAGGGAGAAGTTTCCTTGACAACCTTGACAAACCTGCTCAGTTTCCTTGACAACCAAGCTTTTCAATCTCCCAAACTCTTCTCCTTCAAACATTCCTATTCTAGGCTTGATGAGCCTAAAGAGACAGTGCTGTCATCACGTGCCAGAGAGTGACTCCTCCAAGCCCGTAGTTATTGGTTACATGATGCTATTGATGATGAAATCCCAGAAGAGTCAGCTTAGCAATATAACCATTTCTGGACTCGGCACTGGGTCCCTTTCCACGGACAGAGTGGAGTGGCCGTTTCCGCCGGCCCCTTGGTGGAAGAGCTCACCTAATGCAGCCAGGACTTCATCCCTTCCAGGTGATTCCAGGGTCCTCATTCTCCCCAGACCCCCACCCACATGGCTACGGTCTGTGCCAGTCTATACGGGACCTTGGTAATCTCCTAAAATGAGGGTTATTTTATACAAAGGCAATGGGTTGAATGCTGGCCCCAAAAGATGTGCCCCCTCAGAACACGTGAACAGGACCAGATCTGGGAAAAGCGTCTTTGTATATGTAGTTAAGGATCTTGAGGTGAGGTCATCTTGGGTTAGAGTGGCCATCAATCCAATTGAGAGAGTCCTTATGAGAGACAAAAGAGGAGAAACACAGACAGTGGAGAAGCCACATGAAGACAGAGGCAGAGATGGGAGGGATGCAGCCGCAAGCCTGGGAATGCCTGGAGCCCCCAAAAGCTGGAAAAGGCAGGAAGAACACTGTCCTGGAGCCTCTGGAGGGACTTCTGTCCTGCAACACCTTGATCTCAGATGTCTGGTCTCCAGGACTGGGGGAGAATGAATTCCTGTTGTTCTAAACCACCCAGCTTGTGGTCATTTGTTACAGAAGCCACAGAACAGTCACACAGACCCTGCTCTGTAGGATCGTGGAAGTGCCGGTCTCACTAAAGGCTGACAGAGGCTGGATTGCAGAGCCCTTAGAGTCAGCACTGGGCCCCAGAAATTGTAAAGCAGTGGCTGGACAGCAGAATGTTGAGGGGTCAGTCGGAAGCCAATCCCTAAGCGTGCTGGCTGCACACGGCCTTCCCAGGTTTTTACACCTGTACATGTTGGGGATAAGTATTTCCATCCTGATTCAGGGCCTCTCATGTCACCGTTCACGTTGCTAATTAAGAACCCACTAGTTACACAGATGAAAACCCTATCAGGACACTTGCTCCAGTGGTAAAGAATTCTTAAGTTGGTCAGAGGTGGGGAATCATCTCCCATGCAGCCAGCAGCCCCCCCCCCGCAAGGAGTGTCCTCATTGCAAAGCTGGGGGACCATGCTGAGGCGTCTGTGAGTAAACGTGAGCTGAGCCCCAGGCCAGCTGCTGCTGAACTGTTCCCAGGTAAAACACCTGAATGTGTGCAAGGACTTGAAAGCCTAGAGGAAGGGCCGTGGAGCCACCCCAGCGACAGCACACTGGCCGACTTGGTGCCTGCAGGCTAGCCAGGATGGTCCTGGCCCCGGGCGCTCTTCTGGAAGCTTTCCATTTCCCTGCGTGAGGTAACCCTCCTGTCCCGGGCCCCACTGCTTTTTTCCTTCTTTACCTCTGCCCGGGGAGAAATTCCAGCAGCAGGTATGGGTGACACATCCTCTTCTTTAGCAGGTGGCAGCCCGGCAACTCCTGCAGAAAGTCCAGCAGAGCCCCACTCACAGTGGGCCACCCACAAAGCCGTGGCCCCTCACTCCCTCCCACCAGTCCAGCCCCGACACTGCTGACGGGGCAGAGAATATGGCGTCAGGCACAGCTGCAGGGGCTCTTGCTGCCTGGAGCGGTTTATATTGACCTCAACCCAGGCACACCTGGGAAGGGCTGGCCGGCCAGGTCATGCTGCCCAGGTCAGCCAATCCTCGCCCCTCAGGGGCTCATAGCTGCAGAAAATGGGCCTTGCGGCACCAGCCAGGTCCAAGGAACAGGTGTGGGCTCCTGAGTCAGGATAGACAAGGGGCTGCAGCTCTGGCTTGTTTTCTAATCATTTTATCTGGTCCATGAGTGGGAGACAACTTCAAGAAGACCCTCTCCTAATGAGAGGAACCCAGGAGTCAGGGAGAGGAGGGGTGGTGGGTGGAGACAGGGCCTGGTGCCCCGGTTGCAGTGGAAGTCTCTGGAAGACCATGTAGAGTGAGGCCATCCAGAGTGAAGCCCAGGGTCACAGACCTGTCGGAGCTGCTGTTTGTTAGTTCAAGTCCTGCTCTGAGGTGCTCTGTGTCTGCTCTGAGAGACAGGTGAGATAGAGGTGCTTTTCAATGAGGGCTACATGCATGGTTCCTGTGTGCACAGAGTTGCTGGGTGCCTGCCCAGGTGAGCTCCATACCTGGGGAGGGGCCTGACCACAAGAGCCCCGTGGGCTGCTGGGTGCCTGTCCAGGTGAGCTCCATATCCTGGGAGGGGCCTGACCACGAGGGCCCCGTGGGCTGCTGTGTGCTGGCACAGGTGAGCTCCATATCCTGGGAGGGGCCTGACCACGAGAGCTCCGTGTGCTGGGAGGGGGTTATATGTATGAGCGCCCTCTCTCTGCAGCCAGCAGAGAGTTGCTTAGCAACTTCCCTGTGGGCAGTGCTGGGACGAAATGAGAACCAGGAGATGTCACGGACCCCCTGAACCCCTGTCCATCCAGGGTGATGAGGTCAGTAGGTTGGTGCTGGCCACTGTGTTGCATGAGGGAGGCCCCACGTGTACCTCTTGTGTCTTCCACCTGACACGACGTAGGCCTCCCCAGGACAGAGCAGACAACCTGTCTGGGACAGGTGGGAGCTCCTGGTGACGCTGCAGGGGACATGAGAGGGACGGACCAGGCAGGAGGAGGTGGGAGCCCAGGCAGAGCCATGGGGCTCGGGGCTGAGGGGGCCTTTCTGGGTCTGAGCTGGGAGTGGCCATGCAGATTGTGCGTGTGATCCAGGAAAGCTGCCCTGGTGACGTGAGGCTGATCGTGCTTCAGAGTGACAAGGCTTCCAGGGGATCCCAGAACAGGACAGTGTGATGGATCCTGTTAGAAGAAGGTAAGTGAGTACCCCCAAGAGGAGGCTCTGTGAGCTGGTGCCGGGAGGGGAGCGAAGGGAACAGGCGTGGAAGCTGTGGGGAGCGGGCAGTCCCCCTGGGTGGGTGGCAGGTGCAGACCCCATTCCGTGGTCCCACAGCTGTGCTTCCGGCTGGATTACTTGGCTTCTCGGAGCCTCAGCTTCCTGGTCTGCTCGTGGGGTGATGGTAGCGTGGACTGACTAGTAATTTGCTCAGGACAGGGTAGAAAGGGGTCTAGTGGAAATTCCACAGAACACCGTCAGTATGGGAATCACAGGCCCTGTTTCCCACAGGCCTGTCTTCAGGATCGGGAGAGCAAATCCAAGCAGACTTGCCACAGCGCCTGGGGACGGGCTCCGTCTGGTGGGTCCCCCTGTTTCCTGAATCTCGGAAGGAGCAGCTCCAGCGGGCAGTGGCAGCTTCATCCCACACCTGGGAGCATCCAGACCTCAAGGCCCAGCAGCCCCGAGCCCTGTGTCTGGGCCCCTGGGAGGCAGGAGGGACAGGCTGGTGTCCTCCTCGGCCCTCTTCTTGCTCAGAACATTCGGGGTCCGGGCCATCATTAGGGAGAAGCAAGGATGGGGGTGTCCCATGTGGGAACAGGACACGGGGCAGCTTGTGCACATGGACGTCCACACCGGGAATGTGGGTCGGAGGGATGCGGGCACCGGGAGGGGCAGGCGGTGGGCCTACGGAAGCAGGGTGGGGCCGGGGGTCCTGGGGGTGTGTGCGAGCTTCGCCTGTGCTGGGCCTCAGACCCCACTGGGTTCCCTCCCCTGTTCACTGGGCAGCAGGGGCCGAGTAGCGTTGGTGGAGGGACCCCTCGTGTCCCCAGGCCCTGGCAGCATCAGCCCTCCAGGCTCTGGGTTGGAGAGCCTGAGGGGCGCAGGCCCAGCTGTGCCCACATGGAGGCCTGGAGGGGTCGGCTGGGAAGCACAGGTGTGGTCTCGCCTGTGCGGAAGCTCCCGAGCCAGTGTCCAGTGGGACACTCACCGCGCATGTGGGTTTCAAGTCCATGGCTCAGATCACCTTCTGGCCGCTTGGTTTGTTTTCTAGACACAAAGTCCTAATATCTCCTATGTCCCCTGCCCGTGAAAAGGCACGTCTCACCTGGCACCAGGTGCTGCCTCTGGTCCCTCCTGACTGGACAACCAGCAGCCACTGTCACCGCGTCACGACTGTCAGGGGTTGTCAGGAGTGGGGGGTCGAGAGCACACGGTCCAGGCCCACGAGGGGCCGTGCCATCCATGGAGCTGGTGCAGTTGCTGTAGGCGTTCCCTCCCCACCCCACGGGCAGGGACCACTGTCCCCTTACAGACTGTTACCAAGTGAAGTCATGTGGACCCTGCTTGGGCCCCAGCCTGTGAGGCGCTCTGCCCCAGCGGGGAAGGTTTCCTTTTTCCATGTGGGTTCAAGTAGGCAAATAACAGAACCAAAGCCGAGACCAACACAGCACAGGCTCTATTCAGTGGCCAAAGAATGGAGAAGCGGGAACTGAGTTTACTGGTCACCTTCTCGCCCTCCTGGAGAGAGAGGTTTAATTTTAAAGAGTAAACACAAAGGGAAGAGGAGGGAGCCTAGTGATGGGATGAAGAGGCCTTCCGGGGAAGGGGTGGGGCTTCTTCCAAGGGGCTGGGGTACCACCTCCTTTTACCCGTTTCTGGTCCTTCATGTCCAGCCATGGCCGCCGGTAGGTGTGTCACTTAATATGCCGATATAGTAAATTCAACACGTGATGAAACTCGGGGTCATTGGAGGTCACATTTGTTGCCATCTTGGTCCCAGCTTGTTCCATCTGTTTTTCTGTGTGTAGCTTCCTTTCTTATCTCTGGACCCCTTAACTTAAATACTTAGGTGAACTTCTGATGAAGGTGGGGGTGGAGGACAGCCCTGTGAAAGGTGGGTCCACGGGTTTTGAGCAGGGCCTGGAGCAGCTCTGACAGCAAGAGGAGGCTGAGAAGGGTGGTCAGTCTGACGCCCGCACTGGGCCTGTGGTCGGCATGTGGAGGTGGTCAGCTGGGGGCATGTGTCAGGGAAGGTTCTCGGTGTTTACACGGAAGATGTGAACGTGGGCCCAGATGCAGAGCTGCCTGCAGACGCTGCTACAGAAACCCCTGATTCTTTCCTGAGAAAACTGGTGGGCAGTCATTCAGGCAACAGGGCAAACTGCTTGCTCTGGAGGCTCTTGTGGGGAAGTGGGGACTTAGCAACAGGGGCTCAGCCTGCATAACCCCAGAAGCCCTCCCAGGACAGCTCCAGAACCGCTTCTGGAATGGCAAGGAGAAGTGGGTCTTCCACCTACTAGATGTGGAGGAAAGGGCTGAGATCTTCAGGGCCACCCTCACCTTCAGGGACTGGCTGGGAGACCCACAGGACTCGGCACATGCTCGTGGCTTGTGTCCTCAGAGCTGAGATGGTTCACAGCACACAGTAGGGATGCCTGGGAGGGAGGGCCCCTGCTCCGGTTACCTCATGACACTTTGTGCCCCCTCTTTCCCTCGAGGGTCTCTAGGGTGTGTCTTCCCCCAGCAACAAGGGCAGAACCATTACAGTTACCCCCACCCCCGTCCACCCAGGGAAGCTCATTAGAGGCTTGGTAACCAGCTGGGGGCTGGTCACGTGGTGTTCTCTGCCCTCACCCTCCAAAATGTCGGTGCCCAGAAGGGGAGCCAGGGTTCAGCATGAACCACATGGTTTGTGCACACAGCACAGGCACAGGGGGCTGCCCCTAACGGGAGGCGGGAGGGTTTAGATCAGGGTAGGGAGCTGCTCACCAGCTGCATTAGCTTCCCGGGACAGCTGTGACAAACGACCACAAACGGAGGCTCAGAGCAACAGAAACCTGTCCTCTCTCAGTCCTGGATACCAGACGTCTGAGATCAATGTGTCCGAGGGCTGCGCTCCCTCCAGAGGCTCCAGAGGAGGGTCCTGTCTGTCTCTTCCAGCTTCTGGGGGCTCCAGGCGTCCCTGGGCTTGTGGCCTCATCCCTTCCGTCTCTACCTCCATCTTCACATGGTGTCTCCTGTGTGTCTGTGTCTCTCCTCTAATCTCTTAGAAGGACACTGTCACTGATTCAGGGCCACCCGGATCCAGGATGACCTCATCGTCAGATCTGTAACTAATTACACCTGCAAAGACCCTACTTCCAAATAAGGTTCCATTCTCAGATTCTGGGGGGCATGGCGTGGACATAACTTCTGGAGTGCCCCCATTCAACCCACTGTAGTACCCAGTTCCCAGACACTAGCCGACCTTCCTCAGGACAGCATCAGGCTGGTGATGTTCTGTCTTTCTGCACGGAGTTGTCTCTTGTTTCTTGTGGTAACAGTGAGGTTGGGTGGGGGGAGCTTCTGGCTCACCTCCTGGCCATTCCAGTGACCACGCTGATGTGTCCTTCCCGGGAGGGTGCGAGCATGGCCAGGGCTCCCTGTGAATACTACACACTGACCGCTCGGTGGTCAGACAACTGCATGGGCTGGACCGGTCCCCAGCACCTTCTACCACATCCACAGCCTGGTGGACTCTGTGCGGGCCTATGACCAGGAGGTGTGGACTGGCAGGATCGGTGGGAACCCTCCTGTCTGCCACGTGGCCTCCAGCCCACCACAGACCCTTCAGTCCTGCCATGGAAACCCCCATCCCATTAACCCCCAAGAGGGCTTCTGGGAGGGGTGAGAACTTGGCCATGAAGAAGACAGGGCAGGCCCTAACTGCAGCAGGTGAAGGCAAGGACTGGGGGTACTTGGCTATTTGTCCCCAAAAATCACAGGATGTGGGCTCTGACTTGATGGGTGCACCTCCACCTGGGCTCACCTCGGGGTTCGCTGCAGGGATAGTGCATCCTTGGGTGATTTCCAACTCTCCCCACATCAGCCTCACTCCCTGGGCCCCCCTGGTCCCATTAATCTTTAAATAGTGTCTCTCATCCATGAGGCCTGTGTGGAAGATTTTAATATTGTGCGGGAGTCCAGTGACCAGCGCCCATGTGTCCTGTGTGTCTTGGGAGGGGAGGGAGCCTCGCTCTCACATTCCTGCCCCAGTGCACCTGGAGTCGGGGGCAGCAGACCCAGGCTTTGCTCTGGCAGACACTCCCTTTCTGTGAACAAGTCTTCCCCCACTAGCGTTATCCTCACTGGAAACTCAGGAGGCCACATCATCGGGGTACCTCCAGCACCAGGATCCCACCCTAGGGAATCTCTCAAGAGCAGGGACCTGGCCTGGAGGTGGAGGGGAGGAGAGAGCCGGCCGATTCAGGATCCCTGGGGCTAGGATGCCTCCTACGCAGGAGGGCCTTGGACTCAGCTTAACTACCACCCGGGTCTCCTACCCCTCCCCTGGTAGGGGGGCCCTTCAGATTCCAGGGCCCCAAGATCCTCCCCAGCGACTTCTGACCCCAACTGCAGAGCTGGGGACGCAGAGACCCTCTCCCCAGCTTCTTTTTCCTTGGAGGCTCCCAGAATTCCCTGAAGCTGTTATACTCAGGGTTTATTATGGTGAAGGATGCAAGTTAAAATCAGAGAAGACGGGGGGATGAGCAGGGTCCAGCTTCCTTGGCTGTGACAGCCCAGGGAAGCCCACCTGAGTTCTGAAGTGCAGGGTTTATTGGGGTCTGTCACGTCAATGTGGGGACCACCATGTGCCTGACATTGGCCTCCAGCCCCCGGGGGGGGACCCAGGAAGCCCCACCGTGTATCACACAGACCAGCCTGGAGCGAAGCCCATGGAGCACGGACACTCCCGTCAGACTCAAGGTGACCTCTGGAGCCACGACAGAGACCCAGCCTCTCTGTGGGCAGGTGAAACCACACTGCACAGGCCCTGGTGCAGTGCTCGTTCCATGTGGTCAGCTGGGTGCACGCTGGTCAGCCAGTGTCTGTGTGTCTCAGCCTGTGACCACAGACCACACTGTCCTGCTCTGCTCACAAGAGCGAGGCCAATGGAGGGACAATGGGGGTGGGAACAAAGCCAGGTCATGGTCAGGCTGGGTGAGAAGGCGTCCAAGGAGCAAGAACCTGGCTGCACTTGCCTGGTGAGCTGAGAGCTGACGTCCACCCTGTGGGCAGCCCCTCTCCCCACGTCCTGAGGTAGAGCTGCCTTTCCTGCACCCTGGGGCAGGGTCATGCCTGTGTATACAGCAGGACGCACAGCAGTGCAGGCAGCAGGCCTGATGCCTGCCCTTGGCACGTACTTGGGAGCTTGCTGAGGGTGGAACATCCCGACAGGACATGGGCCGACCCTGGGGAGGATGTACGGGTGAAGCGTTTGGGAGCCTCTAGAGGGGATCCTCACCTGTCTGCACAGGTGGATTGAGGACACAGACCAACGGTGGGAAAGCGGGGAAGGCCGGTCCTGGGTCATCCCTGAGGCTGGAGGATGGGTGTAGAGCTGGGGGTGACAGCGGTGGGGACGAGGGTCTGATCACAGGACAGCGAGGAGACAGAGCATCCAAGGCAGCGGGGAAGGTGGAAGACTGTGCTCGATGGGAGGACGAAAAGACCAGCAGGCGGCGCTGTAGGCGCGGGTAGCAGGGCTGCTCCCTCCAGGTCGGCGCCAGAGCCCCACACCGCTGGAAACCCCACGGTGTCCGGACAGAACCCCAGAGGATGGGGGGCCAGATGGGTGGGAAGAGTTTGGAAAAGTCACCCCATCTCCACATGTCCTAGGGGAGGGGTCCCCGCTCCAGCCTCGTTCCTTAGAGTCTCCCCACCTGGGGAAGTCAGCACACTCAACAGCCAGTCGTGCACGGCTTAGAATTTGTCCAGAGGATGAAGAGGAAGGGGGGAAAGGAATGAGAAACAAGCTCTACGTGTTTGGACAGCACATGCCACTCTAATTTCCCATCAGGAAGAGGAATTTCCCAAAGGCTCAGGCTGCCCCTGTAACCAGAATGGGGCTTGAAGCAATCCTGCTACTTTGTGGCCGGTTCCAAAAACAAGTTGAAGACAGTTGCTCAGGGGCACTGCAATCCACAAAGCCTGCAGGGTTGTAAATGACAACTATCGTAAAAAAGGATCTTGGTGTAAGTAACTGAAAAGGACTTGAAAACAAGGCAGAATTGCAGGAACCAGATTGCAAGACGTAGACTGGACTCACCGTTAAAGCACATGAAAGCTGCTCAACATTGCCTACGATTCAGTTGGCCAAAAATGGTGTAAAGGTGTAAATCCATACGCCCTTGTGCCAACCAAACATGCGGGAAATACAAATCAACACTACAAAGATGTGTCAGTTTGCCCAGTCAGAATGGCCGTCCTCACAATGTGTAAAAACAAGAAATGGAGGAGAGGACATGGAGAAAAGGGAACTCTGCTGCGCTGATGGTGGGAATGTCAACTGCTAACAGCCACGCTGGAGAAGGGCGTGATGTTTCCTAGATGTTCTAAAAAACAGAGGTATAGGGACTTCCCTGGTGGAACAGTCGTTAAGAATCCAACTGCCAATGCAGAGGACACGAGTTCGAGCCCCGTTGCGGAAAGATAACACATGCCACGGAGCAACTAAGCCCATGCGCCACAACTACTGAGCTTGTGCTCTAAAGCCCATGAGCCACAACTACCGAGCCCGTGTGCCACAACTACTCAAGCCCGATGCCTAGAGCCCGTGCTCCACAAGAAGAGAAGCCACTGCAATGAGAAGCCCACGCACTTCAATGAAGAGTAGCCCCAACTTGCTGCAACTAGAGAAAGCCTACATGCAATAACAAAGACCCAACACAGGCAAAAAAAATTAATTAATTTAAAAAAATAGAGCTACAGAGCATACGGCACTTACACTCCTGGGTGTATATCTCAGGATAACCATAAATCCATAGGACACAGGCACTTCAACTATTAGTGCAGCCCTTTTGCAGGAGCCTTGACTTGGAAACAATATAAATGTCCTTGGAAGGAAAACATGGATAAATAAGATATGGTACTTATGTACAATGGAATATTACTCAGCCATGAAATGAATGAAATAAGGCCAGTTGCAACAACTCAGGTGGACTTAGGTACGATCATTCTAAGTGACATAAGTCAGACACAAAAAGACAGCATAAGATACCACTTATAGGTGGAATCTAAAAATGGCTGCACATGAACTAAATTACAAAACAGAAACAGAGTCACATATTTAGAAAACAAACTTATGGCTGCTAAAGGGGAAAGGTGGGGTGGGGTGAGGCATAAACTAGAGGGTTGAAATTAGCACAGATACATTCCAAAGTCCAAATAGGTAATCGACAAGACCTCCTCTATAGCTCAAAGAACTGGACTCAGCACACTCTAGTCACCAGAAAAGAATATATACAACTGGTAAGAATCTGAAAAAGAATTTATGGATGTCTCTCTGTAAGTGAATCAAGTGGATGTGCAGCAGCAAGAAAGACAGCATTCAAAACGAGCTACACTCCATTATAAAAATAAATTACAAAAAAAGACAGAGAGAAACTGTTGCAAAATTCGTTCAGGGGCTGTGATGCAACCTGGATTGACCCCATCTAGATCCACAGCTAGACAGGACATAAGGCTGGACACTCGTGGGGATGAGAGTTTTGGTGAGGATGGGACAGCAAATGCAGCCCCTTTAGAGTAATACTGCCTGGTCCCCAATCCATGGGTCACAAATCTTCAGGTGCAGGGGACCCTTCATACAGCTAAAACATGCATGGGACACACAGAGGATGGTACACCATGTGATCGGGAAAGGTTTCTAAAACGCACCTCATTTTTCATCTCCTGGTGTTTGTGTTCGCCATTCCAGCCTCTTTTCTAACAACCTCCCCACTTGGGGAAGTCTGCACCTTCAACATCCTGTTTCGCACACTTTGGAATTTGTCTGGAGGATGAAGCGGAAGGGAGGAAACAATGAGAGACAAGCCCTAGGTGTTTGGACAGGCACATGCCACTCTAATTTCCAATTAGGAAGAGGAATTGACCAAACGCTCACCTTGCCTCCGGAACAAGAATAGGACTTGAAACATTTCTGTTTTGTGGACAGATCCCAAAGAAACAAGTTGAAAAATGGAGCTCAGGGGCACTGCAATTCACAATGCTGCAGGGTTGTAAAAGATTCCTAACGTCGAAAAATGCCTTGAGGTAAGTCATGAAACCGGACTTGAAAGCAAGGCAGAATTGCAGGAAAGGGATTTAAAGAGGTAGATTGGATTCGCCATTAAAGCCCACGAAAAGGGGCTGAACTTCGCCAATGATGCTGTTGGCCAAAAAGGGTGTATGCGTTTTTCCAGAATATATTCAGGAAAAATGCATACGCCCTTTTTGGCCAACCAAACAGGTGCACAGTGAAAATCAACAATCCAAAGAGGTATCACTTCGTATCAATCAGAAGGGCCGTCCTCACAAAGTGTAAAAACAAGAAATGCAGGATAGGATGTGGAGAAAAGGGATACCTGTTACGATGATTGTGGGAATGTAAATTGCCAAGGGCACTCTGAAGAAGTGTATTGTGTTTCCTAAAAAGTCTAAGAAACAGAGCTACAGAGCATAGGGCACTTCCACTCATGGGTGTATATTTGGGGAAACCAAAATTCGACAGGACGCAGGCACCCCAACGTTTAGTGCTGCTCTGTTTACAAGAGCCTCGACTTGGATACAACCTAAATGCCCTTAAAAGGAAAAAATGGATAAAGAAGATGTGGTACTTATGTACAATGGAATATTACTCAGCCATGAAGTCAATGAAATTAGGCCAGTTGCGGGAACTCGGGTGGACATACATACGATCATTCTAAGTGACATAAGTCAGAGAGAAAAAGAGACTTATCATAAGATATCACTTATAGGTGAAATCTAAAAATGACTACACATGAACTAAATGACAAAACAGAAACAGAGTCACACATTTAGAAAACACTCTTATGATTGCTAAAGTGGAAAGGTCGGGTGAGGTGAGGCATAAAACAGGAGGTTGAAATGAACACAGGTACCATTCCATAGACCAAATAGGGAATCAACAAGACATACTCTAAAGCACAAAGAACTGGATAAAGCACACTCTAGACACTGGAAAAGAATATATACAACTAGTAAGAATCTGAAAAAGAATTTATTGATGTCTCCCTGTAACTGAATCAAGTGGATGTACAGCAGCAAGAAACACAGCACTGAAAATCACCTACACCTCATTATAAAGATAAATTCCAAAAACAAAAACAGAGAGAGAGATATATAAATTATTACAAAATTCGTTCAGGGGCTGTGATGCAACCTGGATTGGCGACATCTAGATTCACAGATAGATGAGACCTAAGGCTGGATGCTCATTGGGCTGAGAGGCTTCATGAGGATGGGTCAGCAAATGCAGCCCCTTTAGAGTAATACTGCCTGGTCCCCATTCCATGGGTCCCAAATCACCAGGTGCATGGGACCTTTCCTACAGCTAAAACATGAATGGGACACGCAGAGGATGGTACACCGTCGGTTCGGGAAGAGTTTGGAAAAGGTACCTCATCTCCTCATCTCCTGGTGCTCAGGTTCTGCCCACCAGCCTCTTTCCTAACAATCTCCCCACTTGGGGAATCAGCACCTTCAATATCCTGTTTTGAACAGTTTCGAATTTGTCCAGAGGATGAAGAGGAAGGGGGGAAACCAATGAGAGACAAGCCCTACATGCTTGCACAAGCACATGTCACTCTAATTTCCAATCAGGAGGACGAAATGACCAAAGGCTCAGCTTGCCTCCGGAACCAGAATAGGGCTTGAAGCAATCCTGCTCTTTTGTGGCCAGTTCCCCCAAAAGCAAGTTATAAAATGGATCTGAGGGGCACTGCAATTCACAAACCTGCAGGGCTGTAAATGGTACCTATCGTCGAAAAATATCTTGAGGTAAGTCAACAAAAAGGATTTGAAAGCAAGGCAGAATTGCAGGAAAGGGATTTCAACAGGTACACTGGCCTCACCCTTAAAGCACATGAAAAACAGCTGAACTTCGCCAAGGATGCAGTTGGCCAAATAGGGCGTATGCATTTTTCCTGAATATATTCAGGAAAAACGCATACACCCTTTTTTGTCAAACAAAAAAGCGGGTGCTTCCCTGGTGGTGCAGTGGTTGGGAGTCTGCCTGCTGATGGAGGGGACACGGGTTCGTGCTCTGGCCCGGGAGGATCCCGCGTGCTGTGGAGCGGCTGGGCCCATGAGCCGTGGCCGCTGGGCCTGCGCATCCGGAGCCTGTGCTCCGCAACGGGAGGGGCCACAGTGGTGAGAGGCCCACGTACTGCAAAAAGAAAAAAAAAAGCGGACAATGCAAATCAACACTACAGAGCTATCACATCGCAGCCGTCAGAAGGGCCATCCTCACAAAGGGTAAAAACCACAAATGCAGGACAGGGTGTGGAGAAAAGGGAGCCCTGTTATGCTGCGGGGGGGAGGGAATGTAAGTTGCCAACAGCCACTCTGGAGAAGTATATGGTGTTTCCTAAAACATCTAAAAAACAGAGCTACAGATCATATGGCACTTCCACTCATGGGCGTATATCTTGGAAAACCCAAAAATCGACAGGACACAGGCACCCCAACGTATACTGCTGCTCTGTTTACAAGAGCCTCGACCTGGGTACAACTTAAATGTCCTTGGAAGGAAACAGTGGATAAAGAAGATTTAGTACTTATATTCAATGGAATATTGCTCAGCCCTGAAATCAATGAAATAAGGCCAGTTGCAGCAACTTGGGGGGATTTAACTACGGTCATTGAGAGTGAAATAAGTCAGACAAAATGAATGTTATCATAAGATGTCACTTATAGCGGGAATCTAAAAATCGCCACACATGAACTGAATTACAAAACAGAACACAGTCACACATTTACAAAACACACTTATGGTCGCTTAAGGGGAAAGGTGCAGTGGGGTGACGCATAAACCAGGAGGTTGAAATTGGCACAGATATCATTCCATAAAACAATACTGGAATTGACAAGACCTAATCATTGCTCAAAGAACTGGACTCAGCACACTCTATTCACAGGGAAAGAATATATCTGACTAGTAGAAACTGAAAAACAATTTATTGATGTCTCTCTGTAAGTGCATCAAGTGGATGTATAGAAGCAAGAAACACAGCAATGAAAATCAGCTACAACCCATTATAAAAATAAATTTAAAAAAAAGACAGGGAGAGAGAGAGGAATTCTTACAAAATTCAATCGGGGGCTGCGATGCAACCTGGATTGACCACATCCAGACCCACAGCTGGATGGGACCCATAATCTCCTCATCTCCTGGTGCCCGGGTTCCCACCTCCAGCCACCTTCTTAACAATCTCCCCACTTGGGGAAGTCAGCGCCTTCAAACCCTCTTTTGCACAGTTTGGAATTTGTCCGGAGGATGAAGAGAAAGGGGTGGAACCAATGAGAGACAAGCCATAGATGTTTGCACAGGCACTTGTCACTCTAATTTCCAATCAGGAAGAAGAATTGACCAAAGGCTTAGCTTGCCTCAGGAACCAGAATAGGGCTGGAAGCAACCCTGCTGTTTTGTGGCCAGTTCCCAAAATAGCAAGTTGAAAAATGGAGCTCAAGGGCACTGCAATTCACAATCCTGCAGGGTTGTAAATGATACCCATCGTAGTAAAATATCTTGAGATAAGTCAATGAAAAGGATTTGAAAGCAAGGCAAAATTGCAGGGAAGGGATTTCAAGAGGTAGATTGGACTCGCCATTAAAGCTCATGAAAAGCGGCTTAACTTCACCAATGATGCACTTGGCCAAAAAGGCGTATGCGTTTTTCCTGAATATATTCAGGGAAACCAAATACGCCCTTTTAGGACAACCAAACGAACGGGCAATGCAAATCAATACTACAAAGAGGTGTCACTTCGCATCGGAGAGAAGGGCCAAGCTCACAAAGTGTAGAAACCAGAAATGCAGGACAGGGCGAGGAGAAAAGGCAGCCCTGCTTCACTGATGCTTGGAATGTAACTTGCCAAAGGCAACTCTGGAGAAGTATATTGTGTTTCCTAAGAAATCTAAGAAACAGAGCTACAGAGCACATGGCACTTCCACTCATGGGTGTATATCTTGGAAAAACCAAAAATCGACAGGACGCAGGCACTCCAACGTTTAGTGCTGCTCTGTTTACAAGAGCCTAGACTTGGATACAACTTAAATGTTCTTGGAAGGAAAAAATGGATTAAGAAGATGTGGTACTTATGTTCAATGGAATATTACTCAGCCTTAAAATCAATGGAATAAGGCCAGTTGCAGCGACTCTGGTGGACTTTGATCATTCTAAGTGAAATATGTCCGACAGAAAAGAGACTTCTTATAAGATATCACTTATAGGTGGAATCTAAAAATTGCTACACATGAACTAAATTACAAAGAGAAACAGAGTCACACATTTAGTAAACACACTTTTGTTTGCTAAAGGGGAAGGTGGAGTGGGGTGAGGCATAAAGCAGGAGGTTGAAATTAGCACAGATACATTCCAAAGACCAAATAGGTAATCGACAAGACCTATCCTATAGCTCAAGAAACTGGACTCAGCACACTCTAGTCACCGGAAAAGAATATATATGACTGGTAAGAATCTGAAAAAGAATTTACTTATGTCTCTCTGTAAGTGAATCAAGTCGATGTACAGCAGCAAGAACAGGGCATTGAAAGTCAGCTATACCCCATTATAAAAATAAATTACAAATAAAAAAAAAGACACTGAGAGAGATAGAAATTCATACAGAATTCGTTCAGTGGCTGTGTTCCAACCTGGACTGACCATGTCTAGACCCACAGCTGGATGGGACCTAAGGTTAGACACTCGTGGGGTGAGAGGCTTTATAAGGATGGGTACGCAAATGTAGCCCCTTTAGAGTAATACTGCCTGGTCCCCATTCCATGGATCCTAAATCTCCAGGGACAGGGGATCCTTCCCACAGATAAAACATGCATGGGAC